>NC_140994.1:127915323-128590762 GCF_052327205.1 Somniosus microcephalus
TCCCCGTCTCCCGCCTCCCCCTTCTCCCCCACCACCCCATTCTTCCCCCCTCCCCCTTCTTCCCCCTCCCTCCCCCTCCCCTCCCCTCTTCCCCTCTTCCCCTCCCTTCTTCCCCCTCCCCCTTCCCCCTCCCCTTCCCTCCCCTCTTCCCCTCCCCTTCTTCCCCCTCCCCCTTCTTCCCCCTCCCTCCCCCTTCTTCCCCCCTCCCCCTCTTCCTTCCCCCCTCCCCCTTCCCTTCCCCCCTCCCCCCTTCTTCTCCCCTCCCCCTCTTCTTCCCCCCTCCCCCTTCTTCCCCCCTTCCCCCCTTCCCTCCCCCTTCTGCCCACTTCTTCCCCCCTCCCCTTCTTCCCCTCCATCTTCACCCCTCCCCACTCCCCCTTCTTCCCCCTCCATCCCCCTCCCCATTCTTCCCCTCCCCCCCTTTCCCCTCCCCCTTCCGCCCTCCCCCTTCCCCCCTCCCCCTTCCCCCCTCCCCCTTCTTCCCCCCCTCCCCCTTCATCCCCCTCCCCCTTCATCCCCCTCCCCCTTCTTCCCCCTCCCCCTTCTCCCCTCCCCCTTCTTCCCCCTCCCCCTCCTTCCCCCTCCCCCTTCTCCCCCCCTTCTTCCCCCTCCCCTTCTCCCCCTCCCCCTTCTTCCCCCCTCCCCCTACTTCCCCCCTCGCCCTTCTTCCCCCTCCCCCTTCTACCCCTCCCCCTTCTTCCCCCCTCCCCCTTCCTCCCCCTCCCCCTTCTTCCCCCCTCCCCCTTCTTCCCCCTCCCCCTCGTTCCCCCACCCCCTCGTTCCCCCCTCCTTCCACCATCCCCCTCCTTCCCCCTCCCCCTTCTTCCCCCCTCCCCCCTCCCCCTCCCCCTTCTTCCCCCCTCCCCCTCCCCCTTCTTCCCCCCTCCCCCCTCGCCCTTCTCCCTCCCGCCCCCTTCTTCCCCCTTCCCCGCCTCCCCCCCTTGACCCTCCCCCTTTTTCCCCCTCCCCCTCCCCCCTCACCCTTCCGCCTCCCTTCTTCCCCCCTCCCCCTTCATACCCCCCACCCCCTTCTTCCCCCCTCCCCTTCTCCACCCTCCCCCTTCTTACCCCCTCCCCCTTCTTCCTCCTCCCCCTCCCCTTCCCCCGTCTTCTCCCTTCTTCCCCCTCCCCTTCTTCCCCCTCCCCCTTCTTCCCCCTCCTCCTCCCCCTCCCCCTTCTTCCCCCTCCCCCTCCTTCCCCCCTCCCCCTTCCCCCTCCTTCACCCCCTCCCCCCTCCCCCTCCTCCCCCCTCCCCCTCCCCCTCCTTCCCCCTCCCCACTCCCCCCTCCCCCTCCCCATTCTATCCCCATCCCCCCTCCCCCCCTCCCCTTCATCCCCCTCCCCCTTCTTCCCCCTCCCCCTCCCCCGTCTTCCCCCCTCCCCTCCCCTTCTCCCCTTCCCCCTTCTTCCCACCTCCCCCTTCTTCCCCCTCCCCCTTCTTCCCCCTCCCCCTTCTTCCCCCCTCCCCCTTCTTCCCTTCCCCCTTCCCCTTCTTCCCCCCTCCCCCTCCCCCTAATACCTCCCTCCCCCTTCTTCCCCCCCTTCTTCCCCTCTCCCCCGTCCCTCCCCCTCCCCCTTCCCCCCTCCCCCTTCCCCCTCCCCCTCTCCGCCCCTTCTTCCACGTCTCCCCTCCCCCTTCCCCCTCCCCCTTCTTCCCCCCTCCCCCTCCCCCCTCAACCTTCCGTCCCCTTCTTCCCCCCTCCCCCTTCTTCCCCCCTCCCCCTTCTTCCCCCTCCCCCTTCTCCCACCCCTCCCCCTTCTTCCCCCCTCCCCCTTCTTCCCCCTCCCCCTTCTTCCCCCCTCCCTTCTTCCCCCCTCCCCCTTCTTCCCCCCTCCCCCTTCTTCCCTCCTCCACCTTCTCCCCCCTCCCCCTTCTTCCCCCCTCCCCCTTCTTCCCCACTCCCCTTCTTCCCTGCCACCCCCTCCCCCTTTTTCCCACTACCCCTTCTTCCGCCCTCCCCCTCCCCCTCCCCCTTCTTCCCCCCTCCCCCTTCTTCCCCCTCCCCCTTCTCCCACCCCTCCCCCTTCTTCCCCCCTCCACCTTCTCCCCCCTCCCCCTTCTTCCCCCTCCCCCTTCTTCCCCCCTCCACCTTCTCCCCCCTCCCCCTTCTTCCCCCCTCCCCCTTCTTCCCCACTCCCCTTCTTCCCTGCCTCCCCCTCCCCCTTTTTCCCACTACCCCTTCTTCCGCCCTCCCCCTCCCCCTCACCCTTCCGCCTCCCCTCCCCCTTCTTCTTCCCCCCATCCACATTCTTCCCCCACCCCCTTCCTCCCCCTCCCCCTTCCTCCCCCTCCCCCCTCTTCCCCCTCCTTCCCCCTCCCCCCTTCCCCTCCCCCTCCTTCCCCCCCCCGCTCATTCCCCCCTCCCCCTCCCCCTCCCTCCCCCTCCCCCCCTTCTTCCCCCCACCCCTTCTTCCCCCCTCCCCCCTTATTCCCCCTCCCCCCTTCGTCCCCCCTCCCCCTCTTCCCCCTCCCCCTTCTTCCCCCTCCCCCTTCTTCCCCCTCCCCCTTCTTCCCCCTTCCCCATTCCTCCCCCTTCTTCCCCCCTCCCCTTCTTCCCCTCCACCTTTGCCCCTCCCAACTCCCCACTCCCCCTTCTTCCCCCCTCCCCCTTCATCCCCCTCCCCATTCTTCCCCTCCCCCCTTTCCCCTCCCCCTCCCCCTCCCCCTTCCGCCCCCCCCTCCCCCCTCCCCCTTCCCCCCTCCCCTTCTTCCCCCCTCCCCCTTCATCCCCCTCCCCCTTCATCCCCCTCCCCCTTCTCCCCCTCCCCCTTCTTCCCCCCTACCCCTACTTCCCCCCTCCCCCTTCTCCCCCTCCCCCTCCTTCCCCCCTCACCCTTCTTCCCCCCTCCCCCTTCTTCCCCCCTCCCCCTTCTTCCCCCCTCCAACTCGTTCCCCCTCCCCCTCGTTCCCCCCTCCCACTCCTTCCACCATCCCCCTCCTTCCCCCTCCCCCTTCTTCCCCCCTCCTCCATCCCCCTCCCCCTTCTTCCCCCCTACCCCTTCTTCCCCCCTCACCCTTCATCCCCCCTCCCCACTCCCCCTTCTTCCCCCTCCCCCCTTCCCCCCTCCCCCTCCCCCTTCTTCCCCCTCCCCCTCCCCCTTCTTCCCCCCTCCCCCTTCTTCCCCTCCCCCTCTCCCTTCTTCCCCCTCCCCCTTCTTCCCCTCCCCCTCCCCCTTCTTCCCCTCCCCCTTCTTCCCCCTTCTTCCCCCCTCCCCCCTTCTTCCCCCCCTCCCCTTCCACCTCCCCCTTCCCCCCTCCCCTTCCACCTCCCCCTTCCCCCCCTTCCCCCCTCCCCTTCCCCCCCTTCCCCCCTCCCCCCCTCCCCTCTTCCCCCCTCCCCCTTCTGCCCCTTCTTTCCCCCCTCCCCCCTCCTTCCCCTTCCCCCTCCCTTTCTTCCCCGCCTCCCCCTTCTTCCCCCTTCCCCCTCCCCCTTCTTCCCCCTCCCCCTTCTTCCCCCCTCCACCTTCTTCCCCCTCCACCTTCTTCCCACTTCCCCCCTCCCCTTCCGCCTCCCTTCTTCCCCCTCCCCTTCTTCCCCCTCCCCCCTCCCCCTCCCCCTTCTTCCCCTTCCCCCTTCTTCCAATTCCCCTTCTTCCCCCCTCCCCCTCCCCCTTCTTCCCCCCTCCCCCTTCTTCCCCCCTCCCCCCTCCCCCCTTCTTCCCCCTCCCCCTCCTCCCCCCCTCTCCCCCACTCCCCCTGCTCCCCCCTCCCCCTTCTTCGCCCCTCCCCCTTCTTCCCCCTCCCCCTTCTTCCCCCCTCCACCTTCTTCCCCCTCCCCTTCTTCCCCCCTTCTTCCCCTCCCCCTTCTTCCCCCTCCCCCTTCTTCCCCCCTCCCCCTTCTTCCCCCCTTCCCCCTTCTTCCCACCCTCCCCTCCCCCTTCTTCCCCCTCCCCCTTCTTCCCCCCTCCCCCTTCTTCCCCCCTCCCCCTTCTTCCCCCTCCCCCTTCTTCCTCCACTCCCCCTTCTTCCCCCCTCCCCTTCTTCCCCCCTCCCCCTTCTTCCCCCTCCCCTTCTTTCCCCTCCCACTTCTTCCCACTCCCCCTTCTTCCCCCTCCCCCTTCTTCCCCCCTCCCCCTTCTTCCCCCTCCCCCTCCTTCCCCCTCCCCCTTCTTCCCCTCCCCTTCCTCCCCCTCCCCCTTCCTCCCCCCTCCCCCTTTCCTCCCCCCTCCTTTCCTCCACCGCCTCCTCCTTCCCCCCTTCCCCCCAGTCGCTCTCTCTCTTCCCCCCGTCGCTCTCTCTCTTCCCCCCAGTCGCTCTCTCTCTTCCCCCCAGTCGCTCTCTCTCTTCCCCCCAGTCGCTCTCTCTCTTCCCCCCAGTCGCTTTCTCTCTTCCCCCCCAGTCGCTCTCTCTCTTCCCCCCAGTCGCTCTCTCTCTTCCCCCCAGTCGCTTTCTCTCTTCCCCCCAGTCGCTCTCTCTCTTCCCCCCAGTCGCTCTCTCTCTTCCCCCCAGCCGCTCTCTCTCTTCCCCCCAGTCGCTCTCTCTCTTCCCCCCAGTCGCTCTCTCTTCCCCCATTCGCTCTCTCTCTTCCCCCATTCACTCTCTCTCTTCCCCCCAGTCGCTCTCTCTCTTCCCCCCAGTCGCGCTCTCTCTTCCCCCCAGTCACTCTCTCTCTTCCCCCCAGTCGCTCTCTCTCTACCCCCCAGTCGCTCTCTCTTCCCCCCATTCGCTCTCTCTCTTCCCCCCAGTTGCTCTCTCTCTTCCCCCCAGTCGCTCTCTCTCTTCCCCCCAGTCGCTCTCTTTCTTTCCCCCAGTCGCTCTCTCTCTTCCCCCCAGTCGCTCTCTCTCTTCCCCCCAGTCGCTCTCTCTCTTCCCCCCAGTCGCGCTCTCTCTCTTCCCCCCAGTCGCGCTCTCTCTCTTCCCCCCAGTCGCGCTCTCTCTCTTCCCCCCAGTCGCTCTCTCTCTTCCCCCCAGTCGCTCTCTCTCTTCCCCCCAGTCGCTCTCTCTTCCCCCCAGTCGCTCTCTCTCTTCCCCCCAGTCGCTCTCTCTCTTCCCCCCAGTCGCTCTCTGTCTTCCCCCCAGTCGCTCTCTCTCTTCCCCCCAGTCGCTCTCTCTCTTCCCCCCGTCGCTCTCTCTCTTCCCCCCAGTCGCTCTCTCTCTTTCTTCCCCCAGTCGCTCTCTCTCTTTCTTCCCCCCAGTCGCTCTCTCTCTCTCTTCCCCCCAGTCGCTCTCTTTCTCTTCCCCCCAATCGCGCTCTCTCTTCCCCCCAGTCGCTCTCTCTCTCTCTTCCAACAACAACATGCCCTCAAAAGACCCTCGGCACCGCCGGGCACTTTAGCTGGTAAAATAATAAAGCAGCAGAGACTGAGAGTAACTTCAAGTGATCTTTACTTGGTAACTGGAACTTCGGCACTGACTACAAATCGATACGCGTCTGTTATATACGCTCACAACTAAGGATGTACATCCGCAATACAAAGTAGTCCCTTCAATGTTGTATACATTACACTACCCTTTATTGCCTTCAGCTTCATAAGTAGAGTAAGATCTGTACAAACTGAAAAGACTGATCGGCAAAATCATAGAATCCTACAGCGCAGTAGGGGGCCATTCGGCTCATCATGCCTGGTCTTTGAAAGAGCTGCCCAATTTAGTCCCACACCCCATTACCCCGCAAATTAGTCTTCTTCAAATACATATCCAATTGCCTCTTGAAAGTTCCTTTAGAATCTGCTTCCACCACCCTTTCAGATCATAACAACTCTGTGTGAAAAAATTCTCATTTCCCCTGGCAATTATTTTAAATCTATGACCTCTGGTTAATGACCAGAGGAAACAGTTTCTCCTTATCTACTCCATCAAAACTTCTCAAAATTTTGAATACCTCTATTAAATCTCCCTTTAACCTTCTCTGCTCTAAGGAGAACAATCCCAGCTTCTCCAATCTCAACACATAACTTAACTCTGTCATCCTGGTAAACCTCCTCTGTAGCCTCTCCAAGGCCTTGACTGCTACTATCCTGCTCACTATTTACTACATTGCCAAGATTTGTATCATCCACAAACTTCAACATTGACCTGTAGTTTCTGTTAGGTTGTGCTGGTTTTATCAGCGCAATTCGCCCCAAATCGGCCAAACCAGTGCAAAGGGTCGAGGAATTTCAAGTGCAAATTAGGTTCGGTGCAAGTCGACTTTCCGCAATCTTTTGCATTGGTTTAAAAAACATCACAGCCCGGCTCCGCCCACAAAACTGGCCACGTCCCCAGATCAAATTAATCACCTTGACGAGTTTCCGCTATTATGCGCCCAATTGCGGGCTTTTGAGGAGACGCTTAATATTAAGCTGTGGTTGTTTTTTAAAGTGCAAGGACACGAAGGCACCTTTTAGAAATGTTAAAATACTTAGGGGGAAAAATTCGGTATCGCCCCACATGGGGTGCCATTATTGGCGGTGCGCAAAGTTTAGCGCCTGCCGCTAATTTATCGCCTCCGACAGCAAACTTGGCTTTTATCGCCCTTGGAGGTGATTGGAGCGCTAAATCAGGCGCTACACACCTCTCAAGGCGCTAAGGCCAAGGAGCGAGGTGCTACCTCAGAGCGCGGGCGCAGCGCAGGTACTGTCAGTTAGCGATTGAACACAGACACACTGGCGCCGGTCAGTTCTTAAAGGGGAGGGTCGATCTTGCTCTGCAGCCACACCCTGCTCATTGGAGCCTTGAATCTCGGCCTGGGCAGACCTGTGGCTAAATCTAGCAGCCAAACACTATGGAGAGGGCCAGGGAGCAAGCACAGCGCTTCTGCGAGCGGGCTTTGGAGGCTCTGGTTGGCACGGTGGGGCACAGAAGATCCATTCTGTACCCAGAGAGTGGCAGGAGGCCTTTGCCACGCGAGTACAGAAGAGTGTGGAGGGAGGTGGCTCAGAGAGTCTCCTCAAGCAGCATGGTGTCTAGTACCCATATCCAATGTAGGAAAAAGTTCAACAACCTCACTCGGGTCGTCAGGATGAGTGCCTTTTTTTCAAAACCTCTCCATCCCTCCATCTCAACCTCACTTTATGGCCAGAGGGTCTTAAAAGCCCCAATGCCCAACACTCATCCAACACCTATGGCCCTTTCATCAAACACACATGCACATTCAACACTTTGCATACAGTAAGGGCTATTCAACTATGGCAGGCATTTCAGGCAAGACCATGGCTGCATACAGTATGGGCTATTCAACTATGGCAGGCATTTCAGGCAAGACCATGGCTGCATACAGTAAGGGCTATTCAACTATGGCAGGCATTTCAGGCAAGACCATGGCTGCATACAGTAAAGGGCTATTCAACTATGGCAGGCATTTCAAGCAAGACCATGGCTGCATACAGTATGGGCTATTCAACTATGGCAGGCATTTCAGGCAAGACCATGGCTGTATACAGTAAGGGCTATTCAACTATGGCAGGCATTTCAAGCAAGACCATGGCTGCATACAGTAAGGGCTATTCAACCATGGGAGGCATTTCAGGCAAGACCATGGCTGTATACTTACTCAGACGCCGTCCTTTTTCTTGCAGGCCAAGCTGTCTCATAATAAGAGACAGCAGCAACGGACCGGTGGAGGGCGGACTCAGCTGCAACCCCTCAGCAATCTTGAGGAGCGCGTCCACAGGATTGTGGCAAGCCGGGTGATTGGTCCCGTCGCCACTGGAGACGCCGACCCCGTTCTGGACAGCAATGGTAAGGTCATCACCTTTTTGTCCTCTCTCCTTCCACTTGTTCCTCACAACAGCAACCTTTGACACTTTCAATCCAAATCACTAAATCGCTGCACTCATGCCTCCCTTGCTGCCACCCTGCCCTCACACTAAAGCCACTCTTGTACCTCCCTGCTTTCAGATGGTGATTCACCAGGTGAGGAGACGGGCCCTCAAGCTGCCAGTGGGAGTGAAGCTGAAGGCGAGGAGGAAGAGGAAGCCGGAGCATCAGCGCCACCCTCTCCCGAGGAAGCCCATGCCCACACTGGGAACACACCTTCCCTGGAGGAGCAGGGGGGAAGGGTCTGATGAGGGTGATGCTCCAGGACCCAGCGGGCTGCAGCAACGCGATGGGGGTAGGGAAGCTCGGGGGCCTTCTCCCCGGAGGGAGAGTATGGCTTTGAGTTATGCTGCACTGGACGCAGAGGAGGAGCGGGTCCTCGCTGAAATGAGCACCCAGGCGGAGCACAGGCACACTGAGCTCATGGCTGCAGTGGCAAGGGTGCCCGAATCCATTGAATCACTGGCAAGGAGTGTGGAGCACTTCGGTGTAGCACAGGCGGCTGCCACGCAAATGCTTAATGCTGCAATGCAGTCAGTGGCTGGTCTCATGCAGACGCAGATTGAGGCCATGCGAGCACTGACTGCTGCCACACTCGCTGGATCGGGCACATTTCCCCGGGGCCAGCTGGCCAGCAATCTGTGCTCCATCAGATTGCTCCGGATGCTGAAGTGCTGCCCCGTGGGAGTGCCAGTGTGTCGGTTGAGCAGGGAGTTGCTGTCCTCTTTCAAGATGACAGCATTCCTGCTGCCACCACTGGCACTTCTCCACTGCAGTTGCCACAACCTGCAGGACAGACTGCTGCCGCCCATGCAGAGTTGGTGCAGTCAGCAGCCGAGCCCTCCAGACCCAGAGCTGGTCCAGGCCGTCCTTCAGGGGCACCTGCAGTCTCAGATTGTGACAATCAGCAGCCTTCCCCCAGCTTTGCTCCAGCCACTGGGGTCCCATTACGGAGGAGCTGCAGGGTGGGAAGGGGGGAATTTCGCAAGGGAAGGAGATCACCCTCGAAGGGCAAAAAGTAGGAGGTGTGACAAAATGTTTTTCATTGTTTTATTGAAGGCCGAGGTTCATGGTCAAATTTTTGTAACTGTTTTGGACATTGTCTCCAGGTTGTGAGAGCCAGTTATGTTAATGACTGCTTTTTTTTGTGTTTCTTTCTATTAGTTTGTCATGCGGAAATGAGACACACAGAGTTTGTCAAATAAAGAAGTGTCTGTATTCAAAATGTACATGTTTGGTCTTTGCAATCATTGTTGCCTTGACCGGCTTAGGGGTTGTGGGATGGTTTCATTCAGGTTGTTTGAATGGCAGAAGCCATTTCCTCAGAGGGGGCCGAGAAGCAACTTGCTATGAGCCTTTGACGGACGGCCCTTCCACTTTGTACATTGTGTGCCTCTGTAGGGGGTTTCTCTTGCTCGTTCTGGTCTCCTACCAGGCTTCGTGCAATAATTACCCTTGAGTGGTTCGACCCACTCTCCCCTACGGTTCTAGACCTTGGACTTAGGTGCAGGGAACTGTAGTGCAGAGAAAAACTCAACAGACCAGGTTGAATAGCACGAAATGGATGCTTTTATTATTAAACAGTTTGCAGCATTAAGAAATACATGTCATAAGCACAGATTAATGTAACTACAAGCATACACATATCTATAAACTTAACTCTATGGAAATGGGGAACACACGGCACATCGTAAAAGGGGAAACACATTACGATTACCCTTACCCCCTCCCCTAGACCTAGACTAAGTTTCGACTTGAGGAACTCGGAATCATGCTCACCACTTTCAGATTCGCAAAAGAGGGGGTTCGCAGCCCCTTTGGCACAGCTTTCCGTCGTCACGTGGATTTGGAAACTTCTGGCGCAGCTTGTTTTTCTCTCTCTCAGGCGATGAGGCAGCGGACACAGCCTCGATGAGCGCTCGTCATGACTGAATCCGTTAAAAGTTGTTGAAGAACCGGATGTCCATGGAAGACTCAGTCACCGATCCCTGGTCGAATGGTATGTTGAGGCCCTGGAGGGCTAGGCCCGGAATGTCCTTTTTCTCCGGCCTGGATCGTCGGTTTTCCTGAGGGTGTCTTCTTCTTCGGCCTGGGTCGTCGATGATCTCCCGACAAAAGTACCCGGGCCACCCTCGTTGTCTTCTTGTCGTGGCCGAGCCTTGCCTGGCCGAACATCGACCACGTCCCGAAACCGAAGTGCTGTCTTAACCGGAGAGTCTGTCCCGGTGCGTTGAAGAAATGAAAACCCGAGGTGAAGCTTGAATTCCAGAAGAAGCGTACCGTAGAAGAACCGTTTGAGTTCCGAAGCTCCTGACGAAGTTCTGAAGCGTCCAGCTTTTTTGATGGACTTTTTCAGTCCATAGTTATACCTTTTTGGGACAGTCTTATCTCCCGCCAAATCATAGTCCAGTCTTTGTAATATTTTTGGTGGGCAGAAATCTCTGCAGGGGCGCTTTGTCTTGTAACGGGAGCCGGTGATAGCTTAACTGGCCTTCCTGGCCGATAATGTCTTTTACTTTGTCACCGTAACTCGGTTCGCATATTGATCGGTCTGGAGATTGCCCTTGATGGCTGTTAAACGGTCTTCCCTTTGTACAGTAAATGGGTTTAAGTGTTCATTCAATTGTCCGCCCATTTCTTGATGGGCCCCATCCTGTTACCTGAAACTGTCTTGTACTTAGAATCCAATTAATATGTATGCTCAGTTCCCTGAGTTTCGGTTTCCCGATACTGGCTTTCGCGGGCTTACTGTTCTCAATCCACAAGCCTGTCTGGCTTGCAGTAACAGAAATCAAATGGTCCCAGAAACTGATCACGAGGTCCGGCGGCCATTTTGTATGCCCCTTTTTATCAAAGGTTTTTCTGTACAAGCTTTCTCTTGGTCAATAAACTGTCTTATCAACCCTGTTTTGTTGTGTGATTAAGTTACGGAAAATTTCGAATCTTACAGTCCCCCCTGTGATACTGATAGCTTGCTTAAAGTATCAATAATCCTCGGTGAGCAAATTTTCCCTGATTCCTCACGTCCAAACATTCCTGGTAATTAACTATCTATGACCCTCACGACACATGCAGTTCCCATTTCAGAAAAATTACCTTGTGTACAGTTGGACAATCATAGGCAGTATTATCTTATACTATAACACATTCATTTATTCAGATGTGAAAGGGCCAATGCCCCTTGCACCACCTGCATACACCTTTTATTAATCAAACAAAACAAAACTTCACCAACGGCTATAACATTACAGTATTCACACACTTAAATCATGCAGTGGCTGAAATCCAAAAATGGAGGGCCGCTTTAACTTTTAATACTAGCCGCTTACACTGGGGTGTCCTCTTCCCCCACTCATACATAGCGTTCTCTCCATTCTCCTGTGTTCTCGTGCCTCTGGAGGTGTTTGCCTCTCTTGCAATGCACGAACAATAAAAATATTACAATTAAAACCTGACACACTACTAGGATGTGGGATGCTATTCTAATCCAGGCTGGGATCTCTATATTGGTGAACAGGTCCCACCATGGTGGGGTGACTATGTCCACTATGTCTTTCCCTATCTCTAATGTCTTCTGCTCCAGTGTGTAGAAATGCTTCTGTGAAACTATAACGGCTTTTAAAATCTTGGTGAGGTGTTCGGGGAGAGGGGGAATGACATAACCAAAATGCGTGATGAATCGCTGCAAGTCCATGAAATTCTCTTTTACAGTGAGGTGAACGGTGGAGGGTGCAGGAATGGGGACAATCCGCTGTTGTGCCACTTGAACTTCAGCCCTGGGTTTGAAACAGAAACTGCTGTCACTGACCGGACACCACTCGTGCTGTCCGTGGCGGTAGTGAGGCGCTGCAGTGGTGACACAGTATGTCCCACCTCCGATATATGCCACCTGCGGGGGCACATGGTCCTTTGCCATTGCCTCCATGGTGCAATTTATCGGCTTCGCGCTAGCGGCTCTGAACCCGCACTGTGGTTTCAAAAAGGCGTTCATGTGCTGGGGACACAGGATGATGTGTGCTCCCCGGCTACGACACCCCAAGAGGTCGGTGCCTGTCATCGTACGCTCCCATCTGATGACGTAAGGCGGGACCACTGCGTAACAAATGTGCGCACCCCCCTGAATGACTCCAATGTTCTCCACCCTGTATACTGGGGCGGGCTTTGCTGCGGGACCCAACACCGGCATCCTCACCACTATTCCCATGATAGTGTGGTTTGAGCGCCCGCAGTCCACTGGGACTGGGTATGCCTCTGCAGCTAGTCTGAGCTGGCACGGGCTTAATGCGTTCTCAAAGGGGTGGAGCGCTTGCAAGTGCTTGTTGCTGATCCAGGACGGGACCAAACCTTGTTTTAAATCCTCCAGATTTCTGCGGCCCTCGCCCAGTAACCACGCCCCGTATAGCACACAGGCCTCGTTCTGCGCAGCCTGATCGGACGCATTCTGATCCTCCTTAATGAGCGCATTTACCGTTCTAGCGTGTTTCTCCAGCTCAGCAATTATTTCCTTTAAGTGTAGTGTCATGGCTTGGTCCTCATGTAGCTCAGAACCCACTACCTTATTCTCGCTTGTCAGTATGTTCCTTTACTGGGCCTTTAAACCATTGATCTGTGTCTGCAGCTCCACGTTGTCTAGAGCGTTGACAACAGACGTTCCGGTGTTAAAAGCAGTGAAAATGTCATTTACAGTACCCCTTCTTTGCCTTCCTACCCGATCCAAAACTGCCTGTGGTGTGGTGTATAATTTGGCCTTGTCGATATCGGCAAAGTCAAACTTGTAAAATTGTCTGAACATTCGGGTTAACAGTACCTGGTACAACTGTTCCGTTTCCCTGGGACACCACTCCGGCAATCGTACCTCAGTGAGGTTTAAAATCACTGAGGCCACCGAGTAGTGTACCCCTTGGTACAGCACCTGACCGGTGGGTACCAATACTAGACCGTTCCCGGGTCCCTTTGTGGTGGTGGGGCACCCTTCCTTCTGGGCTAGTGCTACCGGAATCGTGGGCAGGGGCTTGCGTGGGCGGGTGATGAGTTCAGTGGCATTTACTGGAATCGGGGAGTATGGGGCTCCGCACGCCCGAGTGCTGACATCCCATCTCATCCCCTTTCCTTCATCTTGCCACTGCCTCTGGAAAAAGATGGATACGCCCTTGGGGCAAATGCGTTTCGAACCCCACATACAGACATATATCCCTTCATCTGGTTCCCACCATTTGTCCCAACACACACGTAATTGTCCGTGAGTCCCCGTAATTGTCCGATGGGTATTGTTACCCAGTCGTTCCCACTCGATGGTAGAGTTCTTCATGTCCTTCCCCAGCTTTCGTAACCACCACCATCTACTTAACGGTACGTTCCCATTACACACCAAACAGATCCTCTTTCCCACGGTAACGCTGACTCTGGGTGCAAGGATCCTCACCCGAGGGCACATTAACGAAGTCTCTTGGTAGGCGAAACCGAAATTGCTGGAGTATTCCGTAGAATTCATTCCCAGCCAACCTGGCCATCTCCCTTGGTGGAAGTATGCGGCGGTTTCCTCAACCTCTCACTTCCCCGTCCCATCCGTCGCGCTGGGGGCTGTGTCCCCGGAACATCCGAACACGATGACGTCGTTGGTGCGGCCCCGGTAGGCCAGCCCGCACCCGATCGCCGCGAGTACCACGAGAATCCTCTCCATTGTATTCCTGGTTTCTGTAACCGATAAGATGATGTAGCCAGGCTCCCAATAGGTGCTGGCTTAATTAAACGGACGTTGGGGTCCCCTGACCCCGCTTCCAAACAACCACACATTCTGGGCAGACTCCGAAAACTACCTTTTAAACATCCCCATCATCTTAAACTTTACACACCTTAAACTATCATTACAATTACCTAACTTAACTCATCATTACCTAACACCTATGTACAGCGCCGCCCTCCTCCGGGCGGCCTACTTAATTCCTGTGAGGGCTGCAGCGTGCCGCTCCCTGTGGCGGGGTTGCACTGACCTTTGGCTTTGATCCCCCGCAGCCTGTCGCTGCTGAACGGGAATCGTGCCTTTCTTGGGCTGCTCTGGACCGAGGTTGGGGAAGATAGGGAGAATTTGGCCATGGCTTCCTGGGCTGGGGCGTTCGAGTCGACCTACGAGGGGATGCCTTGGGCGAGGCTCTCAGGGCTGACGGACTGGGGACCGGGACCTTCACCGTCACAGCCTGTGGTCCCACCACAGCTGCCGGCTCCGGCTCCCTTTCCTCAGGCTCCGCCCCCCCGGGGCCGGGATCTGTGGCATCCGACTCCACCTCACCTGTCCCTACAGGTGGTGAGTCTCCGCCCCCAATCCCTACCTCCCCTAAGCTTGAGTCGAGGGCGGGATCTTCGTCCTCTGACTCATCCTCCTCCGTGATCGGGTCAAGGGCGGGGTTGAGCTGTTCGGGCTCTTCCTCGTCCGAATCCCAAATCAGAGGGGAGACCGCCCACTCCAATGGGATGACTCCTCCCTTCACGCAGGCTACTGTTCCAGCCTGTGTGGTCTGTGACTCTGTCGCAGGCTGAGGATTTTTGTCCTCAGACCTGGCCACTGTTGTTGGCCCTTGTGCACCCGACTTAAACAGTTTGCACTGGTTAATGTGAAACCATTTAGTATGTCGGGGCACCTTCACTGCATAAACCATGGGGCTGGCCTTGTCTACAATGCTGTAAGGCCCCATGTACAGTGGTTCAAAACTCCCCACCCGGGCATAATTCCTAACCATGACCTGGTTTCTGACTTCCCACTCTTGTTGCTTACGAGGTTCCAGCAACAGTCGATTTCCCTGATGCTGTCTCCCCATGTTCCCAGCCGCCTGCCCATAAATCTGTTTCAGGCGCTCCAAAAGGGTTTGGACGAACTTGTCTCGCTTCACCTCTTAGAGCTGGCCCTCAGTGAGCACCGGGGCTAGTACATGGGTGGGTGTTCGCATGATCCTTCCAGTCATTAATTCGTGCGGGGAGTACCCCGTACTTTTGGACTGGCTGGCCCGGATCCCCATGAGGACTAAAGGCAGGACCTCCGCCCATTTCTGGGGTGAGCCCATTGTCTCTTTCCTCAGCTTTTCCTTGAGGGTCCGGTTCATGCGTTCAACAATCCCGGATGACTGGGGATTGTACGCTACGTGCCACTTTCCTTCAATGCCCAAGAGCATGAGGGTGTTCTGCATTACTTGACCGGTGAACTGACTCCCTTGGTCGGACTCAACAAAACGGGGGAGTCCCCACCGTGAGAACACTTCCCGGATCAAGATCTTGGCAGTACCCAGCGCCGTAGCTGTTCTGCACGGGAAAGCTTCTACCCATTTGGTGAACACATCCACCAGGACAAGGCAATACTTATAGCCGCCTTGGGCGGCGGGCAGGGGCCCTATGTAGTCGACCTGAATCGACTGCCATGGTCCCTCTACCCTCCTGATGTGCCCCATGGGCACCTTCCTTTTCTGGGGGTCTGGGTTGTTTGCAGCGCACACAAGACAGCTCGCACAGAACTCGCGGACATCGTCTCTAAGTCCCGGCCACCATCCCGCCTGCTCTACCCGTTGCCAGGTAACCTCAGGCCCGGGGTGTCCTGCCCCTGGACCCTCATGGGCCAGTTGAAGGAATTCCCTCTGGTGCTGCTGCGGCACAACCCACTGCTCCTCTCGGAACAGCATGCCTTCCTTGACTGCGAGGGCTACCGTACTGTACGGACCCTCTACCTGCTTGCCCTCAGTAATGGCTTTGAGGACTGTTTTTAGGGCGGGATCCAGGGTCTGGACGGTTTTTAGGTCTAGGGGTAGTGTCACCCCTGTGTTCCCTGGAGTTCCCTCCCTATCTCGGATCGCTGCCACGGGTCCGGGTCCATAGGGGTCCCAGAGAATGCCGTTGCGGGCACCCTCCCTGGCTAGCGCATCCGCCTGCTGGTTGCCCTGACTGCGGGGTTCTGTGGTGGAATGAGCCTTCACCTTGTGGATGAACACCTCCCCTTCCTCCCCCACAGTTGCCAGGATCTTTTCCAGCAAGGGCTTAACTGTTAAAGGCCATCCGTCCGCGGAGGTATATCCGCGGCGGGACCAGATGGCGAGGTATTCCGTACACGAATTGCACGTGAACATGCTGTCCGAGCAAATCGTGTATGGGGTTGGGAAGATCTCGGGGTGGGTAACCACGTACGCCACCGCGGACAGTTCAGCTTGCTGTGTGCTCATAGCGCTGGGGAGCTTAATTGCCAAGGCAATGTTTGCCGTAGGGTCATAAACTCCACACCCTGTGAGTCGTTCGCCAGCAGATACCGTGCTGGAACCGTCTACATAGATCTCGCGGCCTGTGGGGTGTATCCCGGCCCATAAACCTATGTTAACCTCCCATACCCCTTCGACGGAACACCGATGGGCTGTTCCGGGGTATACCATGTTGGCTGCGAGCTTTGGCTCGCAGAGACCTTTAACTTTGAGATCCATCTGGGAAAGGAGGAGGGTCCAGCGCGCAATCCGAGCGCTGCTTACGGTCCCATCCTTAATCCTTCCATCCAGAAGCATCTTTGTGGGGGTGTGATGGGTGAGGAGAGTGATGGGAGAGGTTCCTGTGAAGATCACTGATCTGTTCACAGCCCAATGCGTGGCCAGGAGGTGCCGTTCGCAATTGGAAAAACTCCTCTCCACATCCGTGAGTACTCTGGAAGAATAGACTACTGGTCTCAGCTTGCCGTGTCGCTCCTGGAGCAGCACGGCACTCAGGCTGTCCCCACTAGCGGCTACCTCCAGGAAAAACTCCTCCCCCCCATCTATGGCCCCTAGGGCTGGCGCGGTCTGCAGATCCCTTTTCAACTTCTCGAATGCCGCCTGACACCCCTCATCCCAAGACCACTCGACTCCCTTGTGTAAGAGTCGGAGTAGCGGGGCTGCTGTGGCTGCATAGTCCTCGATGAAATCCCTGCAGTACCCGGTCAATCCCAAAAAGGACCTTACACCCGTTACTGTGTTAGGGATCGGTAGATCTTGCACCGATTCCCGTCTAGCCTTATCTATGGCTCTTTCTCCAGCGCGGATGGCCAGCCCCAGGAATTTCACCTCCTGCTGGCCGATTTGTGCTTTCTTTGGGTTTACTTTAAAACCCTTCCTTTCCAGCAACTTCAATAATTCGGCTAATAGTGGGCCGTGCTCCTCCCTTGAGTCCGTGAACAGGAGCAAGTCGTCCACATACTGCACTATCTGATTGGGCTGGCTAAATTCTTTTAAACTTCCCGCCATGCATTGATGGAAAATGCTGGGGCTGTTGTGAAAACCCTGTGGCAAGCAGTTCCAGGTGTACTGTTGTCCTTTAAAAGTAAAGGCAAACTTGTACTGATCCTCCCGCCGCAGTGGAATGGACCAGAAACCGTTCGAGATAGCCAGCACCGTGAACGTGGTCGCGGATGCTGGAATACTCCCTATTAGGTCGGCAACTGCTGCTACCGTGGGCGCGCAGGCTGGGATGTTACTGTTGAGGACTCTATAGTCCACCGTGGCCCTCCACGAATTGTCCGGCTTCTTTACCGGCCATAATGGGGAGTTCACGTGAGTGGCTATTGGTCTCAACACGCCCTGCTGCACCAAGGAAGATATTGCTGTCTCCATGTCGGGTTCTGGCTCCTTGGGGAAGTTATACTGTTTTTGGGGTCGGATCATGGGGTCCCCGTCTACGCTGACCTCAAACCCGGTGACCCTCCCACAGTCGTGCTTGTGGGTGGCAAACGCGGTCAGGTTTTCCGACACACACGCTTGCAAGTCCGTTGGGACGTCCGCGACCAGAAGCTCGAGGTCGTAACCCCCTGACGGCTTCATGGTGCACAGGGTCCCCTTTTCTCCTCTTCCTGGGATTACAACTACCTTGCCCAACCCATTCTCGGCTCCCCAGAGACAGTGATTTCTAAGGTCCACGAGGATCCCGTGTTCCACCAAGAAATCAGCCCCGAGGATGCCTTTCCCACCCCCCTCATTCCACTTCAATAGGATGCACGTCCATGTGGTGTGGAGTGCTCCCAAATGAATGGAGAGCGGGATGGAGTACGCGCCAGCCTGTTCTCTGCCTGTGAAACCCGCTACTGAGAATGGAGCCTGGGTAGATAGAGGTGAGGCAAAAGGCTTAGCTGTGTGGATCACGGTACATGATGCTCCCGTATCCAACAGGTAACTACCCTTTTCCTTCTCCACCTCCATCTCCACAACGGGTCTTCTCCACGCGTCATAGCGGAGCGGACACAGGTAGACGGGCTGCGCGGGCTTCAGTCATTTGGGCGCTTCGGTTGGGATTGGGGAAGCAACAGGGCTGTTGACGACTGCCACTTTCCCCTGCGAGGTCATTAGAGACCGCATTGCCTCTAAAACCGACTCGATCGTATCGGGATGGACCGACACATCGGCTGCCCTCTCCCAGACGGGCGCATGGGCTGGGGCTGGGGAAGTTTTTCCCTTTAAATCCTTCCAGGGATTTTTACAGTCTCAGCGCCAATGACCCTCCTTTCCACACCCGTAACAACTGCTCTTGGCTTGGGGGGCGCGATTCCCCTCCTGATGCCATTCCTTTTTAGCAGGAGCTGCAGGCCTCGCCTCATGCACCTTTCCTTTTGAGGAAGGCACATCCCTACTCTTGTTGTTCCTGTAACTTATCGTGAGCTGATCAAGTGCTACGTCCTCCGTGGAGCGGGGGTTAGTGGGGTCAAACCATGCTTTGGCCTGCTCCCTCACCGGCGGCAAGCAATTGGCGACCAGACACCGGAGCCAATGAGCCCTTTGGTCATCATTTAGCGCATTCTGGTCCGGTCCTCCCGGGCAGCTGCGCCGGTACACTGGCCACAACCTTCCGGCGAAAACCCGTGGGGGTTCTCCCTCTAGCTGTACCGTCCTTGCCAATCAGAGGAACGGAGTTCCGTCACTCTCCCCTATAATCTCCAGGATCTCATCCCGTATCTCCTCGTATGTCTTTCGCCCTCTTTTGCTCTCGTCAGGGAGACACTGGAGGAGCGAGCTGTCCAGGGAGAACAGCAGCATTTTGGACTGTTCGGCCCTGTCGCAGTCATTAACTGCTGCGGTTTGCTCCATGTCCCTAAAATGGACGGAGGGATCTCCTGACTCGGAGAGTTTTGGGATGTGACTTATCATTGCCCTCAGCTGTTGTGCGCTGTGGGGCATTACGATCTGATTCACGAGGAGTCCGTCATCGCCATTGTCTTCGTTCGGACCGAGCCTCCAGTGTCGAGTTGGACACATCGGCGCCGGCCCCGACTCTACTACCTGGTGTTGCTCTACCTCAAGAACCTCTGTGTCTGACTTCTCCGTTTCCTCCCCCGGAGTCCAAGACTCAGTATAGGCGGGAGGTGCTGAGGGCTCGGGGGTTGGTACCCTAACTGCCTCTTGTGGAATTGGTCTTTTTGATTCCTTGGCTAACAGTAACTGGCTCGCTGGCGGGTTTATGAGACACACCAAGCCGGTTGCCTTTGCTAGGGCCATTCTCAGGTCCTCTAGCTCCCTGGGGCAAGCGCTATGATCGGTGTTCTCAGACCTATCCTCCATGGCCATCTTATAAGCTGCCCTAGCCCCCAGAATACTTTCCTCCTGTGCCGCTACCTGCTTAGCTAGGCGGAAACACCTTTCTCTCATTCTACCTTCACTGGCTTTGGCCTCAATGACCTGACATTCCAAATGCTCTATCCGGGTCTCATGGTGGTGAGTTGTGGATTGGCGTTCCTGATTCAGCGCGTTAAGCGATTGAATCAGTTTCTGACCTCCCGCAACCTTTTCCTCTACTTCTGTAAGCAGCCCTTTGATCTGGGCTGTCTGTGCCACAACGACCTGGTCCAAAAGCTGGACTTGCTTCTTGTAACACATCAGCCAGACCGCCTTTTCTACCGATTTCTTATGCTCTTTACTTTCTGTCCACTTGATGGCTACGTCTAGCGGGCGCCTATCTCTCAATAGGTCAGATATCCACTGTTTTGTAAGGTTTACCTTCCCAAAAACATAATCCGCTATTCTCTCATCCATCACATTTTGCTTATTCAAACCTTGATCTAACAGGCTACATTCCTGCTGCCAAGGTCCTGCCGCGGTCGCCATCTCTGTAGGGGGCGGGTTTATGAGACACACCAATCCGCTATTCTCTCATCCATCACATTTCGCTTATTCAAACCTTGATCTAACACGCTACATTCCTGCTGCCAAGGTCCTGCCGCGGTCACCATCTCTGTAGGGGGTTTCTCTTGCTCGTTCTGGTCTCCTACCAGGCTTCGTGCAATAATTACCCTTGAGTGGTTTGACCCACTCTCCCCTACGGTTCTAGACCTTGGACTTAGGTGCAGGGAACTGTAGTGTAGAGAAAAACTCAACAGACCAGGTTGAATAGCACGAAATGGATGCTTTTATTATTAAACAGTTTGCAGCATTAAGAAATACATGTCATAAGCACAGATTAATGTAACTACAAGCATACACATATCTATAAACTTAACTCTATGGAAATGGGGAACACACGGCACATCGTAAAAGGGGAAACACATTACGATTACCCTTACCCCCTCCCCTAGACCTAGACTAAGTTTCGACTTGAGGAACTCGGAATCACGCTCACCACTTTCAGATTCGCAAAAGAGGGGGTTCGCAGCCCCTTTGGCACAGCTTTCCGTCGTCACGTGGATTTGGAAACTTCTGGCGCAGCTTGTTTTTCTCTCTCTCAGGCGATGGGACAGCGGACACAGCCTCGATGAGCGCTCGTCATGACTGAATCCGTTAAAAGTTGTTGAAGAACCGGATGTCCATGGAAGACTCAGTCACCGATCCCTGGTCGAATGGTATGTTGAGGCCCTGGAGGGCTAGGCCCGGAATGTCCTTTTCCCCCGGCCTGGATCATCGGTTTTCCTGAGGGTGTCTTCTTCTTTGGCCTGGGTCGTCGATGATCTCCCGACAAAAGTACCCGGGCCACCCTCGTTGTCTTCTCGTCGTGGCCGAGCCTTGCCTGGCCGAACATCAACCACGTCCCAAAACCGAAGTGCTGTCTTAACCGGAGAGTCTGTCCCGGTGCGTTGAAGAAATGAAAACCCGAGGTGAAGCTTGAATTCCAGAAGAAGCGTACCGTAGAAGAACCGTTTGAGTTCCGAAGCTCCTGACGAAGTTCTGAAGCGTCCAGCTTTTTTGATGGACTTTTCAGTCCATAGTTATACCTTTTTGGGACAGTCTTATCTCCCGCCAAATCATAGTCCAGTCTTTGTAATATTTTTGGCGGGCAGAAATCTCTGCAGGGGCGCTTTGTCTTGTAACGGGAGCCGGTGATAGCTTAACTGGCCTTCCTGGCCGATAATGTCTTTTACTTTGTCACCGTAACTCGGTTCGCATATTGATCGGTCTGGAGATTGCCCTTGATGGCTGTTAAACCCATTTACTGTACAAAGGGAAGACCGTTTAAGTGTTCATTCAATTGTCCGCCCATTTCTTGATGGGCCCCATCCTGTTACCTGAAACTGTCTTGTACTTAGAATCCAATTAATATGTATGCTCAGTTCCCTGAGTTTCGGTTTCCCGATACTGGCTTTCGCGGGCTTACTGTTCTCAATCCACAAGCCTGTCTGGCTTGCAGTAACAGAAATCAAATGGTCCCAGAAACTGATCACGAGGTCCGGCGGCCATTTTGTATGCCCCTTTTTATCAAAGGTTTTTCTGTACAAGCTTTCTCTTGGTCAATAAACTGTCTTATCAACCCTGTTTTGTTGTGTGATTAAGTTACGGAAAATTTCGAATCTTACACCTCCCTCCCGCCTTGGTGCTGCTGATGATCATCCTCCACATCTTCCTCCTTCTCTTCCTCCTCCTCCTCTGCTGGTGCTCCAATGCCTGGTGGCATTGGCTGGGTCCTGAGGATTGCAAGTTTATGCAGCATGCAGCACACAACAACGAAGTGGGAGACTCGCTCAGGCGAGTACTGAAGGGCTCCTCCAGAATGGTCCAGGCAGTGGAACTGTTGCTTGAGCACGCCGATTGTGTGCTCAACGATGTTCCTGGTAGCTTGATGGCTCTCATTGTATCGTAGCTCAGCAGGGGTGCTGGGCGTACGGAGCGGTGTCATCAGCCAGGTGCACAGAGGATATCCCTTGTCCCCGAGAAGCCAACCACCTGGGTGATGCGGTGCCTGGAAAAGGTCTGCCACAGAAGCCTGGTGCAGGGTGAAGGCATCGTGGCTGCTGCCAGGAAAGTGGGCATTGACAGCAAGTATCAGTTGTCTGTGGTCACAGACCAACTGGACGTTTAAGGAATGGAAGCCCTTTCAGTTGCGGAAATCCTCGGCATTCTCTTGCGGCGCACGCAAAGCCACATGCACCCTGCACCATGGGGAAGCCCACTATCATCGCAAAGGCCGTTGTGCGTTCTTGCTGCTTGTCCGGGGTCATGGGGAAAGAGATGTACTCTCGTCTCCTTTTAAAGAGGGCATTTGTTACCTGACGGATGCAGCAATGCACCGTGAACTGGGAGATATTGGCGATGTCCCCAGTAGCTGATTAAAATGAGCCGGTGGCATAAAAGTTGAGAGCCACTGTTATCTTCACTGCCACTGACAAAGACGTCCTGCTCCTCAGTTGAGGCTGCAGATCTGGCTGAAGCAGGTGGCAGAGCTCAGTGACCACCTCGTTGCTGAAGCGCAGCCTTCGCAAACACTGCTCCTCAGACATATTAATGTTGGAGAACTGTTGGCGAAAAACCCTGGGAGGGTAAGGTCTCCTGTACAGAGGCCTGTTGGCCCTCCTCGGTCTGTCCATGATTGTCACTCTCTCTCGATGTCTCTGTGCCCTCCGAATGTGATGAAGAAGGACGACATTCTCATCCATTGCAGCCCCCATAGTATCTAGGCAATCAAAGTTATGAAGGTCAAAAAGCAATGTACCTGCAAAGTTATGGTCAGAAGGCAAAACTACCTCAGACAGCGTTGACTCAATGCAGAAGTCTCTCTC
Organism: Somniosus microcephalus; assembly: GCF_052327205.1. Classification (NCBI taxonomy): domain Eukaryota; kingdom Metazoa; phylum Chordata; class Chondrichthyes; order Squaliformes; family Somniosidae; genus Somniosus; species Somniosus microcephalus. The sequence goes on from NC_140994.1 coordinate 127,938,024, forward strand.
AAAATCTCTCTCTCTCTCTCAGAACGAGTGGTCCAAAAATGGCTACCACACAAAAGCCAGGAAGAGGCCCCCTTTAAATAGCGCCCCCCCCCAGCCCCACAGCGACTGGGAAGTGTTGTGTATGTAATATGTGTGCTACTTTGAACCTATGGACAGGACTGCACTACTTGTAGGGCGTAGTGATACGCAGTACCACTCCTGGCCATAGGGGTATAAATAGTACTGTGGGTACTGATCTCCCCTCAGTTCCCGCCTGTGGGCATGAAGTAAAGACCTACATATAGTCCCTACCTCCAACCAGTAAAGACCTGTTTGAGTTATACGTTTAAGTCTTTGTGTTAATTGTTCAATACAATACACATACTTAACACTGGCGACGAGTCAGGTTCTTACCCTGCGGCAGTTGAAGAGAGGTTTCAAACATCACCACCCCACTAGAAGCGACAGGCTTTAGGACTCTGAAGCCTCCATCAGTGACTGAGCACTGGAGTGCAGCTGCCATCCTGACAGCTTCCAGCGACTGACAGAAGTCTTTCTGCAGTTTCCTTGTTCAACCTAGGTGGTGGGGTAAGCCGTGCAGCGTTGGCTGCAAAGACAGGGCTGGGGAAGTTGGAGAAGATAAGGGCAATCGCAATCCCTGATAAGAGCCGCGGTGAAACGTGCGAGCGGGTAAGCCAGAGCCCGGGAGGGAGCGAGCAAGAGCCGCGCGAGCGGGTAAGCCAGAGCCCGGGAGGGAGCGAGCAAGAGCCGCACGAGCGGGTGAGCCAGAGGCCGGGAGCCGCTTCAAGTGCGAGGCGCAGCGCGGGCCAGCGATCGGGACCAAAGATAAAGACCGCACTCGGACTGAAAGGCGCGGCGGCTGCAGAAGCTCAAGGTGCGAGAGCCGTGGTGCACAGCGCGGGCTATCGATCGCGGCGAAGATAAGGGCCGCACTCGGGGGCTGAAGGGAGACGGCGTCGGGGGACGGGTGAAGACCGCCAAGCGCGGGAAAACCGCCATTTGGTGGGCGGAGGACGACGGCAAGAGCGGGAAGCCGCCATCTTTGATAACAAGTAAACAAAATAAAATCTGAGAAATTGCAAATCTACAATGCCTAAACACTGGAATATTAGCACCTTTGATAGTGACCTCGAAGATTGGGCCATATATGTTGAAAGAGTAAAAAATTATTGTAAGGCCAATAAAATTCGTGACCAAGATAAAGCTCTAACATTATTAAATTTAATGGGTGCGAAGACATAGGGCAATTGAAACACCTGTTATCACCAGATGAACCGGCGGATAAGACGTTCGATGAGATTGTTACTGTCCTGAAAGATCATCTAAACCCCACGCCGCTGATGCTAGCGGAACGATTTAAATTTTACGACAGAAGGCAGCTACAGCATGAAAACAATGCTGAATATTTGCTGGAATTGCGTAAATTAGCGAAATATTGCCAGTTTGGAACGGGACTGACAGATGCACTACGAGACAAATTTGTGTGTGGTTTATTTAAACAGGATACACAAAAGCGACTGCTCGAGGAGAATGAGCTGACGCTTGAGAAGGCGGTCACTATGGCAGCAGCACACGAAGCCGCAGCGAGAGGCACGGCAGTAATGCAGCTACGGTCACCGGAGCTCAGTGCACACAAATTGGGTGTGAGTTCTGGCAAATGTTATCGTTGTGGAAAGATAACGCATGATCAGAACCAGTGTTGGTTTAAAAACCAAGAATGTAGAACTTGTGGTAGGCTTGGACATATAGCTAGAGTATGCAGGTCAGGGAAGAAGACCAGCAACAAGAAGTCACCGCAAGGAAAATACGCAAAGGTACACAAGGTGACCAAACAGGAGTCCGATACAGATGCTAGCAGTAATGAACTGGCTAGCTTAAGCTGTAATGAACTGGCTAGCTTAAGAGTACTCAACGCTGGTAAGGGTGCAGACCTCCAGACAATTTGGGTCACTCTTCAGATAGAAGGAGTCCAAGTAAAACTGGAATTGGACACTGGATCGGCATTGACGGTCATAAATAAGAAAGATTACGGAAAGTTATTCCAACATATTCCCCTACAGGATACGGGGATTATATTGAAAACATACACGGGGCAAAGAGTGTACCCCATCGGGAAAATAGAGGTTGCAGTGGTCCACAAGGGCGAAGACAGTCAAATAATGGACTTATATGTGATATCTGAAGGAGGTTCTCCACTACTAGGATGGGAGTGGATTAGGAAAATGAATATGGACTGGCATTTCCTACAAACAATAACGAGTGAGAACTCGGTGAAGATAGTCGGCCCAGACTCTGGAACGGATGATGCTAAGCCCAACTCAGGTGCAAAAGACAAAGTTTCAGCACAGAATTCCACTGAGCAACAACAACATAGTTTAACTGTGGATTCTGAGTCTGGCAAGTCTACTGATGTGCCCATTTCTGAGGGACACCGGGCTCGAACTCAACTCCATTTCAAACTACAACAGCAATTAGAACAAATGCTTCGCCGTTTTGAGCAAGAGTTGAATGCAACGAAAGAGTTCTTTGATATAGAGTTGGAGAATCTGGAAAGACAACAGAAGCAGCTGATGGAGAAAATGGAGCAGGAGCACACAAAACGTCTGATGTCAGAGGAGTTAACGGTCAGCCAACTCCTGCATATGCTGAAGGACAGGACTCTGAAATGGGAAAAACTTGAACATGAACTTCAATATTCAAACGAAAGGGGTTCGGAGCTCTCAAAGGTTATTGGAAGAGCTGAGGTGGCAACACAGACTGAGATGACTGCAACAGAGCAGCCCTTGGATGCCAAAAGTACGCTGACTCACGTCAACGTAGAACAACAGACCGCTGAAACAGCTGCTCCGGTAGAGGGATTGAATAGTCCGATCAATCAATCTCCAAAAGAAGTTGAAGTAGTAAAATCTCAAATGAGGTCATTAGTAAACGACTTGCTGAAAGCCCAGAAAAAGCTGGATGAAGAGGTACGCATGAAGAAGTCTCTTCAGGAAAGATGTCTGGACTTGGAACAAAAGCTGGCTAACGCCCAGCTGGGTATGGAGGAAATAGAAGACCCTCTCGCTGGCCTAGATCAGGACGACACCGAATATTACTATGTCCTGTCCTGCCCAACTTGTAACTTCGACTCCCACCATACAGAAATCATGGAGGAGCACCGAAAGTCTACGGAACATCGGGAGAAGGTGGCTCTACTACGGAAAAAGGAGGAAGAGAAGGAGGAACTGCGCATGCAGCTGGCAGCTGACAGTGGAGCCCAGAGAGTCTCCAAGAAGCAGAAAAGGAAAAGTCGAAACAGAAGATGACCCATCTGAACCATTATTACCTCTACCAGATCACACACGTGGTCCCTCCGAACGGAGCCAATTCAGTTCGGAAGTTCAAACTGTTAAATCCATGGAAGGACTATTGAATGAGTCACTCCAGCAACGTGAACCGACTACACCACAGAGATTGAATCTGTGAACTGTTTTCCGCAGAGACTGAATCTGTGATCTGTTTTGACATGAAGTTATCTATGTATCTATGTTATTCTGTTATGTAAACCTGAAGTTATATATGTATATATGTTATTACGTTATGTTAAATGGGGAGATGACTGTAAAGCTAGGAAGGGAGGAATGTTGTGTATGTAATATGTGTGCTACTTTGAACCTATGGACAGGACTGCACTACTTGTAGGGCGTAGTGATACGCAGTACCACTCCTGGCCATAGGGGTATAAATAGTACTGTGGGTACTGATCTCCCCTCAGTTCCCGCCTGTGGGCATGAAGTAAAGACCTACGTATAGTCCCTACCTCCAACCAGTAAAGACCTGTTTGAGTTATACGTTTAAGTCTTTGTGTTAATTGTTCAATACAATACACATACTTAACAGGAAGCGTTCCAGTCAACCTGTTGTTGGTTGCGTCAGGCAGAAAGGAGGGGGGCGCCACACAATTTCCGGTCCGGGGCGTCACAAGGGCATTGCACTCTCGAATGACGTCAGGATCTGCGTGCGCAGGAGATCGGGCGGTATTGTTTAGTGCCACCGCAAAATGTCTGGTCAATTTTGCGAGAGGCGCAGATATCGCCCTGCCTGGGCGCTAGTTGCTTTGCGCCCCACTTAGCGCCCTCTTAAGGCGCTAACGGGAGGTGCTACCAACTGAATTTTTCCCCTTAATGTACTAAGAAACTGACTACTTTACACTAATGAAATATTTTAAAATTCTTCCTCCTTGCGGGAAAATGCTTGGTTTGTACTGAAGTATCTCTGCGTTGAAGGTCTGCCATTTCTCATTTAATATTTTCCTGGTCAATCTTTGTCTCCATCCCAGAATCACTAAAATTTGCCTACAGGTTTGCTCCTCTAGCCCCTCCTCATAATTTGGGGGTCTACAGTAAAGACCCAGCAATGTAACAGCTCCTTTTCTGTTCCTTAACGCTAACCAAAGAGATTCAGTCTTTGAATTTCTAGTATATCTTCCCTCTGTAGAAGTGTAATATTATTCTTGATCAATACTGCCAACACCCCCACACCCTCCGTCTTTTTCCCTTCCCCATCCCTCCTGAATATATTGTAGCCAGGAATGTTTAGTTGCCATTCCTGCCCATGTTCAAGTCAGGTCTGTGTTACAGCCACTTATACTCATAACCCCATGTGGCAACGAGTGCCTGCAATTAGTCAACCTTATTTGTAGCATTCCTTGCATTAACACACACGCATTCCAAACCTATGCTCATGGGCTTTGCTTTGTCCCTCCATGTAATTTCTGCTCCTTCTACACAATTATTTGTCTGTTGCTGTTTGTCCCTCCTAGTTTTCTATGTACCTTATCTGTCCTCTCTGCTGCTGCGTCGTGTGTGCTTTTTTGCTAGCTTATTTTGTTCTTCTGCTCATTTTCGTCACTCTGTCTTGCCCCCTTTGCCTTTGTGTAGCAGCAGGAGAAGGTGCAGCAAAAAAATGGGCAAAGGAGAGAGAGAGAGAGAGAGAGTGTGTGTGGAGGCGCGAGCAGCAAAATGGTTGGTGGTTGATGAACTGCAGTGTGAATGTGTGGAGCGGTGAGGAGCGAAAGCCTACTGCACCTGGTATTCCCAGGCAATCTCCCATCCAACTACTAACCAGGCCTGACTGTGCTTAACGTCAGAGATCAGACAAGATCAAGCGTTTTCAGACTAGGGTGGCCATAGGCACTTCTTACTTGGCTTTAAACTAGGCTGCGCAACAGTGTTATTGTGGGATTTAGTCATATGAATTGTTCTAATGTCTACAATTTTGATATATTGACTTGGATGTTCAATGAGTTGTCTTGAAGATCTAACCTGAATTCTGTGTATATCATGCATTTCAATGATTGTGTTGCAAACAGACACTGAGCAATGCTGTAATACAACAAATTTAAATGTTCAAAGATGTGTTCAGACAAAGTTTGACAGCCACATGAGATATTGGGACTGGTGATCAAAAGCTTGATCTGAAGTAGATTTTAGTGTCTTAAAGGAGGGAATTCCAGACCTGGGGGCCTAGACAGCTGAATAAAGTACTTGGACCTAGTGCTGGTGAATATTCTCTCTGCCCTTAGATAAAAGACAATTCTCTTCAACCCCCTCAATAGGCCTCCAAGTGGCAATGTAGGGGATGGCATCAAACAGGAAATTAGAGATGCATGTAACAAGGGTACTACAGTAATCATGGGTGACTTTAATCTACATATAGACTGGCCAAATCTGATAAGCAATAATACTGTGGAGGATGAATTCCTGGAGTGTGTATGAGATGGTTTTTTAGACCAGTACGTTGAAGAGCCAACTAGGGAACTGGCTATCCTAGATTGGGTATTGTGCAAAGAGAAAAGGTTAATTAATAATCTTGTTGTGCGGGGTCCTTTAGGGAAGCATGACCATAACATGATCGAAGTCTTCAAGATGGAATGTGAAGAAGTCCAATCTGAAACTAGGGTCCTAAATCTAAACAAAAGAAACTACAAAGGTATGAGGAGTGAGTTGGCTATGATAGATTGGGGAGCTTCATTAAAAGGCATGATGGTGGATAGGCAATAGTTAACGTTTAGGGAACGAATGCATGAATTGCAACAGATATACATTCCTTTCTGGTGCAAAAACACAAAAGGAAAAGCGGCCCAACCATGGCTAACAAAAGAAATTAAGGATAGTATTAAGGTCCAAAGAGGAGTCATATAAAGTTGGCAGAAAAAGTAGCAAGCCTGAGGATTAGGAGCAGTTTATAGTTCAGAAAAAAAAACCAAGAGATTGATTAAGAGGGGAAAAATAGAGTGAGAGTAAACTTGTAAGGAACATAAAAGCAGATTGCAAAAGCTTCTACAAGTATGTAAAAAGAAAAAGATTAGTGAAGACAAATGTAGGTTCCCTTACAGTCAGAAACAGGAGAAATTATAATGGGGAACAAGGAAATGGGAGCACAATTAAACAAATACTTTGGTTCTGTCTTCACGGAAGAGGACACAAATAACTTCCCAGAAATGCTAGGGAACCAAGGATCTCGTGAGAAGGAGGAATTAAAAGAAATTAGTATAAGTAAAAAAATAGTGCTGGAGAAATTAATGGGACTGAAAGCCGATAAATCCCCAGGACCTGATAATCTGCATCCCAGAGTACTAAAAGAGGTAGCCATGGAAATAGTGGATGCACTGGTTGTCATCTTCCAAAATTCTATAGATTATGGAACAGTTCCTGCAGATTGGAGGGTGGCAAATGTAACCCCACTATTTAAAAAAGGAGGGAGAGAAAACGGGGAACTACAGGCCGGTTAGCCTAACATCAGTAGTAGGGAAAATGCTAGAGTATTATAAAGGATGTGATAACAGGACACTTAGAAAATATCAACGGGATTAGACAAAGTCAACATGGATTTATGAAAGGGAAATCATGTTTGACAAACCTACTGGAGTTTTTTGAGGATGTAACTGGTAGAATTGATTAGGGAAAACCAGTGGATGTGGTGTATTTGGATTTTCAGAAGGCCTTTGATATAGTCCCACATAAGAGGTTAGTGTGCAAAATTAAAGCACATGGGATTGGGGTAATATACTGGCATGGATTGAAAATTGGTTAACAGATAGGAAACAGAGAGTAGGAATAAATGGGTCTTTTCCGGGGTGGCAGGCGGTGACTAGTGGGGCACCGCAGGGATTAGTGCTTGGGCCCCAGCCATTCACAATATATATCAATGATTTGGATGAGGGAACCAAATGTAATATTTCCAAGTTTGCTGACGACACAAAACTAGGTGGGATTGTAAGTTGTGAGGAGGATGCAAAGAGGCTTCGAGGTGATTTAGACAAGTTGAGTGGGTGGGCAAATACATGGCAGATGCAGTATAACGTGGATAAATGTGAAGTTATCCACTTCGGTAGGAAAAACAGAAAGGCAGAGTATTATTTAAATGGTGATAGATTGGGAAATGTTGATGTACAGAGGGACCTGGGTGTCCTTGTACACCAGTCACTGAAAGCAAACATGCAGGTGCAGCAAGTAGTTAGGAAATCAAATGATATGTTGGCCTTCATTGCAAGAGGATTTGAGTACAGAAGCAAGGATGTCTTACTACAGTTATACAGGGCCTTGGTGAGACCACACCTGGAGTACTGTGTGCAGTTTTGTTCTCCTTACCTCAGAAATGATATACTTGCCATAGAGGGAGTGCAGTGAAGGTTCACCAGACTGATTCCTGGGATGGCAGGACTGTCATATGAGGAGAGATTGGGTCGACTAGGCCTGTATTCAGTAGAGTTTAGAAGAATGAGAGGGGATCTCATTGAAATGTATAAAATTCTGACAGGGCTAGACAGACTGGATGCAGGGAGGATGTTCCCCCTGGCTGGGGGGTCTAGAACGAGGGGTCACAGTCTCAAGATACGGGGTAGGGCATGTAGGACTGAGATGAGGAGAAATTTCTTCACTCAGAGGGTGGTGAATTCTCTACCACAGAAGACTGTGGAGGCCAAGTCACTGAATATATTTAAGAAGGAGATAGATAGATTCCTAGACAAAAGGCATCAAGGGGTATGGGGAAGAGAGTGGCAATATGGTATTGCGATAGAGGATCAGCCATAATCATATGGAATGGCGGAGCAGGCTCGAAGGGCCGAATGGCCTACTCCTGCTCCTATTTTTCTATGTTTCAATACAACAAAATACGAGTTGCTATAATAAGCACAAGGAAAGTTTTGCACTGAATTAGTGTTGCACCATTTCAGTCCAATGAAGAAAAAGTTAGCATCCTGTTGAAGATTTGTAGCAGCCCTGGAAGGAGCAGTTAGTATTAAGTAGCTGCTGCAGATCTCCCTCCAGAGTTATTACTGTGGGTAGCTCAGTAAACTAAACACACTGCTGCTATAGACTTTGTTAAGCTTTGTTGGCAACGAAGCAAGTAACTGCTATACAGACCAACAATGTCTGAGCTCAATGATCCTCACTGAACTCATAATACTAAGGGCACAAAAATTGGGTGAGATGAGGTGGAGGAGAATCAATAATTGCCATATCAGCTTGCTACCTACCATCTTGTCAGAAAGTGATTTTTTGTATTCATTCATATGATGTGGGCATCGCTAGTAAGGTCAGCATTTATTGGCCAGCATTTGGTGAGCTGCCTTATACAACTGAGTGGCTTGCTAGGCCATTTCAGAGGGCAGTTAAGAGTCAACCACATTGCTGTGGGCCTGGAGTCACATATAGGCCAGACCAGTTAAGGACAGCAGATTTCCATCCCTAAAGGACATTAGTGAATCGGATGGGTTTTTACGACAATCCAGTAGTTTCGTGATCACCATTACTGATGCTAACTTTTTATTCCAGATTTATTGAATTAATTTAATTTAAATTCCACAGCTGCCATGGTAGGATTTTGTCTCTGGATCATTAGTCCAGGCCTCTGGATTGCTAGTCCAGTAATAACCACTATACTACTGTACCCCACATAGGATACCTATTGGGCTTGGTTCTGGGACCCCTCTCACCCCACCTCATGGTTGATTAACCTGCCAACACTCAGTGTCTAGGCTCCCACATGAATAAGGAATTGGGTAAGATATTGAAGGGCAAGGAATACTCCAACAAAATAGAATCCTTCTGGAAGGAGTAAATGTATTTCATTAAATGCACAAAGGAAAACACACAAGTTAAATAGATACTTCCGAAACTCTTTCCCCCCCCGCCCCCACTGCCTGTTCCATCAATTTTTAAACCCAATACCAGCAGCTCCTCCATAAATGTATCCATTTGTATTTAGTCCCATTGTGCATTTCATAGCAAATAGCAATCATCCTTTCCAAATCCTACTGGATCTGCATTTCTCTCTTTCCCCTCGCCCCCAAAATGAATGGATTCAAATGTTGTTGATGCTGCAGCTGCAATAATCCAGTGTTTACAAGTTAATTTAGGAACTTTGCTGAGAACTGTATTGGGTGCAATTAAATTGCCATCTTCAGCCATTCCACATTAATGTCTTTGCATCCCTCAAAGGCGCTTTTGGGGTATCGATGTCACCACATTTCATATGTTGATGAGTCACAATTTTACAAGTCAGGTTGGGTTTGCATGCTGATGGGTTTGACGGCTTCCTGTTTAAGACAAAACAAATTCTTCAGCTCGCTTGATGTGAAAAACTTTACACGTGCCAGTGTTTTAAGAATTACATTGAATTTACAGCACAGAAAAAGGCCATTCAGCCCAACCGGTCTATGCCGACGTTTATGCTCCACTCGAGCCTCCTCCCACCCTACTTCATCTAACCCTCTCAGCATAACCTTCCATTCCTTGTTCCCTCATCTGTTTATTTAGCTTCTCCTTAAATGCATCTATGCTCTTTGCCACAACTACTCCTTTTGATAGCAAGTTACACATTCTAACCACTGAAGAAGTTTCTCTTGAATTCCCTATTAGATTTATTAGTGACTATCTTACATAGAAACATAGAAGATAGAAGCAGGAGTAGGCCATTCAGCCCCTCGAGCCTGATCCGCCATTCAATGCGATCATGGCTGATCATCCAAATTCAGTACCCTGTCCCTGCTTTCTCCCCATATCCCTTGATCCCCTTAGCCTTAAGAAATATATCTAACTCCTTCTTGAATATATTTAATGAATTGGCCTCTACTGCCTTCTGTGGTAGAGAATTCCACAGGTTCACCATTCTCTGGGTGAGGGAAATTCCTCCTCATCTCAGTCCTAAATAGCTTACCCCTTATCCTTAGACTGTGACCCCTGGTTCTGGACTCCCCCACCATCAGGAACATCCTTCCTGCATCTAGTCTGTCTAGTCCTGTTAGAATTTTATAAGTTTCAATGAGATCCCCTCTCATTCTTCTAAACTCTAGCTAATATAAGCCTAATCAACCCAATCTCTCTTCATACGTCATTCCTGCCATCCCAGGTATCAGTCTGGTGAATCTTCGCTGCACTCCCTCCATGGCAAGAACATCCTTCCTCAGATAAGGTGAACAAAACTGCACACAATACTCAAGGTGTGGTCTCACCAAGGCCCTGTACAACTGCAGCAAGGCATCCTTGCTCCTGTACTCGAATCCTCTCGCTATGAAGGCCAACATACCATTTGCCTTCTTAACCGCCTGCTGCATCTGCATGCTTACCTTCAGCGACTGGTGCACAAGGACACCCAGGTCTCGTTGCACTTCCCTTTTTCCCAATCTATTGCCATTCAGATAATAATCTGCCTTCCTGTTTTTGCCACCAAAGTGGATAACCTCGCATTTATCCATATTATACTGCATCTGCCATGCATCTGCCCAATCACCCAACCTGTCCAAATCATACTGGAGTTTCTCTGCATCCTCCTCATAGCACACACGCCCACCCAGCTTTGTGTCGTCTGCAAACTTAGAGATATTACATCTAGTTCCCTCGTCTAGATCATTAATATATATTGTGAATAATTGAGGTCCTAGCACAGATTCCTGCAGTACCCCACTAGTCACTGCCTGCCACTCAGAAAAAGACCCGTTTATTCCAACTCTTTGCTTCCTGTCTGCCAACCAGTTCTCTATCCAAGTCAGTACCTTACCCCCAATCCCATGTGCTTTAACTTTGCACACTAATCTCTTATGCGGGACCTTATCGAAAGCCTTCTGAAAGTCCAAATACACCACATCCACTGGTTCTCCCTTATCTATTCTATCAGTTACATCCTCAAAAAATTTCAGCAGATTAGTCAAGCATGATTTACCTTTTGTAAATCCATGTTGACTTTGTCTGATCCTGTCACTGTTTTCCAATTGCTCTGCTATTACATCTTTTATAATGGACTCTAGCATTTTCCCCACTGCTGATGTCAGGCTTACCGGTTTATAATTCCCCGTTTTCTCTCTACCACCCTTTTTAAATAGTGGGTTTATATTAGCTACTCTGCAATCCATGGGAACTGTTCCAGAGTCTATAGAATTTTGGAAGATGACCAGCAATGCATCTACTAGGGCCACTTCCTTAAGCACCCTAGGATGTAGATTATCAGGCCCTGAGGATTTATCAGCTTTCAATCCCGTCAATTTCCCTAACACCATTTCCCTACAAATACTGATTTCATTCAGTTCCTCCCTCTCATTAGACCCTATGTTCCTCAACATCTCTGGGAGGTTATTTGTGTCCTCCTTTGTGAAGACAGAACCAAAGTATGTATTTAATTGGTCTACCATTTCTTTGTTCCCCATTATAAATTCCCCTGATTCTGACTGCAACAGACCTATGCTTGACTTCACCAATCTTTTTCTCTTCACATATCTATAGAAGCTTTTACAGTCTGTTTTTATGTTCCCTGAAAGCTTCCTCTCATACTCTATTTTCCCCCTCTTAATTAATCTCTTTGTCCTCCTTTTCTGCATCCTAAACTGCTCCCAATCCTCAGGTTTGCTGTTTTTTTCTGGCCAATTTAAATGTCCTCTCCTTGGATCTTATGCTATCCCTAATTTCCCTTGTTAGCCATGGTTGAGTCACCTTTTTTGTTTTATTTTTATGCCAAACAGGGATGAACAAATTCTATAGTTCATCTTGCGATCTTTAAATGTTTGCCATTGTCTATCCACTGCCAACCCTTTAAGTAACATTCCTCAATCCATCCTAGCCAACTCGCTCCTCATACCATCATAGTTTCCTTTATTTAAATTCAGTACCCTAGTCTCGGAGTCAACTACTTCACTCTCCATCTTAATGAAGAATTCTATCATATTATGATCGCTCCTCCCCAAAGGGGCCTCACACAAGATTGCTAATTAATCCTTTCTCATTACATAATACCCAGTCTAAGATGGCCTGATCTCTAGTTGGATCCTCGACATATTGGTCCAGGAAACCATCCCGTATACACTCTAGGAATTCCTCCTCCACAGTATTGTTACTAATTTGGTTAGCCCAATCTATATGTAGATTAAAGTCACCCATGAAAGCTGCTGTGCCCTTACTGCACGCATCTCTAATTTCCCATTTAATGCCATCCCCAACCTCAGCATTACTGTTTGGGGGTCTGTATACAACTCCCACTAACATTTTCTGCTCCATGATATTTCTCAGCTCTACCCATACAGATTCCACAACATCAGAGCTAATATCCTTCCTTACTATTGTGTTAATCTCCTCTTTAATCAGCAATGCTACCCTACCTCCATTTCCTTTTTGCCTGTCCATCCTGAATATTGAATACCCCTGGATGTTGAATTACCAGCCTTGGTCACCCTGGAGACATGTCTCTGTAATCTCAATTATATTATATCCATTTACATCTATTTGTGCAGCTAATTCATCCACCTTATTATGAATGTTCCTTGCATTAAGACACAAAGTGTTCAGGCTTATTTTTTTAACACTCTTAGACCTTTTAGAATTATTGTTTACTGTGGCCATGTTTGATTTATTCCCTTGATTTCTCTGACTTCTGCTTTTGCTTTTCTCCTTCCTGCCTTTTGCTTCTATCCTTGCTTCCCTTTCCTCTGTCTCCCTGCACAGGTTCCCAACCTTCTGCCATTTTAGTTTGAAGCCTCCCCAACAGCACTAGCAAACACTTCCCCCAGGACATCAGTCCCGGTCCTGCCCAGGTGCAAACCGTCCAGTTTGTACTGGTCCCACCTCCCCCAGAACCGGTTCCAATGTCCCCGGAATTTGAATCCCTCCCCTTTGCACCATTCCTCTAGCCAGGTATTCATCTGAAATATCCTTCGATTTCTACTCTGACTAGTGACAATGGTAGCAATCCTGAGAGTACTACCTGTGAGGTCCTATTTTTTAATTTACCTCCTAACTCCCTATATTCAGCTTTAAGGACCTCATCCCATTTTTTACCTATATTGTTGGTACCTATATGCACCACGACAACTGGCTGTTCACTGAAAATGAGAATCAATAATACTCTGGTGTAGGTTCCATAACACACAAAGACATTCCAAGTCACCTTATTTGACCTTTTTTTAATTCATTCACGGGATGTGGGCATCGCTGGCAACACCAGCATTTATTGCCCATCCCTAGTTGACCTCGAGAAGGTGGTGGTGAGCCGCCTTCTTGATCCGCGGCAGTCCGCATGGTGAAGGATACTCCCGTGGTGCTGTTAGGGAGGGAGTTCAAGGATTTTGACCCAGCGACAATGAAGGAACGATTGTATTAAATTCATCAGTTGCTGCACAATAGAGAGCATCCTGACAAACTGTATCACAGTATGGTATGGCAGCTGTAGCTACTATGACCGGAAAGCCCTGCAGCGGGTAGTCAAAACTGCCCAACGCATTACCGGCACCTGGCTACCGACCATAGAGCACATATACCAGAAACGCTGTTTACGGAGGTCACGGACCATCATCAAAGACCCTACCCACCCCAGCCACAGTCTGTTCGCCCTCCTGCCATCTGGGAGACGCTACAGATGCATTCGCACCCGAACGACCAGATTTAGGAACAGCTTCTTTCCTAGGGCTGTCATCCAACTGAACTCCACAAATAAACTCTAAAGCCTGCACATCTGCCAATGCACTTTATTATGGTTATGTTTATGTTAATGTATTACAAGCCAAATGAATGTTGAATGTTTAAATGTCTTAATCTAAATGTACACTCTCAGGAGCCGCAAGCCTACATTTCGTTGTACTGCACTTGTGCACTAACAATGAAAATAAAGTTGATTATTATTATTATTAGAATGCTTCTCAGCACCTTGAGCTTTTCAAAAATAGTAAATTTATCATTTAATTCAAATGAGAGCGTTAAACAATGAGACATTTTCAGATTTGAAGCAGATCAAGGAACCCAAAAGCAGTGACATCAGTGAGACTAATCTCCCAAACCTGCCTGTATTCCAAAGCTCTGATTGGCTCTGGGTCTCACCCCCTCTCCTCACCCTCTCTCCTTTGTTACTTTTTTTTTCCTGTTTTATTTACTCATCGAACTCTTTGAGATATGTTGTGAAACTCTGATTCTGAGAACAGAGACGCTTTCAGATTCAGTTTGAGGAAAGTCAAAGAAACCAACAGCAATGACATCACAGAAGAATCATCCAAACCTCTGTATTCCAAAGCTCTGATTGGCTTTGGGTATCAAACCCCACCCTCTCTCCTTTGTTAATTGGTGCCTGGATTCATCCTCTTTTTGGGAAAACAAATAAGTTAGACAAATAAAAACTGTAAATAAACCATTAAAACTTCAAATAAACCTTAAGAATCAAATTAAAATTTGGTTTTCCAGCCCAATTATGCACTCCAGTCCCCGCGGCGCCCACCGGTCACGGAAGTGATCGAGCGCGCCGGCGGACACCGCGTGCTCCATCTCCAGGGCCACCCGGGCGCGAACATAGCCGCGGAAGAGAGGGAGGCAATCCGGCCGGACGACCCCCTCGATCGCCCGCTGCCTGGACCGATCAATGACTTTCTTAGCCAGGCCCAGGAGCAGACCCACAAGGAGGTCCTCCAACCTGCCTGCTCCCCTCCGCACCGGGTGACCGTAGATCAAGAGCGTGGGACTGAAGTGCAACCAAAACTTGAGGAGCAGCCCCTTCAAATAATGGAAGAGGGGCTGCAACCTCTCACATTTGACGTATACATGGAACACGGACTCCTCCAGACCGCAGAACAAACAGGCGGTCTGGGAGTCCGTGAACCTATTTAAGAACCTGTTGTACGGGACTGCCCTGTGCAACACCCTCCAGGCCAAGTCCCCAAAATAACAAGGGAGGACTCCCGCATAGAGAGCCCCCCCACTGGGGACCTCCGCCTCCGTCGGAAGGCAAAAGGGCACGCCACGGCGTGTCCGGAAGGCAGGCGAAGATGAAAAAATGGAAAGTGTGCAGGAGCAGCCCGTACAGGAAACCCCTCCGTGCGGAATGAAAAGGCACGGAGGGCATTTCCTCGAGACAGCTCAAGTTGTGAGGTGCCGGTTCCCGAGGGGGGGTTCGGGGCTGGGCGCCGACAAGGAATTCCGTCCGAACGGGGGAAAGCTCAGACGGGATCGCCCCACACGCTTGAGCCGCCTCGATACACCTTGTGGTGCCGGGGCGCACTTTCACCTTTATCGACTCGATGGCATCGGCCGCGACCCGGACGCTGACCCAGGACATGCGCCTCGCCAACTCCTCCGGCGCCATCCAGCCCGCTCTTCCGCCATCGAGCAGGTCCCCGACTCGAGTCACCTTGCCAGACACAGCTCTGCGCTCCGCCAGCCGCCCAAACCTGCGGACTTGGAGGTGCGGATTCCTGAACAGTGGCTCCCGAAGGACAGCCGCCATTCCTGTCGGGGGAGAGCTGCGCCTGGAAGCGACCTGGTTCCAAACCCATAGCAGTTCCTGGTAGAAGACAGGCAGCTCTCGCAGGCTGGCACGCGTGCCACCCACTTTCACAAACAGGAGCTGCGTGTCGTAATTGAGGCCGTGCAGCTGGCGGAAAAAATACGTCGCCAGCGCACACCATCTCGGAGGATTCTCAACGTACAGGTATCTCTGCAGCGTCTGAAGACGGAAAGTCGCAGCCTGGGTGCGAAGGCACACCAGCGCCTGACCGCCCTCCCTAAGCGGGAGACTCAGAACCGCGGCAGCGACCCAGTGCATCCTGTTGTTCCAGAAGAAGTCGACGAGCTTCTTCTGTATCTTGGCGACAAACGCAGGGGGAGGGATCAGAGTAACCAACCGGTACCACAACATGGCGGCCACCAGTTGGTTTATGACCAACGCCCGACCCCTGTAGGACAACACTCGGAGCAATCCTGTCCAGCGTCCTAAGCGAGTGGTGACTTTGGCCTCCAACTCGTGCCAGTTCGCCGGCCAGGCGTCCTCGGCCGGGCTGAGGTAGACTCCCAAGTAGAGGAGGTGCGTAGTGCTCCAGGCGAAGGGCCTGAACTCCTCCGGCAGGGAGTCCACCCGCCACTGACCCACCAGGAGTCCAGAACATTTCTACCAGTTGATCCTGGCGGAGGATGCGTCCGAGTAAATCTGCTGGCATTCCCGCATCCTCCGCAAGTCAACGGGATCCGTGACCATGAGGAGCACGTCATCGGCGTAAGCCGAGAGGACCACCTCCACGCCCGGCCCTTGCAGAGCCAGTCCCGCCAACCTCTTCCGCAAGAGGCGCAGGAAAGGCTCTACGCAAATGGCATATAACTGGCCGGACATGGGGCATCCCTGACGCACCCCCCTCCCGAAGATAAGGGGCGCCGTCAAGGACCCGTTAACTTTAATCAGACACTCTGCGGCAGCGTACAGAAGTCGGATCCGGGCGACAAAATGCGTCCCGAACCCGAAGGCGCGCAGAGTCCCGAAAAGATACTCGTGATCCATCCTGTCGAACGCCTTCTCCTGATCCAGGGAAAGGAAGGCGACCGACAGACCAGCCCTCTGGGAATGGTGGACCAGGTCCCAGACCAGATGGATGTTATCATGAATAGACCGGCCCAGGACCGTGTAGGACTGGTCGGGGTGGATCATGTGGGCCAGCACGGCGCCAAGGCGAGCAGACATGGCCCTGGCAAAAATGTTGTAATCCGTGCTGAGGAGGGAGACCGGGTGCCAGTTCTTAAGGAGGCGGAGATCGCCCTTCTTAGGCAGCAGGACAATCACCGCCCTGCGCCAAGAGAGGGGCATCTCCCAGTCGCCAAACAATCCCCCAGGACCCGTGCGTAGTCGCCCCCCAGGACATCCCAGAACGCCCTGTGGAACTCCACGGTCAGCCCGTCCAGCCCCGGGGACTTCCCCCTAGAGAGCTGGCGGAGGGCGCCTGTCAGCTCCTCCAGACTCAGAGGAGCGTCCAATTTTTCGGCGCCCTCCAGGCCGACCTTCGGCAGGTCCTCCCACAAAACTCTGCGCGCATCCTCGCTGGACGGATCCGGAGAGAACAGAGCCCCGTAATAGGCGCGGGTCTCCGCGCGGATTCCCTCCGGATCCGAGACCAGAGATCCGTCGTCAGCCAGCAGCTCCAAGTGCTACTTACGGACCCCCCGTCTTTTTTCCAGCGAGTAGAAGAAGGGGGAGCCGCGGTCCAGGTCCCGCAGGAACTGGATCCGCGACCTCACGTACACGCCTCGGGACCCGACGAGCTGCAGGTCCTTCAGCACGCCCTTCTTCTCTTCGTACACCAACCACAGGGCCGGGTCCTCGACGACTTGACCGAGACGGGACTCCAGGTCGAGCACCTCCTTCTCCAACCGCCCGACCCGGGCCTCCCACCTCTTGGTCGACCCCCTCGCATACTCCTGACAGAAGAGACGGACGTGAGCCTTGCCCACGTCCCACCATAGCCTCAAGGAGGGGAAGCCCCCCTGCTTCCTTCTCTAGCCGGCCCAGAACCGACTAAACGACTCCCGGAACCGTGCGTCCTCCAGCAGCAGGTTGTTAAAGTGCCAATACGCGGATCCCCCCCCCGTGTGCGCAGCGGAACGAGCTCCGCCCACACCAGGTGGTGGTCCGCGCACGGCACCGGCCGCATGGAGGCCGCCGGAACGCAGGAGACGTATGCCCGGGAAATGTAGAGGCGGTCGATTCTGGACGCTCCTCCCCCAGACCTCACACAAGTGAAGGCGCTGGAGTCGGGATGGAGATTTCGCCAGACGCCCACCAAGTCGAGGGACCCGACCAGGTCCCTCAACTTCTCCATCGCCGCCGGGCTTTGCAGGCGGCCCGTGCGGTCCCTTGCCTCGAGGGTGCAGTTAAAATCCCCCCCGAGGATGACGCACTCGCCCGCGTCGATGGAGCCCAGAAGAGTGGGCACTTCTTCAAAGAAGCGCGCTTGCTGCGCACCGGCCTGAGGGGCGTACACATTCACTAGATGGAGCGGCACGCCCCCCAAGCGAACAGTGACCTGGAGCAAGCAGCCCGGCACGAGCTCCTTGACCCCCAAGATCTCCGGCTGAAAATGCGGGGCCAGCAAGATAGCCACCCCACTGGAAGCACTGGAGAGGTGACTCATGCTGACCCCTCCTTGCCACTCCAGCAGCCACATGGCCTCGTCTCCCGGAATGGTGTGGGTTTCTTGCAGGAAGCACACCGCATACTTCCCGTCCCGAAGGACCGAAAAGTTATTAAATCTGCGGCTAGCTTCCCTGCTGCCGTTGATGTTGAGGCTGGCTATGGTTATCTTAATTTCAGAAGCATAATTCAACCCCTACTTATGACTAACGGGGGAAGGGAGGGCGGCCGCTGGTCAACCGCCACTCCCTTAGCAGCCCAGTGAGGAACGACCGGAAGTGACGCAGCTTGAGCGGGCTCACGCCCGCGCCCATGGCCTTGAAGGTGACGCGGGCCGACCCGATGAGCAGCGCCAGCCCCGACCATCTTTCGAGGGCCAGCCGGGTCCTGTGATGACCCTGGCACATGGCCACAATGTCCCGGAGTTCCCCGGCGGAAATGAGGGGGGTCCCGGCGAGGGGCTCGAGGTCATCCATCGCCTGATCGGCGATGGAATCCCAGTCGTCCTCCGCGCCCAACACTGAGTCCCCGTCCTCCTCCGGGGATCACCACCGGCGGCCGACCCATCCGCCACGCAGTGCGCAGCGAGCGGCTCGGCCACGACGGCCGGCCCCGCCTCCGCCCGGATCCCACCCCCAGGATCGGTGGCAGAGGATTCCTCCCTGGGCTCCTCTAGGGGCGCCGGGCCAGAAGACAACGGCGGTTCGGAGCCCCCCTCCGCCCCAGGCGCCGGAACGACCGGAGAGATCGGAGAGTACGTAAAAATGAACTTCTCCAAGTCGCCCGGCGCCGGAGACACAGACAGAGGGCCTTCCTCTTCCGCACCACCGGCCTCCGACCCAGCAGATGGGGTAATTCCGGTTAAACCCTCGACGAGGTCGAGCAGCACCTGGGAAACGTCCGGGTCGCTTTGGGCGAGCTCATTTTCCGAGGACTCGCCCGACCTGGACCCCAGGCCGCCCAACCCGTCGAGGGGTAATGGCACAAAACAGGGATTGATTTCGGCCGCGGGTTGTTCCGCGACCCCCCCCACGGGCAGGGTCTCGTCCCCATCCCCCGGAGGCACGAGCTGGGCAGACACCTCTGCCTCAGCCTCCCTGGGGACAGGCAACCCCTGCCATTCGCCCATGATGGTGACAGCGGTGGGGTGGGGCGCAGTACCCGCGGCGGGCGACGACTCCCCCTGACCGGAGGGACCTTCCTCCTCCCGGTCCTCCTCCTCATCTAGGGGGTCGCGCCTTCTTTTAAGTGCGAAGGGGCAGAGGGAGACCTCCATTTCTGCAGGGGCCTCCCCTGCTCCCTCCGGTGGAGCAGGCTCGTTGGGTCCCTCGGGCCCGAGCCCGGCCGCAGGTTTTAACACTCCCGCCTCGACGGTCGCGGCCACAGGCTCGGGCACGAGGTCCCTCCCACTCTCGCACTCCCTGACCAACTCCGCTATGCTCTCGGGTGTCAGGGGCTCCATGTCATGGGGCACGCCCTCCTCGGGGGGACCCACCCTACGGTGCTTGTTTTTCTCCCGCGCCTTCTTCCCAGCCGGACGCACTCCCTCCCCCCCGCCGGAGGCCTTGATGGCATCGACCTTCGACGACGACCGCGCCTCGGATGTTTCTTCTTGGGGGGCGCGGCCAGACCCGGGGAGAGGAGCGGTGGCGGCGCCAGCTTCGGCCACGCCAGATGATCTGGTGGCTTTGGAGGCGGGGCAGTTCTTACGAATATGCCCCAACTCCTTGCAGGCGTGGCACCGCACGCCGTCCGTCGTCCAGTAGACGCGGTGAAGGGTCCCCTCGTGGAGGACAGAAAAAGCCCCGTCGGTATCCTCCTCCCGCGCCAGCTGGACGAACGCCTGGCGCCGGAAGGAGAAGACATGGCGAAGGCTGGCCTCCCGGAATCCAAGCGGGATCGGCGTGATCCCCGACCTCACCTCCCCAAGTCGGTGCAAGTGGGGGAGGAGGAGCTCACCGGAAATAAAGGGCGGGACGTTAGATAATACGACCCTCTGCACGGTGGCCTCAAGAGGGTCCACCGGCAGGAAGGTCCCGCCCACGGTGAGCCCCTTGGTGACGGCCAGGGCCGCCGCCCGCTCTGACTCCAGGAAGAACACAGCCTTCCCATACATCTTCGAGGCGGCGAGGAAGGCTGAAGGGCCGACAACCCCAGCCATGGCCTTCACACACGCCTCGATTGTTATGTTGGGGTGGGTGTAGCTCTTCACCCCAAGTTTCTTC
Organism: Somniosus microcephalus; assembly: GCF_052327205.1. Classification (NCBI taxonomy): domain Eukaryota; kingdom Metazoa; phylum Chordata; class Chondrichthyes; order Squaliformes; family Somniosidae; genus Somniosus; species Somniosus microcephalus. The sequence continues at coordinate 127,958,651 of NC_140994.1, forward strand.
GTCATGAGTCGGAATGGTGACAGGGCAGCAGAAGGAGCGGGAGCAGCCGCGGCTTTGGCCGTCACCGCCGCATAGGTTCTTGCTGGCCCCGTCACCGCCGAAGATGTCGAAGCCATACTGGGGTGGTTTTTTAGGAGCCACACACACCCCAAGTCACAGGCCCTACGGTGTTAATGGCCTCGGTAAGATTAAGGTCTTCCACTGAGCAGAGGGAGTTTAAAGCTAATGGCCCGCCTCTCCCCCTGATGGAATTAATTGGGAGAGGGGGCCTCCTCCTCTCTGCTCAAGTGGCAATTAATAGTTTTAAAAGGGAGGTGCCTTTTGAGAGAGACAAAGAGAGGAGAGAGAGAGAGAGAAAGGGGGGGGGTGGTGGGAAGGAGGGGGGCCGCAAAGGCAGGGTCACCACTCAAGGTGGTATTCGGTGGGTGGGTGTCAGCAGGGGTGCACTCCCCGATGGAAACAAGGTCTATGGAGATGATCTTCGGGCAGGGGGAGAAGATGTCTTCGCCTGGGTAGGCTGGAGAAAGCCCAGGCTCAGCCCCACACCAGGTCTTCTCGATGTAGGTAAATAAGAGGCTTCACCTGGGAAGCTCCAGCCGACCCAGGCCAGGCTTTCCGGCTCGTCTTCTTTCCTCCCCCCGCCTAGAATACACAGTCTTTTGGGGAATGCACAAAAAAGACACCCACCTGCAGATGTTCAAAGTGACGATGCAGCTCCTTCCCTCCTTCCAAGTAGAAGTTGGATGGTGTTCCTCTCCCCTCTCTCCTGAGATGGAGGCCTTTCCTCTCCTCCTCTCCCTCCAGGCACCTCAGTTGTGTAGGTTCTGGCTGGTCTGGTTGGTGGTAGTCTGGTGTCTCTCCTTCTCCTTCTCCTCCCTGCCTGGTCAGGGGGCCACCACGCTCCACTTTCCTCCAGCAGCTCACAGAGCAAGGCAGAGAATGAGTCAACGATTGCTCTCTCCTTTGCCAATTGGTGCCTGGATTCATCCTCTTTTGGTGAAACCATAAATTTAGACAGATAAAAACTGTAAATAAACCATTAAAACTGTAAATAAACCAATAAAACTGTAAATAAACCAATAAAACTTCAAATAAACCTTAATAATCAAATTAAAATTTGGTTCTCCAGCCCAATTATGCACTCCAGTCCCCGCGGCGCCCACTGGTCACGAAAGTGATCGAGCGCACCGGCGGACACCGCGTGCTCCAGCTCCAGGGCCACCCGGGCGCGAACATGGCCACGGAAGAGAGGGAGGCAATCCGGCCAGACGACCCCCTCGACCGCCCGCTGCCTGGACCAATTAATGGCTTTCTTGGCCAGGCCCAGGAGCAGACCCACGAGGAGGTCCTCCAACCTGCCCGCTCCCCTCCGCACCGGGTGACCGTAGATCAAGAGCGTGGGACTGAAGTGCAACCAAAACTTGAGGAGCAGCCCCTTCAAATAATAGAAGAGGGGCTGCAACCTCTCACATTCGATATAAATATGAAATACGGACTCCTCCAGACCGCAGAACAAACATGCGGTCTGGGAGTCCGTGAACCTACTTAAGTACCTGTTGCACGGGACTGCCCTGTGCAACACCCTCCAGGCCAAGTCCCCAATAGCACAAGGGAGGACTCCCGCATAGAGAGCCCCCCATTGGGGACCTCTGCCTCCGTCGGAAGGTAAAACGGCACGCCACGGCGTGTCCGGACGGCAGGCGAAGATGGCAAAGTGGAAGGTGTGCAGGAGCAGCCCGTACAGGAAACCCCTCCGTGCGGAATGAAAAGGCACGGAGGGTATTTCCTCGAGACGGCTCAGGTTGTGAGGCGCCGGCTCCCGAGGGGGGGTTCGGGGCTGGGCGCCGACAAGGAATTCCGTCCGAACGGGGGAAAGCTCAGACGGGATCGCCCCACACGCTTGAGCCGCCTCGATACACCTAGTGGTGCCGGGGCGCACTTTCGCCTTTATCGACTCGATGGCATCGGCCGCGAGCCGGACGTTTACCCAAGACATGTGCCTAGCCAACTCCTCCGGCGCCATCCAGCCTGCTCCTCCGCCATCGAGCAGGTCCCCGACTCGAGTCACCTTGCCAGCCACAGCTCTGCGCTCCGCCAGCCACCCGAACCTGCGGACGTGGAGGTGCGGATTCCTGAACAGTGGCTCCCGAAGGACAGCCACCATTCCTGTCGGGGGAGAGCTGCGCCTGGAAGCGACCCGGTTCCAAACCCATAGCAGTTCCTGGTAGAAGACAGGCAGCTCTCGCAGGCTGGCACGCGTGCCACCCACTTCCACAAACAGGAGCTGCGTGTCATAATTGAGGCCGCGCAGCTGGCGGAAAAAATACGTCGCCAGCGCACACCATCTTGGAGGAATCTCAACGTACAGGTATCTCTGCAGCATCTGAAGACGGAAAGTCGCAGCCTGGGTGCGAAGGCACACCAGCGCCTGACCGCCCTCCCTAAGCAGGAGACTCAGAACCGCGGCAGAGACCCGGTGCATCCTGTTGTTCCAGAAGAAGTCGACGAGCTTCTTCTCCATCTTGGCGACAAACGCAGGGGGAGGGATCAGAGTAACCAACCGGTACCACAACATGGCGGCCACCAGTTGGTTTATGACCAACGCCCGACCCCTGTAGGACAACACTCGGAGCAATCCCGTCCAGCGTCCTAAGCGAGTGGCGACTTTGGCCTCCAACTCGTGCCAGTTCGCCGGCCAGGCGTCCTCGGCCGGGCTGAGGTAGACTCCCAAGTAGAGGAGGTGCGTAGTGCTCCAGGCGAAGGGCCTGAACTCCTCCGGCAGGGAGTCCACCTGCCACTGACCCACCAGGAGTCCAGAACATTTCCCCCAGTTGATCCTGGCGGAGGATGCGTCCGAGTAAATCTGCTGGCATTCCCGCATCCTCCGCAAGTCAACGGGATCCGTGACCATGAGGAGCACATCATCGGCGTAAGCCGAGAGGACCACCTCCACGCCCGGCCCTTGCAGAGCCAGTCCCGTCAACCTCTTCCGCAAGAGGCGCAGGAAAGGCTCCACGCAAATGGCATATAACTGGCCGGACATGGGGCATCCCTGACGCACACCCCTCCCGAAGCGAAGGGGCGCCGTCAAGGACCCGTTAACTTTAATCAGACACTCCGCGGCAGCGTACAGAAGTCGGATCCGGGCGACAAAATGCGTCCCGAACCCGAATGCGCGCAGAGTCCCGAAAAGATACTCGTGATCCACCCTGTCGAACGCCTTCTCCTGATCCAGGGAAAGGAAGGCGACCGACAGACCAGCCCTCTGGGAATGGTGGACCAGGTCCCAGACCAGATGGATGTTATCATGAATAGACCGGCCCAGGACCGTGTAGGACTGGTCGGGGTGGATCATGTGGGCCAGCACGGCGCCAAGGCGAGCAGACATGGCCCTGGCAAAAATTTTATAATCCGTGCTGAGGAGGGAGACCGGGCGCCAGTTCTTAAGAAGGCGGAGATCGCCCCTCTTAGGCAGCAGGACAATCACCGCCCTGCGCCACGAGAGGGGCATCTCCCCGGTCGCCAAACTTTCCCCCAGGACCCGCGCGTAGTCGCCCCCCAGGACGTCCCAGAACGCCCTGTGGAACTCCACGGTCAGCCCGTCCAGCCCCGGGGACTTCCCCCTAGAGAGCTGGCGGAGGGCGCCGGTCAGCTCCTCCAGGCACAGAGGAGCATCCAATTTTTCGGCGCCCTCCAGGCCGACCTTCGGCAGGTCCTCCCACAAAACTCTGCGCGCATCCTCGCTGGACGGATCCAGAGAGAACAGAGCCCCGTAATAGGCGCGGGTCTCCGCGCGGATTCCCTCTGGATCCAAGACCAGAGATCCGTCGTCGGCCAGCAGCTCCAGGAGCTGCTTACGGACCCCCCGTCTTTTTTCCAGCGAGTAGAAGAAGGGGGAGCCGCGGTCCAGGTCCCGCAGGAACTGGATCCGCGACCTCACGAATGCGCCTCGGGACCCGACGAGCTGCAGGTCCTTCAGCGCGCCCTTCTTCTCTTCGTACACCAACCGCAGGGCCGGGTCCTCGACGACTTGACCGAGACGGGACTCCAGGTCGAGCACCTCCTTCTCCAACCGCCCGACCCTGGCTTCCCGCCTCTTGGTCGACCCCCTCGCATACTCCTGACAGAAGAGACGGACGTGAGCCTTGCCCACGTCCCACCATAGCCTCAAGGAGGGGAAGCCCCCCTGCTTCCTTCTCCAGCCGGCCCAGAACCGACGAAACGAATGCTGGAACCGCGTGTCCTCCAGCAGCAGGTTGTTAAAGTGCCAGTGCGCGGACCCCCCCCGCGTGCGCAGCGGAACGAGCTCCGCCCACACCAGGTGGTGGTCCGCGCATGGCACCGGCCGCATGGAAGCCGCCGGAATGCAGGAAACGTATGCCCGGGAAATGTAGAGGCGGTCGATTCTGGACGCTCCTCTCCCAGGCCTCACGCAAGTGAAAGCGCTGGAGTCGGGATGGAGATTTCGCCAGACGTCCACCAAGTCGAGGGACCCGACCAGGTCCCTCAACTTCTCCATCGCCGCCGGGCTTCGCAGGCGGCTGGTGCGGTCCCTTGCCTCGAGGGTGCAGTTAAAATCCCCCCCGAGGACGACGCACTCGCCCGCGTCGATGGAGCCCAGAAGAGTGGACACTTCTTCAAAGAAGCGCGCTTGCTGCGCACCGGCCCCAGGGGCGTACACGTTCACTAAATGGAGCGGCACGCCCCCCAGGCGAACAGTGACCTGGAGCAAGCGGCCCGGCACGAGCTCCTTGACCCCCAAGATCTCCGGCTGAAAATGCGGGGCCAGCAAAATAGCCACCCCACTGGAAACACTGGAGAGGTGACTCATGCTGACCCCTCCTTGCCACTCCAGGAGCCACATGTCCTCGTCTCCCGGAACAGTGTGGGTTTCTTGCAGGAAGCACACCGCATACTTCCCGTCCCGAAGGACCGAAAAGTTATTAAATCTGCGGCTAGCTTCCCTGCTGCCGTTGATGTTGAGGCTGGCTATGGTTATCTTCATTTCAGAAGCATAATCCAACCCCTACTTATCACCAACGGGGGAAGGGAGGGCGGCCGCTAGTTGACCGCCACTCCCTTTGCAGCCCAGTGAGGAAGGACCGGAACTGACGCAGCTCGAGCGGGTCCACGCCCGCGTCCGCGACCATGGTCTTGAAGGCGACGCGGGCCGACCCGACGAGCAGCGCCAGCCCCGACCATCTATCGAGGGCCAGCCGGGTCTTTTGACGACCCTGGCACGTGGCCACAAAGTCCCGGAGATCCTCAATGGGAATGAGGGGGTCCCGGCGAGGGGCGTGAGGTCCTCCATCTCCTCATCAGCGATGGAATCCCATTCCTCCTCCGCCCCCACCACCGAGTCCCCGTCATCCTCCGGGGGGTCGCCACCGGCGGCCGACCCATCCGCCACGCGGCGCGCAGCGAGCGGCTCGGACGCGACGGCCGGCCCCGCCTCCGCCCGGATCCCACCCCCAGGATCGGTAGCGGAGGATTCCTCCCTGGGCTCCTCTAGGGGCGCCGGGCCAGAAGACGGCGGCGGTTCAGAGCCCCCCTCCGCCCCAGGCGCCAGAACGACCGGAGAGAACGTAAAAACGAACTTCTCCATGTCGCCCGGCGCCGGAGACAGAGACAGAGGGCCTTCCTCTTCCGCGCCACCGGCCTCCGACCCAGCGGATCGGGTAATCTCAGTTAAACCCTCGACGAGGTCAAGCAGCACTTGCGAAACGACCGGGTCACTTTGGGCGAGCTCATTATCCTAGGACTCGCCCGACCCGGACCCCAGGCCGCCCAACCCGTCGAGGGGTAACGGTACTGATAGTGGATCTACTTCTGCCTCTGCCGCGGGTTGTTCCGCGACCCCCCCCACGGGCAGGGTCTCGTCCCCATCCCCGGGAGGCACGAGCTGGGCAGACACCTCTGCCTCAGCCCCCCTAGGGACAGGCGACCCCTGCCGTTCGCCCGTGATGGTATTAGCGGTGGGGTGGGGCGCAGTACCCGCGGCGGGCGACGACTCCCCCCGACCGGAGGGACCTTCCTCCTCCCGGTCCTCCTCCTCATCCAGGGGGTCGCGCCTTCTTTTAAGTGCGGAGGGGTAGAGGGAGACCTCCATTTCCGCAGAGGTCTCCCCTGCTCCCTCCGGTGGAGCGAGTTCTTCGGGTCCCCCGGGCCCGAGCCCGGCCGCAGGTTCTGGCGCTACCGCCTCGGCGGTCGCGGCCACAGGCTCGGGCACGAGGGCCCCCCCCTCCGCGATTAACGCGGCGACGCTCTCGGGCGTCAGGGGCTCCATATTATGGGGCACGCCCTCCACGGGGGGACCTGCCCTACGGTATTTACTTTTCCCCCGCGCCTTCTTCCCGACCGGACAACCCTCCTCCCCCCCGCCGGAGGCCAAGATGGCGTCGACCTCCGACGACGACCGCACCCCGGTAGCACTTGTTTGGGGGGGGGGGGGCACGGCTAGACCCAGGGGGAGGAGCGGCGGCGGCGCCAGCTTCGGCCACGCCAGACAATCTGGCGGCCTTGGAGGTGGGGCAGTTCTTACGAATATGCCCCACATCCTTGCAGGCGTGGCACCGCACGCCGTCCGTCGTATAGAAGACGCGGTACGGGGTCCCCTCGTGGAGGACTGTAAAGGCCCCGTCCGTATCCTCCTCCCGCGCCAGCTGAACAAACGCCTGGCGGCGGAAGGAGACGACATGGCGAAGGCTGGGTTCCCGGAATCCGAGCGGGATCGGCGTAATCCCCGACCTCACCTCCCCAAGTTGGTGCAAGTGGGGGAGGAGGAGCTCACCGGAGATAAAGGGCGGGACGTTAGACAACACGACCCTCTGCGCGGTGGCCTCAAGAGGGTCCACCGGCAGGAAGGTCCCGCCCACGGTGAGCCACTGGGCGATGGCCAGGGCCACCGCCCGCTCGGACTCCAGGAAGAACACAGCCTTCCCATACATCCTCGAGGCGGCGAGGATGGCTGAAGGGCCGACAACCCCAGCCATCGCCTTCACACATTCCTCGATAGTCATATTGGGGTGGGTGTAGCTCTTCACCCCGTGCTTCTTCGTGATAAGTCGGAACAGTGACAGGGCAGCAGAAGGAGCGGGAGCAGCCGCGGCTTTGGCCGTCACCGCCGCATATGTTCTCGCTGGCCCTGTCACCGCCGAAGACGTCGAAGCCATACTGGGGTGATTTTTTGGGAGCCACACACACCCCAAGTCACAGGCCCTGTGATGTTAAGTGGCCTCAGTAAAAATTTAAGGTCTGCCACCGAGCAGAGGGAGTTTAAAGCCAATGGCCCGCCTCTCCCCTTGATGGAATGATTGGGAGAGGGGCCTCCTCCTCTCTGCTCAAAGTGGCTATTCGTGGTTTTAAAGGGAGGTGCCCTTTGAGAGAGACAAAAGAGAGGGATAAAGAGAGAGAGGGGGGGGCCGCAAAGGCAGGGTCCGCACTCAAGGTGGTTATTGGTGGGTGGGTGTCAGCAGGGGTGCACTCCCCGATGGTAACAAAGTCTATGAAGATGATCTTCGGGCAGGGGGAGAAGATGTCTTCGCCTGAGTAGGCTGGAAAAAGCCCAGGCTCAGCCCCACACCAGGTCTTCTCGATGTAGGTAAGCGAGTAAGAGGCTTCACCTGGGCAGCTCCAGCCGACCCAGGCCAGGCTTTCCGGCCCGTCTTCTTTCCTCCCCCCGCCTAGAATACACAGTCTTTTGGGGAATGCACAAAAAGACACCCACCTGCAGATGTTGGAAGTAACGATGCAGCTCCTCCCCTCCTTCCAAGTAGAAGTTGGCTGGTGTTCCTCTCCCCTCTCTCCCTCTCCTGAGATGGAGGCCTTTCCTCTCCTCCTCTCCCTCCAGGCACCTCAGTTGTAGATGGTCTGGCTATTGGTGGACTGGTGCTTCTCCTTGCCAGGTCAGGAGGCCACCACGCTCTTCTTTCCTCCTGCAGCTCACAGAGCAAGGCAGAGACAACCAGCAGCACTCAGAGCAAGCCAGAGAATGAGTCAACGATAGCTCTCTCCTTTGCCAATTGGTGCCTGGATTCATGAAGAATCCTGACTAGCTATCAGGGATTGTCAATCATCATCCTCTTTTGGGGAAACCATAAATTTAGACAGATAAAAACTGTAAATAAACCATTAAAACTGTAAATAAACCAATAAAACTGTAAATAACCCAATAAAACTTCAAATAAACCTTAATAACCAAATTAAAATTTGGTTCTCCAGCCCAATTATGCACTCCAGTCCCCGCGGCGCCCACCAGTCACGAAAGTGATCGAGCGCACCGGCGGACACCGCGTGCTCCAGCTCCAGGGCCACCCGGGCGCGAACATGGCCACGGAAGAGAGGGAGGCAATCCGGCCAGACGACCCCCTCGACCGCCCGCTGCCTGGACCAATTAATGGCTTTCTTGGCCAGGCCCAGGATCAGCCCCACGAGGAGGTCCTCCAACCTGCCCGCTCCCCTCCGCACCGGGTGACCATAGATCAAGAGCGTGGGACTGAAGTGCAACCAAAACTTGAGGAGCAGCCCCTTCAAATAATGGAAGAGGGGCTGCAACCTCTCACATTCGATATAAATATGAAATACGGACTCCTCCAGACCGCAGAACAAACATGCGGTCTGGGAGTCCGTGAACCTACTTAAGTACCTATTGCACGGGACTGCCCTGTGCAACACCCTCCAGGCCAAGTCCCCAATAGCACAAGGGAGGACTCCCACATAGAGAGCCCCCCATTGGGGACCTCCGCCTCCGTCGGAAGGTAAAACGGCAGGCGAAGATGGCAAAGTGGAAGGTGTGCAGGAGCAGCCCGTACAGGAAACCCCTCCGTGCGGAATGAAAAGGCACGGAGGGTATTTCCGCGAGACGGCTCAAGTTGTGAGGTGCCGGCTCCCGAGGGGGGGTTCGGGGCTGGGCGCCGACAAGGAATTCCGTCCGAACGGGGGAAAGCTCAGATGGGATCGCCCCACACGCTTGAGCCGCCTCGATACACCTAGTGGTGCCGGGGCGCACTTTCGCCTTTATCGACTCGATGGCATCGGCCGCGAGCCGGACGTTTACCCAAGACATGCGCCTCGCCAACTCCTCCGGCACCATCCAGCCCGCTCCTCCGCCATCGAGCAGGTCCCCGACTCGAGTCACCTTGCCAGCCACAGCTCTGCGCTCCGCCAGCCACCCGAACCTACGGACGTGGAGGTGCGGATTCCTGAACAGTGGCTCCCGAAGGACAGCCACCATTCCTGTCGGGGGAGAGCTGCGCCTGGAAGCGACCCGGTTCCAAACCCATAGCAGTTCCTGGTAGAAGACAGGCAGCTCTCGCAGGCTGGCACGCGTGCCACCCACTTCCACAAACAGGAGCTGCGTGTCATAATTGAGGCCGCGCAGCTGGCGGAAAAAATACGTCGCCAGCGCACACCATCTTGGAGGAATCTCAACGTACAGGTATCTCTGCAGCGTCTGAAGACGGAAAGTCGCAGCCTGGGTGCGAAGGCACACCAGCGCCTGACCGCCCTCCCTAAGCGGGAGACTCAGAACCGCGGCAGAGACCCGGTGCATCCTGTTGTTCCAGAAGAAGTCGACGAGCTTCTTCTCTATCTTGGCGACAAACGCAGGGGGAGGGATCAGAGTAACCAACCGGTACCACAACATGGCGGCCACCAGTTGGTTTATGACCAACGCCCGACCCCTGTAGGACAACACTCGGAGCAATCCCGTCCAGCGTCCTAAGCGAGTGGCGACTTTGGCCTCCAACTCATGCCAGTTCGCCGGCCAGGCGTCCTCGGCCGGGCTGAGGTAGACTCCCAAGTAGAGGAGGTGCGTAGTGCTCCAGGCGAAGGGCCTGAACTCCTCCGGCAGGGAGTCCACCTGCCACTGACCCACCAGGAGTCCAGAACATTTCCCCCAGTTGATCCTGGCGGAGGATGCGTCCGAGTAAATCTGCTGGCATTCCCGCATCCTCCGCAAGTAAACGGGATCCGTGACCATGAGGAGCACGTCATCGGCGTAAGCCGAGAGGACCACCTCCACGCCCGGCCCTTGCAGAGCCAGTCCCGTCAACCTCTTCCGCAAGAGGCGCAGGAAAGGCTCCACGCAAATGGCATATAACTGGCCGGACATGGGGCATCCCTGACGCACACCCCTCCCGAAGCGAAGGGGCGCCGTCAAGGACCCGTTAACTTTAATCAGACACTCCGCGGCAGCGTACAGAAGTCGGATCCGGGCGACAAAATGCGTCCCGAACCCGAATGCGCGCAGAGTCCCGAAAAGATACTCGTGATCCACCCTGTCGAACGCCTTCTCCTGATCCAGGGAAAAGGCGGCGACCGACAGACCAGCCCTCTGGGAATGGTGGAACAGGTCCCGGACCAGATGGATGTTATCATGAATAGACCGGCCCGGGACCGTGTTGGACTGGTCGGGGTGGATCATGTGGGCCAGCACGGCGCCAAGGCGAGCAGACATGGCCCTGGCAAAAATTTTATAATCCGTGCTGAGGAGGGAGACTGGGCGCCAGTTCTTAAGAAGGCGGAGGTCGCCCCTCTTAGGCAGCAGGACAATCACCGCCCTGCGCCACGAGAGGGGCATCTCCCCGGTCGCCAAACTTTCCCCCAGGACCCGCGCGTAGTCGCCCCCCAGGACGTCCCAGAACGCCCTGTGGAACTCCACGGTCAGCCCGTCCAGCCCCGGGGACTTCCCCCTAGAGAGCTGGCGGAGGGCGCCGGTCAGCTCCTCCAGACACAGAGGAGCATCCAATTTTTCGGCGCCCTCCAGGCCGACCTTCGGCAGGTCCTCCCACAAAACTTTGCGCGCATCCTCGCTGGACGGATCCAGAGAGAACAGAGCCCCGTAATAGGCGCGGGTGTCCGCGCGGATTCCCTCCGGATCCGAGACCAGAGATCCGTCGTCGGCCAGCAGCTCCAGGAGCTGCTTACGGACCCCCCGTCTTTTTTCCAGCGAGTAGAAGGGGGAGCCGCGGTCCAGGTCCCGCAGGAACTGGATCCGCGACCTCACGAACGCGCCTCGGGACCCGACGAGCTGCAGGTCCTTCAGCGCGCCCTTCTTCTCTTCGTACACCAACCGCAGGGCCGGGTCCTCGACGACTTGACCGAGACGGGACTGCAGGTCGAGCACCTCCTTCTCCAACCGCCCGACCCTGGCTTCCCGCCTCTTGGTCGACCCCCTCGCATACTCCTGACAGAAGAGACGGACGTGAGCCTTGCCCACGTCCCACCATAGCCTCAAGGAGGGGAAGCCCCCCTGCTTCCTTCTCCAGCCGGCCCAGAACCAACAAAACGAATCCTGGAACCGCGCGTCCTCCAGCAGCATGTTGTTAAAGTGCCAGTACGCGGACCCCCCCCCCCCGCGCGCAGCGGAACGAGCTCCGCCCACACCAGGTGGTGGTCCGCGCACGGCACCGGCCGCATGGAAGCCGCCAGAACGCAGGAAACGTATGCCCTGGAAATGTAGAGGCAGTCGATTCTGGATGCTCCTCTCCCAGGCCTCACGCAAGTGAAAGCGCTGGAGTCGGGATGGAGATTTCGCCAGACGTCCACCAAGTCGAGGGACCCGACCAGGTCCCTCAACTTCTCCACCGCCGCCGGGCTTCGCAGGCGGCCGGTGCGGTCCCTTGCCTCGAGGGCGCAGTTAAAATCCCCCCCGAGGACGACGCACTCGCCCGCGTCGATGGAGCCCAGAAGAGTGGACACTTCTTCAAAGAAGCGCGCTTGCTGCGCACCGGCCCCAGGGGCGTACACGTTCACTAAATGGAGCGGCACGCCCCCCAGGCGAACAGTGACCTGGAGCAAGCGGCCCGGCACGAGCTCCTTGACCCCCAAGATCTCCGGCTGAAAATGCGGGGCCAGCAAAATAGCCACCCCACTGGAAACATTGGAGAGGTGACTCATGCTGACCCCTCCTTGCCACTCCAGGAGCCACGTGGCTTCATCTCCCGGAACGGTGTGGGTTTCTTGCAGGAAGCACACCGCATACTTCCCGTCCCGAAGGACCGAAAAGTTATTAAATCTGCGGCTCGCTTCCCTGCTGCCGTTGATGTTGAGGCTGGCTATGGTTATCTTCATTTCAGAAGCATAATCCAACCCCTACTTAACACTAACGGGGGAAGGGAGGGCGGCCGCTAGTCGACCGCCACTCCCTTTGCAGCCCAGTGAGGAAGGACCGGAACTGACGCAGCTCGAGCGGGTCCACGCCCGCGTCCGCGACCATGGTCTTGAAGGCGACGCGGGCCGACCCGACGAGCAGCGCCAGCCCCGACCATCTATCGAGGGCCAGCCGGGTCCTTTGACGGCCCTGGCACGTGGCCACAAAGTCCCGGAGATCCTCAATGGGAATGAGGGGGGTCCCGGCGAGGGGCGTGAGGTCCTCCATCTCATCAGCGATGGAATCGCATTCCTCCTCCGCCCCCACCACCGAGTCCCCCTCCTCCTCCGGGGGGTCGCCACCGGCGGCCGACCCGTCCGCCACGCGGAGCGCAGCGAGCGGCTCGGCCGCGACGGCCGGCCCCGCCTCCGCCCGGATCCCACCCCCAGGATCGGTAGTGGAGGATTCCTCCCTGGGCTCCTCTAGGGGCGCCGGGCCAGAAGACGGCGGCGGTTCAGAGCCCCCCTCCACCCCAGGCGCCAGAACGACCGGAGAGATCGGAGAGTACGTAAAGACGAACTCCTCCATGTCGCCCGGCGCCGGAGACAGAGACAGAGGGCCCTCCTCTTCCGCGCCACCGGCCTCCGACCCAGCGGATGGGGCAATTTCAGTTAACCTCTCGACGAGGTCGAGCAGCACCTGGGAGACGACCGGGTCACTTTGGGCGAGCTCATTATCCGAGGACTCGGCCGACCCGGACCCCAGGCCGCCCGACCCGTCGAGGGGCAACGGTACTGATAAAGGGTCAACTTCTGCCGCGGGTTGCTCCGCGACCCCCCCCACGGGCAGGGTCTCGTCCCCATCCCCGGGAGGCACGAGCTGGGCAGACACCCCTGCCTCAGCCCCCCTAGGGACAGGCGACCCCTGCCATTCGCCCGTGATGGTATTAGCGGTGGGGTGGGGCGCAGTACCCGCGGCGGGCGACGACTCCCCCTGACCGGAGGGACCTTCCTCCTCCCGGTCCTCCTCCTCATCCAGGGGGTCGCGCCTTCTTTTAAGTGCGGAGGAGTAGAGGGAGACCTCCATTTCCGCAGAGGCCTCCCCTGCTCCCTCCGGTGGAGCAAGTTCTTCGGGTCCCCCGGGCCCGAGCCCGGCCGCAGGTTCTGGCGCTACCGCCTCGGCGGTCGCGGCCACAGGCTCGGGCACGAGGGCCCCCCCCCCTCCGCACTCCGCGATTAATGCGGCGACGCTCTCTGGCGTCAGGGGCTCCATATTATGGGGCACGCCCTCCCCGGGGTGACCCGCCCTCCGGTATTTACTTTTCCCCCGCGCCTTCTTCCCGACCGGACAACCCTCCTCCCCCCCGCCGGAGGCCAGGATGGCATCGACCTCCGACGACGACCGTACCCCGGTAGTATTTGTTTGGGGGGGGGCACGGCTAGACCCGGGGGGAGGAGCGGCGGCGGCGCCAGCTACGGCCACGCCAGACGATCTGGCGGCCTTGGAGGCGGGGCAGTTCTTACGGATATGCCCCACCTCCTTGCAGGCGTGACACCGCACGCCGTCCGTCGTGTAGAAGACGCGGTACGGGGTCCCCTCGTGGAGGACTGTAAAGGCCCCGTCCGTCTCCCCCTCCCGCACCAGCTGGATAAAGGCCTGGCGCCGGAAGGAGAAGACATGGCGAAGGCTGGGTTCCCGGAATCCGAGCGGGATCGGCGTAATCCCCGACCTCACCTCCCCAAGTTGGTGCAAGTGGGGGAGGAGGAGCTCACCGGAGATGAAGGGCGGGACGTTAGACAACACGACCCTCTGCCACCGCCCGCTCGGACTCCAGGAAGAACACAGCCTACCCATACATCCTCGAGGCGGCGAGGATGGCTGAAGGGCCGACAACCCCAGCCATCGCCTTCACACATTCCTCGATAGTCATGTTGGGGTGAGTGTAGCTCTTCACCCCGAGCTTCTTCGTAATAAGTCGGAACGGCGACAGGGCAGCGGAAGGAGCGGGAGCAGCCGCGGCTTTGGCCGTCACCGCCGCATACGTTCTCGCTGCCCCCGTCACCGCCGAAGACGTCGAAGCCATACTGGGGTGATTTTTTGGGAGCTACACACACCCCAAGTCACAGGCCCTGTGGTGTTGAGTGGCCTCGGGAAAAAAGTAAGGTCTGCCACCGAGCAGAGGGAGTTTAAAGCCAATGGCCCGCCTCTCCCCTTGATGGAATGATTGGGAGAGGGGCCTCCTCCTCTCTGCTCAAAGTGGCTATTAGTGATTTTAAGGGAGGTGCCCTTTGAGAGAGACAAAATAGAGGGATAAGAGAGAGAGAGAGGGGGTGGGTGGGAAGGAGGGGGGCCGCAAAGGCAGGGTCCGCACTCAAGGTGGTTGTTGGTGGGTGGGTGTCAGCAGGGGTGCACTCCCCGATGGTAACAAAAGTCTATGAAGATGATCTTCGGGCAGGGGGAGAAGATGTCTTCGCCTGGGTAGGCTGGAAAAAGCCCAGGCTCAGCCCCACACCAGGTCTTCTCGATGTAGGTAAGCGAGTAAGAGGCTTCACCTGGGCAGCTCCAGCCGACCCAGGCCAGGCTTCCCGGCCCGTCTTCTTTCCTCCCCCCGCCTAGAATACACAGTCTTTTGGGGAATGCACAAAAAGACACCCACCTGCAGATGTTGGAAGTAACGATGCAGCTCCTCCCCTCCTTCCAAGTAGAAGTTGGATGGTGTTCCTCTCCCCTCTCTCCCTCTCCTGAGATGGAGGCCTTTCCTCTCCTCCTCTCCCTCCAGGCACCTCAGTTGTAGATGGTCTGGCTATTGGTGGACTGGTGCTTCTCCTTCTTGCCAGGTCAGGAGGCCACCACGCTCTTCTTTCCTCCTGCAGCTCACAGAGCAAGGCAGAGACAACCAGCAGCACTCAGAGCAAGCCAGAGAATGAGTCAACGATTGCTCTCTCCTTTGCCAATTGGTGCCTGGATTCATGAAGAATCCTGACTAGCTATCAGGGATTGTCAATCATCATTGGTGAGGTCATTCCTTGTTTGAATGATGGCTGCCCCCCAGCAGTATAAATACAAGAGCTTGTGCTAGAATGGGTCAGTTCTTCAACTTTCTAGTTGGTAGTGAAGATGATGAATTCCCAAGTGTGTCAGAACTACCACAAGGATTGTGAGGCTGCTGTTAACCAGATCAACATGGAGCTCTATTCCTCCTATATTTACCTCTCCATGGTGAGTCTTGTAATGCTTGGGTCACTGTATTCTGAAAAGTTGGAAATTCTCCAATTCAATGAACTGGCTTTAAACTATATTTCTCATGACTTCCTTCCCTGGGGAAAATATCTTTGGCCTGTGTGTACCTCAAGTGTGTAATACTGGGTGATCTTGTTGAGTTAATGGTCTGTTCCTTCTAACAGTTGCACTCTATTGAGAGGTTTAGTACATGAAGCCATCAGTTGCTGCCTGAGTTTGTAACAGAAGAGCACAAATCTGGTGAAGTGCTTGTTGGCATTAGACAAAAGTTCAGTTTCAATGGGGTGACGTAACTTGTGAAATGTTGGCAGGTCCTCACTCGTTTTCTTGCCTTTTTTAGTTTGAATTGAAGTACTGAGAAGCCTAGTATTGAAGCCTTGTTCACTGCCTAGATCTCTCTTACACTATAATACTACTGGAAGGATGGACAAATCTTGTTCCATGCCCAATTTTAGATGTGGATGGACAGAGTTAGCATTTAAATAACCCCTTTCACTACCTCAGTACATCCTGAAGTGTAGTCACTGTTGTAATGTAAGAAACACAGCAGCCAATTTGTGCACGGCAAACTCCCTTGCAGTGATAATGATCAGATCATCTATCTTAGTGGTGTTCAAGGATCAATATTGCCAGGACACTAGCAAGAAATCTCATTCTCTGAAATAGCGCTGAGATATTTTGTCTCCCCCCGAGGATGACCGATGGGCCTTGGTTTAACATCTCTGGAGTGACAGGTAGTAGGAGGAACTACTTCTCCAGCAGTACAGTTTCGTTTGACTAGACGTAATCCCAAACTTTAGTTCCTATTTTTTAATCCTGTTTTGTTAGAGGGAGGGGAAGCTAACCAATGTCTTCAAAGATTAATGAAGTATAGTAAATTGAATTCTGAAACTCACTAACTTGGGGGGGGAAAAATTCTTTGTGGTACATTAAGATTGAGACCTGATCTGAAGCTGTTTTTCAAATTCTCTCCTCAGTCGTATTACTTTGACCAGGATGATGTTGCCCTGCGTCACTTTGCCGAGTTCTTCAAGGAGTAGTCGCATGAGGAACGGGAGCACGCTGAGAAACTGATGAAATTCCAGAATCGGCGTGTAGGCCAAATCATCTTGATGGACATCAAGGTTGGATTCAATAAATGAGTGAACTTCTGTCTGGATCCCCTTGGACTGATTGTTTCAAAAGCAATTCTTTCCAACTTAATTCCATGGTTGTGGTGGCTTAATGCAGTAATTCTATATTCCTGTGACACTGATTCAAAGGAACATGGTTTTCTTTTTACCTTTTGTTTTCCTTGTATTTTCTCATCTATTTTGTTTAATCATAAGTGAACTGTCTGTGACTTTCCTCTTCAGAAACCAGAGCAGGATGAGTGGCACAATGGTTTGGAGGCGATGCAGAGAGTTCTGCAGATGGAGAAGAATGTCAACCAGAGTCTGCTGGATCTGCACAGACCCTCATGTAAGTTCTTGATGCTTTAATGTGGGCTTTTGGGTAAGTTGGAGGTGGTGGATCCTTGCTGTCCTTGAGCCTATTCAAATGATCTCTATGTCCAATAGCTTTGTGTTCATGTGGCTCCTGGATGCTTTAGGGGGTGGGGGAGAGGACAAAGGTTGGCCTACTGTGGACATTGAGAACTAAATGAGTCCCAGGATCTCAGCAGCTGTTGCACATGAATTACTGGATCATTAGGGCAAATTTACATCAAACGCAATTTCACCACTTGGACGGGAGGATAGTCAAGAAGAGTAAATTCAAATGCTCGAGGGGAAGCACAGATGGCCCTTGATATCTGTTGCTGGAAATAACTAGCTTCCCTTTCCTCCCCCAATTGTGTGACTTCCTGGAGACCCACTATTTTTAGATGAGCAGGTGAAGATGATCAAGAAGCTTGGAGATCATATCAGCAACTTGGAGAGACTGGGAGCCCCTGAGAAGGGCATGGGAAGAGTACCTGTTTGACAAGCACACCCTGGGGGAGAGTGACCAAACTGACTGACAGAATCAATCTTTTTGTGTTTACTACTCGTATTTATAGAATTGTGCAAGACCCCCTGTCATGTAGGGAATGATGGCTTGTGACTTTGTAAAAGGAGCAGTGAGACCTGGGCTCTTGATGTGAAATGTAAATAAACTGTTCAACATTGGACTGGGTTTTGTCTCCTTGTAAGTTTGGGTTAACAGAGTTTGGCTTGCATCAGAATTGCACTGGGCTGTGTAACAGCTTCATTTTCCCCTCTTCTGATGTATTGAACTGGATATTCAGGATCACAGGTTGGCGGTCTAAATTCAATAGACTACCTTGAGGCCAAATGGTATTCATGCATTTCAATGATTGCATTGAAACCAGATGTAAAGAGAAATGCTTAACATAAGAGCAGGAGTAGGCCATACAGCCCCTCGAGCCTGCTCCAACATTCATTAAGATCATGGCTGCTCATCGACCTCAACTCCACTTCCCTGCCCGATAGCCATATCCCTAGATTCCCCTAGAGTCCCAAAATCCATCTATCTCAGCCTTGAATATACTCAACAACTCAGCATTCACTGCCCTCTGGGGCAGTGAATTCCAAAGATTCACAACCCTCCGTGAAGAAATTCCTCCTCTTCTAGTCTTAAATGGCCTACCCCTTACCTGAGACTATGCCCCCTCGTTCTAGACACTCCACCCAGGGGAAACAACCTCTCAGCATCTACCCTGTCAATCCCCTTCAGAATCTTGTATGTTTCAATGAGATCACCTCATTCTTCTAAACTCGAGAGTATAGGCCCATTCTACACAATCTCTCATCATGGGACAGCCCTCTCATCCCAGGAATCAATCTAGTGAACCTTTGTTGCAGCACCTCCAAGGCAAGTATATCCTTCCTTAGATAAGGAGACCAGAACTGTGCACAGTACTCCAGGTGTGGTCTCACCAAGGCCCTGTACAATTGTAGCAAGACTTCCTTACTCTTATACTCCAACCCCCTTGCAATAAAGGCCAACATGCCATTTGCCTTCCTTATTGCTTGCTGTACCTATGTGCTAGCTTTGTGTTTCTTGCACGAGGACACACAAATCTCTCTGAACACCAACATTTGAAAGCTTCTCACCATTTAAAAATATTCTTTTTCTATTCTTCCTACCAAAGTGACTAATCTCTCATTTCTTTACATTATACTCCATCTGCCACCTTACTGCCCACTCACTTAGTCTATCTATATCCCTTTGCAGACTCTGTTCTCCTCACAGCTTACTGTCCCACCTAGCTTTGTATCATCAGCAAACTTGAATAAATTACACTCGGTCCCGTCATCTAGGTCATTAATATAGATTGTAAATAGCTGAGGCCCCAACGCTGATCCTTGCAGCACCCCACTAGTTACAGCCTGCCGACCTGAAAAAGATCCGTTTATTCCCTACTCTCTGATTTCTGTCTGTTAACCAATCCTCTATCCATGCTACCATATTACCCCAACCCCATGAGCCCTAATCTTGTGTAATAACCTTTTATGTGGCACCTAATACAACTTGCATTTATATAACACTTTTTTTATATAGCACCTTAGCGTAAGATGTCCCAAGGCATTTCAGAGCTCAGTCATAACTGCATAGGAGGCCATTCGGCCCATCGAGTTCGTGCCGGCTCTCGAGCAATTCAGTCAGTCTCATTTCCCCTGCTGTAGTCCTGCAAGTTTATTTCTCTCAAGTGCCTATCCAGTCTCCCCTTGAAAACATCAAGCGTCTCCACTTCCACCACTTCCGTCGGCAGCAAATTCCAGGTCATTGCCACTCGCTGCGTTTATATAAAAAAAAGTTCTTCCCCTCAGCCCCCCCCCCCCCTTAATCTCTTGCCCAAAACCTTAAATCTGTGTCCCCTAGTCCTTGTACCATCAACTAGTGGGAACAGCCTTTCCCTGTCTAGCCTATCCGAACCCATCATAATCTTGTACACTTCTATCAAATCACCCCTCAACCTCCTTTGCTCTAATTAAAGCCAATGCAGCTTCTCCAATCTGTCCTTGTAGCTAAGATCCCCCAACCCCAGAACCATTCTGGTAAATCTCCTCTGCACCCCCTCCAGGGCCTTCACATCCTTCCTAAAGTGTGGTGACCAGAACTGCATGCAATACTCCAGTTGTGGCCTAACCAGCACTTTATAAAGATTCAGCATAACTTTTCTACTTTTTTACTCCATACCTCTATTTTTGAAGTCCAAGATCCCATATGCTTTGTTAACCACACTCTCCACATGTCCTGCTACCTTCAGGGACCTATGCACATTAACTCCCAGGTCCCTCTGTCCCTGCACACTCTTTAGAACTGTGCCATTAAGTGTATATTGCCTCTCCCTGTTCCTTCTGCCAAAATGCATCACCTTGCACTTCTCTATTAAATTCCATCTGCCACTTGTCTGCCCATTCTGCTAGCCTTTCTATGTCCTGTTGCAGTCGATTGGTATCATCACTGTTTGCCACACCCCCAAGTTTGGTGTCATTGGCAAATTTAGAAATTCTACTCTGTATTCCAATATCGAGGTCATCTATTTATATCAAAAAAAGCAGTGGCCCCAGCACTGACCCTTGGGGAACACTACTGTCTACCATCCTCCAGTCTGGAAAAACAGCCTTTTACCACAACTTGCTGTTTTCTGTCCTTAAGCCAATTCCTTATCCAAGCTGCCACTGACCCACCTATTCCATGAGCCTCAATTTTGATAACCAGCCTTCTCTGTGGTACTTTGTCAAATGCCTTCTGAAAATCCATGTAGACAACATCCATTGCATTTCCTTCATCAATCCTCTGTTACTTCATCCAAAGATTCAATTAGATTAGTCAAACACAATCTGCCTTTTACAAATCTGTGTTGGCTCTCCTTAATTAGCTTAACCTTCTCCAAGTGCCTGTTAATTTTTTCCTTGATTATTGTTTCTAAAGCTTTACCCACCACTGATGTTAAACTGACAGGCCTGTAGTTACTAGGATTGTCCTTGTACACTTCCTTGAACCCCTTCCATTGTTTCTACCTTTTCCACTTCTACCGATATTTTGTCAGCATCCATCTCCTTAGTACACACCGATACAAAGCAGAGTATTCTAGCGTTGCCCTGCGCCTCTAAGCATATATGACCACCTTTGTCTCTACTAGGCCCCACCCTGCCTCTTACTACCCACTTACTGCTTACATGCCGGTAGAAGATTTTTAGGTTCCCTTTTATGTTAACCGCTATGCTACACTCATATATTCTCTTTGCCAATCTTATTTTCTTCATCTCTTCCCCTCAACTTATTGTATTTGGTTTGGTTCTCCCTTGAAGAATTCACCAGACATGCATCATATGCCCTCTTTTTTTTTTCCCCCGTCATCTTCTCTATCTCCTTCATCATCCAAGGAGCCCTTGCTTTGGTTTCCTTACCCTTCCCTCTTGTTGGAAGGTACCTAGCTTGGTACACCTTTTTAAAGATCACCCATTGTTCAGTTAGTTTTTGTCGGTCTTTGGCTCCACTTTACCCTGGCTAGATTCTTTCGCATCCCATTGAAGTTAGCCCTATTCCAGTTTAGAAGTTCCACTCTAGATTGTTCTTTGCTCCTCTCCATTGCTAATCTAAATCTTATGATACGATGATCACTCGTACCCAAGTGTTCTCCCACAGGCACTTGGTCGACCTGGCCCACCTCATTCCCCAGCACCATATCTAGCAATGCCTCCTTCCTAGTTGGGCCAAGAGCATATTGGTCATGGAAATTCTCCTGAACACATTTCAGAAATTCCTTTCCCTTTACCCTAGCGTTATCCCAATCGATATTTGGGTAATTAAAGTCCCCCAATACCACTCTACAGCTCTTGGATATCTCTGCGATTTCCCTGCAAATTTGCTCCTCTACCTCCCTCTCACCATTTGGAGGCCTATAGAATACCCCCAATAGCATGATCATACCCAATTTGTTCCTCGACTCTAACCAAATGGATTTGGTCCTTGTCCCCTCAAGAACATCCTCCCTTTCCAACACTACAATGTCTTCCTTGATCAGCACTGCCACCCCGCCTCCCTTTTTACCTTCCCTATCTTTTCTGAACACCTTATACCCTTGAATATTAAGTGCCAAGTCCCCACCGTTTTTAAGCCACGTTTGTTATTGCCACAATATTATATTGCCACACGGCTAATTGTACTTGTAGCTCACCAACCTTATTCACCACACTGTGCATTTACGTACATGCATTTTAAACCCATTTTTGAATTTTTCATAGTCTTTCTTAGTCTGCTCCTATCCAATATGGTACTACTTCTGCCCCTCGTACTGCTTTCTTCTCTACTACTGTCCAACACTGCAACTACTTCCTCTTTTTCTATTCCTACATGCTGGTGCCCATCCCCCTTCCAAGCTTGTTTAAACCCTCCCCAACATCACTAACAGATCTCCGAGAGAATATTGGTCCCGGCTCTGTTGAGGTGTAACCCATCTGGCTTGTACAGGTTCCACCTTCCCCAGAAATGGTCCCAATGCCTCCGGAATCTAAAGCCCTCCCTCCTGCACCATCTCTCCAGCCACGCATTCATCGATTCTATCCTCCTATTCCTGTACTCACTAGCATGTGGCACTGGGAGTAATCTGGAGATTACTACCTTGAGGTCCTGGTTTTTAATCTCTCTCCTAGCTCCCTAAACTCTGCCTGCAGGACCTCATCCTTCTTTCTGCTTATGTCATTGGTACCGATATGGACAATGACCTCTGGCTGTTCACCCTCCCCCCCCTCGGTGTCCTGCAGCCGCTCAGTGACATCCTTGACCCTGGCACCAGGGAGGCAACATAGCATCCTGGAGTCACATCTACAGTCGCACAAACGCCTGTCTGCTCCCCTAACTATTGAATCCCCTACCACTATTGCTCTTCCACTCTTTTTCCTTCCCCCCCGCCCCCACTGTGCAGCTAAGCCACCCGTGGTGCCGTGGACTTGAATCTGGCTGCACTCCCCAGAGGAACCATCGCCCTCACCAGTACTCAGAACCGAATACTGGTTGGCGAGCGTGCTGCATTCCAGGACTCCTGCACTACCTGCCTGGTGGTCCTCCTTCTGTTTGACGATCACCCATTCCCCCCTCTGTCTGCATATTCTTAAGCTGCGGGGTGACCACCTCTAGAAACGTGCTATCCACGTAACTCTCTGCACCGCCGTGACTCCAGCCGCCGCTCAAGCTCTGAAACCCGGAGCTCAAGTTGCTGTAGCTGGCGTCACTTCCCGCACATGTGGTCGTCTAGGCTACGCGAAGCGTCCAGGACTTCCCACATGTCACAGGATGTGCACGCCACAGGACTGAGCTGCCCTACCATGCCTCCATTTAATGGACTAAGAACTAATGCAGCAGAAATAAACATAAAACTTAACAAAAAACACTCCCCAGCTACTCACCAATCAGCTCTTTGGCTCTATTTAATAAGCTATTAACTAACTCAGCAGAAATCAACTTGTAAACTTAAAAAAAAATACACTTACCAGCTACTCACCAATCAGCTCCTTCCCTTGTGCCGATGTCACTTTTTTTCAAAAACTGCCTCTGTAGAGTTGCTGCCGCTCCTTTGAACTGCTCCGCTCTCGCTGTGCTCTCTCCAGATCCGCTCCCAGACTCCTGCCTCTTGGGACTGCTCCTTTTAACTGCAAGTGTGGAACTCTCTCCCACAAAAAGCAGTAGATGCTAGCTTAATTTATAATTTAAAATCTGAGATTGATAGATTTTTGCTAGCCAAGTGTATAAAAGGATATGGAGCCAAGGCAGTGGGTGGATTTAAGATACAGATCGCCAACGATCTTACTGAATGGTGGAACAGGCTTGAGGGCAATGTTCCAGCTAATTTGTTTTGGCTGCGCGGCCCATTCAATTTCTTACACATGCGTGGTTATTTCAATTGTAAATCCATTGAGCAGCCTGCGTGGGACCTCGAGCAATCTTCCCATTAAGCTGCTGGAGGAGCTGAATAGCCTACTCCTGTTCCTATGTTAATGAAATGGGGGCCAATGTAGGTCAGCGAGCACAGAAGTGATGGGTGAACAGGACTTGGTGCGAGTTCGGATATGGGCAGCAGAGTTTTGGATGAGTTTAAGTTTATGGACTGCAAAAAATGCCTCAAAATGCTTTGAAATACAATCGATCATTTACCTATCTATAATTTCAGTAGCTATTGAACGATATTGCTTTCCACTCACCTGTGAAAGTTCCGGCTGTCCAGTCGAACCACAACCCTGCAGGTTTGCAGACGGGTATCATCAACTTCGAAGTTGCAAACCTAGTCAAATTGACTTTTAGCCATTGACGCAAGAAAACTACTAGGCACTTGGTCTAAGCATTAAACAAAGCTTTAATCAACTGTTTTACAACAGAGGTCTAGGTGTGTCCTTCACTAGTTCCTGTTAATGTCCTGCGCAAGCGGGGCCCGTGCCAGAGTATTTATACACTCACTGGACAGCGCCACCTGTAGGCCGCTCACTATTATTTCATAAGTCTTTCTTTCATGAATGACTGATTCATGACAGCCATAGTTTTGCAACTCTGAGCACGCACGTGTAGCGCGACCCAAAGGAACCCTCGGCCAATTCTGTTGGTTTCCCTATTGGACCTGGAAAGACCGACTCGAACAGCAGCTTTTGAAAGTCGGTCCAAATACGTCCTATACAGCATCAGGCAGCCTGCAACAGTAAAGAGGACGATGCTTATCATCACCGTCAAACTCCAGAGGGCACAAAGTTTCACGCTGCTATTGTTTTTCCACCAACTTTTAGTTCAGGGTCGCAATCCCAACTTGCATTTGTAAAGCACCTTTAATGTAAGAAAACATCCCAAGTCGCTTAATATCCTTCTCGAATAGTTTGCCCTACAGAGTAATGGGATGTGGATCTGGACCAATAATTCCATGAACGTTGATCCACAAATTGGCCACTGTGGGAAGCTAGTGTTTTCCCAAATTGAGGGGGGCGGGGGGAAGAACAGGATTAATACAGCCCTTCCACTTCTGTATGGATGCTGGAATAAGCCCACTTCTTAAAGATGCTCCTTTGCTTTCTGTCACTGGACGGCAAGAGAAAGGGAACACCACATCATAAAGGCAACATCCAGCGCCAGGTGGACTGGGGACATATACCGAGACTTATGGCGCAATAGCTCATTTGAAGGCTATATGTGAAGAGGAGCTGTGGGTTCAGTTGGGCTTGTGCTTCAGAGCACACACAATTCCACATCTCTGCAGTGCCATGAGAAGGAACCAGAGCCTTCATGTTTAACTGGCAAGTCATAATTTATGGAATAACTCCTTGATTAAAAAAGGT
This sequence comes from Somniosus microcephalus, assembly GCF_052327205.1. Taxonomy (NCBI): domain Eukaryota; kingdom Metazoa; phylum Chordata; class Chondrichthyes; order Squaliformes; family Somniosidae; genus Somniosus; species Somniosus microcephalus. The sequence continues at coordinate 127,983,287 of NC_140994.1, forward strand.
GCAATTTATTTTAAGCCAACAAATATAACCATTGGAAATAATGCTTTCTTTCCCCAATTGTAAAAAGCAATGGGATATTCTGAAAGGTCCTCTGTAATAGCTATGGAGAGGGGTGTGTGAGCGCGTGCATGCATGTGTGCGTACCTCGTTTAAGCTGTTAAGCCAGCTGCGTGGCTTAGGTCTGGGTTGACCAAGTCTGCCACAGATGATCTGCCTGGTTCCCATCAACCTGTGGTTAAAATGGTTCGAAGGAGTGCCCGTTTATCTCTGTCAAGGATGGTCACTAATCACTAAAACTACTGACAAATGCAGGTTTTAGCCCTAGGTAGATGAAGAATAGGTACCAGGTACTATTTGAGTGGCTCAGTGAGCAAGAGAGGGGGAAAAGATACAGGTTCTTTGGCTGTCCCCAGCAACCCATATGACCCAGCTTGTCATTTAACCATATTTATACATGTTCTGGATGTGAGTGGGCACCTCAGGGGCATAACACATGACTGAACATCCCACACATGCAATTGGACCAATTCAACAGCTTGAACAATAAACTACAGGCCACGCAGAATTCACGCACGTCTGTATCTATACCACTAAAGGAAATATCTGGATTATAACCAGTAATGACCAATGCACCAGTAACCAGTTTTTACTATTTCATAATAAAAGTGAACTCATAACAGTAACAAGGCATTAAATGTATGACACTTTCACTTAAAACTGATCAGCAAAATCATAGAATCCTACAGCACCGTAGGGGGCTGTTCTTTGAAAGCCGCCCAATTTAGTCAAGGAAAGCGAGTGAGTGAGTGTGTGGAGGAGCGAGCAGCAAAATGGTTGGTGGTTGATGAACTGCAGTGTGAATGTGTGGTGCTGTGAGCAGCCTCTGCTGGCAGCAAAAGCCTACTGCACCTGGTATTCCCAGGCAGTCACAATCCAAGTACTAACTAGGCCTGACTCTCCTTAGCTTCTGAGATCAGACAAGTTCGGGCGTTTTCAGACTAGTGTGGCTGTAGGCATTTGCTGATTGGATTTCTCTTTACTTAAAATTAAGCGCTGCTTTTTAAAAAAAATCTAATTAATCGCCATGATGAGTTTCCGCTATTATGCGCCCAATTGTGGGCTTTTGAGGAGATGCTTAAAATTAAGCTGTCTTTTTTTAAGGTGCAAGGACACAAAGGCACCTTTTAAAAATGAAAAAATACTTAATGTACTAAGAAACTGACTACTTTACACTAATGAAATATTTTAAAATTCTTCCTCCTTGTGGAAAAATGTTTGGTTTGTACTGAAGTATCTCTGTGTTGAAGGTCTGCCTTTTCTCATTTAATGTTTTCCTGGCCAATCTTTGTCTCCATCCCACAATCACTGAAATTTGCCTACAGCTTTGCTCCTCTATCTCCTCCTCATTATTTGGGGTCTATAGTAAAGACCAAGCCATGTTACAGCTCCTTTTCTGTTCCTTTAACACTAACCAAAGAGATTGTCTTTGAAACTCTAGTATATCTTCCCTCTATAGAAGTGTAATATTATTCTTGATCAATACAGCCAACACACCTGCCTCCTCCGTCTTTTGCCCTTCCCCATCCCTCCTGAATACATTGTAGCCAGGAATGTTTAGTCGCCATTCCTGCCCCTGTTCAAGTCAGGTCTGCGTTACAGCCACTTATACCATAACCCCATGTGGCAACGAGCGCCTGCAATTAGTCAACCTTATTTGCAGCATTCCTCGCATTAACACACACGCATTCCAAACCAATGCTCGTGGGCTTTGCTTTGTCCCTCCATGTAATTTCTGCTCCTTCTACACAATTGTTTGTCTGTTGCTGTTTGCCCCTCCTAGTTTTTTATGTACCTTATCTGTCCTCTCTACTGCGTCGGTGTGTGCTTTTTTGCTAGTTTATTTTGTTCTGCTTTTTTTGTCACTGTCTTGCCCCCTTTGCCTTTGTGTAACATCAGGAGAAGATGCAGCAAAAAAATGGGCAAAGGAAAGAGAGAGAGAGAGAGAGAGTGTGGAAGCACGAGCAGCACTGCAGTGAGAGTGTGTGGAGCTGTGAGCAGCTTCTGCTGGCAGCAAAAGCCTACTGCACCTGGTATTCCCAGGCAGTCTCCCATCTAAGTACTAACCAGGCCTGACTCTGCTTAGCTTCCAAGATCAGACACTTTCAGACTAGTGTGGCTGAAGGCATTTGCTAATTGGCTTTCTCTTTACTTAAAACAGTCTTGTCACGTATTCCTTTTTGCTAGCCTATAGAGAATTCATGTTTCTTTTGTTTTCCTTTTCACTTCCCCACCTTTTTAAGAACATAAGAAACAGGAGCAGGAGTAGGCCATTCGAGCCTGCTCTGCCATTCAATGCACTCCCTCTATGGCAAATATATCCTTCCTTAGGTAAGGAGACCAAAATTGTACACAGTACTCCAGGTGTGGTCTCACCAAGGTCCTATATAATTGGAGTAAGACTTCTTTACTCATGCACTCAAATCCTTTTGTAATGAAGGCCAGCATGCCATTTGCCATCCTAATGACTTGCTGCACCTGCACATTCACTTTGTGACTCATGTACAAGGACACCCAAGTCCCTTGAAGCATCTGCATTCCCCAATCTTTCACCATTTAGGAAATACTCTGCCTTTCTGATTTTTCTACCAAAGTGGATAACTTCACATTTATCCACATTATATTCCATCTGCCATGTTCTAGCCCACTCACTGAGCCTGTCGAGATCCCCTTGACGCCTCTTCACATCCGACACTGCCACCTAGCTTTGTATCATCAGCAAATTTGGAAATGTTACATTTCGTCCCCTCATCCAAATCATTGATATAGATTGTGAATAGCTGGGGCCCAAGCACCGATCCTTGCGGTACCCCACTAGTCACAGCCTGCCATCCTGAAAAAGACCTGTTTATCCCTACTCTTTGTTTTCTGTCTGTTAACCAATTCTCAATCCATGCTAGTATATTACCCCCAATTCCATATGCCCTAATTTTGTTCACCAACTCTTGTGTGGAATCTTATTAAAGGCCTTCTGAAAATCCAAATACACATCATCTACCGGTTCCCCTTTGTTTACTTCACTAGTTACATTCTCAAAGAACTCAAATAGGTTTGTTAAACAGGATTTCCCTTTCATAAATCCATGTTGACTCTGCCCAATCTTACTATTAGTTTCCACGTCCCCAGTTATTGCATCCTTTAGTAGTTGGGAAAATGCTGAAATCTATTATAATGTGAGGCTAACAGGTTTGTAGTTCCCCGTTTTCTCTCCGCCTCCTTTCTTAAATAGCGGGGTTACATTTGCGATCCTCCAATCTGCAGGAACCATTCCAGAATCTATAGAATTTTGGAAGATGACAACCAATGCGTCCACTATCTCAATGGCCACTTCTTTCAAAACCCTAGGATGTAGGTCATCTGGTCCTTGGGATTTATTGACTTTTAGTCTGTGGTAAACCACCGTTGTTGTTGTTGCACACTGTTGTACCTATGCATGTCTCTGTTGGCTCCGCCCCTGGCTCCACCCACAGGCCCAGGTATAAAGGTGACCGCTCAGCAGCCCCCTGCCTTCTTGGAACCCAGTCAACCACGAGAGACATGCTCTGTTCTTTGCTAATAAAAGCCTTTAGTTACTCTCCTAACGCTCCGTCTTTTATGAGTAATTGATAGCGCATCAATTTTATTAGCAAAAACAAAATGTCGACAACAAACGCTGAGCAGCAGGCTGCTGCACCAAACGCTGAGAAGCAGGAGCTGCTGCGAGCCCTCAGACCAACATGCCTGGACCTAGACCCCCAAGAAGCGGGTTCGGCTACCAAATTCGCGCATTGGCTGTGTTGCTTCGAGGCCTACCTGCAAGCCTCAACTGTGACCCAGGACGAAAACAAGCTGGAAATCCTGGCCTCAAAGGTGAGCCACCAAGTTTATACAATAATCCAGGACGAGACGACCCACGCGGCGGCTATCGATCTGCTAAAAGGGCAATACGCACGCCCGGTAAATACGGTCTATGCCAGGCACCTCTTAAGATCCCGCAGACAGCAGCCCGGGGAATCGGTGGAGGCCTTCCTACAGGCACTACGGATACTCGGCCGAGGCTGCGATTGCAAAGAAGTATCAGCCGCAGCACACACGGAGGGACTGATCCGAGATGCTTTCGTTGCGGGTCTAAGGTCCGACTACTCCCGGCAGAGACTGTTGGAAAAGGGAGAAATGGACCCGAGAAAGGCAGTGTCCCTCGCGCTCTCGCTCGACGCGGCCCACAGGAATATGGACGCCTTCTCCCCTAACCGCTCCGCAACGTGGACGCCACAACCTTGGGTCATGGGACCGCCACCTTCAACTGCTGCTGCGATGTCCAAGGCACAGAAGTGTTATTTTTGTGGCCAGGCAAAACACCCCAGAGCACGCTGCCCGGCAAGAAACGCTACCTGCTCCGGCTGCGGGAAGGACACTATGTCAGCGCCTGCAAAGGTAAAACCGCTAACGTCCGCAGCGCCGCATGTGAACCGTGGGGGCAGTCATCTTGTCCGCCATCTTGGGCTCCCCCAGCCGCGTGGGGATCGGGATCATGGGCGCCGCCATTTTGTCCGCCATCTTGGACGTCTCCAACTTCAACCACGGGGGACCCGGACTCAACCACCGCCTCATCTGACGACCACATCGACTCGCTTGACCATACGCTGGCCTCCGTGACGCTGGACCAATCTCTCCCTCATCAACTGTCCAGGTCCATGATGGACATTACGGTAAACGGCCGCGCCACTACCTGCCTTTTTGACAGCGGGAGCACAGAGCTTTATCCACCCCGACACGGTGCGCAGTTACTCTCTCCCGGTCCTGCAGACGCGCCATCGAATCTCTTTGGCTTCCAAAGCCCAGTCAGCGGATGTCGGTGGCTACTGTGTAGTGACCCTTTCAGTAAGGGGCACAGAATACAAAAATTTTAAACTCCTGGTCCTGCCCCATCTCTGCGCTGCCGTTCTACTGGGGTTGGATTTTCAGTGCCACAGAGTGTCACATTAGCATACGACGGACCCCTCCCCCCACTCAGTCTGCAGCCAGCAGCTTTTAAATCGCCCGCCGCGCACCATTTGCAGCCTCTCCACCCTTAAAGTCCCCCCCCCCCCCCCTCCTTGTTCGCTAACCTCACCCGCGACTGTAAGCCCATCGCTACCAAAAGCAGGCATTACAGTGCCGGGGATAGGAGCTTCATTAAATCAGAGGTAGCGAGACTCCTGAAGGGATTATTGAAAGCAGCACCAGCCCATGGCGAACACAAGTGGTGGTAGTGAATACTGGCGAAAAACAGCGCCTAGTTATTGACTACAGCCAGACGATCAATCGCTACACCCAGCTAGATGCATACCCACTCCCCCGCATATCTGACATGGTCAATCAGATAGCACAATACCGGGTGTTCTCGACGATTGATCTAAAGTCGGCATACCACCAGCTCCCCATCAGGGCTGAGGACCGCCAGTACACAGCTTTTGAAGCTGACGGTCGTCTCTACCACTTCCTCAGAGTTCCCTTCGGCGTCACCAACGGGGTTTCAGTCTTCCAACGGGAGATGGACCGGATGGTCGACCAGAACGCGCTCCAGGCCACTTTCCCCTATCTAGACAACGTCACCATCTGCGGCCGCGACCAGGACCATTATGTTAACCTAGAGAAATTCCTCCGTACGGCCCAGCGGCTGAACCTAACATACAACAAGGACAAATGTATGTTTCGTACCAAGCGCCTTGCCATTCTTGGCTGTGTAGTGGAGAACGGAGTCATCGGCCCCGACCCCGACAGGATGCGCCCCCTTATGGAGCTCCCCCTCCCCCACTGCCAAAAAGCACTGAAGAGATGCCTAGGGTTTTTCTCGTACTATGCTCAGTGGGTGCCCAACTATGCGGACAAAGCCAGACCCCTCAAGTCCACCTCCTTCCCCCTGGCAGCAGAGGCCTGTGCAGCCTTCACTCTCAAAGAGATATTGCGAGGGCCACGATGCATGCAGTGGATGAGTCCATCACTTTCCAAGTGGAGAGCGACGCATCCGACTTTGCCCTAGCTGCAACCCTTAACCAGGCGGGGAGACCCGTGGCCTTTTTCTCAAGGACCCTCCAGGGCCCCGAGATTCGACACTCCTCTGTCGAAAAGGAGGCCCAGGCCATTGTGGAAGGTGTGCGACATTGGAGGCATCTGTGCCGAGTGCAAACCGCATTTTTATCGGCCAGACAGAGCAAGCCTGATCAAAGCCACGCGCCCCTTTGAACGGCTGAGCGTCGATTTTAAAGGGCCCCTCCCCTCCTCTGACCGCAATGTGTACTTCAACATAATTGACGAGTACTCCCGTTTACCATCCCTTGCTCAGACATGACCAGTACCACGGTCATTAAATGTCTGAATGACCTTCGCCTTGTTCGGTTTCCCTAGCTATATTCATAGCGACAGGGGCTCATCCTTTATGAGCGACGAACTTCGTCAGTACCTGCTCGCGAGAAGTATTGCTACAAGCAGGACCACCAGCTACAACCTCCAGGGGAATGGCCAGGTGGAAAGGGAGAATGCGACGGTCTGGAAGGCAGTCCTTTTAAACTTGAAATCTAAGGGCCTTCCGACCTCTCGCTGGCAGGAGGTCCTCCCTGCGGCGCTCCATTCCATTCGGTCACTGCTCTGTACAGCCACCAATGCCACCCCTCATGAGAGAATGTTCTCCTTCCCCAGGAAGTCCACATCGGGGATCTCGTTACCGACATGGCTGACTTCTCCAGGACCCGTCCTACTGCGGAAGCACGTGAGGTCCCATAAGACGGGCCCCCTGGTCGAGAGGGTGAGCCTCCTCCATGCCAACCCTCAGTATGCTTACGTGGTGTACCCGGACGGGCGGGAGGACACAGTCTCCATACGAGACCTCGCACCTTCGGGTGCCCCCGAAACACCTCCTTCGCCACCCACCACTACCCTCGCCTACCCCCAGTACACTTACATAGCGTACCCGGACGTGCGGGAGGACACAGCCTCCACACGAGATCTCGCACCTTCGGGTGTCCCTGAAACACTACCATTGCCATCCACCACTACCCACAACCCAACCCCGCTAGACGGCATGCCGCAGCCTCAGGACCCGTCATTGACCACCCAACCACTCAATGAGACGCCTGATTCAACGTTGGATGCGGCACCATCACCGCGACGATCAGGACGGCATACAAGGCCACCTGATAGACTTACTTACACGAACCTTTAGTACACTTCACCCCGCCAGACTCAATTTTAAACAAGGGGTGAATGTGGTAAACCACTGTTGTTGTTGTTGTTGTACCTATGCATGCCTCAGCATGTCTCTGCTGGCTCCGCCCCTGGCTCCACCCACAGGCCCAGGTATAAAGGTGACCGCTCGGCAGCCCCCTGCCTTCTTGGAACCCAGTCAACCACGAGAGACATGCTCTGTTCTTTGCTAATAAAAGCCTTTAGTTACTCTTCTAACTCTCCGTCTTTTATGAGTAATTGATAGCGCATCATAGTCCCATTAATTTTGCTGGTACTGTTTTTTTTTAACTAATACTAAGTTCCTCATTCTCGCCACACATTTGGTTTTCTCGTATTTCTGGGAGGTTTTTTGTGTCTTCCTCCTTGAAGACAGAAGTGTAGTTGTTGTTGTAGTGTAGGCAAACATGGTAGCTAATTTGCCACAAAGTCCTACAAACAAGATAATGACCAGGTAATCTGTTACATAAATGTTGGTTGAGGGATAAATATTAGGTGACCTCCCCTGCTCTTCAAATAGGGCCATGGGACCTTTTATGTCCACCTGATCGGGCAGATGGGACCTAAGTTTAACGCCTCTTCTGAAAGACAGTACCTTCAACAGTGCAGCACTCCCTCTGTACTGCACTGGATTGTCAACCTGGATTCTGTGCTCAAGTCTCTGTTGTGGGGCTGGAATGCACAACCTTCTGACTCAGAGGCAAGAGTGTTAGCAACTGAGCCAAGATTGATACCATGGTCAGATCTTGCATTTATATGATGCCTTTTGCTCAGGACAGCCCAATGAAGTGCTTTTGAAGTTCAGTCACTGTTTTGCAGCAGCCAATTTGCACACAAAGGTCCTCCATCAGTCGCTTTACAATGGTGAGATCTAGATTTGGCTGAATGTACACAGTTGGATTAGTAACACTGCTCCAACTAAAAGAAACACTCAGCACCACTCAAAATAAAAGCAAAGCCATATATGTATGGAGGCTCAAATTGTAATCCACCTCCCATATTTAGCCATTCACAATATAGGAAGGGACAAGCAATAAAGGGCCGCAGCAACTATGAGGAAGGTACACACAGTCAGTGCAGAGCCACGTTGTGGCTATCACTAGTTTAAACATACCTCATGAAAATTAGTGTGAAACCTAAATTTGAGGTGCTTCTGGTTTGTAAATTCCAAACTCGTATTTCAGTTTCTAAAAATCAAAATTATTCATGTCCTGTTTAAAGATGCAGCCTGGAATTTAGCCTGCTGTCCATTGCCAGATTAGGCACAATCACCTCAAGGAGGTCCACCTCTCCCTCTCCATGGTCAAATGCTATTATTTGAAGCTCATAATAGATAAGAACAAATCCAAACCACCTTTCTCCAGTGCTAACCGCCTCCTCTGACCTCACTTGCACCCTCCATTTTCTCTTGACAGTCGGTGTGAGCTCAGACTTCTTTGCCCCTACTTAGCCATCTCAGCTGCTTCCGCCTCACTCTGTCACATAGGCCAATACAAGGAAGGTGAAAAATATCCAAGTATGGCATGTACCCTTCTTTTCTCATACTAAGCATGTCTAACCTCTCAATGTCCCATGCTTCAGTGAGTGTTAGCATTCTAGAATATGGTGTCACAATAGGTCCATGTCTTGCACTATTCTGTAACATTTCTAGAGGGTGGTCAGCTCAGAACTGCACAACAAACTTTGTTAAATCTATTTAATAAAAGTCAGGCACTTATTTTTAAAATAAACTTCCCTGCCACAAACTCTGTTCCCTAGCCACCAACTCCATCCCTCTCCCTGGCCACTATCTGAGGCTGAACCAGATTGTTTGCAACCTTGGCGTCCTATATGACCCTGAGCTGAGCTTTTGACCCCATATCCTCACCATCACAAAGACTGCCTACTTCCACCTCTGTAACCTCACCCATTTCCACCTTCTGCTGTTGAAACCCTCATCCATGCCTTTGTTACCTCTAGACTTGCCAATGTTCTCCTGGCCAGCCTGCCACCTTTCACCCTCCATAAACTTAACCTCCTCAAACTATGCTACCTGTATCCTAACTCGCACCAAGTCCCGTTCAGCCATTGCACGCTGGCCACTGGCTTCCATTCTGGCAGCACCTCGATTTTAAATTCTCATCCTTGTTTTTAAAATCCCTCCTTGTGCCAAGTTTTATTAGTTGTAAAAATGTTGATTAAAAATGTCATATGTTGCATGAGCTTCTACAAATGTGTCTGCACAGTCAAGTCGCCTTGACAGCTAAGTATTGGAGTGTAAGGTACATAAATTGTGAAATAAGCTGGCCAGTAGCACGTGCCAAGTTTGAGGTCTAACACTTTCAACTAACAACCCACTGGTGGAAGAATCACTAACAAATGAGAATTATTAACCTGATTCTGAGACTCAAAATTACAGCAGTAATATTGCATTTCTTTGAATGAAGAATTTTATCAAAATCACATCTAATGTCACATGTTAAAACAATAAAAGGCTATACATAAATTCACCTGTAAATGGGGTCAGGGCACCAGCCCAAGTTTTATAATCTCTACTAAAATAGTTCAGTTTAGGCAGCAGCAGGGAACGATGCTTGGCCTCAGAACTCCTTGACCAGAGAGAAAACCCAAAGGATTCTTGCTCCTGCTCACTATCCAGTGAATTCCACTGGAATGTGCACGTGTGTGGATCTTGGGGGCAGACTTGGTTGTGATGCAGCCCTCCATCCTTGATGTGTCACTGCCTGCAGCTCAGGGTCAAAAATGACCATCTGGACAAGGTACCATGAGGGCCACCAGTGTTTTCAGATCTGTACTTGAGCACGCATCACCACCTTCAGGAGTGGGGGAGAAAGAGAAGTCTTCTGCCTAGCTGTCATTAGCAAGAATCTCTGAATGCTCTTCCCAGAACCCATCTCCAATGATATCCACATGTAACGGGAGAACTTTGTTGCGAGTCCTTTTAACCACGACATTTTTCCCCTCTGGTGCATCCGGGGTTATGACCCTTTTATCAATAGTCTCTTCAACCTTAAAGAAACACAACCAGAGAGACATCTCAATATGATTAAAGCAAGAAGATTGTAAAATTAAATCGGTCTTTATTTCACAATGATAAAATGACCTTAGAGTTTAACAACCACAATCTGACCAGGTTTAAATTTCATCCCAAATATATATTAAAACATAACATTGAGGAACAAGCAAAGGCCATTCAGACCCAACAAGATTGTCTTATTCAAATATCAACTTCACCATATCTCTTGGGCTCAACACTATCCAGAAGAGCATCAAATTGCCCCTAGAAATCATTTAAACTATCCACTTCAAAGCCTTCCCTTGTAATCGATGCCTTGACTCATTATAATCTGGCTGAAAATGTTTCATCTGACCTCCCCTCTTGCATCCTCTGGTATCTGAACTCCATCATAGTGAACAGTTTCACCATACATCTGCTGAGTCAGGAATCAATCCAATCCTCTTTGGAATGGTTTAGCTAAGCCGCTATTTGTTGCATGAGGTTGTAGCCTATTCCATAGACAGACAACGTCAAGCAAAAGAGAAGACAGACTTGTATTTATAGAGCGTCGACCACAGGAATTCCCAAAGTGTTTACAGCCAATTAAGTACCTTTGAAGTTTAGTCACAGTTGTAATGTAGAAAACCTGGCAGCCAATTTGCACACAGCAAAGTCCCACAAACAGCAAAGTGATAATGAGCAGATAATTTTTTTAAAAATTTAAAGTGATGTTGGTGGAGGAATAAATATTAGCCAGGACACTGGGGAGAACTCCCCTACTCTTCTTTGAAATAGTGCCATGGGATCTTTTACAGCCACCTGAGGGGGAAGACGGGGCCTTGGTTTAACGTCTCATCCGAAAGACTTTGGGGGGGGGGGGGGGGGGGGGGGCAAAATTGGGTCACGCCCCCCTTTGGGATGCTAACTTCGCCGGGGCGCTACTTTTAGCGCCCTGAAAAAGTTAGCGTCCCGGCACCCAAAATTCACTGGTAGCGCACTACTGGAAGCACCCCACCTCCCTCTTGGGGCGCCGAGAGTGAATATCGCGGCCCTACGTGCAGCAGCACTACGTGCTGCGGCACGTCGCACCGCGGTACTGCAGGCCTTCCTCCCCTAGCGGGACCACTAAGGATCAGAGTGCCGGCCAAACAGCCCGGCACTCAAGAGGTGTGCCGGGCTCACTGAGCGTAGACGGCACCCCGTGGGGGAGCTGCACAGGAGGCCGGGGGGCAGGTGCTGGCAGGCGGACAGCAACAAAAATGGCCGCCCGGCACCTCCCCTTTAATTTACGCTGCCCCGGCTGCAGGTAGGCCCCTTGACCCTGTTGGACATAGCTTCCAGCGGTAAGTCAGGGGGCGCTACCGAGGATCGTGGCCGGGGTTCTGCGCACGGTGATGACGTCATCGCGGGAGGCGCAGCTCTGCGGGGCGCTAATGGTTACCGCTGCATTTTGCGGTAGATGTTAGCGGTGCCGCGCCCAGGCGCAAGTTGCTTTGCGCCCCGTTATAGGGCGCTAATGGGAGGCGCAAATCAAGCGAATTTTTCCCCCTTGGTGTTTATATAGTGCCTCTTCATGTCCTCAGCATAACCAAATGAATTATTTTTGAAGTGGAATCACTAGTTTTGTAGACAAACATCGCAGCCTATTTGCACACAGCAAGAGATCTCAGACTGGGCATCGAAACCGGGACCTTCCACTTCAGTCTGGCAGAGTTTGACACTGCCTTCACTAACTGCGCCAACAGAACTGTGATCTTTTATTTTTAAACTATCCATAGAAGGTCCAATCACCTGTTCCACAGATCCTTCCCGGCTGCAGTTACAGAGCTCTACCTATATCACTCTTTGTATCCTTCATCCAGGAATTCAGAACCGATTAGAAACAGGGCACCTGCCTAACTTTTTATGGTTGGGGAAAAATGCCCACAACCTAAAGAGAGCAGGGTTACTCGGGGTAGGAGTACATCATGCAACCTGGAAGCTTCAGCTACCTTCCTCACCCCAGAACAAGTTACAAGCTCAGACCACCCTCTCAACCTCCTAATACCTGCAGGTTATAAACATATTAGGGGAACGGTAGCATAGTGATGTCACTAGGGGCTAGTAATCCAGAGGCCTGGACTAATGATCCAGAGACGCGAGTTCAAATCCCACCAGGGCGACTGGGAATTTGAATTCAGTTCAATAAATCTGGAGTGAAAAGCAACGACTGGATTGTCGTAAAAACCCATCTGGTTCACTAATGTCCTCTAGGGAAGGAAATCTTCCACTCAGTTGTAATAAACCACTACGAAACAAAATAATAAGAATAAAACCTGAGAGACCGCGACACGGTAACGGCACACCCAGCGCAGTCGACCCTGCAAAGTCCTCCTCACCAACATCTGGGGACTTGTGCCAAAATTGGGAGAGCTGTCCCACAGACTCGTCAAGCAACAGCCTGACAGAGTCATACCTTTCAGTCAATGTCCGAAACGCCTCCATCACCATCCCTGGGTATGTCCTGTCGGGAAGGAGTGGCCCTGGGAGTCCTCAACATTGACTCCAAGCAGGGGCAAGGAAACCTCCTGCTGATTACTACCTACTGCCCTCCCTCAGCTGATGAATCAGTACCCCTTCATGTTAGAAGAAGCACTCTGAGAAGAGCAAGGACACAATGTACTCTGGGTGGGGGAACACCACTACTGAGAGAGTCCTGAAGGACTGCCAGTCTGGGCCTGCGACAGGATGGGATAGATTCAGAACAGATCTAGCAGCTCAAAACTGGCCATCCATGAGGCGCTGTGAGCAGCAGCATTGTATTACACCACAATCCCTCACTCTACCATTACCATCAAGCCAGGGGACTAACCCTGGTTCAATGAGTATAGAAGCGCATGCCTGGAGCAGCACCAGGCATACCTAAAAATGAGGTGCCAACCAGGTGAAGCTGCAACACAAAACTACATGTATGCTAAACAGTGGAAGCAGCATGCTATAACTAAGCGATCCCACAATCAACGGATCAGAACAAAGCTCTGCAGTCCTGCCACATCCATGCGTGAATGGTGGTGGACCATTAAACAACTAACGGGAGGAGGAGGCTCCATACATATCCCCATCCTCAATTATGGTGGAGCCCAGCACATGAGTGCAAAAGAGTGTAATATTACTCAATATGCTTACTACACTCATAGCACAATCGTTAGTCCTTCAGTATAGATGTCATCATGCAGGAATCATAAAAAATGTATTACCCATCAGCAAATTATTTTGACCCCAAACAGAAGTAAACTAACCCCATGAACGTCACTACATCAATGATCACAGTAATGGGTGTTCTGGAGGCAGATCAAAGCTGCACTCTCATTTGCAACCATCTTCAGCCAGAAGTGCCGAGTGGATGATCCATATCGGCCTGTTCCCGAGGTCACCACCATCACAGAAGCCAATCTTCAGCCAATTCGATTCACTCCACGTGGTATCAAGAAATGGCTCGGTGCACTGGATACAACAAAGGTTATGGGCCTCGACAACATCCCGGCTACTGTGCTGAAGACTTGTGCTCCAGAACTAGCCGCGCCTCTAGCCAAGCCGTTCCAGTACAGCTACAATATGGGCATCTACCAAACAATGTGGAAAACTGCCCAGGTATGTCCTGTCCACAAAAAGCAGGACAAATCCAACCCAGTCAATTACCGCCCCATCAGTCTACTCTCAATCATCAAAGTGACGGAAGGCGTCATCGACAGTGCCATCAAATGGCACTTACTCACCAATTACTTGCTCACTGATGCCCAGTTTGGGTACTGCCAAGACCACTCGGCTCCCAACCTCATTACAGCCTTGGTCCAAACATGGACAAAGGAGCTGAATTCCAGAGGGGAGGTGAGAGTGACTGCCCTTGACATCAAGGCAGCATTTGACCGAGTGTGGCATCAAGGAGCCCTAATAAAACTGGTGTCGATGGGAATTGCGGGGGAAAAACGGTCCACTGGCTGGACTCAAACCTAGCACAAAGGAAGATGGTTGTGGTGGTTGAAGGTCAATCATCACAGCCCAGGACATCGCTGCAGGAGTTCCTCAGGGCAGTGTCCTAGCCCCAACCATCTTCAGCTGCTTCATCAATGACCTTCCCACCAACATAAGATCAGAAATGGGGATGTTTGCTGATAACTGCACAGTGCTCAGTGCCATTCACAACTCCTCAGATAATGAAGCAGTCCATGCCCGCATGCAACAAGGCCTGGACGACGTTAAGGCTTGGGCTGATAAGTAGCAGGTAACATTCGCGCCACAGAAGTGCCAGGCAATGACTATCTCCAACAAGCGAGAGTCTAACCACCTGCCCTTGATATTCAACGGCATTACCATCGCCGAATCCCCCACCATCAACATCCTGGGGGGTCACCATTGACCAGAAGCTTAATTGGACCAGCCACATAAATACTGTGGCAACAAGAGCAGATCAGAGGCTAGGGTCTCACCTCCTGACTCACCAAAGCCTTTCCACCATCTTCAAGGCACAAGTAAGGAGTGTGATGGAATACTCTCCACTTGCCTGGATGAGTGCAGCTCCAACAACACTCAAGAAGCTCGACACCATCCAGGATAAAGCAGTCCGTTTGATTGGCACCCCATCCACCACCTTAAACATTCACTCCTTCCATCGCCGGCGTACTGTGGCTGCAGTGTGCACCATCTACAAGATGCACTGCAGCAGCTCACCAAGGCTTCTTCGGCAGCACCTCCCAAACCCGCAACTTCTTCCACCTAGAAGGACAAGGGCAGCAGGTGCATGGGAACATCACCACCTCCAAGTTCCCCTCCAAGTCACACACCATCCTGACTTAGAAGTATATTGCCGACCCTTCATTGTCACTGGGTCAAAATCCTGGAAGTCCCTACCTAACAGCACTATGGGAGTACCTTCACCACACTTGCTGCAACGGTTCAAGGCGGCGGCTCACCACCACCTTCTCAAGGGCAATTAGGGATGGGCAATAAATGCTGGCCTTGCCACTAATGCCCACATCCCATAAACTAATCAAAAAAAATACCAAAGGGTTCCTTTTCTTACAATACGCTCTCTTTCTCCACTTGCTTTGGTCTTGGACTATGTGGAGGAACATGAGGAGGGAGCTGCAGAGGCAGCAGAGTAGATAGCCTTGAAGTGGCAATGAAACACTGGTCACAGGCAACGTTCTCTTTAAGCTGCGCAGCCGCTCCAGTGATCCCGTGCAGCCGACTTGCCAGCTTTTCAATGCAGACAGTGCACGTGCGGTATTTTGAATGGCCCACGCAGCCCCGTAAAGGGACTGCGCGATGCCAAAAGAAGTTAGAGGGAACATTGGTCACAATGTAAGTTCTGGACATCCAATGTGGTTGGTTTTCTAGCTTTTTACAACAGTCCTCACCTTATGCCATATCAGCACGGTTCCTTTTCTATAGATTTCCGGTTCGTTATTGTAGTTAATATTGAACTCCCAAAATAAAATCTCATTTTTGTCTCCTGCAATAGTGCCCTGTGGCAAAGAGAAAAAAAATGCATCATTTAACAAATTAAAACAGGTGTCTGTCCAAGTTACAATTTAAAAACAAGCAGTTCTTAAAGGTTAAAAACTTGCATTTATATAGAACGTTATTGCACCTCTCAAACATCTGAAAGTATTTCACATACAAAGAGTTACTGTGAATCGCGGTGACTTGTATAGGCAAATGTTGCTCCATTTTGCACAGCAGGATCCCACAAACAGCAATGCGAATAATGACCAGCTGGTCTTGGTGGTGTTGGTTAATAGCAGAGTGATGGCTCGGACACCAG
Organism: Somniosus microcephalus; assembly: GCF_052327205.1. Classification (NCBI taxonomy): domain Eukaryota; kingdom Metazoa; phylum Chordata; class Chondrichthyes; order Squaliformes; family Somniosidae; genus Somniosus; species Somniosus microcephalus. The sequence continues at coordinate 127,999,345 of NC_140994.1, forward strand.
GCGAACATCCTGTTCTTCTCTAAATAACGCCATGTAGCCAGCCACCTAAACAAACAGATGAGACATCAGTTTAATGTCTCATCCGAAGGACTGCACCTTGTACTGGTATCAGCCCTGGCTCAGTTGGTAACATTCTCGCCCGAGTCAGGAGGTTGTGCGTTCAAATCCCACTCCAGAGACTTGAGCACTAAAATCTAGGTTGACACCCTAGTGCAGTACTGAGGGGATGCTGCACTGTTGGAGGTGCCGTCTTTCGGAGGAGACGTTAAACCGAGGCCCTGTCTGCTCTCTCAGGTGGATGTAAAAGATTCCACGGCACTATTTCAAAGAAGATCAGGGGAGTTATCAACTTCACAACACAGGTTATTTGGTCATTAGGAAACTGCTGTTTGTGGGTGCTTGCTGTGCGCAAATTGGCTGCCGCATTTCTTACATTATAAGTGACTACACTTCCAAAAAAAAAAAAAAAAAAGTACTTCATTAGCTGTAACGCGCTTTGAGACGTCCCGAGTTGGTGAAGGCGCTATATAAATGCAAGTCTTTTTTTAACCTCTGGCAGTGCAGCACTCCCTCGGTACCGCACTGAAGCATCAGCCTAGATTGTGAACTCCAGTTCTGATGTAGGGCTTGAATCCACAACCTGCCAACTGATGCAGGAGAGAAGCGCTGGACTGCACAGTGCCAAGGCTTTTCCCCCAAAAACTGATTAAAATACCTTTTTTCCAATAGAGACACCACAATTGCCTGCAGCAGCCCTCAGCTAGGGAAGTGAAAAGAATAAAAGATTTGCCTCAGAGTCCTTATCGCTATTTAGCAACTGCTGCTGGAAGCGCACTTGTGTGAATACCAGTGGGCAGATGATTGGGCTCCGCTGTGAGGTCCTCCAGTCAGATGGCCTGCTCACTCAAGACTCACGTGAGTAATGCAAATTTGTCGTTGCACGTTAGAACTTAAGAAACAGGAGCAGGAGTAGGCCAATCGGCCCCTCGAGCCTGCTTCGCCATTCAATAAGATCATGGCTGATCCAATCTTGGCCTCAACACCACTTTCCCGCTCTCTCCCCATACCCCTCGACCCCCTTGTAGTTCAAATGTCTGTCAATCTCCGCCTTGAATATATTCAACGACTCCGCCTCCACAGCTCTCTGGGGTAGAGAATTCCAAAGATTCACGACCCTCAGAAGAAATTCTTCCTCATCTCAGTTTTAAATGGGCGACCCCTTATTCTGAAACTATGCCCCCAGTTCTAGATACCCTCACTAGGGGAAGCATCCTCTCAGCATCCACCCTGTCAATCCCCCTCAGAATCTTATATGTTTCAATAAGATCACCTCTCATTCTTCTAAACTCCAATGAGTATGGGCCCAACCTGCTCAACCTTTCATCATACGTCAACTCCTTCATCCCAGGAATCAACTTAGTGAACCTTCTCTGCACTGCCTCCAATGCAAGGATATCCTTCCTTAAATATAGAGACCAAAATATTAGAGGATAATCCTGATTCTTTTATATCAAATACAGGCACGTGGACTCAGGAGAGAGAGAAAGTCATCCGATCAATAATTTTTATTTATCAGATAAATATAAACCCGATATAAGCAGAACTTATCAGTTAGGCACATTTAAACTCACAAGCAACAGACTCATCAGGGGTTTGTGAGCTAAGCCTTCTGACCACTCACAGTAGTCTCTTCAAGATTATACAGAGTCACGATAGTTTCCCGGTGTGTCTCATCTTGATACAGATCAGTACACAAGGTTAGTTCGCAAGCACGCTCGCCGCATGCAAGGTTAATGTCCAAGTGCGCCAGCAGTCACGTAGACAACTTCTTCCCACGCATGCGCATTGCGGCTCAATCCGTTTATTGTTCTCCAGACTTTTCACAGCTTGAACGGTTAGGCCAACCTTGGGGGTCAGCACTTCTGATCTTCCCAGACATTTCTTATACTCGAGCATCTGCGCGGCCCTGAATTAGCACCACCTTAGTAGACATGCTGCACGTAGCATGCTCTCATTATACTTCCAGCTTTCCACTCACAGCACTTAACCCCCACCCCACCCTACAATCACTACCTTACTTACTAGTCCGAACATTGCCCAACTGTGAAACTGATATGGGGGGTATATTTCCACCAGCATGAAAACCCATGCCATTAGAAGATGGGAGGAGAAAATTAGAGGCATAAAAAGACACCCATTTAAAACAAAATTTTACACGTGCAATTAAGCAGCCCCAGTCCTGAGCCACACTGAGTAGCATGTCAGGCTTTCGTACCTTCAGCTTCTCTTCAGCCTCTATGTTGGACAAACCACCTTGCTGCACCAGTGTCCAGAACGTTGTATTATAAAGGTTATTGATATGACCTATTGATGGAAAATTAGTTAGTGCATTTAAAAAAAAGGATATTCTGAATAGTTGATTTCAAAATAAAAACAGACATTGTACAGGCATGCAACGGCCCAGTAGGTGGCAGAGAGCTCATACAGTTGAAGAGTCTACATACACCCCATCTTATGGCGCAAAGCAGTACTGCCACTAATCTTTCAATGGTAAGTAAATTTGGGACAGGTTTGTAATTTTCATATTATGTTCGCTGGAACCATGAAAAAAGACTCGCATTTATATAGCGCCCATCACGACCACCGGACATCCCAAAGCGCTTTACAGCCAATGAAGTACTTTTTGAAGTGAAGTCACTGTTGTAATGTAGGAAACGCGGCAGCCAATTTGCACACAGCAAACTCCCACAAACAGCAATGTAATAATGACCAGATAATCTGTTTTTAGCAATGTTGATTGAGGGATAAATATTGGTCAGGACACCAGGGACAACAACTTGCTCTTCTTCGAAATAGTGCCATGGAATCTTTTACATCCACCTGAGTGTAGACCGGGCCTCGGTTTAACGCCTCATCCAAAAGACGGCACTTCCGACAGTGCAGCACTCCCTCAATACTGCACTGAAAGTGTCAGCCTAGATTTTTGTGCTCAAGTCTCTGGAGTGGGACTTGAATCCACAACCTTCTGACTCAGTGCTACCAACTGAAGCACTGGCCAACATAAATTATACAGGCAACTGAACCAAAACTATGCAATATAAACTCCCGGTCTGTGCTGAGGTGTCTTATGTCAATTGGGCAGCAGTTACAAGTCACTTCACTAGCTCTGGGCGAGACTGGTCAGGGGTCCAGTTGCTACACAGCACCCACTGTTGAAAGTGCATGCAAGTGGTCTCAGGCAGGCTGTCTATCAGACCTCAGCACACACTGGGAGGCTTGACTATGATACCTCCATCCCAGTTCATTGAGGTGCAAGCACTCACCAAGGTTCATGTAAACGATGGCCACTAGGCTGAGGTATCAGGGCCACAAGAACCTGCACCACAGCAAGGAGGCAAGGTCTTTAAGAGGGGAGGGGGGGAAATTGTAGTGTGGTCCAATTATATATTTTGCTTTAAATTGTTGTACAAAAGCATTAGAAAAATGCAAATAATCTCCATTTAACTGCAAATAAAAAAAACAAGCAAGTTTCTCACAATCTGCCTGCCTCCAGCTTAGGTAGTCTCGCAGGTTCCGGTTGCTGGGATATAGAACAACTCTCCCATCGAATCCAGGTGGAAATAAGAGGGCCTGATCTTTAAAGTAAGCTTCCCAGTAGAAAACAAAGCTGGAAGAAAACTGGGAGACCACGTGGCTCATGAATTTGCTGTTGCAAGAGGGAGGAGAAAAAATGAATTGTTAATCTTACAGAAAATTAGTTTCTATTTATCAAGTTACCTGTTTTAGATTACATTGGATTCTTAAAAAACAGATTTGCCCATTGGGTCAGTAGGTAAATGCACAGTCCTAGTGGTACTCTGCAGTTAGAATGTGGAACTTGCTACCACAAGGAATAATTGAGGCGAATAGCATCGATTTATAGATTTAAGGGGAATCTAGATAAGTAGATGAGGGAGAAAGGAATAGAAGGATATGCAGATAGGGTCAGATGAAGTATGGTGGGAGGAGGCTCGCGTGGAGCATAGACACCAGCATGGACCAGTTGGGCCGAATGGCCTGTTTCTGTGCTGTAAATTCTATGCAATGCTGCTATTTGGATCAGGTAGACCTCACGTTTGATTCCTGGCTTATGCTGAGTTAGCTGATCTCAGTTAGGGTAGCTTTAAGTGGTGGGCTCAGTTTCCCTGACAGATACTGAGTGCGGTTTAAACAGAGTGCTGCAAGTTGGGTGAGTCAGGGAGTCTTAACTGTTGCTAAAATCAAACTTTTTTTTCATTGTACAACAGTACTTATACAACTCATCAATTACATAGTAAATCCATTATATTCATTGAGCACAATAAGAAAAAAAAAGACTTGAGAAGAGCTTTATGGTTAATATAAATGCAATGATCAATTTTACAAATGAATCAATAATATTTACAGTACAAACTACCACTATTTCAATAAACCAAGAAAAAACCCATATCACGCCAGTCCTACGGACATTGTTCACCCATTCAATCATTCGTTCGCTCGAGCGCAAGTTGGAAACAGTCTGTCGTTCCTCCACCAAAATGGCGGCGCACAAACCCGATCCCATCACCGAAACAAAGCCTCACAGCTGCCACCAGACGGGGCCGCTGGAACTCATTCGGGCCCGAGACCGTTCTTCAACCTTAGAAACCATGCAGCATGATCACCCACAGTATCTCCCGACTCCGCTTCTGCCGACCAGCCACTCCGCCCTGGGCCCCCCGCCTAGGGTCCTCCGTGCTGGGCCTCCCGCCTAGGACACTCTCCACTGGGTCTTCCACCCTGGGCCTTCTGCACTGGGCCCTCCGCACTGGCATTCCTCACGAGTAGCCGGGGTGTGGAGCAGCCTGTTCACACAGCTCCAAGCAGAGCTGAGCTGCTGAGAATCTCGCAGCCTGTGTGTCTCTCTCCACATTCACTGTGACTGTCTACTGTTTAAAATCTAAATTTCCCAGCTTTAAGCAGGGTTATAAAGGGATATTCAAGGCCTACAATTCAGAGCAGCTGAAGGCAGTTAATTAGGGAGACTAGATTAAACTGGTTCTCCTGTAGCAGACCCCAGCAAGCTCCTTTGTTTCAGGGCCTATAAAAACAGGCTTTGAAGTGCGATTTTGCACTAAGTGCAGTTTAAACAGAGTGCTGCGAGTTGGGTGAGTCAGGTGTGGAGTGGAAGGAGGAGCTCCCTTGCTTCGCCTTTGGTTTTCCTAACTTTTCACCCTGTAGGAATTGGTTCTTACTGTACACCAAGGAAAGAGTCCGAGAGCGGGAGCAGTCAAACAACAACAACTGCGAAACCCCTAAAGTGACATCACAACCAGGGAAGGAGTTGATTGGTAAGTAGGACCTGGTGAGTATTTCTACAGTCCCGTCATTAAAGTCAAAGGTCTCTAGTTTAGCGTAAGTAGTGTTTAAAGGCAAGTAAGGTCCCTAGTGTATTTAATATTCTTTAATTTAAAGGAAGTAAAGGGAGTAAATTAAGTGTAGGACATGGTAGGGCAGCTCGGCTGCGCGGAGTGCTCCTCCTGTGCTATGTGGGAAATCAGGGACACTTTAGGTGTCAGGGCGAACACATGTGCAGGAAGTGACTCCAGCTGCAGCTACTCAAAATCCGCGTTTCGGAGCTGGAGCTGCGGCTGGAGTCACGGTGGAGCATCCGCAAAGCTGAGATCTTCGTGGATAGCACGTTTAGTGAGGTGGTCACACCGCAGGTAAAGAGTGCACAGGCAGACAGGAAATGGGTGACCGCCAGACAGAGTAAAAGAACTAGGAAGGCAGTGCAGGAGTCCCCAGGGTCCATCCATCTCCCTCTCCAACATATTTTCCATTTTAGATACTGATGGGGAGATGGTTTCTCAGGGGAATGCAGCAAGAGCCAAGTCCATGGCACTACAAGTGGCTCAGCTGCACAGGAGGGGAGGAAAAAGAGTGGGAGAGCAATAGTGATGGGGGATTCTATCGTAAGGGGAACAGATAGATGTTTCTGTGGCCACAGATGTGACTCCAGGATAGTATTTGCCTCCCTGGTGCCAGGGTCAAGGATATAACTGAAAGGCTACAGGGCATTCTGAAGGGGGAGGGCAAACAGTCAGAGATCGTGGTTCACATTGGTACCAACGACATGGGTAGAAAGAGGGATGAGGTCCTGCAACAAGAATTTAGGGAGCTAGGTAGCAGATTAAAAAGCAGGACCTCAAAGGTTGTAATCTCTGGATTACTACCGGTGCCACGTGCTAGTGAGTATAGGAATAGGATAGAGCAGATGAATGCGTGGCTAAAGAGTTGGTGCAGGAGGGAGGGGTTTAGTTTCCTGGGTCACTGGGTCTGCTTCTGGGGAAGGTGGGACCTGTACAAGTCGGACGGGTTGCACCTGAACCGGAACGGGTTGCACCTGAACCGGAACGGGACCAACATCCTTGTGGGGAGGTTTGCTAGTGCTGTTTGGGGGGGGGGGGGGGGGGGGTGTTAAAACTGACTTGGCAGGGGGATGGGATACAGGGTGGAGCTGTATTAGGGGGTGATGCACAGCCAAATATAGAGGAAAAAAGTCAGCCTGGAAGGCAGAGCAAATATGTAATGGCATAAGGGCGTATGGCAAGGCTGGATGGCATTTATTTTAATGCAAGGAGTCTTGCGAGTAAGGCAGATAAATTGAAGGTGTTGTTGAACACATGGGAGTATGATATTGTTGCTATCACAGAGACATGGTTGAGGGAGGGGCAGGACTGGCAGCTCAATATTCCGGGGTATAGAATCTTCAGGCGAGACAGAGGGGGGTGTAAAAGAGGGGGTGTCACAATATTAATCAAGGAGTCAATTACTGCTGTAAGGAGGGATGATATCTTAGCAGGTTCCTCTAATGACGTCATATGGGTAGAACCTAAACACAAAAAGGGGGCAAGCACTTTGCTGGGAGTGTACTATATGCCCCCAAATAGTCAGGGGGAGATAGAGGAACAGATATGTAGGCAAATCTCAGAAGTGTAGAAATAATAGGGTAATAATAGTAGGGGATTTCAACTTCCCCAATATTAACTGGGATAGTCAGAGTGTGAAAGACTTAGAAGGTGTGGTATACTTAAAGTGCATCCAGGAGAGCTTTTTGAGCCAGCATGTAGAAAGTCCTACAAGAGAGGGGGCGGTACTGGACCTAATTCTAGGGAATGTAGCCAAGCAAGTGGTAGAAGTGTCAGTGGGAGAGCATTTTGGTGACCATAATTTGGTGAAATTTAAGGTAGTCATGGAAAAGGACAAAGATGGACCGGAAATAAAGGTTCTAAATTGGGGGAAGGCCGATTTTAATATGATAAGGCAGGATCTGGCCAAAGTGGACTGGAATCAGCCACTTGTAGGAAAATCCACATCAGAGCAGTGGGAGTCTTTCAGAAAAGAAATAGAGAGAGTACAACGCCAACATGTTCCTGGGAACCCTGGATGTCAAGGGATATACAAGAATGGATTAGGAAAAAAGGGAGGCTTTTGGCAGATACAAAGGACTAAAAACAGTGGAAGCCCTAGAGTATAGAAAGTGCAGGGGGGTACTTAAAGAAATTAGGAGAGCAAAGAGGGGGCATGAAAAAACACTGGCGGGCAAAATAAAGAAAAATCCAAACGTGTTTTATAAGTATTTTAAGGGCAAGAGGATAACCAGGGAAAGAGTAGGACCCATTAGGGACCAAAGTGGCAATCTGCGTGTAGAGTCGGAAGATGTAGGTGAGGCTTTAAATGAATATTTTGCATCTGTGTTCACTATGGAGAAGGACGATGTAGGCATAGAAATCAGGCAGGGGGATTGTGATATACTTAAACAAATTTGTATTGAGAGGAGGTACTAGTGGTTTTAGTGGGCTTAAAAGTGGATAACTCCCCAGGCCCTGACAGGATGTATCCCAGGCCACTGTGTGAGGCAAGGGAGGAGATTGCAGGGGCTCTGACACAAATTTTCAGAACCTCTCTGGCCACAGGGGAGGTGCCAGAGGACTGGAAAACAGCTAACATAGTACCATTGTTCATAAAGGGTAGTAGGGATAAACCAGGGAATTACAGACCAGTGAGCCGAACATCAGTGGTAGGGAAATTATTGGAAAACTCCAAAGATGTGCGGATTAGGTTGATTGGCTGTGATAAATTGACCCTTAGTGTCAGGGGGATTAAATACGTGGGGTTACGGGGATAGGGTGGGATATGTGTTGGTATAGGGGTTACGGGGATCAGGTGGGATATGTGTCGGTGCAGGCTCGATGGGCCGAAATGGCCTCTATCTGCACTGTGGGGTTTCTGTGATTCTGAGGGACAGAATTAGTCTCCACGTGGAGAGGCAGGGATTAATCAGGGATAGTCAGCATGGCTTTGTCAGGGGGAGATTATGTCTGAATTTTTCAAGGGGGTGATTAGGTGTGTGGATGAGGGTAGTGCAGTTGATGTAGTCTACATGGACTTCAGTAAGGCTTTTGACAAAGTCCCGCATGGGAGACTGGTCAAGAAGGTAAGAGCCCATGGGATCCAGGGCAATTTGGCACATTGGATCCAAAATTGGCTTAGTGGCAGGAGGCAGAGGGTGATGGTCAAAGGTTGTTTTTATGACTGGAAGCCTGTGTCCAGTGGTGTACCGCAGGGATCGGTGCTGGGTCCTTTGCTGTTTGTAGTGTACATTAGTGATTTAGATATGAATATAGGAGGTATGATCTATAAGTTCGCAGAGGACACGACAATTGGTGGAGTGGTAAATAGCGAGGAGGGAAGCCTCAGGCTACAGGACAATATAGACGGGATGGTTAGATGGGCAGAACAGTGGCAAATGGAATTTAACACTGATTAAGTGTGAGGTGATGCATTTTGGGAGGACTAACAAGACAAGGGAATACACAATGAATGGTAGGACCCTAGGAAGGACAGGGGATCAGAGGGACCTTGGTGTGCATGTACATAGATCCCTGAAGGCAGCAAGACAGGTAGATAAGGTAAACAAATATATGATATGATTGGGATAACGGAAACATGGCTCCAGGGTGCCCAAGACTGGGAACTCAACATCCAGGGGTATTCAATATTCAGGAAAGATAGGCAAAAAGGAAAAGGAGGTGGGGTAGCATTGCTGGTTAAAGAGGGGATTAACACAATTGTAAGGAAGGATATTAGCTCTGATGATGTGGAATCTGTATGGGTAGAACTGAGAAATACCAAGGGGCAGAAAACGTTAGTGGGAGTGGTATATAAACCGCCAAACAGTAATGCGGAGGCCAGGGATGGCATTGAAAGGAAAATTAGAGAAGCGTGCAATAAGGGCACAGCAGTTATCATGGGTGACTTTAATCTACATATAGATTGGGCTAAGCGAATTAGTAACAACACTGTGGAGGAGGAATTCCTGGAGTGTATACGGGATGGTTTCCTGGACCACTATGTCGAGGAACCAACTAGAAATCAGGCCATCTTAGACTGGGTATGATGTATTGAGAAAGGATTAATTAGCAATCTTGTTGTGCGAGGCCCCTTGGGTCGGAGCGATCATAATATGATCGAATTCTTCATTAAGATGGCGAGTGAAGTAGTTGACTCAGAGACTAGGGTCCTGAATTTAAATAAAAGGAAACTACAATGGTATGAGGCGCGAGTTGGGTAGGATTGATTGGGGAATGTCACTCAAAGGGTTGACGATGGATAGGCAATGGCAAACATTCAAAGATCGCATGGATGAACTACAGAATTTGTTCATCCCAGTTTGGCATAAAAATAAAACAAAAAAGGTGACTCAACCGTGGCTAACAAGGGAAATTAAGAGATAGCAAAAGATCCAAGGAGAGGACATATAAATTGGCCAGAAAAAGCAGTGAACCTGAGAATTGGGAGCAGTTTAGGATTCAACAAAGGAGGACAAAGGGATTAATTAAGAGGAGGAAAATAGAGTATGAGTGTAAGCTTTCAGGGAACATAAAAACTGACTGTAAAAGCTTTTATAGATATGTGAAGAGAAAAAGATTGGTGAAGTCAAGCGTAGGTCCCTTACAGTCAGAATCAGGGGAATTTATAATGGGGAACAAAGAAATGGCACAACAATTAAATACATACCTTGGTTCTGTCTTCACAAAGGAGGACACAAATAACCTCCCAGAGATGTCGGGGAACATAGGGTCCAATGAAAGGGAGGAACTGATAGAAGTCAGTATTTGTAGGGAAATGCTGTTAGAGAAATTGACAGGATTGAAGGCCATTAAATCCCCAGGGCCTGATAATCTACATCCTAGGGTACTTAAGGAAGTGGCCCCAGAAATAGTAGATGCATTGCTGGTCATCTTCCAAAATTTAATAGACTCTGGAACAGTACCCATGGATTGGCAGGTAGCTAATGTTACCCCACTGTTCAAAAAAGGTGGTAGCGAGAAAATGGGGAATTAAAGACTGGTAAGCCTGACATTGGTAGTGGGGAAAATGCTAGAGTCCATTATAAAAGATGTAATAGCAGAGCACTTGGAAAACAGTGACCGGATTGGACAAAGTCAACATGGATTTACAAAAGGTAAATCGTGCTCGACTAATCTACTGGAATTTTTTGAGGCTGTAACTGGTAAAATAGATAAGAGAGAACCAGTGGATGTGGTGTATTTGGACTTTCAAAAGGCTTTCGATAAGGTCCCGCATAAGAGATTAGCGTGTAAAGTTAAGGCACGTGGGATTGGGGGCAAGGTATTGACTTGGATAGAGAACTGGTTGGTAGACAGAAAGCAAAGAGTTGGAATAAACGGCTCTTTTTCCGAGTGGCAGGCAGTGACTAGTGGGGTACCGCAGGGATCAGTCCTTGGACCTCAGCTATTCACAATATATATTAATGATCTGGACACAGGAACTAGATGTAATATCTCCAAGTGTGCAGACGACACAAAGCTGGGTGGGCATGTGTGCTGTGAGGAGGATGCCAAGAAACTCCAGTATGATTTGTACAGGTTGTGTGATTGGGCAGAAGCATGGCAGATGCAATATAACGTGGATAAATGCAAGGTTATCCACTTTGGTGGCAAAAACAGGAAGGCAGATTATCTGAATGGCAATAGATTGGGAGAAGGGGAAGTGCAACGAGACCTGGGCATCCTTGTGCACCAGTCGCTGAAGGTAAGCATGCAGGTGCAGCAGGCGGTTAAGAAGGCAAATGGTATGCTAGCCTTCGTAGCGAGAGGGTTGGAGTACAGGAACATGGATGTCTTGCTGCAGTTGTACAGGGCCTTGGTGAGATCACATCTTGAGTATTGTGTGCAGTTTTGGTCGCCTTATCTGAGGAAGGATATTCTTGCCATGGAAGGAGAGCAGCAAAGATTCACCAGGCTGATACCTGGGATGGCAGGAATAACGTATGAGGAGAGATTGGGTCGATTGGGCTTGTACTCGCTGGAGTTTAGAAGAATGAGAGGGGATCTCATTGAAACTTATTAAATTCTAACAGGACTAGACAGACTAGATGCAGGAAGGATGTTCCCGATGGTCGGGGAGTCCAGAACCAGGGGTCACAGTCTAAGGATAAGGGGTAAGCCATTTAGGACAAAAATGAGGAGGAATTTCTTCACCCAGAGAGTGGTGACCCTGTGGAATTCTCTGCCACAGAAGGCAGTAGAGGCCAATTCATTAAATATATTCAAGGAGTTGGATATATTTCTTAAGGCTAAAGGGATCAAGGGATATGGGGAGAAAGCAGGGACAGGGTACTGAATTTGAATGATCAGCCATGATCACATAGAATGGCGGAGCAGGCTCGAGGGGCCGAATGGCCTATTCCTGCTCCTATCTTCTATGTTTCTATAAGGTGGTTAAAAAGGCATATGGGATACTTGTATTCTATGCCTCGGCTAATGAAGGCAAGAGCAGGGAGGTTATGATGGAACTGTACAAAACGCTAGTTAGGCCACAGCTGGAATACTGTGTGCAGTTCTGGTCGCCACATTATAGGAGGGATGTGATTGCATTGGAGAGGGTGCAGAGGAGATTCACCAGTATGTTACCTGGGCTGGAGCACTTCAGCTATGAAGAGACTGGACAGGCTGGGGTTGTTTTCCTTAGAGCAGAGAAGGTTGAGGGGGGGACCTGATTGAGGTGTACAAAAGTATGATGGGCATAGATAGGGTAGATAGAAAGGAACTTTTCCCCTTAGTAGTGGGGTCAATAACCAGGGGACATAGTTTCAAGGTAAGGGGCAGGAGGTTTAGAGGGGATTTGAGGAAAAACTTTTTCACCCAGAGGGTGGTTGGAATCTGGAACTCTCTGCCTGAAAGGGTGGTACAGGCAGGAGCCCTGACAACATTCAAGAAGCATTTAGATGAGTACTTGAAATGCCATAGCATTCAAGACTACGGACCAAGTGCTGGAAAATGGGATTAGAATAGACAGGCCTTGATGGCCGGCATGGAAACGATGGGCCGAAGGGCCTCTTTCTGTGCTGTATAACTATGACTATGACTCTAAATAAAAGTCTGTGCTGGGGAAGTGCGCCTGCCTACCGAGGACAGTTGAACAGCCTACTGACGTCACTGTCGAGTAACATTAGAAAACAGCCTCAAGAGAGGTTCCAGGGGACTGATGTCACTGGTTGAACTGAAGCCCAGCACCAGTCACTATACCCAGGAGCCGAAGGAAGGAAAAAAAATAGTAGCCAGACAGAATTACTACATCCCCCCCACCCCACCCCCACGAATGAACAAGCCGCTTCCATTTAACCCTTCATTGTAAAGTGCACACAATGGTTACCACAACCTGCATATCGCATTCCAATGCATGCTGCAGTGTCCCTAAAGCATACAGAAAGGAGAGAGTTCATGGAAACAACATTTTCCAGCACAGGAGACCCTTCAGCCCATCGTGCCTGTGCCAGCTCTCTGAAAAGAGTCATTCTGGTGATGAAAGGGTAAAATATGAGAACACATTGGATAGACTAGGCTTGTATTTCCTCAAGTATAGGAGATTAAGGGATGATGTAATAGAGGTGTTTAAGATGATTAAAGAATTTGATAGGATAGTGTGATAAACTATTTCCTCTAGTGGGGGGAGTCCAGCACAAGGTGGCATAATCTTAAAATTACAGCTGCGCCATTCAGGGGTAATGTCAGGAAGCACTTCTTCACACAAAGGGTAGCAGAAATCTGGAACTCCCTCCCCAAAAAGCTGTTGAGGTTCGGGGTTAATGGAAAATTTCAAAACTGAGATTGAGAGATTTTTTTATTAAGTAAGGGTATTAAGGGATATGGAACCAAGGCGGGTAGAGTTAAGATACAGATCAGCCATGATCTTTTTGAATGGCGGAACGGCTCAAAAGGCTGAATATCCTACTCCTGTTCCAATGTTCATTCCCCTGCCCTTTCCCTGTAACCTTTTAAATTCTTCTTTTCCAAATACATACCCCATTTCCGTTTTTAAAGCCATTATGGAGTCTACTTGCTCATTCCATATACCAACCACCCTCGGCATGAAAGCAAATCTTCTCACCTCCCCCGTCCTACTCTGGATGATCATAAGTTTATACCTACTAGTTACTGACTCGCTGATTAGTAGAGAGAGTTTTTCCCCTGTTGACCTTATCAAAACCTCTCATAATAATGACCTCCATCAGATCTCCTCTTAACCTTCCTTGTTGTAATAGAAAGAGTCTCCGTTTCTCCAGTCTTTCCTCGTAACTATAGCTTCTCAATTTTATGTAACCCTTGTATTTGATAAAGATGCATCGTTCCTTCCCGACACTTTGATCACAATATATCTGAAGCATTGTGGTGCTGCAAATAAAGCCAGAAGACTAGCCCACAGTGAAAGCCTCTCTTTGTACACTGCACCTTGCTCTCCTCTTGAACCAGTTACTCTTCTTTTTAAAGACGAAGCTGTATTCATCACTTTGGCCGTACGCGACCACAATGTCACTCAGTTCTTCCATGACGGTCAACGCGCACTTAGTCATCAAACGGAGGGCCCGCTCGTCGTTGGGCTTACTGAAGCCGTGCTGATCTGCAAACCTGAAGTCCAGAAACCAGTTTAAGCAAGAAGAATTGTTCAAATGGCAAGAGTTTGAAACAGCAGCAGCGCTGTTCACACAATGGACTGAACTTAGAAACCAAATGCACTTGGCCAGGATGCAAACCTTTGGCCCTACTCTACATGATAAAGGGAGATGCACCTCCCTTTAATTCAGGAACAGAAGAATCTCTTAAGGTAGGTTGCTAAATAATGAACCAATTTTCTCCTCCCGAATCCAGGGCTGCTGAGGGCAATTGAACTCTATCCCAGTAAGAGGTCAAATCCTTCTGACTTTTTACTGACTATGTATTGCCAATGAATACTGACAATTAGTTTTACATGAAACGCTTTCTTAAAAAGGTTCTGGGTGACACTAGCAAAGCAGTATTTATTGCCCTCCCCAGTTGCCTTGAGATTCAATGAATGGTGTCACATATAGGTCAGACCAGGTAAGGGGCAGTAGGTTCCCTTCCCTGCTAAGGATATTAGTGACCATGGTGGGATTTGAACTGACACCCTAGTCCAGCACCATAACCACTAGGCTACCGTACCCTTTGCCTATCTAACTAGAGGGCTACAATAAAAAGGGGAGGAAGTTATACAAAGCCCTGGTTAGACCACATCTGGAATACTGAGATATACAGTTCTGGACACCACACCCGAGAAAGGATATATTGAAGCACAGATTCACCAGAATGGTACCAAGTGTTCGATTAGGAGGAGAGATTACATAAACTAGCCTTGTATTCCCGGGAATATAGAAGGTTAAGGGGTGATTTGATTTGAGGTTTTTAGGGTTTTGAAAGGGTAGGTAGCGAGAAAGTTTTTCCACTGCTGGGGGAGTCTAGGACAACAGGACATAACCTTAAAAATCAGAGCCAGGCCATTCAGGAGAGAAGTTGGGAAACACTTCTTCACACAAAGGGTACTAGAAACATAGGAGCAGGAGTAGGCCATTTGGCCCTTCGAGCCTGCTCCGCCATTCAATATGATCATGGCTGATCCTTTATCTCAATATACCATATTCCCGCTCTCTCCCCATACCCCTTTTGTGTCTAGAAATATATGTCTCCTTCTTAAATATATTCAGTGACTTGGCCTCCACAGCCACAGGTTCACCACCCTATGAGTGAAGAAATTTCTCATCTCAATCCTAAATGTCCTACCCCGTATCCGGAGACTGTCACCCCTCGTTCTAGACACCCCAGCCAGGAGAAACATCCTCCCTGTATCCAGTCTGTCTAGCCCTGTCAGAATTTTATACGTTCCAATGAGATCCCCTCTCATGTTTCTAAACTCTAGTGAATACCGGTTTAGTCGACCCAATCTCTCCTCATACGACAGTCCTGCCATCCCAGGAATCAGTCTGGGGAACCTTCGCTGCACTCCCTCTATGGCAAGTATATCCTTTCTGAGGTAAGGAGACCAAAACTGCACACAGTACTCCAGGTGTGGTCTCACCAAGGCCCTGTATAACTGTAGCAAGACATCCTTGCTCCTGTACTCAAATCCTCTTGCAATGAAGGCCAACATACCATTTGACTTCCTAACTGCTTGCTGCACCTGCATGTTTGCTTTGTGACTGGTGGGAAGTGGGGAACGCTTTCCCACAAAAAGCAGTAGATGCAAGCTTAATTAAAAATTTTAAATCTGATAAGATAGATTTTTGCTAGCCAAGTGTATAAAAGAATATGGAGCCAAGGCAGTGGGTGGATTTAAGATACAGATCATCTTACTGAATGGTGGAACAGACTTGAGGGCAATGTTCCCGCTAATTTATTTTGCGTGCAGGGCCCATTTAACAAGCTGCGCGGCTCATTCAATTTCTCGTGCATGCGTGGTTATTTCAATTGTAAAGCCATTGAGTGGCCTGCGCGGGGCCTCCAGCAGCTTAACGGGAACATTGCTCGAGGAGCTGAATGGCCTAATCCTGTTCCTATGTTGGTGGAACAGGAGTCAATGTAGGTCAGCGAGCACAGAGGTGATAGGTGAACAGGACTTGGTGCGAGTTAGGATATGGGCAGCAGAGTTTTGGATGGGTTTAAGTTTATGGACTGCATAAAATGCCTCAAAATGCTTTGAGATACAATCGATCATTTACCTATCTATAATTTATCAGTATCTATTGAACGATATTGCTTTCCACTCACTTGTGAAAATTCCGGCCGTCCAGTCGAACCACAACCCAGCAGTTTTGCAGACAGGTATCATCAACTTCGAAATTGCGAACATATTCAAATTTACTTTTAGCCATAGTTTTGCGACTCTGAGCACGCACGTGTGGTGTGACCCAAAGGAACCCTCGGCCAATTCCGCTACTGGACCTGGAAAGACAGATTCTAACAGCAGCTTTTGAAAGTCGGTCCAAATACGTCCTATACAGCATCGGGCAGCCTGCAACAGTAAAGAGGACGATGCTTATTATCACCGTCAAACTTCAGAGGGCACAATGTTTCACGGTCCTATCGTTTTTCCACCAACTTTTAGTTCAGGGTCACAATCCCAAACAACAACTTGCATTTGTAAAGCACCTTTAACGCAGTAAGAAAACATCCCAAGTCGCTTAGTATCCTCCTCGAAGGCCAGTCAGTAATATGCCAACACGTTGCCGTACAGAGTAATGGGATGTGGGTCTGGACCCATAAGCTAGCACTTTGGGCAACTGCCAAGTAGAAACTAGTGTTCTCCCAAATTGAGGGGATGGGGGAAGAACAGGATTAATACGGCCCTTCCAATTCTGTATGGATGCTGGGATAAGCCTGCTTCTTAACGACGTACCTTTGCTCTCTGGCACTGGACAGCAAGAGAAAGGGAACACCGCATAATAAAGGCAACATCCCACAGCCAGGTGGACTGGGGACATATACCGAGACTCATGGAGCAATAGCTCGTTTGAAGGCTATATGTGAAGAGGAGCTGTGGGTTCAGTTGGGCTTGTGCTTCAGAGCACACACAATTCCACATCTCAGCGGTGCCATGAGAAGGAACCAGAGCCTTCATGTTTAACTGGCAAGTCATCGTTTATAGAATAACTCCTTGATTAAAAGAGGTGCAATTTATTTTAAGCCAATAAATATAACCATTGGAAACAATACTTTCTTTCCCCAATTGCAAAAAGCAATGAGATATTCTGAAAGGTCCTCTAATAGCTCTGGAGAGGGGTGTGTGAGCGCGTGCCTAGTTTAAGCTGTTGTTAAGCCAGCTGCGTGGCTTAGGTCTGGGTTGACCAAGTCTGTCAGAAATGATCGGCCTGGTTCCCATCAACTTGCGGTTAAAATGGTTCGAAGACAATACCCAAGGAGTGCATGTTTATCGCTCCATCAAGGATGGTCACTAATCGTTAAAACAACTGACAAACACGGGTTTTAGCCCTAGCTAGATGAAGAATAGGTACCAGGTACTATTTGAGTGGCTCAATGAGCAAGAGAGGGGGAAAAGATACAGGTTCTTTGGCTGTCCCCTGCAACCCATATGACCCAGCTTGTCATTTAACCATATTTATACACGTTCTTGATCGAAGTGGGCCCCTCAGGGTCATAACACATGGCTGAACATCCCACACATACATTTGGACCAATTTAACAGCTTGAACAATAAACTACAGGCCACGCGGAACTAGCGCACGTCTGCATCTATACCACTAAAGGAAATCTCTGGATCCATGCAGCAGTAACCAGCTGCCGTTTCATAATAAAAGTGAACCCATAACAGTACCAAGGCCTAGGCATTAATTGTATGACACTTTCACTTAAGACTGATCAGCAAAATCATAGAATCATACAGTAGGGGGCCATTCGGCCCATCGTGCCTGTGCCGGTTCTTTGAAAGAGCTGCCCAATTTAGTCCAACACCCCAGCATTCCCCCCCCACAACCCTGCAAATTAGTCCTCTTCAAATACATATATACAATTGCCTCTTGAAAGCGCCTTTGGAATCTGCTTTCAGGTAGTGCGTTCCAGATCATAACTCTGAAAAAAATTCTAATTTCCCCTGGCAATTATTTAAAATCTATGACCTCTGGTTAATGACCATAGGAAACATTATCTACTCCATCAAAACTTCTCAAAAATTTGAATACCTCTATTAAATCTCCCTTTAACCTTCTCTGCTCTAAGGAGAACAATCCAATCTCAACACATAACTTAAGTCTGTCATCCTGCGAAACCTCCTCTGTAGCCTCTCCAAGTCCTTGACATTCTTCCTAAAATGTACATAATACTTCAGCTGAGGCCTACCCACTTTTAAAGGTTTAGCATAACTTCCTTGTTTTTGTATTCAATGCCCCTATTTATTTACAAAGCTTTCTTAACTGCCTTCTCAACTTGATCTACCACCTTCAAAGATTTGTGCATTTGCACCCCCAGGTCCGTCTGCTATTGCAACCCCCTCAAAATACTACTAATTAGATTATACTGCCTCTCCATATTGTTCCTCCCAAAGTGCATCACTTCACACTTATCTGCGTTAAACTGCACCTGCCGTGTGTCTGCCCATTACTACCGTCAGTCCATGTCCTCCTCAAGTCTGCTACTATCCTGCTCATGATTTACATTGCCAAGATTTGTATCATCCGCAAACTTCAACATTGACCTGTAGTTTCTGCTAGGTTGTGCTGGTTTTATCAGCGCAATTTGCCCAAAATCGGCCAAACCAGTGCAAAAGGTCGAGGAATTTCAAGTGCAAATTATGGTCGGTGCAAATCGACTTTCCGCTGTGGCGGTACCACTGGTTGTCCCTTACATTGAGACACATAATTCCCTTTAACTTACCTTACTGTATGTTTAACTTACCTTTTGGGGCCATTGCCCTTTTAACTTACCTGTTGGGGCCATTGCCCCTTTAAGACGCGCCCTAGCGCGCTGACGTCACGTCACGTACGTGCGCCGGCACAGCCCGGCCTAGCGTCTTCGGCCTCAACGTCAGCCGACGGGAGCGACGCGATCTTCCGCCCCCGCGGCAAGCACCGGCACAGCCCGGCCTCCCGACTTCGGCCTCAACGGCCAGCGACGCAACGACGTGCATCACGTGACGCCCTAAGCACGGAAAACGCGAACAACGTGATGACGTCACAACACAAACGCGATGACGTCATCACGCTCCCCACAGGACTGCGAACTCAGTCCTCGTGGAGTCCCCGCTGGGACAAGACCTACACCACGGTGCTCCTACAGTCAGCCATCTTACCTGCTGTAATTAGCCTGTTCCCGTAAATAAACAACTTATTTATAGTTCGTCGAAGTCAAACTCTCTTATTTAGTGGCGATCTCCATGAACCGCTACACCGCAATCTTTTGCAATAGTTATAAAAAAGTCTCAGCCAGGCTCCGCCCACAAAACTGGCCACGTCCCCAGATCAAATTAATCACCTTGACGAGTTTCCACTATTATGCGCCCGATTGCGGGCTTTCGAGGAGACGCTTAAAATTAAGCTGTGGACACGAAGGCACCTTTTAAAAATGAAAGAATACTTAATTTACTAATAAACTGACTACTTTACACTAATGAAATATTTTTAAATTCTTCCTCCTAGTGGGAAAATGCTTGGTTTGTACCGAAATATCTCTGCGTTGAAGGTCTGCCATTTCTCATTAATATTTTCCTGGTCAATCTTTGTTCCCATCCCTCAATCACTGAAATTTGCCTACAGCTTTGCTCCTCGATGACCTCATTATTTGGGGGTCTACAGTAAAGCCCAGCAATGTAACAGCTCCTTTTCTCTTCCTTAACGCTAATCAAATAGATTCAGTCTTTGAATCTCTATCTTCCCTCTGTAGAAATGTAATATTATTCTTGATCTATACTGCCAACACCCCCGCCCCCTCCATCTTTTGCCCTTCCCCATCCCTCCTGAATACATTGTAGCCAGGAATGTTTAGTTGCCATTCCCGCCCATGTTCAAGTCAGGTCTGTGTTACAGCCACTTATACCATAACCCCATGTGGCAACGAGCGCCTGCAATTAGTCAACCTTATTTGTAGCATTCCTCGCATTAACACACATGCATTCCAAAACCATGCTCGTTGGCTTTGCTTTTTCCCTCCATCTAATTTTGGCGCCTTCTACACAATTGTTTCTCTGTTGCTGTTTGTCCCTCCTAGTTTTCTACGTACTTTATCTGTCCTCTCTGCTGCAGCATCGTGTGTGTGCTTTTTTGCTAGCTTATTATTTTGTTCTGCTTTTTTTCGTCACTCTGTCTTGCCCCCTTTGCCTTTGTGTAGCAGCAGAACGTGCAGCAAAAAAAAATGGGCAAAAGAAAGCGAGAGAGAGAGAGAGTGTGAGTGTGTGGAGGAGCGAGCAGCAAAATGGTTAGTGGTTGATGAACTGCAGTGTGAATGTGTGGTGCTGTGAGCAGCCTCTGCTGGCAGCAAAAGCCTACTGCACCTGGTATTCCCAGGCGGTCTTCTATCCAAGTACTAACCAGTATGTTAGCAAAATACTGCAGATGCTGGAAATCCGAAATAACAACAGAAAATGCTGGAAAAAATCAGCAGGCCAGGCAACATCCGTGGAGAGAAACTAGAGTCAAGGTTTCGGGTCAAAACCCTTTATCAAGTACTAACCAGGCCTGACTCTGCTTAGCTTCCAAAATCAGAGATCGGGCGTTTTTAGACTAGTGTGGCCGTAGGCATTTGCTGATTGCGTTCCTTTAAGTAAAGAGAAAGCCAGTCTTGTCATGCATTCCTTTTTGCAAGCTTATAGAATCAGACAGCATAGAAGAACTCATTTCTTCTCTTTTCATTTTCACTTCCCCACCTTCCTTTCTTTCTCTCTCTGCCTCCCACAAAACTACAAGCCCTACCCTTTTATAAAAGCAAAATACTGCAGATGCTGGAAATCTGAAATAACAACAGAAAATGCTGGAGATACTCAGCAGGCCAGGCAGCATCTGTGGAGAGAGAAACAGAGTTAACGTTTCAGGTCTGGGACCCTTCATCAGAACTGGAAAAAGCTGGAGATGTAACAGATATTAAGCAGGTGCAGAGATGGGGGTGGGGGGGGGGGGGGTGGCGTTAGGAGAGGAGGAAGAAATAGAAAGAACACCCTATACTTTTGTAAGAGGCAGGGAAGATAAAATGTTGCAAATGGGAGTGGCAAAAATCATACTGCATGAAAAATGGGGGCAGGGATAATTATCTGAAATTGTTGAACTCAATGTTGAGTCCGGCAGGCTGTAAAGTGCCCAATCGAAAGATGAGGTGCTGTTCCTCGAGCTTACGTTGAGCTTCATTGGAACAATGTAATAGCCCGAGGACAGAGAGATCAGAGTGGGAGTGAAGCGCTGAATTAAAGTGACAGGCGACCGGAAGCTCAGGGTCACCCGTACAGACTGAACGGAGGTGTTCCCCAAAGCGGTCGCCCAATCTGCGTTTGGTCTGCCCAATGTAGAGGAGACCGCATCGTGAGCAGCGAATACAGTATACTAAATTGCAAGTACAAGTAAATCGGTTTCACCTGGAAGAGTTGTTTGGGGCCCTGGACAGTGGGAAGGGAGGAGGTAAAAGGGCATGTGTTGCATCTCCTGCGCTTGCACGGGAAGGTGCCAGGTGAAGGAGCAGGGCTGTTGGGGTGATTGGGGAGACCAAACGCAGATTGGGCGACCGCTTTGCGGAACACTTCCGTTCAGTCCGTACGGGTGACCCTGAGCTTCCGGTCGCCTGTCACTTTGATTCACCGCTTCACTCCCACTCTGATCTCTCTGTCCTCGGGCTATTACATTGTTCCAATGAAGCTCAACGTAAGCTCGAGGAACAGCACCTCATCTTTCGATTGGGCACTTTGCAGCCTGCCGGACTCAATATCGAGTTCAACAATTTCAGATAATTATCCCTGCCCCCATTTTTCATGCAGTATGATTTCTGTCATTCCCATTTGCAACATTTTATCTTTCCTGCCTCTTACAAAAGTATAGGATGTTCTTTCAATTCCTTCCTCCCCTCCTAACGCGCCCCCCCCTCCCCGTCTCTGCACCTGCTTAATATCTGTTACATCTCCAGCTTTTTCCAGTTCTGATGAAGGGTCCCAGACCTGAAACGTTAACTCTGTTTCTCTCTCCACGGATGCTGCCTGGCCTGCTGAGTATTTCCAGCATTTTCTGTTATTTAAGCCCTACCCTTTATTGCCTTCAGCTTCAAAACTACAGTAAAACCTGTACAACCAGGCATCCACAAAAACTGACACCTGCAAAAAAAAGGCACCCGCAAATAGACACTTATTCACAGTCCCAAATAACTTACATTGTAATAAATACAGACCACGGACACTCACAAATTCTGAACTATGGAAAGCCTTGAAATCACCAAGTCTGTTTGCAACTGAAGTACCTGGACACGCAGGTACGTGAGATGCAGCAACAGGTGGAAAAAAAGGCTCATGAAATGGAGACCTCTCCACCCAACATCCACAGTGGCAGGGAAACCCCTCCAGCCCCGGGACTGAATGCTTGCACAGCTCCATCCCAGGGACAGAGAAGCCTCTCCACAGCTCCGCCTCAGGGACAGGGGAGCCTCTCCACAGAGCAGCCTCTCCACAGCTCCGTCCCAGGGACAGAGGAGCCTCTCCACATCTCCGCCCCAGGGCAGAGGAGCCTCTCCACCGCTCCGTCCCAGGGACAGAGGAGCCTCTCCACCGCCCTGCATAGAACTCCCCATTCCAAAGAAGCCAGGAACTGCACCGGAACGACTGGTACCCTCGCTAAATAGGGCCTGGCTCTCCAGGGCACTGCCTGTAGATTATTTATGTGATGGTCATTGGATTACATTTCCCGCTGCAGTGCGCTACCCCGCCCCCCCCAGTGACATCACTCGACCATCATTGCAGAGAGCTGCGACCGCACAGAGCGCAGGCGGGAGGGGGCTGGAGAGCCAGGAATGATGGGTGCTGACATTCAGAATGGTGTCTGACAACCATGTGTGCAGGAAGTGTATCCAGCTGCAGCTACTGACAGACCGCATTGCGGTGCTGGAGCAGCGATTGGATACATACTGGACCATTCGCGATGCTGAGGACGTCGTGAATAGCACGTTTAATCAGTTGGTCACACCGCAGGTAAAGGTGGCACAGGCAGAAAGGGAACGGGTGACCAACAGGCAGAGTAGTAGGCGCAGGCAGGTAGTGCAGGGGTCCCCTGTGGCCGTCCCCCTCTCAAACAGATATAGCACTTTGGATACTGATGGGGGATGGCTTACCAGGGGAAGGCAGCAGCAGCCGCCAACTTCCTGGCACCAGGGGTGGCTCTGCTGCACAGGACGGGAGGAAAAAGAGGGGGAGAGCTATAGTAATAGGGGATTCTATTGTAAGGGGAATAGATAGGCGTTTCTGCGGCCGCAAACGAGACTCCAGGATGGTGTGTTGCCTCCCTGATGTAAGGGTCAAGGATGTCTCGGAGCGGCTGCAGGGCATTCTGGAGGGGGAGGGTGAACAGCCAGTTGTCGTGGTGCATATAGGTATCAACGATATAGGTAAAAACCGGGATGAGGTCCTAAAAGCTGAATATAGGGAGTTAGGAGGTAAATTTAAAAAATAGGACCTCAAAAGGTAGTAATCTCAGGATTGCTACCAGTGCCACGTGCTAGTCAGAGTAGGAATAGAAGGATATTTCAGATGAATACGTGGCTAGAGGAACGGTGTAAGGGGGAGGGATTCAAATTCCTGGGACATTGGAACCGGTTCTGGGGGAGGTGGGACCAGTACAAAACGGACGGTTTGCACCTGGGCAGGGCCAGGACCGATGTCCTAGCGGGAGTGTTTGCTAATGCTCTGGGGGAGGGTTTAAACTAAAATGGCAGGGGGTTGGGAACCTGAGCGGGGAGACAGAGGAAAGGGAAACAAGGATAAAAGCAAAAGACAGGAAGGAGAAAAACAAAAGTGACAGGCAGAGAAATCAAGGGTTTAAATCAAACATGGCCACAGTAAATAATAATTCTAAAAGATCTAAGAGCGTTAAAAAAACAAGCCTGAAGGCTTTGTCTCTTAATGCGAGGAGCATTTGTAATAAAGTGGATGAATTAGCTGCGCAAATAGAGGTAAACGAATATGATATGATTGGGAATACGGAAACGTGGCTCCAGGGTGGCCAAGGCTGGGAACTCAACATCCAGGGGTATTCAATATTCAGGAAAGATAGGCAAAAAGGAAAGGGAGGTGGGGTAGCATTGCTGGTTAAAGAAGGGATTAACACAATTGAAAGGAAGGATATTAGCTCTAATGATGTGGAATCTGTATGGGAAGAACTGAGAAATACCAAGGGGCAGAAAACGTTAGTGGGAGTGGTATATAGACCTCCAAACAGTAATGCGGAGGTCGGGGATGGCATTAAACGGGAAATTAGAGAAGCGTGCAAGAAGGGCACAGCAGTTATCATGGGTGACTTTAATCTACATACAGATTGGGCTAACCAAATTAGTAACAATACTGTGGAGGAGGAATTCCTGGAGTGTATACAGGATGGTTTCCTGAACCAATATGTTGAGGAACCAACTAGAGATCAGCCATCTTAGACTGGGTATTATGTAATGAGAAAGGATTAATTAGCAATCTTGTTGTGCGAGGCCCCTTGGGTCGGAGCGATCATAATATGATCGAATTCTTCATTAAGATGGAGAGTGAAGTAGTTGACTCAGAGACCAGGGTCCTAAATTTAAATAAAGGAGACTACGATGGCATGAGGAGCGAGTTGGGTAGGATTGATTGGGGAATGTCACTCAAAGGGCTGACGGTGGATGGGCAATGGCAAACATTCAAAGATCGCATGCATGAACTACAGAATTTGTTCATCCCAGTTTGGCATAAAAATAAAACAAAAAAGGTGACTCGACCGTGGCTAACAAGGGAAATTAGGGATAGCATAAGATCCAAGGAGAGGACATATAAATTAGCCAGAAAAAGCAGTAAACCTGAAGATTGGGAGCAGTTTAGGATCCAACAAAGGGATTAATTAAGAGGGGGAAAATAGAGTAAGAGTAAGCTTGCAGGGAACATAAAAACTGACTGTAATAGCTTTTATAGATGTGAAGAGACAAAGATTGGTGAAGTCAAGCGTAGGTCCCTTGCAGTCAGAATCAGGGGAAGTTATAATGGAGAACAAAGAAATGGAAGACCAATTAAATACATACTTTGGTTCTGTCTTCACAAAGGAGGACACAAATAACCTCCCAAAGATGTCGGGGAACATAGGGTCTAATGAAAGGGAGGAACTGATAGAAATCAGTATTTGTAGGGAAATGGTGTTAGGGAAATTGATGGGATTGAGGGCCAATAAATCCCCAGGGCCTGATAATCTACATCCTAGGGTACTTAAGAAGTGGTCCTAGAAATAGTAGATGCATTGCTGGTCATCTTCCAAAATTTGATAGACTCTGGAACAGTACCCATGGATTGGAGGGTAGCTAATGTTACCCCACTGTTCAAAAAGGGTGGTAGAGAGAAAACGGGGAATTACAGACCGGTAAGCCTGACATCGGTAGTGGGGGAAATGCTAGAGTCCATTATAAAAGATGTAATAGCAGAGCACTTGGGAAAAAGTGACCGGATCGGACAAAGTCAACATGGCTTTACAAAAGGTAAATCGTGCTTGACTAATCTACTGGAATTTTTTGAGGATGTAACTGGTAAAATAGATAAGGGAGAACCAGTGGATGTGGTGTATTTGGACTTTCAGAAGGCTTTCGATAAGGTCCCGCATAAGAGATTAGCGTGTAAAATTAAGGCACATGGGACTGGGGGCAAGGTATTGACTTGGATAGAGAACTGGTTGGCAGACAGAAAACAAAGAGTTGGAATAAACGGCTCTTTTTCCGAGTGGCAGGCAGTGACTAGTGGGGTACCGCAGGGATCAGTCCTTGGACCCCAGCTATTCATAATATATATTAATGATCGGGACGAGGGAACTAGATGTAATAGCTCCAAGTTTGCAGACGACACAAAGCTGGGTGGGCGTGTGTGCTGTGAGGAGGATGCCGAGAAACTCCAGTATGATTTGGACAGGTTGGGTGATTGGGCAGAAGCATGGCAAATGCAATATAATGTGGATAAATGCGAGGTTATCCACTTTGGTGTCAAAAACAGGAAGGCAGATTATCTGAACGGCAATAGATTGGGAGAAGGGGAAGTGCAACGAGACCTGGGTGTCCTTGTGCACAAGTCGCTGAAGGTAAGCATGCAGGTGCAGCAGGCGGTTAAGGCGGCAAATGGTATGTTGGCCTTCATAGCGAGAGGGTTTGAGTACAGGAACAAGGATGTCTTGCTGCAGTTGTACAGGGCCTTGGTGAGGCTACATCTTGAGTATTGTGTGCAGTTTTGGTCGCCTTATCTGAGGAAGGATGTTCTTGCCATGGAAGGAGTGCAGCGAAGATTCACCAGGCTGATACCTGGGATGGCAGGAATGACGTATGAGGAGAGATTGGGTCGATTGGGCTTGTACTCGCTGGAGTTTAGAAGAATGAGAGGGGATCTCATTGAAACTTATAAAATTTTAACAGGACTAGACAGACTAGATGCTGGAAGGATGTTCCCGATGGGGAGTCCAGAACCAGGGGTCATAGTCTAAGGATAAGGGGTAAGCCATTTAGGACAGAGATGAGGAGGAATTTCTTCACCCAGAGAGTGGTGAACCTGTGGAATTCTCTGCCAAGCCAAAGAAGGCAGTAGAGGCCAATTCATTAAATATATTCAAGAAGGAGTTGGATATATTTCTTAAGGCTAAAGGGATCAAGGGATATGGAGAGAAGGCAGGGACAGGGTACTGAATTTGGATGATCAGCCATGATCTCATTGAATGGCGGAACAGGCTCGAGGGGCCAAATGGCCTACTCCTGCTCCTATCTTCTATGTTTCTATGTTTCTACTGTCGCAGAGGTGGTGGGGGGGTGGAGATGTGCTGGTGACTGTGGTCTCGGGGAGCAAAGAGGGATGAAGAGGCGACTTGGAGTCGGGAGATTGGGGCTCAAGCGGGCGGTGGGCACTATCATTCTCAACACGGAGTGGGTGAAGCACAGAGAGGGGCAGCCAGTAAAGTAGAAGAACCAAGGTGGAAGGGAGGAGAAATGTTCTTAAACTGAGGGCTATTAGGCTGTGGGATCCATCACCATATGTGTCTATTGAAGTAGAGAGTAATATTTAACATGAAAGAGAAAGGGAGAAATATCTGAAAAGGAGGAATATAAAAGGATCTGGGGGCGAGAGGAGAGAGCGCCAGCACCAGGGGCTGAAGGCATCGTCCTGTGCTGTAATTTCTCAGTTTCCCCTCTTTGCCTGCTCACAGCTGGCCTCCTGGTTTGAATCAAAGAATGATACAGCACAGAAGGAAGCCATTCGGCCAATCATGCCTGTGCCGGCTCTTTGGTCGAGCTATCCAATTAAGCCCATAGAATAAAAGGGACAGTGACAGCATGGATACGAAATTGACTAAGTGGCAGGAAACAGAGAGTAGCGGTGAACGGTTGTTTTTTGGACTGGAGGAAGGCATACAGTGGTGTTCCCCAGGGGTCGGTTCTAGGACCACTGCTTTTCTTGATATATATTAATGACTTGAATGTGGGTGTACAGGGCACAATTTCAAAAATTGCAGATGACACAAAACTTGGAAGTATAGTGAACAGTGAGGTGGAAAGTGATAGACTTCAGGAAGACAGACAGGCTGGTGAAATGGGTGGACACGTGGCAGATGAAATTTAATGCAGAAAACTGCAAAGTAATACATTTTGGTAGAAAGAATGAGGAGAGGACATATAAACTAAAGGTTACATTCCTAAATGAGGTGCAGAAATAGAGCGACCTTGGGGTATGTGTGCACAAATCGTTGAAGGTGGCAGGGCAGGTTGAGAAAGCAGTTAAAAAGGCTTACGGGATCCTGGGCTTCATAAATAGAGGTATAGAGTACAAAAGTGTGGAAATTATAAAGAACCTGTATAAAACACTGGTTTGGCCCCAACTGAAATACAGTGTCCAATTCTGGGCACCACACTTTAGGAAGGATGTGAAGGCCTTAGAGAGGGTGCAGAAAAGATTTACGAGAATAATTCCAGGGATGAGGGACTTCAGTTACGTTGATAGACTGGAGAAGCTGGGGTTGTTCTCTTTAGAGCAGAGAAGATTGAGAGGAGATTTGATAGAGGTGTTCAAAATCATGAGGCGTCTGGACAGAGTAGAGATTGACAAACTGTTCCCATTGGCAGAAGGGTCGAGAACCAGAGGACACTGATTTACGGTGACTTGCAAAAGAACCAAAGGCGACGTAAGAAAAACTTTTTTACGCAGCGAGTGGTTAAGATCGGGAATGCACTGCCTGAAAGGCTGGTGGAGGCAGACTTAATCTTATCTTTCAAAAGAGAGTTGGTTAAGTATCTGAAGAAAAAAAATTTGCAGGGCTACGGGGAAAGGGCAGGGAAGTGTGACTAGCTGAGAGTCGGCACGGGCTCGACAAGCTAAATAGCCTTCTTCCGTGCTGTAACCATTCTATGAATCCCACTCCCCTGCTCTTTCCCCATAGCAATGTAACTTTTACCCCCTTCAAGTATTTATCCAATTCTCTTTTGAATGTTACGATTGATGCTGCTTCCGCCACCCGTTCAGGTGGTGCATTCCATTCCAGATCACAACTCGCCGAGTTAAAAAAAAAAGTATCTTTATGTCGCCTCTGGTTCTTTTGCCAATCACCTTAAATCTGTGTCCTCTGGTTACAGATCCTTCTGCTACTGGAAACAGTTTCTCTTTATTTACTGTAGCAACACGATTTTCAACACCTCTATCAAATCTCCTTTGCTCCGAGGAGAACAATCCCAGCTTCTCTAGTCGCTCAACCTAACTGAAGTCCCGCATCCTTCCACATCCCTGGTACCATTCTAGTAAATCTCTTCTGCACCCTCTCTTATCCCTTCTAATGTGTGGTGCCCAGAATTGAACACAATACTCCAGCCAAGGCCTAACCAGTGTTTCATAAACATTTAGCATAACTTCCTTGCTTTTGTACTCTATGCCTCCTTTAATAAAGCCAAGGATCCATATGCTTTTTTAACAGCCTTCTCAACTTGTCCTGTCACCTTCAAAGATTTGTGTACATACACCCCCAGGTCTCTCTGTTCCTGCACCCATTTTAAAATTGCACCATTTAGTTTATATTGCCTCTCAGTCTTCCTACCAAAATATATCACTTTACACTTCTCTGCATTAAATTTCATCTGCCATGTATCTTCCCATTTCACCAGTCTATGTCCTTCTGAAGTCTGTTACTACCTGCCTCACTGTTTGCTACATTTGAGTTTCATATCATTTGCAAACTTTGAAATGATGCTCCGTATACCAAAGTCCAGGTCATTAATATATATCAAAAAGAGCAGTGGTCCTAATACTGACCTCTGGGGAACACCACTGTATACTTCCGTCCAGTCTGAAAAACAACCATTCACCACTACTCTCTGCTTTGTCCCTTAACCAGTGTTGTATCCATGCTGCCACTGTCCCTTTAATCCCACGGGCTTTTAATTTGCAAAGTCTATTATATGGTAGTTTGTCAAATGCCTTTTGAAAGTCCATATGTACACTACCCTCATCAACCCTCTCCATTACTTCGTCAAAGAACTCGATCAAGTTAATCAACCACGATGTGCCTTTAACAAATCCATGCTTTCATTTATTAGCCCATACTTTTCCAAATGCCAGTAAATTTTGTCCCGGGTTATTGTCTCCAGAAGTTTCCCCACCACCGACGTTAGACTGACTGACCTCTAGTTGCCAGGTTCATCCCTCTCCCCTTTTTTTAAGCAGGGGTGCAACATTTGCAATCCTCCAGTCCTCTGGCACCACCCCCATATCGAAGGGGGATTGGAAGATTGTGGCCAGAGCCTCCACAATTTGTACCTTTACTTCCCTTGGTAACCTCGGATGCATCCCATCCGGACAGGGTGACTTTTCTACTTTGAACACTGCCAACCTTTTAAGTACCTCTTTAACTATTTTATTGTATCCAATATTGCTAATGCCTCCTCCCTTACTGCTACATTGGCAGTTTCCGCTTCTCTAATGAAAACAGGTGCAAGTACAGGTTGAGCATCCCGAATCTGGCAACCTCGGGACCGAGGCTGAGCCGGTTTTCGTGTTTTTCCGGACTTTGGAACGTGTTTCTGATGTCCGAATTCTGGAAATATCGCAACCAGGGCTCGGGCGTTTCTGGACTTCGGACATCAGAAACACATTCCGAGTCCGGAAATGCCTGGGCCCAGGTTGTGGTTTGACAGGGTGTCCGGATTCCAGACGATCCTGCCACCAATTGTCCCGGAGTCCAGATTTTGGATGCTCAACTTGTACTCATTTAGTAACTCAGCCATGCCCTCTCCCTCCACAAGATCTCCTTTTCAGCCACATCCTTCCTTTGACTACCCTTTCACTATTTATGACTACCTTTTTACTATTTATGTTTTTATGAGAGACTTTTGGATTCCACTTTATGTTAACTGCTAATCTATTCTCATATTCTCTCTGACTATGTTATTCCCTTTTTTAGATCTCCTCTGTACTTTCTATATTCAGCTTGGTTCTCTACTTTATTATGAACCTTACAGTTGTCATACGCTTCAGTCTGTCAAGCAGTATCTGACTTCAGGTGGCGGAGTCCATTTTTTTTCCATTCCTGTCAAATATTATCAGCTATTAGTAATTTAAAAACAGTACTAAATGCAGAGCAGAGGAGCACAGGTGAAGCGTGTGAGAGCAGCCACACAGGAGGAAAGCTCCGGTCAGACTGCAACAAAGACACTGCCACTTAAGACTGATCAACAAATTAGCAAAAAATCAGTCAGTGACCACAGGGTGGCTACTGCTGGAAGTGAAAAATTGTCATACTGATGCAGTCTTCTGAGACTGGGCTCCTTGGAAGAGTGTAGAAGGATCTTTACTCTGTCTCTAACCCATGCTGTAGCTGCCCTGGCAGTGTTTCATGGGACAGTGTAGAAGGAGTATTTGATGCTCAAACTGGCTGCTTGAAAATTTCCTAGCACTAACAGGGCAGTAAAGCCACTTCTTCCCCCCACCACCACCCGCTGTACCCAACCCCGTCTCTTGCTACCCGAGTGCCACCCCTACCTCCCCAGTGCTGCTCCACCATGTCACCCCTACCACCCCAATATCAACTCTACCTCCCCAGGGACACCCAAACCTCCCCAGGGTCACCCCCCCCAGTCACCCCTACCTCCCCAGGGTCACCCCCCAGTCACCTCTACCTCCCCAGGGTCACCCCTCCCCCCACCCCCGAGACACCCCTACCTCCCCAGGGTCATCCCCCCAGTCACCCCTACCTCCCCAGTGCTGCTCCACCATGTCACCCCTACCACCCCAATGTCAACTCTACCTCCCCAGGGTCACCCAAACCTCCCCAGGGTCACCACCCCCAGTCACCTCTACCTCCCCAGGGTCACCACCCCCAGTCACCCCTACCTCCCCAGGGTCACCCCCCAGTCACCCCTAGCTCCCCAGGGTCACCCCCCAGTCACCCCTAGCTCCCCAGGGTCACCCCCCCAGTCACCCCTCCCCCCACCCCCGAGACACCCCTACCTCCCCAGGGTCACCACCCCCAGTCACCCCGCCCCCCCCGTCACCCCTACCTCCCCAAGGTCAACTCCCCCCCCGCCCCGTCACCCCTACCTCCCCAGGGTCACCCCCCCAGTCACCCCTACCTTCCCAGGGTCACCCCGCCCCCCCCGTCACCCCTACCTCCCCAGGGTCACCTCCCCCAGTCATCTCTACCTCCCCAGGGTCACCCCTACCTCCCCAGGGTCACCCCCCCAGTCACCCCTACCTCCCCAATGTCACCCCCCAGTCACCTCTACCTCCCCAGGGTCACCCAAACCTCCCCAGGGTCACCCCCCAGTCACCTCTACCTCCCCAGGGTCACCCCCCCAGTCACCTCTACCTCCCCAGGGTCACCCCCCAGTCACCTCTACCTCCCCAGGGTCACCCCCCCAATCACCCCTACCTCCCCAGGGTCACCCCCCCAGTCACCCCTACCTCCTCAGGGTCACCCCCCCCAGTCACCGCTACCTCCCCAGGGTCACCCCCCCAGTCACCCCTACCTCCTCAGGGTCACCCCCCCCAGTCACCCCTACCTCCTCAGGGTCACCCCCCCCAGTCACCGCTACCTCCCCAGGGTCACCCCCCCAGTCACCCCTACCTCCTCAGGGTCACCCCCCCCAGTCACCCCTACCTCCTCAGGGTCACCCCCCCAGTCACCTCTACCTCCTCAGGGTCACCCCCCCCCCCCAGTCACCTCTACCTCCCCAGGGTCACCCCCCCCAGTCACCCCTACCTCCTCAGGGTCACCCCCCCCAGTCACCGCTACCTCCCCAGGGTCACCCCCCCAGTCACCCCTACCTCCTCAGGGTCACCCCCCCCAGTAACCCCTACCTCCTCAGGGTCACCCCCCCAGTCACCTCTACCTCCTCAGGGTCACCCCCCCCCCAGTCACCTCTACCTCCCCAGGGTCACCCCCCCCAGTCACCCCTACCTCCTCAGGGTCACCCCCCCCAGTCACCCCTACCTCCTCAGGGTCACCCCCCCCAGTCACCGCTACCTCCCCAGGGTCACCCCCCCAGTCACCCCTACCTCCTCAGGGTCACCCCCCCCAGTCACCCCTACCTCCTCAGGGTCACCCCCCCAGTCACCTCTACCTCCTCAGGGTCACCCCCCCCAGTCACCGCTACCTCCCCAGGGTCACCCCCCCAGTCACCCCTACCTCCTCAGGGTCACCCCCCCCAGTCACCCCTACCTCCTCAGGGTCACCCCCCCAGTCACCTCTACCTCCTCAGGGTCACCCCCCCCAGTCACCGCTACCTCCCCAGGGTCACCCCCCCAGTCACCCCTACCTCCTCAGGGTCACCCCCCCCAGTCACCCCTACCTCCTCAGGGTCACCCCCCCAGTCACCCCTACCTCCTCAGGGTCACCCCCCCAGTCACCCCTACCTCCTCAGGGTCACCCCCCCCAGTCACCCCTACCTCCTCAGGGTCACCCCCCCAGTCACCTCTACCTCCTCAGGGTCACCCCCCCCAGTCACCGCTACCTCCCCAGGGTCACCCCCCCAGTCACCCCTACCTCCTCAGGGTCACCCCCCCAGTCACCCCTACCTCCTCAGGGTCACCCCCCCAGTCACCCCTACCTCCTCAGGGTCACCCCCCCCAGTCACCGCTACCTCCCCAGGGTCACCCCCCCAGTCACCTCTACCTCCCCAGGGTCACCCCCCCAGTCACCCCTACCTCCT
Source organism: Somniosus microcephalus (assembly GCF_052327205.1). NCBI lineage: Eukaryota > Metazoa > Chordata > Chondrichthyes > Squaliformes > Somniosidae > Somniosus > Somniosus microcephalus. The sequence continues at coordinate 128,032,581 of NC_140994.1, forward strand.
CAGGGTCACCCCCCCCAGTCACCCCTACCTCCTCAGGGTCACCCCCCCCAGTCACCCCTACCTCCTCAGGGTCACCCCCCCAGTCACCTCTACCTCCTCAGGGTCACCCCCCCCAGTCACCGCTACCTCCCCAGGGTCACCCCCCCAGTCACCCCTACCTCCTCAGGGTCACCCCCCCAGTCACCCCTACCTCCTCAGGGTCACCCCCCCAGTCACCCCTACCTCCTCAGGGTCACCCCCCCAGTCACCTCTACCTCCTCAGGGTCACCCCCCCCAGTCACCGCTACCTCCCCAGGGTCACCCCCCCAGTCACCCCTACCTCCTCAGGGTCACCCCCCCAGTCACCCCTACCTCCTCAGGGTCACCCCCCCAGTCACCCCTACCTCCTCAGGGTCACCCCCCCCAGTCACCGCTACCTCCCCAGGGTCACCCCCCCAGTCACCTCTACCTCCCCAGGGTCACCCCCCCAGTCACCCCTACCTCCTCAGGGTCACCCCCCCCAGTCACCCCTACCTCCTCAGGGTCACCCCCCCCAGTCACCCCTACCTCCTCAGGGTCACCCCCCCAGTCACCTCTACCTCCTCAGGGTCACCCCCCCCAGTCACCGCTACCTCCCCAGGGTCACCCCCCCAGTCACCCCTACCTCCTCAGGGTCACCCCCCCAGTCACCCCTACCTCCTCAGGGTCACCCCCCCAGTCACCCCTACCTCCTCAGGGTCACCCCCCCCCCAGTCACCGCTACCTCCCCAGGGTCACCCCCCCAGTCACCTCTACCTCCCCAGGGTCACCCCCCCAGTCACCCCTACCTCCTCAGGGTCACCCCCCCCAGTCACCCCTACCTCCTCAGGGTCACCCCCCCCAGTCACCCCTACCTCCTCAGGGTCACCCCCCCCAGTCACCCCTACCTCCCCAGGGTCACCCCCCCAGTCACCCCTACCTCCTCAGGGTCACCCCCCCAGTCACCCCTACCTCCTCAGGGTCACCCCCCCCAGTCACCGCTACCTCCCCAGGGTCACCCCCCCAGTCACCCCTACCTCCTCAGGGTCACCCCCCCCAGTCACCCCTACCTCCCCAGGGTCACCCCCCCAGTCACCCCTACCTCCCCAGGGTCACCCCCCCAGTCACCCCTAGCTCCCCAATGTCACCCCCCCCCCCCCCAGTCACCTCTACCTCCCCAGCGTCACCAACCCCCCCCCCCCCCCCCCCAGTCACCTCTAGCTCCCCAGGGTCATCCCCCCGTCACCCCTAGCTCCCCAGGGTCATCCCCCCAGTCACCTCTACCTCCCCAGGGTCACCCAAACCTCCCCAGGGTCAGCCCCCCAGTCACCCCTACCTCCCCAGGGTCACCCCGCCCCCCCGTCACCCCTACCTCCCCAGGGTCACCCCGCCCCCCCGTCACCCCTACCTCCCCAGGGTCACACCCCCCCAGTCACCCCTACCTTCCCAGGGTCACCCCCCCAGTCACCTCTACCTCCCCAGGGTCACACCCCCCCAGTCACCCCTACCTTCCCAGGGTCACCCCCCCAGTCACCTCTACCTCCCCAGAGTCACCCCCCGTCACCTCTACCTCCCCAGGGTCACCCCCCCCAGTCACCTCTACCTCCCCAGGGTCACCCCCCCCCAGTCACCCCTACCTCCCCAGGGTCACCCCCCCGGTAACCCCTACCTCCCCAGAGTCACCCCTACCTCCCCAGGGTCACCCCTCCAGTCGCCCCTACCTCCCCAGGGTCACTCCCCCAGTCACCTCTACCTCCCCAGGGTCACCCCCCCAGTCACCTCTACCTCCCCAGGGTCACCCCCCCAGTCACCCCTACCTCCCCAGGGTCACCCCCAGTCACCTCTACCTCCCCAGGGTCACACCCCCCCAGTCACCTCTACCTCCCCAGGGTCACCCCTATCTCCCCGGGGTCATCCCCCCAGTCACTTCTACCACCCCAGGCTCACCCCCCCAGTCACCTCTACCTCCCCAGGGTCATCCCCCCAGTCACCCCTACCTCCCCAGGGTCACCCCCCAGTCACCTCTACCCCCCCAGTCACCCCTACCTCCCCAGGGTCACCCCCCAGTCACCTCTACCCCCCCAGTCACCCCTACCTCCCCAGGGTCACCCCCCAGTCGCCTCTACCCCCCGTGTCACCTCTACCTCCCCAGGGTCACCGCCCCCCCGTTCACACCCTACCTCCCCAGGGTCACGCCCCCCCCCCGTTCACACCCTACCTCCCCAGGGTCCCCCCCGTTCACACCCTACCTCCCCAGGGTCCCCCCCGTTCACACCCTACCTCCCCAGGGTCCCCCCGTTCACACCCTACCTCCCCAGGGTCCCCCCCGTTCACACCCTACCTCCCCAGGGTCCCCCCCGTTCACACCCTACCTCCCCAGGGTCCCCCCGTTCACACCCTACCTCCCCAGGGTCACCCCAACCCCCACCTCCGCAGTGTCTCCCCAACCCCCAGTATCTCCCCAACTTCGCCCCACCTCCCTAGTGTCACCTCTACCTCCCCAGAATCAACCCCCAGCGTCACCTCTCCCGCCCCAGAATCAACCCCCAGCGTCACCTCTACCGCCCCAGAATCAACCCCCAGCGTCACCTCTACCTCCCCAGAATCAACCCCCAGCGTCACCTCTACCGCCCCAGAATCAACCCCCAGCGTCACCTCTACCTCCCCAGAATCAACCCCCAGCGTCAGCTCTACCTCCCCAGAATCAACCCCCAGCGTCAGCTCTACCTCCCCAGAATCAACCCCCAGTGTTGTCCGCAATGTCACCCCTTATCTCCCCGCTGCGCTGCCCCTAGCAAGACTTGCATCTATGACGCCTTTCACGACCTTGCGACGTCCGAAAGCGCTTCACAGCCAGTGAAGTATTTTGGAAGTGCAGTCACTGCTGCAATGTAGAACCCCCATCTCCGTGCTGCCCCCGCGAGCTCCCAGACCTGCTTCTCCATCGCAGGGGCGGGGCTCACACTATCCTACCTCACTCAGTGTCGGGGCTGTGCGGGCTTCAGCTGATGCGGCAAATCACTGTTACCTTCTCCCTGTAAATAAGCGGCTCCAATCCCCACCCAAATGGCTCCCCACTCTGCTCACTCACCACAGGCTCTGTGTGAGCCGCGCGGAACCGCAGGCCTCGCGGCCAGAGTCAGAGCAGGCCGAGCGGAACCACTTCCAGAAAGGGTTTACTTTTCTCATAATAAATAACAAAATAAATCAAATAGGCAAGTAGATGAGTTAATTAAACATTCACCTACATTTTATTGTATTTATTAACAACTCTATCTCCCACTGACCTGAGCCCCGAGTATTTTTCTGCGCCAATACGATTCTAGATTTTATTCCCCCCCTCCCCCCTGCCGCAGTGGTACAGTACGGTAACCCGGGGTGATGATTGACACGCCCCGCCCCTTTTCTTGCAATCGTCACGGGCCACCCGGCCCCGCCCAACTGTGGCGTCACTCTCCCTCCCGATTGTGACGCTGCGCCGGGACACGTGCTGTGCCAATGATTTTCAAAAAGGTTCGATCCGTTTGTTACCAACGAAATAAACCCAACAAAAGGGGGAGTGAGTGTTGAGTGAAGAAGGACCCCATTGACTGAGATCACAATAAAATAATGATCACAATGGAGGCATCTCAGAATAAAGCAATCCAGGTAAAACGGGAGGCAGAAGAGGAGACACTGCAGGTGAAAAACGGCATTGAGAAAGGTTGTCAAATACAAAATGAAACTTTTAACAGAAAAGAGGGTAAAAATGAGGTGGATTTATGCTCAACCATCACACCCAAAACCAATGGTACCAAATAAGAAATTTTGACTTTTTCTATTACATAAAAAAATGATAATTTATATAAATATAATATTTGGTAGTATCATCTTGGATGAGAGACAACTAACAAGCTGTCAAAACTTGATGGGTTCTCTGTAACCATTTTTTGTCTGTTCAAATGTGCCCTCTTTCTATTTTGCATTTCAGTTATAAATTGTTATGGAATAATTAATGTTTAAAGTTTTAAGTAGATTATGTGCATTGCTATTTACTCTTACTAACTTCCTCTAACAGCTGATATGGGATCCCTCATTTGCCTACTCCTCCCCTAAAACTTAAAAAGTTATGGAAGAAATGAGCTGTGTAGTGAGCTTGTAAACACTTAATGTGCAATTGGTGGTTAATTGGGAGGCTCCAAAGTTTGGTCTTGTATGTAGGGTACAGTAATACCTAACCATGGGAATGATGCATTTAGTACAAAAGAAACATTATGTCATGTTATGAATGTCTAACATTAGCAAGAATGAGTGCAGTGTTTCAATTATTGTTATGGGAGAACAAGTGTTGCCCAATCTTAAACCTGTGCCAAGATTCACATATGAGGTGATGTGCTGCATTTATTTATCAGAGAAGGGGGAATGAGAGAATAATGGATATCTATGAGTGTTTTCTAAACTGTAGTCCCGTCCAAGAGTCCTGATGGTGTTTTAAACCACAGGACAAAAATTCAAGAGGTTTATAACCAGAATCTGAACCCCAAGTTGAGATAGTATAATTCCGTCAATTTGGGCAGTATTACTACTTTGCACTTCCGGTGTTTTTGGTCTGCGCTGGATATACTAGCAGGCATTGACAGTCAGGATACTCCATGCAGTTAAGGTGGGATGACATGCTCACTGAGGGATTACCAATTGTGATGTAAGCATTGCAAATTTATTGAGTGATAATCTGCACTTGATTACCAGAAAATGGGACAGTCAGTGTGGGAATCTGGCATTTCATATTGCTGACATTCTGACATTTTGTGTGGAAAAGAGGTGCAGATGAGACTTGGACTACATCACGTAGGAACTGTCAAGGTAAACTTCTTAAAGACCTTTAAAGTAAAGTACAAGTGTGTCATGTATTGATTGCGAGTTTGACACCAGTCAATACGGTAATGTAATGTGCGAGTTTAACACCAGTAAATACGGTAATGTAATGTGCATTGCATTATGGGAATTACCCGGGAAAGCAGCAGTCAGCCATTTTTAAGGAATAAAGAGAACGTCGTAGTTAGAAGCCTGTCTGCCTGACTCTGATTTAATTCGACGTATCTACATGCTTGATTGAACGTATTAAAGCATAGATACAACATTGGCGACGAGGATAACGAACAGGAATCATTTTTAAAAAGGTAGTTGCCCAAGTTTTAGTTAGCTAGGATGGAGAAGACTGGCATTCAAAATTTTGCATGTTTCGCCGAGCCAGCTACGTTGGGTCCAAGATGGATGAGGTGGTTAACATCTTTTGAGCTTTATGCTGACGGCAAAGGACTCATTATCGACGATACCTCTACAGCTGCCATGAAGCAGAGGAGAAGAGCTCTACTTCTACACCTAGCAGGACCAGATGTCCAGGATATCTTTTCGACTCTACCGGACACAGGAGAGCCAGCAGACTACACGGCGGCGGTTAGTGCTTTGAATCACTACTTCGTGCCCCAGGTCAACGCAGCATTTGCTAGGCAGACTTTTCATAAGTTGTCCCAGAAGACAGGTGAGACTGTGCAACAATTTGCTACTCGCTTGCGGCAGGCTGCTAAAGACTGTGCTTTTGGGGGGGATGCGGATAATTAAATCAGAGACGCTATCCTGAGTAGGTGCATGTCAGCCTATGTGTGGAGGAAATTGCTAGAGGAAGGGCATGGTCTAATGCTCGCCCGCACGTTACAATTGGCCTCACTATGTGAAAACGTCGAGGAGCAGATGTCAGCCATGTCATGTACAGAGAAGGCGGAGACAGATACTGTTCGTCGTGTTAAACAGAACATAAGAAAGAAGAAACATAAGAAATAGAAACAGGAGTAGGCCAATCGGCCCCTCGAGCCTGCTCCACCATTCAATAAGATCATGGCTGATCTGATCCTAACCTCAAATCTTCTATCACTCTCCATCCCACCCGAACCCATGTGATCTCCCGGGAGAGGCGAAAAACCGGATAAAAAACCCAATGGCCAATTTGGGAGAAAAAATCTGGGAAATTCCTCTCCGACCCATCTAGGCGATCGAAACTCTTCCAGGAGATCACTCTGTCCCTATATTTTCTACAGTACTTACCTTCTGTAAAGGCGATCTCCACCCCAGCCAGAACAGGAATAAAACCATCTCCTGAAATCTAACACAGAATTAGAACACAAGAAGTAGGAGCAGAACCAGGCTACACGGCCCCTGGGCCCGCTCCACTACCCACAGGGCCATGACTATTCCGAACCTAGACTCATGTCCAATTTCCTGCCCGCTCCCCGTAACCCTTAATTCCCTTTACTTCTAGGAAACTATCTATTTCTGTTTTAAATTTATTTAATGATGTAGCTTCCACAGCTTTCTGGGGCAGCAAATTCCACAAACCTACCACCCTCTGAGTGAAGAAGTTTCTCCTCATCTCAGTTTTGAAAGAGCAGGCCCTTATTTTAAGATTATGCCCCCTAGTTCTAGTTTCACCCATCATTGGGAACATCCTCACCGCATCCACCCGATCAAGCCCCTTCACAATCTTATATGTTTCAATAAGATCGCCTCTCATTCTTCTGAACTCCAATGAGTAGAGTCCCAATCTACTCAACCTCTCCTCATATGACCACCCCCTCATCCCCGGGATTAACCGAGTGAACCTTCTTTGTACATAAGAACATAAGAAATAGGAGCAGGAGTAGGCCAATCGGCCCCTCGAGCCTGCTCCGCCACTCAATAAGATCATGGCTGATCTGATCCTAACCGCCAATCCACTATCACCGAACCATCTCCTGAATCTAACGGAATTAGACACACGAAATAGGAGCAGGATCAGGCTACACGGCCCCTGGGCCCGCTCCGCTACCCACAGGGCCATGACCGATCCGAACCTAGACTCATGTCCAAATCCCTGCCCGCTCCCTGTAACCCTTAATTCCCTTTACTTCTAAGAAACTGTCTATTTCTGTTTTAAATTTATGTAATGATGTAGCTTCTACAGCTTTTTGACTCGAGAGCAAGTATGTCTTCTTAAGTATGGACACCAAAACTGTATGCAGTATTCCAGGTGCGGTCTCACCAATACCTTGTATAACTGCAGCAATACCTCCCTGTTTTTATATTCTATCCCCCTAGCAATAAAAGCCAACATTCCAATGGCCTTCTTGATCACTTGCTGCACCTGCATACTAACTTTTTGAATTTCGTGCACCAGGACCCCCAGATCTCTTTGTACTACAGTACTTGCCAGTTTCTTGCCATTAAGATAATAACTTGCTCTATGATTTTTCCTGCCAAAGTGCATAACCCCACACTTTCCAGTATTGTATTCCATCTGCCAAATCTCTGCCCACTTACTTAGCCTGTCTATGTCACTTTGCAGGTTTTTTATGTCCTCCTCACTCACTACTTTCCCTCCCATCTTTGTATCATCTGCAAACTTTGATATGTTACACTCGGTTCCCTCCTCCAAATCATTAATATAGATTGTAAAGAGTTGGGGACCCAGCACTGACCCCTGCGGAACACCACTAGTTACTGATTGCCAGTCTGAGAATGAACCATTTATCCCAACTCTCTGCTTTCTGTTAGAGAGCCAATTCTCCACCCACGCCAGAATATTACCCCCAATCCCGTGATTTTTTATCTTGAGCAATAATCTTTTGTGTGGCACCTTGTCAAATGCCTTTTGGAAGTCTAAATACACTACGTCCACTGGTTCTCCTTTATCCACCCTGTATGTTACTTCCTTAAAGAACTCAAGCAAATTTGTCAAACATGACTTCCCCTTCATGAAACCATGCTGAGTTTGTCCTATTAAATTATGTTTATCCAAATGTCCCGTTACTGTCTCCTTAATAATGGACTCTTAACATTTTACCAACCACAGATGTTAGGCTAACAGGTCTATAGTTTCCAGCCTTCTGCCTACTACCCTTTTTAAATAAGGGTGTTACATTAGCAGTTTTCCAATCTGCCGGGACCTTTGCTGAGTCCAGGGAGTTTTGGAAAATTATTACCAATGCATCCACAATCCCTACCGCCACTTCCCTCAAGACCCTAGGATGTAAGCCATCAGGTCCAGGGGATTTATCCGGCTTAAGTCCCATTATTTTACCGAGTACCACTTCCTTAGTGATTTTAATCATATTTAGCTTCTCTCCCCCTAGAGCCCCCTGTTTGTCCAGTGTTGGGATATTCTTAGTGTCCTCTACCGTAAAGACTGATACAAAATATTTGTTCAGCGTTTTTGCCATCTCCATGTTTCCCACCATTAATTTCCCAGTCTCATCCTCTAAGGGACCAACATTTACTTTAGCCACCCTTTTTCTTTTGATATAACTATAGAAACTTTTGCTATCCGTTTTTATATTTTTTGCTAATTTACTTTCATAATCTATCTTCCCTTTCTTAATCAATCTTTTAGTTATTTTTTGCTGTCTTTTAAAGACTTCCCAATCTTCTATCCTCCCACTAGATTTGGCTACCTTATATGCCCTTGTTTTTAGTCGGATACTATCCTTAATTACTTTACTTAGCCACGGATGGCTATCTTTTCTTTTACACCCTTTTTTCCTCAGTGGAATATATATTTTTTGGAAGTTGTAAAATAACTCCTTAAATGTACACCACTGATCATGTACCGGCTTACCCTTTAATCTATTTTCCCAGTCCACTCTAATCAATTCCGCTCTCATACCTTCATAGTCTCCTTTATTCAAGCTCAGCACGCTTGTTTGAGATCCAACCTTCTCACCCTCTAATTGAATATGGAATTCAACCATGTTATGGTCACTCATTCCAAGGGGATTCTTTACTGGGACATTTAAATTAATCCTGTCTCATTACACAGGACCAAATATAAGGTTGCTTGCCCCCTGGTTGGTTCAGTTACATACTGCTCAAGAAACCCATCCCTAATACACTCAATGAACTCATCCTCAAGGCTGCTCTGCCCAATTTGATTTGTCCAGTTAATATGATAGTTAAAATCCCCCATAATTATAGCTGTTCCCTTATTACAAGCCTCAACTATTTCCTGATTAATACTCCGTCCAACAGAGTTGCAACTGTTCGGAGGCCTATAGACTACGCCCACTAGTGTTTTTCCCCCTTATTATTCCTTATCTCTACCCAAACTGTTTCACTATCCTGCTCCTTTGACCCAATATCATTTCTCTGTAGTATAGTGATTCCTTCCTTTATTAACATAGCCACCCCACCTCCCCTCCCTTCCTGCCTGTCCTTCCTGATTGTTAAATAACCTGGTAGGTTTAATTCCCAGTCATGGTCACCCTGCAGCCATGTTTCTGTAATGGCCACAAGATCATACCCATATGTAGTTATTTGTGCCGTTAACTCATTCATTTTGTTACGAATGCTACGTGCATTCAGATAAAGAACTTTGAAATATGTTTTGTGACACTTAGTTCCTGTTTTTTCCCCTTTTACTACTTTACCTTTTACTCCATACCTTCTGTCCCTTCCTGACACGTTCTGTTTTTTAATTTCCCGACTGCTACCTAAGTCTATGACCTTCTCCGTTGTCATTTCTGTTATTTACTCTCTAGAAACCTCCCCCCCACTAATTAGTTTAAAGCCCTCTCTACAGCCCTAGTTATATGATTCGCCAGGACTCTAGTCCCAGCACTGGCCAAGTAGAGTTCATCCCAACGGAACAGCTCCCTCCTGTCCCAGTACTGGTGCCAGTGTCCCAAGAAGCAAAACCCATTTCTCCCACACCAGTCTTTGAGCCACGCATTTAACTCTTTAATTTTATTTATCCTAGCCAAATTCGCTCGTGGCTCAGGTAATAACCCAGAGATTATTACCCTTGAGGTTCTGTTTTTTAATTTGACCCCTAGCTGCTCATACTCCTTTAACAGAACCTTCTTCCTTGTCCTATCTACGTCGTTTGTACCAACATGGACCACGACAAACTGGATCCTCCCCCTCCCACTCCAAGTTTCTTTCCAGCCCAGAAGAGATGTCCTTAACCCTGGCACCGGGCAGGCAACACAGCCTTCAGGACTCCCGCTCTTGACTGCAGAGAACCCTATCTATCCCCCTAATGGTACTATCCCCTACCACTACAACATTTCTTTTTACTCCCTCCACTTGAATGGCCCCCTGTACCACGGTGCTGTGGCCAGGTTGCTCATCCTCCCTGCAGTCCCCGCTCCTGCCCTCACAGGGAGTAAGAACCTCAACCCTGCTTGACAAGAGCAAGGGCTGCGGCTCCTTCAACACTACATCCTGGATCCCTGTACCTTCCTCACTTGTAGTCACACCGTCCTGTCCCTGACCACGGACTACATCTGCAGTAATTAATTTCATAGGTGTGACCACCTCCTGAAACATAGAGTCCAGGAACTTCTCCCCCTCCCTGATGTGTCGCAGTGTCTGAAGCTCGGTCTCAAGCTCTTTAACATGGAGCTTGAGTTCCTCTAGCAGCAAACACTTATCGCAAATGTAATCACCGTGAGCCTCAATGGGGTCCACCAGCTCCCACATTTCGCAACAGTGACACATCACCTGTTCACCCATATCTGTGTAATTAATTAAATTTCTTATTATTAGTTATGAAGACCCTCTGCCCCGATATAGATGATAATATTACACCACTATTTAATAGGACTTACCAACTTAAAGGTATAGAAGAGAAGGAAGAGAACCTACCAACCAGCTGATCACCAACCTCCCTCGTGGAAGCCGTCTGGGGGACCTGTCCGGTTGAATTGTCTCACTGCTCCACGTCCGCAGTGTTGGATTAGCCTGAGAGAGGGAAGCAAAACAGAGCAACAAGCGCCCCCTCACCTCCCACTTGCCCGAACTCTGCCACTTACCAAACTCTACTTACACTCAATGCGACCGCACTCAGCGCTACCGCACTAAGCCCGCCCCTTTTTATACCCGGATTCTACTTCCAGTTTCAACTCCCCAACAGCTTAATTTACTCTAAAAAATGTAACTTACTTCAAATAATTCACTTTTTTACTCACTAAAATTCAGTAAATGCACTTAAAAGACTTTTTCTGCCACTTACCAAAGTCTGCTTAAACTCAATGCGATTGCACTCGGCCTGCAGCTCTAGGCCCGCCCCTTTTTATACCCGGATTCTACTTCCGGTTTCAACTCCCCAACAGCTTAATTTACTCTAAAAAAGAGGGTATTATGCGAAAAGCTCGACAGAGAAACCAAAGGGAAATGGCAAATGGAACGAAAGGAAATGTTATAGATGTGGACACACAGACCACATGGGCAGAGATCCAAAATGCCCAGCACGCGGACAAATGTGTCATAAGTGCAAGGGAAAGGATCATTTCTCCAAAGTATCCCGCACAAAGGGTACAAAGAAACACAGTGTGAACAAGGTAGAGGAACAAAATGACTTTGCATTTGCTGTTACTGGAAATAACGTGACAGAGAGACTTACCTTTTGTGTGGGGGGAGTAAACCTGAGAATGTTAATTGATTCGGGTGCAACTAATAATGTGATAGATGAGAATACATGGGAAGGATTAAAGTCAGAACACATTAAGTGTCAGTCACATGTCCCTAAGACAGAGAGAAAGTTATTCTCTTATGCTTCTAGCCGACCACTGTCAGTTAAAGGTATATTCACATGTGGGATTACAATAGGTAAGAGAACTGAGCAGGTGGAGTTCATTGTGGTTAAAGGCCATGGAGAACCGTTGCTAGGAAGGGAGACAGCCATGAAACTGGGAGTTTTAAAAATAGGCGCAGATGTCTCAGCTGTGGTAGATGTAAGACAGCTACAAGAACAGCGGTATCCAAAGGTGTTCCAGGGAGTAGGAAGGCTGAACACAAAACAGATCAGTTTGTATATCGACCCACAAGTGAAGCCTGTGGCCCAGCCACTCGGGCGTATACCATTCAACTTAAGGGGGGCAGTAGAGGCCAAAATAAAAAAATTGAGGGACATGGACATTATCGAACCTGTAACTGGTCCCACCCCATGGGTAAATCCTGTGGTTATTGTACCAAAAGCGGATAAGGATGTAAGGTTATGCCTAGACACGAGACGAGCAAACCAGGCAATAGTGAGGGAACGATATCCAATCCCCACCGTTGATGAGATACTCCAAGGTATGAACGGCTCGATGGTGTTTAGTAAGCTAGACCTGAAATGGGGTTATCACCAGTTAGAACTGACCCCTGAGTCACGAGAAATCACAACGTTTGCAGTATATAACGGAGTATACAGGTACAAGAGGCTGATATTTGGTGTATCTTCAGCTAGTGAGCAATATCAGCACGAGATAGCTAATGCCTTAGCTGGAATAGAGGGTGTTGACAACATCTCAGACGACATTATCGTGCATGCACACGACCAGGAAACGCACGACAGACGTCTGCACGCTGTCATGACCAGACTAATGGAAAGTGGACTGACACTAAACTTAGAGAAGTGCCAATTCAACATAGACCGATTGATTTTAATGGGAATCCTGTTGTCTGAAAAGGGCATCGGACCAACAGCAGAGAGAGTGCGAGTGGTGGCAGAAGCTCGGGAACCAGAGAATGCTACAGAGGTGAGGAGTTACTTGGGACTCGTTGGGTACAGTAGCAGATTCATCCCGCAGTTTGCAACGCTATCAGAGCCACTGCGACGCCTGACGAGAAAAGACACACCATTTAAATTTGGATCACAACAGAGGCAGTCATTCAGTGCACTCAAGGAAGAGTTGGCCAGAGCCAGCACTTTAGCATATTTTGATAAGGACGCACCAACCAAGGTGATAGCAGATGCCGGTCCTGTAGGTTTAGGCGCAGTACTAGTTCAGAACCAACAGGGACAAGAGGTACCAATATATTATGTATGTCGTAGTTTAACAGACTGTGAGAGGAAATACTCTCAAACAGAGAGGCCTTAGCTCTTGTATGGGCTTGTGAGAGGCTGCATTCATATGTGTATGGCCGAAAATTTAACTTGGTAACTGACCATAAGCCATTACAAGTGATATACGGCCCACACTCTAAACCCTATGCCTGTATAGAGAGATGGGTACTTAGATTACAGCCGTATGATTTTAAGGTGATACACATTCCAGGCAAGCAAAACATTGCAGACCCACTGTCACGATTGCTGGGGGAGACAGCAAAACATGAGAGACATTCTCATGGCTCAGATGAATACGTGAGATTTGTAGCTGTGAGTGCGACACCAAAAGCACTCACTACTAGAGAGGTGGAGGAAGCCTCTGCTACCGACCCAGAGCTGATTGAGGTACGGAAGGCAATCACAAATAGACATTTTGAGAACTGTAAAGCTTATGCAGCAATTGCAAACGAGCTGTGTGTAATGGGATACCTAGTTCTTCGGGGAACACGCATCATGCTACCCACAGTGTTACACGCATGAGCCCTGGTGTTAGCACATGAAGGACACTTGGGAATAGTTGGAACAAAGCAACATCTCAGAACCAAGGTTTGGTGGCCTGGCATGAACAAGGGAGCTGAAAAACACTGTAAAGCGTGCCACGGCTGTCAGATAGTAGCCAGACCCGACCCACCTGAACTGTTGAGACCAACACCATTACCGGAGGGCCCCTGGCAGGATGTAACTATAGACTTACTGGGACCCTTGCCATCCAACCACTCCATTCTTGTGGTAGTTGATTATTATAGTCGCTACTATGAATACGACATCATGACCTCCACAACAACAGAGAAGGTTATTGATAGTTTAGAGTCAATCTTCAGCCGTCGTGGTTTGCCAATCACCTGCAAATCTGATAATGGTCCCCAATTCAGATAAGAATTATTCAAAGAATACTGTGAAAACAACGGGATCAAACACCTGAAAACGACAGCAAAATGGGCTCAGGCTAACGGAGAAGTCGAGCGCCAGAATGCATCGCTGATGAAGAGAATCAGAATTGCTCAGTCAGAAGGACTAGATTGGAAACGTGAACTTAGAAAATATGTGACTGTGTACAGGAGCATTGACCATGCCACAACAGGAACGAGCCCAGCAGAGCTGCTCTTTAAACGGAAAATGAGAGGAAAGCTGCCAGACATCACAGAGTCGCGCGCAGACATGGAAGTACGTGACCGGGATGCAGAACAAAAAGGCAAGTCCAAACTATATGCAGATGAACAGCGGAGAACACAATACTCAGAGGTGGAAGTTGGTGACACGGTGCTGGTATGTCAGGACAAAGTGGACAAGTTCGCCACTTTTAATGCCACACCGCACAAAGTTTTGAGTAAAACAGGGAGTCAAGTAGTAGTGGAATCTCCAGAAGGAGCATGCTACTCGAGAAACACTACATTTGTGAAGAAATACAGAACCAATGGACCAAAGGAGACTCTCCATGAGCAGGAGGCATCACAAGGGACGGAGGACAGTATAGTAGACCCTGACACACATACCACTGTGACACAGGCAATACCCACTGACACCAACATGTCAGACATACCCAATACAGCCAGACCTCAAAGGGTTAAAAGAAAACCCCAAAGACTGTCTGATTATGTCACAACATAAACTTTGCGAGAACTGCATGGGTGATGTTAAATGTTTAAACCTGGGAATTATTTAGTTGTGTGGTAAGACACAAGTTTGTAAAAAGTTTATAAACCAAATAAGTTACGCAGTGTTATTGTAAGCAACTGTTTGTAAACTGCAAGTTTGTTTCCAAGGAAAAGGGGGATGTCGTGTATTGATTGTGAGTTTGACACCAGTCAATACGGTAATGTAATGTGCGAGTTTAACACCAGTAAATACGGTAATGTAATGTGCATTGCATTATGGGAATTACCCGGGAAAGCAGCAGTCAGCCATTTTTAAGGAATAAAGAGAACGTCGTAGTTAGAAGCCTGTCTGCCTGACTCTGATTTAATTCGACGTATCTACATGCTTAATTGAACGTATTAAAGCATAGATACAACATAGTGTATTTCAATATAATTAACAATTTGCCTGTTTTAAAGTTGAATTCTAAACTTTCATTGGTTTTGGGTAGTAGTGAGTTTTCTAATTCCTTTCACACTGCTGTTTTTCCAAAAGCAAGTTACTTTTGATATGCAAATATATTGTCTGTTTTGCTTAGTCGTAGCACTCTTGCCTCTGTCAGAAGGTTGTGGATTCAAACTCAGGATTTGAGCACATAATCTATGGTGATACTTCAGTACAGTACTGAAGGAATGCGGCATTGTTGGATATGCTGTCTTTCAGGTGAGATATTTAGATGTAAAAGATTCTGTGGCTCCCTGAAGAAGATCAGGGAGGTTCTGTGTGTCGTAGCCAGCCTTCAACCAACATCAGCAAAAACAGATTCACTGGTTGTTTATCATATTTTCTCTTTGTGGGAACTTCCTGTATGCAAAATGGCTACTGCATTTACCCACATAACAGTGACCACACAGCAATTGGCCATGAAGGGCTTTAGGGTGTCCTGAGCAGGTGATAGGTACTATACGGATACATGTTCTTTCTTTTTTTCTGAGACTATTTTAATACTATACTACAAAGATTAATTGCAATAAGAAGTAGAACAAGGTATCCCCAAAATATGTATTACCTTCAGACACATTTCTATTATTATTTGAATTGAAGATCCTCCATCTACTATAGATACAGATTAGGTCTACTCCTAGGAAAGCCTAAGGAGTTTCCCTGTAAGAGAATTTTGATCTCAGTCCACATGATAAACTTTTGCTTATTCCCATTCCCTATTACTTGCCCTTCCTACTCCATTTAAAGGCTTCTAATCTTGTTTAAAGGATACTAATGTCCAATACTCTGCATTCTTAACTATATTGAACAGTCTTCCCAAAGACAAAAATAAATGTAGAGAGTAGCAAGTTAACTATTATATTTTAATGTTAAACAATTTGTTTTTTATGGAATTTTCCTTATTCAGTTTAGTATATCTAAATGTGAAAAAATTCAAATATTAAAACTCAATACACTGAGACTAGACTGATAGAAGAAGTAGATCTAGGTGGGCCAAAAGGGGCGGTGGCTCTTAAATGTGGTATTGGAGGAACTTTCATTTGAAAAACAATAAAGACTCTTTAGTGCAAATAATCTTTTTTATTTAGTTATATCCCACACACACAAAAGGTAACTTTTCGAAAACATTACTCCTCAGAATATGGGTAAACCCATAGCAGAGCTAAAGCTTACTAAGCTGTACATATTGAAACCTATATAGTGGATAATGGTAATTTGTAGACCATGGAAAATCCTCAAAACGTGGCCTTACACAAATTCTGCAGTAACACCCTGATCACAGATGACAACTACAATCTAAATAACAAAAGAAACATTATCCAGTTTTGCTCCTCAAAGTATCCTCATCACTATTTACTATGTTGCCAAGTTTTGTAACCTGGCAACATAGTATTATTATAACTTGTATAGTATTATTCTGCCAACTTCAAAGTTGTACTTGCTATACCCAGGTCCAGGTCACTGATATATATCAAGAAAAGCAATGGCCCTGATACCGACCCCACTGTATACTACTCTCCAGTCAGAAAAACATCCATTCACCATTACTCTCTGCCTCCTATCCCATAGCCAATTACGTACCCACGTTACCACTGTCCCTTTAATTCCATGTACTTCTATTTTCCGAATAATTCTGTTATGTGGTACTTTATCAAATGCCTTTTGAAAATCCATACGTGGAGAAATGTTTGTGCTTGGGCCAGCTCAGAGCCTTCTTCTGGCCTAATGCATGTTAGCAACCATATTTGATGTGATGTTTAACACTTGTATTTGAACTTCTGTCTACGAGAAGTCGTGTTCCAGGCAGCAACCGTCTCTGGGTAAGCTCCACAGGAATAAGTGGTAGTTTGTTAAACTCTGCAGACATTTTGGAGTGATGTAGAACATCAAGGCGCAACTCCTAAGTTTTATGTTTTTGACATAAGTCCTGCTTAAATGGTAACGTTATTGAATTGTTGTTGTAATGATCTTGTAGAGAAGACTATGAGTCGAAGCAATTCTCTCTAATATTGTAGAGCATATTCTCCACCATGAAGTAAGTCATCATTATCTAGTTTGTTGGTCTTAATGGCCTTCAATTGCACTGAGCTGTAAAACTTTGTTTCCTTCTGCCTTCCAAACAAGGTTCCAATTACTCCTTTAATAGACAGATATAGGCTTAGTAGAACAACTGGGACATATAGGGGTGATTTTTCCTTGAAGATTCCCATTCTTTTACGGGCTTTCCCAGAAAATTTTACTACCTTATTGCTCCACCATAATGTGGATGTCATTCTCAAGCTGAATGTTTACAACTAAAGAGAACTTGATGCCCTTATTGAAGAGAGTTAAGAATGGACATTGATATCCAAACTATCTGCTTTAAAAAGATCAAAAGTATTTAAATGGAGAAAAAAGGGGAAGTAACAGAGAGTGTGAAGAGGCAAAGTGTGCCATCACTAAAAGCTAGTGTACAGGTACAAAAAGTATTCAGAAAGGCTAATGGAATGTTGGCCTTTATCTCAAGGGGGGCTCGAATTCAAAAATGAAGAAGTGATGCTTCAGTTGTACAGAGTCTTGGTCAGACCCCATCTGGAGGGACTGTGTTCAGTTTTGAGCACCAAACCTCAGGAAAGATATAAAAATAGAAAATGCTGGATACTCAGCAGGTCAGGCAGCATCTGTGGAGAGAGAAACAGAGTTAATGTTTCAGGTCGATGACCTTTCGTCAGAACTGGCAAAAGTAAGAGATGTAACAGGTTTTAAGCAAGTACAGAGGCAGGGAAAGAGGGGGGAGGGGAGGAAAGAACAAAAGAGAAGGTCTGTGATAGGGTAGCAGGCAGGAGTGATTAAATGACAAAAGGGATAATGGTGCAAGGCAAAAGGGACAAGTAAAGAAACAAAAGTTGAGTCGAGAAGAGCTGTAAATGGCAACAGCAGAACCATTACCAGCAGTTGCTGTCCGAAAAAATGGGAGCAGTGTTTATGATCCGAAACTGTTGAATTCTGGGAGGCTGTAAAGTGCCTAATCAAAAGATGACAGGCACAAAATTCGGATCAGTAGCGCCTGTTTTTGGGCGCTACAAGTTCCCTTAGAGGTCCAAAATGGTGTCCGCGGCACGCGTGCACACATCTGATGCAAATCGCACTAGTTGCCATATTGGTGAGGACGTTAGCGCGCACACGGTGATCGTCCACTGGAAGTATGCAGAGTAGGCAGATCATGACGTCAATCAGCGTGCCAACAGTGCCATTTTGGAGTTCAACCCTCCAGCTAATGCCCTCTCTTAACCTCGCACAGCTGAACAAGCGTTCAGCAGCAGGAAAGACCCCCTCCAGTGCTATATAAAGGGATCATCACCAACTTTCAGGTTAGTTGCTGATTGACTTCTACTAGTTCTTGCTACGATTATACAAATGCTTGGTGCTTTCTAGAGTTCTTTAAAGTTGCTAAAGTCTACAGGGAGTGGTGTGGCAGGTGCTGAAGGACTTTGTCCTGACTTCAAAGCTTCTGCACAAAACCAGTTGCTCCCAGGGTGCATGAGTAGGAATTCCCCTTGGAATACAGCATGATTGGAGAATGAGCAGGACAAGCTGCTGAAAGAGAGGAGGTGGGGGATGGGTGGAGAAGGGCTCCCAGCAGGAGCCAATATCCACCCAATGTGCTTCAGTAATGACGTGCTCACTGGAATCTGCCACCTGCTGTAGCCACAACTGCAACCTCCGAGCAGGATGAGGACCGCATTGCCAGTTGCTGTGTAGGTGACATCTCGCACTTTACTGTCAATTGTTGCATAAGGGAGGTTACTGAGACTCTATATTCAAAAAGCGCTGACTACATTTCATCCTCTCTTGCCAGAGAGCAACAGGCAGAGTGAGTGTGCAGCTTAGAATCATAGGGGGTGATTTTATTAATGGGGGTGTGTTGGAGGCAGGACTGCTGCTTGGCGGGTCGATGTCCCTCCACCATCGATTTGTGGCCAACCCACGCTATTTTCTTTTGATTGACCTTGTTAAGCCCACCCAGTGGGCTTAGCAGGCCAATTAAGGGAAAGCCGGTTGCAGAGAACGTCAGCGTATGACGTTTCATATGTCAATTTTTGACAGATGAATTGTCAACATTTGACAGCTCTGTGAAGTTGTCAAACAGTGACATTCTCTGCAGTTTGATGAGGTCTTGCATTCATGACCTCACCAAACTTCTTTGTTTTACAGAAATGAGAAGGTTGTTGCATCCGAGAATGCAACGGCCATCTCTCATCTGCAACACGGAGGTCCGAGACTCTCCGCATACAAACCGACTGAAGCCTGCAGGAAGAAACAAAGGTAAGTACACTTTTAAAAACACTTTGCATTTACCTCAGATACTCACCTCTACACTCTTGCACCCATCACTTACCTTCGCACCACACTTTTGCATCCCCCTGATCCCCGCAGACCCAGTACTCGCCTCGCTGAGCTGGCGTGTTTTGGAGCCTTTGAGAAGCCCGCACTTAGAGTCATAGCATCATAGAGTCATACAGCACAAAAAGAAGCCCTTTGGCCCATTGTGTCCACACCGGCCATCAAGCCCTGTCTATTCTAATCCCATTTTCCAGCACTTGGTTCATAGCCTTGTATGTTATGGCATTTCAAGTGCTCATCTAAATGCTTCTTGAATGTTGTGAGGGTTCCTGCCTCTACCACCCTTTCAGGCAGTGAGTTCCAGATTCCAACCACCCTCTGGGTGAAAAAGTTTTTCCTCTAAGCCTCCTGCCCCTTACCTTGAAACTATGCCCCCTGGTTATTGACCCCTCTACTAAGGGGAAAAGTTCCCTTCTATCTACCCTATCTATGCCCATCATAATTTTGTACTCCTCAATCAGGTCCCCCCTCAGCCTTCTCTGCTCTAAGGAAAACAACCCCAGCCTGTCCAGTCTCTCTTCATAGCTGAAACGCTCCAGCCCAGGTAACATCCTGGTGAATCTCCTCTGCACCCTCTCCAATGCAATCACAGCCTTCCTATAGTGTGGCGACCAGAACTGCACACAGTATTCCAGCTGTGGCCTAACTAGCGTTTTGTACAGCTCCATCATAACCTCCCTGCTCTTATATTCTATGCCTCGGCTAATGAAGGCAAGTATCCCATATGCCTTTTTAACCACCTTATCTACCTGTCCTGCTGCCTTCAGGGATCTATGTACATGCACACCAATGTCCCTCTGATCCTCTGTCCTTCCTAGGGTCCTACCATTCATTGTCTATTCCCTTGCCTTGTTAGTCCTCCCAAAATGCATCACCTCACATATTTCATGGTTAAATTCCATTTGCCACTGTTCTGCCCATCTGACCAACCCGTCTATATCGTCCTGTAGCCTGAGGCTTCCCTCCTCGCTATTTAACACTCCACCAATTTTCGTGTCATCTGCGAACTTACTGATCATACCTCCTACATTTATATCTAAATCATTAATGTACACTACAAACTTATGAGGGCAAAAAGGGGATAATCCTATTTTCTGCCTGTTAACTACCTGTTAACAGGCAGTTAATAGGCTTTAATCCCTTCCCACCTCCAAGGAGATGGGACCCAGCGCGGGATAGCTACCTGCCTCCTAGGAAGGTGGCTTGGGGGCGGGTTGGGTGGACACCCGCCCCCAAATTCTGCCATTTTCCCGGCAGTCCTGCCTCCATACCCGCCTCCCCAGGGCTGGCAAAATCGCCCCCATAGAATCATAGAATGGTTACAGCACAGAAGTAGGCCATTCGGCCCGTCGAGCCCGTACCGTCTCTCTGCAAGTGCACTTCAGCTCGTCCCATGCCCTGGCCCTTTCCCCGTAGCCCTGCAAAAAAAATTTTCAGGTACTTAGCCAATTCCCTTTTGAAAGCTACGATTGAGTCTGCTTCCATCACCTTTCGGCAGTGCATTCCAGATCCTGCTGTGTAAAAAAGTTTTTCTTCATGTCGACTTTGGTTCTTTTGCTAATCACCTTGAATCTGTGTCCTCTGGTTCTTGACCTTTAAGCCTCACTAGGATTGCAGGCTTCCCCATGGTGCAGGGTGCAATTGACTGCACACACGTCACTTTACAGGTGCCGCTTGTCAACGCTGACATGTACTGCAACCGAAAGGGATTCCACTCCCTCGATGTCCAGCTACTGTGCGACCATAGGCAGCGAATCATGTAGGTGAATGCCCTGTATCCTGACAGCAATCATGATGCCTTCATTCTGCATCATTCCAGTGTTTCATCTGCATTTGAGCCACCATGGCAAACCAAAGTGTGGCTACTGGGCAACAAGGGCTATCCGCTGACAACATGGCTCATGACTCCAGTGTGCAACCCACGCACAAGTGGGCAGCATGAATAGAATAAAAGCCATGCTGACACACGAAATGTGATAGACCAAACCATTGTTGTGCTGAAATAATGCTTCCGTTGCTTGGACTGCTCTGGAGGAGCCCTGCAGTACTCGGCAGAGCGGGTGTCAAGATTCGTGGTGGTCTGCTGCATTCTGCACAACCTCACCACCACGAGGGCACAGCCCTTGCCGCCAGCTAATAGGCGAGCAGCTGAGGAGCAGGAGGAGGAAGAGGAAGGGAGGAGGCAACTTAGACATCCTCTTTCTGGCCGGGCTGTCCGTGAGGAACTCATCCAAGTGCGATACCAGTAAACTCAATCCCAATTCCCCATTCATCAACAGTCCTGGAACTTAGCTTTCCTCTGTCACTGACCATCATAGCCTCTGCTTGGCCACAGTGCAAAAATAAAAGCCAACACTAAATAAGCATTCCAAACCAAATTTATAAATGAAAGCATGCCATATTGCACACAAATGTAAACTAATCACCCTTGTGCAGTCCCTTAGTGACTGTCTTCCGTGTGCCTTTCCCTGACCTAGTGCTCTTACACAGCGCTACCCCAGTGGCTGCAGCACGGCTGGTGGAAGGCTGCTGGCTTTCAGTGGGGGAGACTGCAGATGGCCTTGGAGGACGACCTCGAGTAGCTCTGGGCCTAGAAGGCCCGGCTACGGACTGCACCATCATGGCATGGGTGGCATCAGTCTGGGCTGGCTAGCTGACAGGCAACAGCAAAGGCACTGGCGGAGTGGCAAAGGTGGGAGAATGAATGCTGTCACCCTGAGAGAGGACAGCAGGCTTGTGTTCCAGGAAGCCACTGCCACTCCCCCGGAGCAGCGCCTCAGCAATCCTGGTAATCTGTTGGGAGGACAAATTGCTGGATTGCTGTGGCACCCTGCAAGCCCCTTTGCACACTGTAATCCACAGCCATGATGGCAGCAGTCTGAGCTTGCATGACAGGAGTCTGAGCTTCCACTGCAGCACTCAGACATTGGGTGGCTGCTACAAGTCCTGCAATGGAAGCTGAGACCTTGGCCTTCAGGCGCTGCATCATGGTAGGGTCCATAAGTGTGCTAATGGAGTTGGCCACTACTTTCATGCTGGAAAGGATGAGCTCCAGACTTTGCTCAAAGCACTGTGCCAAGTTGGTGCTGGACTCCTCCATGCTTCTTGACATTGCACGCAGGATTTCTGGCAGGCTTCCCAATGCACCAAGCATTTCATTGTGCATACCCATCAGCCTTCTTCTGTAGCCTGCATCATTGAAGTGCTCATCTGCATCCTCTGCAGCAGAACTAGTGTGCGACCTTGCACTTCGGCAAGCTGGCACCTGAGCTATCCTTGCCCTCTGCCCTGGCTGCAGGCCACTCATGCCAGGTGTCTCACCACGTGCAGATCCGGACTCTATGCTATCCTCTAAATTACACACAGTGTCAGTATCTTAGCTGGTAGCTGCAAGTGTGAAATCGAGTGACAGTATTTCTTCATCATCACTGTCTTGTTGCTCTTCCACTTGTTGCTCTTCCACCACTGCCTGGCCAGGTTGCAGTTCTTGGGTATCTGAAAGGAGAAAGGCACAAGGGTAAGGTTGTGGTGAGGGGATGGGGGGAAAGCAAGAGGTGCATTCTTACACCATCTGCAGTTTGTAAATTAGAAGAGATTTTAGGATGAGGGGGTGGGATGTGAGAAGGAGGATTAGGTATGAGGATACCATCATCTTCTATGGTTCCAGCCCTGCCACTGGCCATGGCCAGCACTGTCTCCTCCATGGGGGTGAGGACATTCAGGCATGCCTGTCTCCCGCCGGTTCCTTCTGCCTCCAATTGTGTGCCACCTTGTCCTGCAATAGAGATGGAAGTGTGGCAGTGAGTGTCGTGAAATCTGCTTGGGTAATGTGGCTGTCATGGTTGAATAGCTGGCAGTGTGTGCAGGCTGTGAGGTGTGGGTGTGAGACTTGCAGCAGTGCTAAGTGTGAGGGTGAGGTGAGTCTATGATTGTTGATAGGTGAGGTGCATTTAGCAGTTTCTGAGGCTAGTAATGCAGTTGGTGGGATATGGCATTTGATGATGCATTCATTGACCTTGACAACTCTTGTGCGGTCATTCAACCTTTTGCAGTCCTGCATCCAGGTCCTCGAGGCTTGACTCCTGACATTGACTGCAATGGCTATCTACTCCCACAGCCTTCTGAGCTTTGTCTGGAGGGCCTCCTGGCCCCTTGTAGATACAACACATCTCACCTCCTCCACCAAGGCCTCCAGTGCAGCGTCGGAGAACCTTGGAGCACACTCTCTCCTATGTTGTGCCATTATTGAGTGTTTCCCACATCAAAATCTGTTGTAGAACGACTTCCACCACCTATTCCAGGTGCAGTGCACCTCCCCTTTAAGAGGTGCAGGCTGGCTTTAAGTGGTGCTAACCTCTCAGGATTTTAGGCCCCTTGCTGAAGTGTGCAGCCAATGAACAGTGCAGTTCGCACTGGCTGCACACTACAATCATTTAAATGAGCAAGCAACATGAGGTTGGCATGCTGCCTGCATTGGACTTAATGGGCACGGGTTAATCGCGCATCATGATTCCTGCACCCATTTTCGGGCATTATCGAATTTTGCGGCCAAGGTGCTTTTTTGCGAGCTTCTGTTGAGCTTCATTAGAACAGTATAGGAGGTAGAGGACAGAGAGGTTGGAATGGGATGGAGCATTAAAACGGCAAGCGACTGTAAGCTTAGGGTCACACTTGCAGACTGAAAGGAGGTGTTTGGCAAAGCGATCACCCGATTTGCATTTGGTCTCTCCAATGTAGAGGAGACCGCTTGTGAGCAGCGAATACAATATACTAAATTGAAAGAAGTACAAGTAAATCACTGTTTCAACTGGAAGGAGGGTTTGGGACCCTTGATGGTGGGAATGGAGGAAGTGAAAGGCAGGTGTTGCATCTCCTGCGCTTGCATGGGAAGGTGCCGTGGGAAGGGGAGTTGGTGTTGGGGATGACTGAAGAGCGGACCAGGGTGTCGAGGAGGGAACTGTCGTTTCGGAATGCTGAAAGGGGAGAGGAAGGGAAGATGTGTTTGGTGTTGGCATTGTGCTGGAGTTAATAGAAATGGCAAAGGATGATCTGTTGAATGTGGAGGCTGGTGGGGTCAAACGTGAGGACAAGGGGAACCCAATCATGGTTCTGGGAGGAAGGGAACAGCAGAAGTGCGGGAAATGGGATTGACACGGTCAAGGGCCCTGTCAACCACGGTTGAGGGGAATCCCTGGTTGAGGAAAAAGGAAGACTTATTTGGAAGCACTGGTATTGAAGGTGGCATCGTAAGAACAGATGTGACGGAGACAGAGAAACTGGGAGAATGGAATAGAGTCCTTACAGGAAGCAGGGTGGGAGGAAGTGTAGTCCAGGTAGCTGTGGGAGTCAGTGGGCTTATAGTAGATATTGGTTGATAGCCTATCCCCAGAAATGGAGATAGGGAAGTCGAGGAAATGAAGGGAAGAGTTGCAGATGGACCATGTGAAGGCAAGGGAGGGGTGGATATTGGAAGCAAAGTTAATGACATTTTCCAGTTTGGGGCGAGAGCAGAAAACGGCACCGATACAGTCATCAATGTACTGGAAAAAGAGGTGAGTGAGGGGATCCGTGTAGTACTGGAAGAAAGAATGTTCCACGTATCACACATAGAATCATAGAATGGTTACAGCACGGAAGAAGGCCATTCGGCCCGTCAAGCCCATGCCGGCTCTCTGCAAGAGCACTTCAGCTAATCCCACTCCCCCACTCTTTCCCCGTAACCCTGCAAGTTTTTTTCCTTCAGGTACTTATCCAACTCCCTTTTGAAAGCTGTGATTGAGACTGCCTCCACCACCCTTTCAGGCATTGCATTCTAGATCCTAACCACTGGCTGAGTAAAACAGTTTTTCCTCATGTTGTCTTTGGTTCTTCTGCCAATCACCTTAAATCTGTATCCTCTGGTTCTCGACCCTTCTGCCAATGGGAACAGTTTCTCTCTATCTGCTCTGTCCAGACCCCTCATGATTTTGAACACCTCTATCAAATTTCCTCTCAATCTTCTCTGCTCTAAGGAGAACAGCCCCAGCTTCTCTAGTTTATCCATGTAACTGAAGTCCCTCATCCGTTGAATCAACCTGGAAAAAATCTTTTCTGCACCCTCTCTGAGGCCTTCACATCCTTCCTAAAGTGCGGTGCCCAGAATTGGACACAATACTCCAGTTGAGGCCAAACCAGTGTTTTATACAGGTGATGCGCTATCAATCACTCAAAAGACTGAGGTTAAGCGAGTAACTAACAGGCTTTTATTAACAAGAGAATGAAGGTGTGCCTCGAGTGGTCGACCAGTCCAGAATACAGAGGGACTGTGGAGCAGTCACCTTTATACCTGGACTCGTGGGAGGAGTCAGCCGAGGCATGTACAGACATGTACACAGTGGAATACAAACAGTGGTTTACCACATTCACCCCTTGTTTAAAAATGAGTCCGGCGGGGTGAAGTGTATTAAAAGTTTATGTATTGGAGTCTCTCCGGAGGTCTTGTCTGCCGCTGTGATCGACGTGGCGACGGCAGGGGTAGTGAAGCTTCCGGCGTCGAGTCCCGCGTAGGCTGGGGCACTGGTGTGTAGTCCTCGTGGGTGTCGAGCGGGTCGCGGGGCCCAGGCGTGCCGTCTGCTGGGGTTGGATATTGGATCGTGGGGGGGGTGGTAGTGGGTAGTGGGTTACTGGGGCCCCCGAGGGTGCGAGGTCTCGTATGGAGACTGTGTCCTCCCACCCGTCCGGGTACGCAATTTAAGCGTACTGGGGGTTGGCGTGGAGGAGGTCGACCCTCTCGACCAGGGGGTCCGTTTTATGGGTCCTCACGTGTCTTCTCAGTAGGACCGGCCCTGGGGACGTCAGCCATGGCGGTAGCGATGTCCCCGATGTGGACTTCCTTGGGAAGACAAACATTTTCTCATGAGGGGTGGCGTTAGTGGCAGTGCAGAGCAGTGACCGAATAGAGTGGAGTGCATCGGGGAGCGCATCCTGCCAGCGGGAGGTCGGAAGGCCCCTAGACTTTAAGGCTAGCAGGGCGGCCTTCCAAACTGTCGCATTCTCTCTTTCCACCTGTCCGTTCCCCCGGGGGTTGTAACTGGTGGTCCTGCTTGTGGCAATACCCCTAGTTAGCAGGTACTGGCGGAGTTCGTCGCTCATAAACGATGAGCCCCGGTCGCTATGGATATAGCTGGGGAAACCGAACAGGGTGAAGAGGTCGTTCAGACATTTAATGACCGTGGCACTGGTCATGTCCGGGCAGGGGATGGCAAACGGGAAACGGGAGTACTCATCAATAATATTGAGGAAGTACACATTGCGGTCGGAGGAGGGGAGAGGCCCTTTAAAATCAACGCTCAGGCGCTCGAAGGGGCGAGTGGCTTTTATCAGGTGGGCCCTGTCTGGTCTATAGAAGTGCGGTTTGCACTCAGCGCAGACTTGGCAGTTCCTGGTCATGGTCCTGACCTCCTCAATAGAGTAAGGCAGGTTGCGGGCCTTGATGAAGTGGAAGAACCTGGTGACCCCCTGGTGGCAGAGGTCATTGTGGAGGGCCCGCAGTCTATCGATCTGCGCGCTGGCGCAGGTGCCACGCGATAGAGCATCCGGGGGTTCATTGAGCTTCCCGGGCCGGTACAAGATCTCGTAATTGTAGGTGGAAAGTTCGATTCTCCACCTCAAGATCTTGTCGTTTTTGACTTTGCCCCTCTGCTTGTTGTTAAACATAAAAGCAACTGAACGCTGGTCAGTGAGCAGGGTAAATCGTTTTCCGGCCAGGTAGTGCCTCCAATGACGCACAGCCTCCACAATAGCCTGGGCCTCCTTCTCAACAGCGGAGTGTCTGGTCTCCGGGCCCTGGAGGGTTCGTGAAAAGAAGGCCACGGGTCTCCCCGCCTGATTAAGGGTAGCGGCCAGGGCAAAGTCGGACGCGTCGCCTTCCACCTGGAAGGGGATGGATTCGTCCACTGCGTGCATGGTGGCTTTGGCAATGTCTTCCTTGGTACGGTGGAAGGCTAAGCGGGCCTCTGCCGTCAAGGGGAAAGAGGTGGACTTGATCAGCGGACGGGCCTTGTCCGCATAGTAGGGGACCCACTGGGCGTAATAGGAGAAAAACCCTAGGCACCTCTTCAGGGCCTTGAGGCAGTGGGGCAGTGGGAGTTCCATAAGGGGACGCATCCGGTCGGGGTCGGGACCGATGACTCCGTGTTCCACAACACAGCCAAGGATGGCGAGGCGGGTTGTGCGGAATATGCACTTCTCCTTGTTATACGTCAGGTTCAGGAGTTGGGCGGTGCGGAGGAATTTTTCGAGGTTTGCGTCATGGTCCTGCAAGTCATGGCCGCAGATGGTCACATTGTCCAGATATGGGAAAGTGGCCTGCAACGCATTTTGATCAACCATCCGGTCCATCTCCCTTTGGAAGACGGAGACACCGTTGGTGACGCCAAAGGGAACCCTAAGGAAGTGATAGAGGCGGCCGTTTGCCTCAAAGGCAGTATACTGGCGGTCCTCAGGGCGGGTAGGGAGCTGGTGGTACGCTGATTTCAGGTCAATGGTCGAGAAGACGCGGTACTGCGCGATCTGGTTGACCATATCAGCTATGCGGGGGAGTGGGTAAGCGTCCAGCAGGGTGTAGCGATTTATTGTCTGGCTGTAGTCGATGACCAGGCGCTGCTTCTCGCCGGTCTTAACGACCACAACCTGGGCTCGCCAGGGGCTGGTGCTGCCCTCAATAATCCCCTCCTTCAGGAGCCGCTCCACTTCGGTTTTAATGAAAACCCTGTCCCCGGCACTGTATCGCCTGCTCTTTGTGGCGATGGGCTTACAGTCGGGGGTGAGGTTAGCAAACAGTGGGGGGGGGGTGACTCTGGGTGTGGAGAGGTTGCACCTGGTGCGCGGCGGGCAATTTGGAAGCTGCTGGCTGCGGACTGTGAGTGGGGGGAGGGGTCCACCGTACGCCATCGTAATACTTTTAAGGTGGCACTGAAAATCTAACCCCAGTAGAACGGCAGCGCAGAGGTGGGGCAGGACCAGAAGTTTAAAATTATCATACACAGTCCCGTCTACTAAGAGTGTCACCACGCAGTAGCTGCCAATGTCCGCCGACTGGGACTCGGAGGCCATAGAAATCCGCTGGTGCGCAGGCAGGACTGGGAGAGAGCAACGCCGCACCGTGTCGGGGTGGATGAAGCTCTCCGTGCTCCCAGAGTCAAAAAGGCAGATTGTTTCGTGACCATTTACCTTAATGTCCATTGTGGACCGGGCCAGTTGGTGCGGTCTCGCTTGGTCCAGCGTAACGGAGGCCAGCGTAGGGGTCGGTGTGTCGTTGCGGGTATCAGATGAGGCGGTGTTGGGGGCCAAGATGGCGGCTGGCGTCCAAGATGGCGGCGTCCATGATCTCCATGTGGCTGGAGGCGTCCAAAATGGCTGCTGTTCCGGTGGTTCGCACATGGCTGGGGAGGCCCAAGATGGCGGCCCGCATGGCCCACACGCGGCGCTGCTGGGGTTCGGGGTGGCTTTGGCCCTGCAGACGCTGGCGTAGTGTCCCTTCTTCCCGCAGCCCGAGCAGATCGCATTTTTCGCCGGGCAGCGCGCTCTGGGGTGTTTGGCCTGGCCACAGAAGTAGCATTTCTGGCCTTGGGACACTGCTGCGGTAGTTGGGCCGTTGCTGGGATGTGGCTGGGGTGGCACGGCGCTATGAGACGGTCCTACCGTGTCCCAGGCTGTCGTTCCCCGTGGCGTCCACGGTGCAGAGGAGTAGGCATCCATGCCCCGGTAGGCTGCGTCCAATGATAGTGCGAGTTCAGAGGCCTTGTTGAGGTCGAGGTCACTCTGCTCCAACAGTCGCTGTCGGGTGTAATTGGACCTGTGGCCCGCCACAAAAGCGTCCCGGATAAGTTCCTCTGTGTACACGGCGGCCTTTACATCCTTACAACCACAGGCCCGGCCAAGCACAGACAGTGCCTGAAGGTATTCCTCGGTCGATTCCCCAGGTTGTTGTTTACGACTCCCCAGGAGGTGCCTGGCGTACACCTCGTTCACTGGGCGCGTGTACTGGTCCTTGAGGAGCTTGAGAGCAGCCGTGTACGAGGTCGCGTCCTGGATGACCGAGTACGCTTGGTGGTTCACTTTGGAGATCAGGACATCCAGTTTGTCCTCATCCAATTTGACCGTTGCAGCGGAGGCGATCAGGAATTTTTCAAAGCACTTAAGCCAGTGAGCAAACTTGGTGGATGCGTCCACCTCCCGATGGTCTAAGTCCAGGCATGCTGGTGTGAGGATCTTCTCCATTATAAAAAATCTTGTTAATAAAATTGATGCGCTATCAATCACTCAAAAGACTGAGGTTAAGCGAGTAACTAACAGGCTTTTATTAACAAGAGAATGAAGGTGTGCCTCGAGTGGTCGACCAGTCCAGAATACAGAGGGACTGTGGAGCAGTCACCTTTATACCTGGACTCGTGGGAGGAGTCAGCCGAGGCATGTACAGACATGTACACAGTGGAATACAAACAGTGGTTTACCACAACAGGTTCATCATAATTTCCACGCTTTTGTATTCTATGGGCTGGATTTTGCCAGGCCCGAGGAGGTGGGAATGGAGGCGTGTGGGGTGTTAAAATTGAAAAAGTGGCGGGCGGGCCCGACCCCACCTCCATCCCACCTCCAAGCAATTTTTCCAAATGCATGGTTTCTGATCCCGTCTCCGTCCCGCCTCCAAGTGGCAGGATAGGCCTTTAAGGCCCTTAACAACCACTAAATTGCCTCTATAATCCCATTTTGAGAGGCCTTTCCGATTTTAACACATTTCCCACGTGATTCACGTCTCCTCTGAAACATGACGGTGACTGGCGGGAGCACAATTGGATTGCTGACTATCAGCTGCAGCTCCACCATTAAATAGGAGATTTGATCAGTCATCATTTGCAGGTGGCAGGACTTTGTTGTCTCAGGTCTGGGGGAACTTTTAGCAGGCATAACCATAGCTGTGGAAGTTTGGAGCCTGACACCCATCTCCAGTGTGACCTCCTCGGAAACCCCTCTCGCCACCTTGACTGAGCGCTTCTTCAACTGAGGCATCTACCAGAAGCATGGGAACCATTTATTTCCTTTCCTCCTGGACATCAGATGAGGATGAAGACCAACCGCACCAGCAGCAGAATCATGAACAACAGCAGCACCAACAGCAGCAGCACCAACAGCAGCGCCAAGCTGCTGCTCACCCACCTGAAGCTGCACAGGTCAGAAGGCGCCAGCCCATGGAAGGCCGTCGGCGCAGGAGATACCCCCCAAACAGGGTCTACAGACAGAGGATCAGCACCTCAACATGAGTGAGCAGCAATGCCAAAGGCGGCTCCAACTTTCGCGAGAGGTAGTGGGTGACATCTGTGCAATGGTGCAGCAAGACCTGGATTCCAGAGCAGCAGGTGGACACCCCTTACCAGTGGCAGTCAAAATCACCACCGCACTCAACTTTTTTGCTTCAGGCTCATTCCAGGGATCAGCAGCACACATCAGCGGCATCTCCCAGGCGGCTGCACACACTTGCATCACGCAGGTAACCGATGCCCTCTTTGCCATCGCGCACAATCACATCCATTTCTCCAAGGATCAAGCAAGTGTCACAGCGCGTGCGGTTGGATTAGCTAATCTGGCAGGCTTTCCAAGGGTGCAGGGCGTCGTTGACTGCACACATGTGGCCCTTAAGGCACCCCATCGTAATCCAGGTATTTTTGTCAACCGCAAGGGCTTCCACTCCCTCAACGTGCAGCTGGAGTGTGATCACAAGAAGGAAATTTTGCATGTTTGTGCAAAGTACCCTGGCAGTTGCCATGACTCCTTCATACTGCGCCAGTCCAGTGTGCCTCCGCTCTTCAGTCCGCCAGACCAACTTAACAGATGGCTACTTGGAGACAATGGCTATCCCCTGAAGACGTGGCTAATGACGCCGTTGAGGAGCCCATCCAACGAAGCTGACGAGAGCTACAACTATAGCCACATTTCCACCAGATCCATAATCGAGCAAACCATCGGCATGCTGAAGATGCGCTTCAGATGCCTGGATAGATCAGGTGGAGCCCTGCAGTACTCAGCAGCCAGGGTCTCCAGAATCGTCGTGGTTTGCTGTGCACTTCACAACATGGCACAGCGTCGTGGCTTGCAGATTCCTGAGGACCAAGTGGCTCCTCACATATCCTCCTCAGATGAGGAAGAGGAGGAGGAGAGCGAAAATGAACATCTTGCAGAGGCCCATCAACCAGCGGCAGCAGTACGTGAGAACATTGCTGCCCGGGATGCAAGGAACACACTCATCTTGGCCAGATTTGCTTAGCCTAGCCAATCATGCACTTTTGCCTCGCAGCTTCTTACCAGAGCATCGACAATGGCCAAGAACCAGCTGATTCCTAGCACTCTGACCACCATACTGACAATTGCAAGTAATCCTAAGCCCTCAGTGTGGAAGTCCCATAAGCGAAATAACACACGCCACAACTGCAACAGTTGCCATCAGAATTTTTATTTACAATAACCAACTGATGGCATTTTAAAAATAAACACATTTCACCCAAGTGACTACCTTTGTGACTATTTGTGCAGTATCTTTCTCTTACGTGTGCTCCTACGTGGTGCTTCCCCTGTGGCTTCAGCAGATGTGGAGGCCCCTTGTTCACTTTCTTGCTGCTCCTGTCTCGACACCTTTGGCGGGCGTCCTCTGGGGTTGCGAACCTGTGAGGGCTCGGCAACAGTCTGCTGCTCCTGCGGCTGTGCAGGGGTTGAGATGCCGATCTCAGTTGGGTGGGGACTCTGTTGGGGCTCTGACCGAGCACTTGGCAGTGGCATGGAAGTGTGAGCGCTTGGAGAGGAGCCCCCACTTCCTTGTTCTCTGCCACCAACATCCCTCTCATGGGTCAGGTCCACCTCAGCGCTTGTAAGTGACTTGAGAGCACCTTGCTGCACATCAGGGGTGCCATGGGGACCCGTATCTGCACTGGCAGTCCTACTCAGAAGGACTTGCATGAAGGTCTGGTTTCTCTGTTCAATAGCTGACCATCGCTCCTCTGTTAACCCCTCGCTTCTGTGAGGAAGATCTACCCCTAACTTGGGGGATCAGGGTTCGCTGCTTTAGGAGACTAAACACGCCGGTCACTCTATCACTTTCTCAGTAATGCACAAAGTCAGAAACTGTAAAATAAGTAAAGTTTTATTAAGGTACCTGGACTTCACTCTGAGAAACCCTTTGTGTCTACACACAAGTATGCCTCCCAAAGAGTGAGCCCCAAGACTCACGGGGCTACAATATTTATACATTTTCATAAATTGCAAGTCATGTGAAAACAGAAAACTAGGCGATCACGCGCTCCACGAGTCACTTGTTTTTTTACAGAGTTTTGCTTAAGTTTCACATTTAACTTTCAACAAATAGTGACCATGAGACTGCTACAGTTATCTTATGTCTCCTTGAGTGTGGTTAGGGAGTAGAACATGCTGCTCCTTCTGTTCCTTCTTATCTACTTCTACTGCATTCCCATAGTCCTGCATCAGTTTTTTTACATTTAAACTTTTAACCCATGTCAACTAGTCCATCATGCCTTGCAAGGCATTTGTAAGGCAATATGTGATTTGTTTAGCTTATCATTCCCTCCTTTTATCATTACATGATAACCTCGACCTTTTTCTCTACATACTGGACAGGGTGTCAACTATTCCATATATACGTTACATATTTGACGTATTTGAAGATTATTCTGCCCCGCCTGGGGTATCCTCTGTTTCTTCTATCTTTCCTGATGTTTATCTATCAAGCTAGTTGTTGTGTTGATGGTTGACCGTTCGTCAATTATGGTACACCATGTGCGCCCCGTGGGCAGAGTCATTCGTGCAGTTCCCTCGGTTAATATTAGAATTGTCACGACATCCCCATCCACAAGAAAATTCAGTGCACCCGTGTTGTTTGGGGCAGCGATTGATGCATTGTCCCTCTGTCGCTGTTGAGGTTATGTCCATTTTGACAAGAGCGGTGATGACAACTTGCAGTGTGAAGCGTGAATCCATTTTGTCTTTCCTTCGACCTTCACTGCGGTATGCGTGGTTAACAGTACTTGATAAGGTCCCTTCCACCTGGGTTCTAATCCTTTCCGATAGAAGTTCTTTACGAAGACATAATCACCCGGTTTGAATCGATGGCAGGCATCCTCTGGTGTTAGTTTAGTTACGGCTGCTACCTGTTGAGACAACTTTAAAGCAGAGGTTAGTGACATACAATAAGACATCATCTGATTGTCCATTACATGAATATCTATTTGCCTGTTGTCTTGCATGGGAGCCGAGAACGGGGTTCTTAAAGGTCTTCCGAAGATAATTTCTGCTGGTGACAATCCTGTCTTTCGGGCAGGATTGGTCCTCATAGCATATAATGCGATTGGTAATACTTCTGGCCATTTTAATTTGGTTTCTACACAGAGTTTGGCCAATTTTAGTTTTAGGGCTCCATTAGCCCTTTCCACCAGTCCTGCTGATTGTGGATGGAGCGGGCAATGTAAATGTTGTCTAATATTGAGAACATTGCAAAGTTCAGCATTAATTTCTGCAACAAAGTGTGGTCCGTTATCAGAACTTAATTGTATTGGCACTCCGAACCTTGGCACGATATCCTTCAGTATTATTTTGCACACAGTCTTTGCGGTATTGTTCCTTGTTGGAAAGGCTTCTATCCATTTACTAAATACATCAATGATAACTAGTACATATTTATATCCGTAAGCTGATTCTAATTGTACAAAATCTAACTGTAGTATTTGAAAAGGACCGTCTGGGATAGGAGTTGTTGCTGTTATGGTTGGTATGGCTTTTCCCGGGTTGTGTTGCTGGCATATCAGACAGTGATCAATGGTCTGCTGTGCCACTTTTCCCCAATTTGGGTTGTACCAAGAATTTTCCAATTGTTTTACCATAGGGTACTTTCCTCCATGGAATAGTGTGTGACACGTATGCACTATCCAGGGGAGTATAGAATTTGGAGCAACTATCCTTCCCTTCGGGTCGGCATATAGTTGTGTCAAAGGATCCTTTTTACACTTTTCTTTTATCCACTTTTGTTTTTCATTTTCAGGAGCGTCCTCCTGGTGCTTTTGTACATCTTCCAACGATGGCGCATAAGAAGGATACTTCCCTCCCTCCTTTTGTTCCAACTGGGGCATTTGTTTTTGGTCCTTATACATAGCGGCATATTTTGCTGCTTCGTCTGCCATTCTATTCCCCTCGGCAACCTGTGTATTTAACCGTGTGTGTGCCTGGCATTTTACTATGGCTAATTCCCTGGATAGTAATACTGCCTGCGTCAATCTTTCTACCTGTACTTGGTTCGATATGGGAGTCCCGGATGTGGTCAGAAAACCCCTCCTTTTCCATATTATTCCAAAATCATGCGCTACTCCGAAGGCATATCTCGAGTCCGTATAAATATTTACTTTCATCCCTTCTGATAATTCGCATGCTCTTGCTAGTGCGTGTAATTCTGCTTTCTGTGCTGACCAATGATTTGGAAGTTTACCTGATTCTACCACATTTGGTGATTCTATAATTGCGTATCCTATCTGTCCTTCACCTGTATCTGATCTAGAGGCCGATCCGTCCACAAAGTACTCATGGTCTGGGGTATTCAAAGGCACGTCCTTTAAATCAGGTCTGATAATTGTTTGAGTCTCAATTTTTCTTACACAGTCATGTATTGGTTCACCTACATGTTCTATGGGTAGTTGTAAAAATTCGGCTGGGTTTATGTTTTTTGCAAAGTTGAAAGTCAACAAGGGATTCTGTATTAACTTGATCTCGTATCTACTTATCCTTGCCGACGTCATGTGCTGTGTGGATAATTTGTTCAGTAATGATTGTAAGGCATGACTGCTATAAATCTCCACCTTTGAGTGTAAGGTAATATTTTCTGCTGAGGTCACTGCATGGTAGGCTGAGGCTATGTCCTGTAGACATCTAGGGAGGGCTCTCTCTACTGGGTCTAGGTTAGTGGAGAAGTATGCCACCGGTCTCTGCCTGTCTCCATGTTCCTGAGTTAGGACTGAATGTGAACATCCATCGGTAGTAGTCACATACAACCTAAATGGTCTATCATACATTGGTCTTCCTAAGGGCGGGGCCTCTCTTAAGGCTTGTTTTAAAGAATTAAACGCATCTCTTTGTGCTTCTGATAGAACAAACGGTTCTCTAACCTGTGATCCTGTTAGTATAGTTAGGGGCTTTGTATGTTTAGTGATTTCTGGTATCCATTGCCTGCAGAAATTTATTAATCCTAAAAATGCTCGTATCCCTCTTTTAGTGGTAGGTTCCGGATATTGGGATATTGTTTGGGTCCTTTCTGAGAGCAGGACTTTTTCATCTGGTGTCAGAATGTGCCCTAAATACGTGACACGCTTTTTGCAAAATTGGATCTTTGCTTTTGATACTACATACCCTTCCCTTGACAAACGGTTCAAAATGAATTTTGTATCCATTTGACAATCCGTCTCTGTGGGTGATGCAATAAGCAAGTCGTCTACGTATTGTACAAGAGTTGAACCTCCCGGTAGTTGCAAAGGGGCCAAACATGTGTGTAATTCCCTTGAAAAGACGGTCGGAGAATCAACAAAACCTTGTGGTAAATGTGTCCAAGTATACTGTCGGCCTTCAAAAGTGAAGCCGAACAAGTACTGTGAATCCACATGGATTGGAATCGCGTAAAAAGCATTTTTTAGATCAATAACCGTATATCTTTCAACCTTCGGGGGAATAGAAGCCATAATAGTGGATGGGCCCGGGACTAATGGAAACATTGGAACAACTACTTCATTTACGGCCCTTAAATCATGTACTAATCTCCAATCATTATTTTGCTTAGGAACTAAAAATATAGGTGTGTTGCACGGCGAGGAGGTGGGTACTAAAATTCCTTGTTGTACATAATCCTTCAGCATTGGTCTAATGCCATTTCTAGCCTGCAATTTCTGTGGAATGGCTGGCAATCTAGTCCCTGGTTTTAAATGGACTCTGTATGATTCAGCGTTTTTAGCGAATCCTACTTGGTTAGGATGTATTGCCCATACAGCAGGATCTATTCCCTCTGTCAGGTTTCCATTAACCCCCTCTTCCATTTTTACGGGAACCGTGGATCGATCCGGGTAATGAGAGAGGATCGAAGCAAGGAGTAGGGGCCAATCGCATAACCAAGCAAAAGTGTGCTCATCTAGCCGGTGAAATCCTGGTTCAGCATCGATTGGTAGTTTCGACAGAAGTCTTTGAACCATCCGCCCGAGATCTTTAGCCGAAAAACCTAGGTTGACATGCAGAGTGATATGGGGGGCCCTATTACAGTCTTGTTGGTAAAGACTCGTATCTCCGGATGCTAGCTGAACCCAGGCGGCAGTTCCTTCCCTTCCCGCAAAGTATCCCCAGACTTCAAGAATATGCTGTGTTTCAATGAAAGGCTTGAAAAAATCTTCCAGAACCTGATCCTTCCCAGTTTTATCATATGCTAGCGTACAATGTAAAGGTGATCTCGGGTTTATTTGTTCCGTAAAAACTCGTGACTGATTAGTTTTACACCACAGTGATCCAAGGGACAGGACGAGCTTTTCTTTCTCATCCTCTCCTAAGTCTAAAGCCCACCATTGCGGAGAAAACCTTTCCGTTTGGGAAAGCATAGGACTCCTTTCCTCCTGATCGATTGATAATCCTTCCTTATTACATTTAATCACTACTCCCAATTTACACAATAGGTCCCTGCCGAGGACATTAAATTCTATATCCTTTGTTTTTAGGAATTGGTGGGGGGTGACGATGCCTGCTGCTTCCACCTTTACTTCTTTTGAGATTT
The DNA here is from genome assembly GCF_052327205.1 of Somniosus microcephalus. Classification (NCBI taxonomy): domain Eukaryota; kingdom Metazoa; phylum Chordata; class Chondrichthyes; order Squaliformes; family Somniosidae; genus Somniosus; species Somniosus microcephalus. The sequence continues at coordinate 128,069,753 of NC_140994.1, forward strand.
CATTAGTAACCATGGTTCCTGAGAAGCCCCAAAGATTTTTAACTTTTCCTGTACCAGGGATATCCAAATCCTTCCCTGAGATGGATGAGTATGTGGCTCCGGTATCCACTAAAAAGGGCAAATTTTGTCCTTCGATCCGTAAAAATACATATGGTTCCAATTTGGCATTCGCCGTAAGTTGGGGAAGTTGTTTATTTATTAGTGACACGGCATCGGTATCACTCGAAGTTCCTAAGGGTTTGGGTAGTCAAAACTGGTTATTAGGGGGATACCACGCACCTCCCTCAAAATGTGGGGCCGCCGGTGGTGGTGGGGGTGGCAATGGTTCCTGTGTGTACTGGCTGCCGTTCCAACATTCCTGTTGATGTTGCCAGGCCTGATCATCCTGAATGTAACCTCCTCTTCCCCTATATCCGCCACATCCTCTAAAACCTCCCCTGCCCCTGCCTCTCTGACCTGGATTAAAAAACGGTCTTGCCCCTGGAACTGACCATACATTTTGTGGTCGGGACGGGCAATTCCTGTGCCGATGATGAGGACTACCACAAGTGAAACATCCAGAGTAGGCTGGGGAAACCCATGTCGCATTCGTCTGCGGGCCCTGGTTCCTAGGAACCTGGGCAAACATTGTCTCTTTATTCTCTCCCTTACTATCTTTCTCCTCTTTTTTCTCTTTTCCCAAACTTTCTTCAACCTGTACAAGCCGTTTATGGATTGTATTTGTAGTTCTCTCCTCCCAATTTTCAGTGGTTAATTTATAGGCAGAGGCAATTTCAGGTTTAAGGCAAGATAAAACCAAGGCATTATACTGAGGAGAGTTTTCGTCTTCATCAAAATCGGCGTCTCCTGAGTACTTACTATAGACCTGAGAAAATCGCTGAACAAAGTCCTCTACCCGTTCCTCTTTCTTCTGTTTAGTATTTATTATTTTAGAATAGTTAATCTTCGTCTTCAATCCATCCCTAAATGCACCTCCCAAATAATCAATTCTCTGTCGGTCTGTAACCGCACTTGTTGGATGACTTATTTCAAAGTCTGTCCATGAGGTGTCTCCTAATTCCATCTTAACAGCATTAAATTGTGGTCTAGTTAGGCAATGTGCAATCAAGTCCCACATATCTTTTGCATTTCCCTGATAAGCTACAACCGTTTGTTGTAACCAATCCCATGTTCTTTCTGCTCCCTCGGTTTCTAAATTTGGGCAGTCCTTTCTAAGAGCACACAATTCTCCTGGTGACCATGGTCTATACATTTCTACCTTGCGCCCTAATCCATTGGGGTATTCTCTAATGGGGACCATTGTAGAGGTTCCACCTGTGGGGGCTGTCTGGGCTCCCAAAGGTGTTAATGGAGAAAAGGGAGGAGCAGGATTGGTGAAATCATTAGGGTCCGTATAATGCGAGGGATCGTATTGTGGAGATCCAGGGGAAAGATTGACTTCTGGAGCTAATGCTGTAGGAGTTACATAGGGCGAAAATTGTGGGACCAAAGGGGAACTAACATCTAGGGGAGCATGCCGCTGTGGGGTCACATGAGGGTTAGACCCTAAATTCTGAGAGTTTAAGTAGGGGGTGGATTGAGCTTGTGGTAATTTGTTGGGTAGCGGAGGGTGACTGTATGATGGGGGAAATGGAAGTGGTTGCCGAGGTGACTGCTCCGACAGTGACTGTGCTGGTGAAGATAGTTGGGGTTGCTGTTGTTGCCGAGACTGAGCTGAAGCCAATAATCCCCCCAATTTTACCAACGTTTGAGTAATAATTTCATCATCCTCTGATGCTTCATCGTATGGCAGTTGTTCAAAAGCTTGTTTCATAGTTAACATATCCTGCTTTACTTTACCCGCAGTTGCCTTCGCGTCTTTAGCTGATTTCTCAGCCATCGGGTACATTCCTTCCTTTCGATCTTTTATACCCTTTTCTAATTTATGTTTTTCACGATCTTGTTTCAGTTTTCAATTGTCGGCTTTACATTCTGCTTTAAGCCTGTCTAGGGATTTTTGCACACCAAACTCATCTTGCAATAATATTCCTTTTGCTTGGGCATTACTTTGCCATGAGGCAAATTGGGGCTTTTGGACCCGATCATTGGATTCTTTTGACCATTTTGCCAATACGTCCCATTCTTTTTGATTCAATTTCGGCGCCTGGCTTCTGAGCTCGACTTGTTGTTTCTGTATTATTTCCGGATTAAAGGTACCTGTTTGTGGCCAGCCTGTCTTCCCTTTAGCCCATTTCTTACAATATTTAGTCACTAATTTTTCTTCGATCTTATTTTGTTCAATTATTATATCCAACGGAGTTTTCGGACCCCCGATCTCCGTCAATTTACTATTTCCTGCCCCCATTTTCCAATTTTTGCACGTACTTGATTTTTTTTCCCCAATTTTTTGTACGTACTTGATTTAACCGGTTTAATGCGCTTAACCCTTTCCCCACTTTATGGAACTCGCACCCAAAGGAATATAACCTCTTTCCCCTAACACTTTATGGGACTTTCACCCAAAGGAATATGACCTCTTTAACCCAACACTTTATGGGACTTTCACCCAAAGGAATATAACCTCTTTAACCCAACACTTTATGGGACTTTCACCCAAAGGAATATAACCTCTTTAACCTAACATATCTGACTTTGAGAAAGTGTGATCACTCGAATTCTTACCTAAAGGATTCCGTCGGCACAAGGCCAGGATCACAGCGAATGCGCTAAGTCACTTCGTAACAGACAGAGCAAAAAGGTAAAAATCTTACCTGTGGCCACTGATTTGCTCAATCGTCCGAAAGCGACTCGTCAGCCTAGACCGCTGTGATTCGGATCGAAGTGCTTTGGAATCCCATCCTCGTCGCCAGAATTGTTAACCCCTCGCTTCTGTGAGGAGGATCTACCCCTAACTTGGGGGATCAGGGTTCGCTGCTTTAGGAGACTAAACACGCCGGTCAGTCTATCACTTTCTCAGTAATGCACAAAGTCAGAAACTGTAAAATAAGTAAAGTTTTATTAAGGTACCTGGACTTCACTCTGAGAAACCCTTTGTGTCTACACACAGTGCTTCCCAAAGAGTGAGCCCCGAGACTCACGGGGCTACAATATTTATACATTTTCATAAATTGCAAGTCATGTGAAAACAGAAAACTAGGCGATCACGCGCTCCACGAGTCACTTGTTTTTTTTACAGAGTTTTGCTTAAGTTTCACATTTAACTTTCAACAAATAGTGATCATGAGACTGCTACAGTTATCTTATGTCTCCTTGAGTGTGGTTAGGGAGTAGAACATGCTGCTCCTTCTGTTCCTTCTTATCTACTTCTACTGCATTCCCATAGTCCTGCATCAGTTTTTTTACATTTAAACTTTTAACCCATGTCAACTAGTCCATCATGCCTTGCAAGGCATTTGTAAGGCAATATGTGATTTGCTTAGCTTATCACCTCCAGAGATGTCAGTCTATTCTGAACACTCACCATGTTTTCTACTCTCTGGCGACTTAGCTCCTCCATAGCCGTAGCCATCCTCTCGTCTACAGTAGCCATCCTTTCCACGGAGGTTGCCATCCTTTCCGTGGTGCTGCGTTCATGTGCCAATGACTCCACAAAGGCTCTGCTCATGTTTGCGATGGACTCCTCCATTCGCTCCACACTCGCAGCGACCCTGGAGACAAAACCTGCCAGAGACTCCTGCACCTGTTCCTGGAGTTCCAGCACCGCTGTTCTTCTGGATGGACCCAGAGGCAGAGGGTCAACATGCAGCTGAGCCGAGCTGGGAGAGGTCTGCGCCCTCCGACTAGGACTCTCCACTGCAGTCCCTGTCTCCACAATCTGCTGATGCTCACTTGTGAGCTGTGATACACCAGGTGACAACAGTACTCTATCTCGCGATGGTCCCACTGAGGTGAGTGTCTGCGCTGGTGCTGGGTTGGCTGAATTCTGATGACGCTGCACCCTCAGAAGTTGCAGCTTCCTCTGAGGAGTCTGGAGGCTCAGGCTGTTCCTCCTGGATAGTAGGGATGGGTGCTTGCGATGGTCCTGTGGGGGAGTAAAGGAAAGAGTCAGAGATGTGAGGCCAAGGTTACATGTACATTGCATATTGCAGATGATCATAAGTCCATCTGTTAGAGCTTCAGAATCATTATCAGCAACTCATGCAATGTCATTGAGAGAGATGAAAAACTATTCTGTCACCAGCTTTCTCTGATGCACCCGTCTGTCCGTCCCCCACTTGCGCATCATACTCGAGTCCCACGATCTCCAGGACCGCCTCCTCCCAAGGGGTGAGGTAGGCTACTGAGGGTGGCCCTCCTCCTGTCCTCGCTCTTTCCCTCTTATTGTGAGCTCTCTTTTCCTGCAATGAGGGAGACAAGTGGAGTTTGAGTGAGAATGAAGGAGTGAGTGTAGAGAATCCATAGCATAGATGCTTAGAAGGAGACAAAGATGGAGTGAGTTGGCAAGACCAAGGGCCCTCCCTGTGTTTTGTAAGTTGTTTTCATAGCATCACAGTAATAGGGAGTGTGAGGGCTGCATAGTCGAATAGTTAGGTGAATGTGACCATAGAGAGAGAGGGAATGGGTAAGGGTGCAGGGATGTCAGTGTCAAGTGGGATGTGGAGGAAGAGGTTGCTAAAGCTGAGTGCTGGTGAAGAGAGGCAATGGGGAGCAGATTGAGGGTGATGGCAAAGTCATACTCACTTTTCCAGTGCGCAGAAGGTCATGAAACCTCTTCCTGCACTGAAGCCAGGTTCTGCGGATCATCGACAATGAGGTGACCTCCTGGGCCACCTGGATCCACACAGCCTTCGTCTGCTGGGGAGGCTTCTTCCTCCCTGAAGAAGGGAAGAGCACCTCCTTACTAGCTCTTGCTCCCTCCACCAAAGCTTGCAGGGCAACGTCATCAAATCTGGGAGCAGACTTCGGTCTCTCGCTGCTCATTCTGCCTCCAGGTCCCTCTCACTGCAAAGGCCAAAAGGTTGGCAGTCTGCAGAAGAAGCAAGGCTTCTTGCAGACCTTAAATGCAGCAGCAATTATGACGTCATCGGAGACGAGTTTCAGACTGAAAAAACTAATTGGGCCATGGGTTCCCACACGCTGGAACTCAATTGCCCAATTATGTGAAAATCGCATCAATCTCCCACATCGATTTGGAATCGGGTGGCTAACACGAAAAGCAGATGACACGACCCCAGCCCGCCCCAATGACAAAATCCAGCCCTATGCCTCTATTCATGAAGCCCAGGATTCCGTAAGCTTTTTTAACTGCTTTCTCAACCTGCCCTGCCTCCTTCAATGATTTGTGCACATATACCCCTAGGTCTCTCTGTTCATGCACCCACTTTAGGATTGTACCCTTTAGCTTATATTTCCTCTCTTCATTCTTTCTCCCAAAATGTATCACTTTGCATTTTTCTACGTTAAATTTCATCTGCCACGTGTCTGCCCATTCCACCAGCCTCTCTATGTTCTCTTGAAGTCTATCACTATCCTCCTCACTGTTCACTATACTTCCAAGTTTTGTGTCATCTGCAAATTTTGAAGTTGTGTCCTATGCACCCATATTCAAGTCATTAACATATATCAAGAAAAGTAGTGGTCCCAGAACCAACCCCTGGGGAATACCACTGTATACCTTCCTCCAGTCTGAAAAAAACTGCTTACTACTACTCTCTGTTTCCTGTCACTTAGCCAATTTCGTGTCCATGCTGCCACTGTCCCTTTGATTCCATGGTCTTCAACTTTGCTGGCAAGCCTATTATGTGGCACTTTGTCTTGTCGAATGCCTTTTGGAAATCCATGTACACCCATCAAAAAACTCGATCAAATTAGTTAAACACGATTTGCCTTTAACAAATCCATGCTGGCTTTCCTTAATTAATCCACACTTGTCCAAGTGACTGTTAATTTTGTCCCTGATTATTGTTTCTAAAAGCTTCCCCACTACCGAGGTTAAACTGACTATCCTGTAGTTGCTGCATTTATATTTACACCCTTTTTTGAACAAGGGTGTAACATTTGCAATTCTCCAGTCCTCTGGCACCACCCCCGATTCTAAGGAGGATTGTTAAATTATGGCCAGTACCTCCACGATTTCTTCCTTCATTTTCCTCAGCATCCTAGGGTGCATCACATCTGATCCTGATGACTTACCTACTTTAAGTACAGCCAGCCTTTCTAGTACCTCTTTATCAATTTTTATCCCATCCAGCATCTCCTCTACCTCCTCCTTCACCATGTCTATGGCAGCATCTTCTTCCTTGGTGAAGACAGATGCAAAGTACTCATTTAGCACCTCAGCCATACTCTCTGCCTCCATGCGTAGGTCTCCTTTTTGGTCCCTAATCGGCCCACCCCTCCTTTTACTATCCGTTTACTTTTTATATGCCTATAGAAAGCTTTTGGATTACCTTTTATTCTAGCTGCCTTTCCATTCTCATACGCTCTCTTTGCCCCTCTTGTTTTCTTTTTCACTTCTCTTAACTTTCTATATTTAACCTGATTCTCAGATTTATTCTCAACCTGACATCTGTCATACGTGCTTTTTTTTGCAGGCATAGCTATGACCCATTCTGGTCCCCATAGCATTACCTTTTATTTGGAAGAAGCTGTGGAGTCAGAGGGAGAAGTTGTTCAATGTGAGAACAATTTCAGCCAGGCGGAGGAGGGTGGTGGTGGATGGGAACTGGTTGGGCCTCCGTTCAAGGAAGAAGCGCAGAGCCCACAAGCCATCCTGGTGGGGGATGGAGGTGTAGAGAGACCAGACGTCCATGGTGAAAAGGAAAGGGTTAGGGGCAGGAAACTTGAAACTGTTAAAGTGGCAGAGGGTGTCGAAAGAGTCATGGATGTAGGTGGGAAGAGACTGGACAAGGGGAGAAAAATAGAGTTGAGAAAGGAAGAAATAAGAATTTAGGAGCAGGAGTAGGCCATACGGTCCCTCGAGCCTGCTCTGCCATTCAATAAGATCATGGCTGATCTTTGACCTCAACTCCACTTTCCCGCCCGATCCCCATATCCCTTGATTCCCCTAGAGTCCAAAAATCTATCTATCTCAGCCTTGAATATACTCAACGATTTAGCATCCACAGCCCTTTGGGGCAGAGAATTCCAAAATTCACAACCCTCTGAGTGAAGAAATTCCTCCTCATCTCAGTCTTAAAAGGCTGATCCTTATCCTGAGACTTTGCCCCTAGTGCTGGACTCTCCAGCCCAGGGAAACAACCTCTCACCATCTACCCTGTCAATCGCCCTTAGAATCTTATGGGGGAGAAATTCAGTTGGCTGCGCCACCCGTTAGCGCCTTAAGAGGGCGCTAAGTGGGTCGCAAGCCACTGCCCACGTCTCCCGCTAAATTCCGCGGGACGTTAGTGGTGGCGCTAGCCGTTAGCGCTGCGCCGCTACCGATGAAGTCACCGGTGTGCGCAGTGCCCCACTGACGCCCCGGCCGCGATATTTGGAAGCGCCCCCTGATTTACCGCCGGACGCTATGTGCGACCGGTTCAGGGGGGTCTACCTGCGGCGGGGGAGGCACAAATTAAAGGAGAGGTGCGTGGCAGCCATTTTTGTTGTTGGCTGCCTGCCAGCACCTGTCTGTTCTCCCGTCCCCGGCCTCCTGAACCCCCCCGCCCTCCCCGCGGAGTGCCGGCTGCGTTCCAAGAGCCCGGCACTTCTCCTCAGTGCCGGGCTCTGTTGCCTGCACTCGCGATCCTCGGGGGCCCAGCTGGGCCCCAGATCGCACTGAACAAGGCCCCTCCCCTTTACGAAGGGGAGGAAGGCCTGCAGTACCGCAGCACGACGTGCCGCAGCGTGTGGTGCTGCGGCACGTTGCGCCACGATATTTAGTCGCAGCGCCCCAAGAGGGATGCGGGGCGCCTCCAGTAGCGCCGTGCTTCCCTTTGGGGCACAACAACTCAATTTCTGGCGGGCGGCTGCGAATGCTTCCGGGGCGCTACTTTTAGTGCCCTGGCAAGGCTGGCGCCCCAAACTGGGCTATACTCAATTTTTAGTCCTATATGTTTCAGTGAGATCACCTCTAATTCTTCTAAACTCCAGAGAGTATAGGCTCATATTACTCAATCACTCCTCATAGGATAACCCTCTCATCCCAGGTATCAATCTAGCGAATCTTCGTTGCATCGCCTCGAAGGCAAGTATGTCCTTCCTCAGATAAGGGGACCAAAACTGTGCACAGTACTCCAGGTGTGGTCTCACCAAGGCCCTGTACAATTGTAGTAAGACTTCCTTACTCTTGTACTCCAACCCCTTGCAATAAAGGCCAACATGCCATTTGTCTTCCTAATTGCTTGCTGTACCTGCATGCTAACTCTCTGTGTTTCATGTACGAGGACACCTAAATCTTTCTGAACACCAACATTTAATAGTTTCTCACCATTTAAAAAATATTCTGTTTTTCTAAGCTTGCTACCAAAGTGAATAACCTCACATTTCCCCACATTATACTCCATCTGTCACCTTATTGCCCACTCACTTAACCTGTCTGTATACCTTTGCAGGCTCTTTATGTCCTCACAGCTTACTTTCCCACCTAGCTTTGTATCACCAGCAAACTTGGATACATTGCACTTGGTCCCTTCATCTAAGTCATTTATATAGATTGTAAATAGCTGAGGCCCAAGCACTGATCCTTGTGGCACCCCACTAGTTACAGCCTGCCAACTGGAAAATTACCCGTTTATCCCTACTCTCTGTTTTCTGTCCATTAACCAATCCTCTATCCATGCTAATATATTACCCCCAACCCCATGAGCCCTTATCTTGCGTAACAACCTTTTATGAGGCACTTTATCGAAGCCTTTTGGAAATCCAAATATACTACTTCCACCGGTTCCCCTTTATCTACCCTGCTAGTTACATCCTCAAAAAACTCTAATAAGTTTGTTAAACATAATTTCCTTTTCTTAAAACCATGTTGATTCTGCCTAATCATATTCTGATTTTCTAAATGCCCTATTACCACTTCCTTAATAAAAGATTCCAGCATTTTCCAGACAACTGATAGGTTCCGTGGGGCAAGGACAGGCTGAAATGATGGGGTCTACCAGGGCAGTCCTGTTTCTGGATCTTGGGAAGGAGGTAGAACTGGGCTGTGCGCTGTTGGGGGACTATAGGCTGGAGGCCGTGGGGTGGGGGGATAATCTCCAGAGAAGATGAGGTCAGTGACAGTCTGGTAAATGATGGGTTGACATTCGATGGTGGGAGTCATGGTCCAGGGGGAGGTAGGTATTGCGTTTGCAAAGATAATCCAGAGACCGTCAGTGAGTTCAGTTCATGCTGCTTTTAATATGGGAATATGGGTGCCACACACACACACTTCCAGGCACAAGCAATCGAATACCTATACACAATACAATGATCACAGCACTATCAAACTCCATGTGCTCAGGCCAAGGCAATCGAGTACCTATCACCAAATGTCAGACATAACATTTCCTCCCCCCTCACCGAATTTCAAACATGAAATGTAGTGACAAAGTCCTGTAGGTGGCCAGGGCGAGAACATGTACGAACAGGCCGAGGTGTGGACTGGTGAGGAGCAGGCTGAGGCACAGCATCTGCTTGAGGGTTGGCTGGCTGAGCCACATGTGCATCCCGCCAATCTGGGGGCAAGTCTTGGGGGTTAGGTCCGTATAATCCCACATCAGGGGGTGCTGGCACCTTCCGAAGGCGGCTGGCATGCCACCGAGAGCCGTCAGTGAGGCAGAAAGTGGCTGGTCCAAGTTGGCGGCTGATTTGGAGAGGGGAGGACCAGAATGACGCCATCTTATTATTGCGGTGAGGCCTGCGGACTCTGACGCAATCGGAGACTGAGATGTTGGGCGCCTTGGCCCTCTTCGACTGGTCGAAGCGGAGTTTCATCTTCTCCTGCTGTCTAGCGACTGTGGCTTGAGCCGGTGGAGCAGGGCTCTGAGCTAGCGAGGGGCGGAGCCTGCCAAGGGGCAGCATGAGCTCATGGCCTAGCATGAGGGATGCGGGCGAGACCCCTGTAGTGGAATGCTGGGAGGCTCTGTAGTGCAGCAGTGTGTGGAGGAGGGCCTTGTCAAACGCACACCCCTGGGATAGGTGTGCTCTGAGGCCATTTTTCAGTGTCTGGTTAAAACGCTCCACCCTCCCATTTGACTCGGGGTGGTAGTACGCTGTGCGAATGTGACGGATGCCCTTGCTCTCAAGGTAAGAGGAGAGTTCCGAAGAGACCATTTGGGGGCCATTTTCTGTGGTGATGGCCTTTGGATGCCTCCAGCGGGAGAAGAGGGACTCAAGGATATCAATGATGACCCGAGAGGTGACGGAGCCCACGGCAGTGACCTCTGGCCATTTTGAGTGCAGGTCATAGGTCACCACTAGGAACCGTTGATGGTGGGGGACACCATGGATCTCCCCGCAGACGTCCAGCTGCAGGTGCTCCCAGGGCTGAGAGGGCCAGGCAAGGGGTTGCAGGGGTGGGGGAGCTTGGTGGCCAGTCTTGCCACTTACAAGGCAGGCTGCACAGTCCTTGACCAGGGCCTCGATTTCCCTGTCGATACCCGGCCACCACACTAGGTCTCGGCATCGTTGTTTGAGCTTCACTATGCCCAAGTGGCCCTCATGCGCCATGGATAAAACGCGCGCACGAAGGGCACTTGGGACCACAGTGCAGAGCCCACGTGCAACACAGGAGTCATTCCAGCAGGAGAGCTCCTCTTTAACTCTGGAGTAGGCAGACAGTTCCTCAGGCACCTTGCGAGGCCAGCCATCTCTGATGAAGGTGCACAGCTGGGAGAGGGCCGGATCCTGTTCAGAGGCCTCTTTGAGCTCCTGGAGAGAGACTGTGGTTTGGAGGGGCGTGTGCAGCATCTGGACGATATCCTGTTCCACTTGTTCAGACCCGACGAGTGGGGCTGGGGCAGAGACAGTGTGATGCGCTATCAATTACTCATAAAAGACTGAGAGTTAGAAGAGTAACTAAAGGCTTTTATTAACAACAGAATGGAGGTCTGCCTCGAGTGGTCGACCGGTCCAGGATACAAAGGGCTGGGGAGCAGTCACCTTTATACTAGGACCTGTGGGAGGAGTCAGCCGAGGCATGTCCAGGCATGTACACAGTGGAATACAAACAGGACAAACAGGAATACAAACAGTGGTTTACCACACAGTGCAGGAGAGCAGATCTGCAACAACATTGTCACGTCCTGGTGTGAACTGGAGACTGAAATTGTATTGGCGGAGGCGGTCAGACCAGCGGTGTAGACGCAGTGGTCTGTGGCCCGTGCCGGATGTCGACAGCAGGGCAGTGAGAGCCTGGTGATCGGTTCGCAGGGTGAAGGCACGGCCATACGTGTACAGGTGCCACCGCTCACATGCCCAGATGCACGCCAGCGCCTCACGCTCGCCTACTGAGTACTTCTGTTCAGTGGGGCTAAGGGCTCGGGAGGCAAAGGCGATTGGTTTCTCCACTCCATTCTGTATCTGCGATAACACCGCCCCCACAGCTGCAGCGGACACGTCGCAGGTGACGAGGGTGGGGTTGGCGACGTCAAAGTGAGCCAACACTGGAGGCGACGTGAGCTGCGATTTGAGGAGGCGAACAGCTTCCGTACAGGCTTGTGACCACACCTAGGGCTCATCCATTCGCAGGAGCTGGCGCAGTGGGGCTGTGGTGGCTGAGTACTGGGGCAAAAACTTCAGGTAGTACCCAGTCATGCCAAGGAAGGAGGCAACCTGTGCTGCAGAGCTGGGTTCTGGGATGCTGTGAATGGCACCCACGTTTGACTGGAGTGGGGATATATCGTCAGCCGACAACCGAAACCCCACAAATTCGATCTCTGAAACAGCAAAGACACACTTTTCGCCATTCAGTGTGAGCTTGTGTTTTGCTAGAGCTGTGAAAACTCTGTGAAGGCGTTCGTCGTGACTGGAGGTCAAGGGCCCATGCACGACGATGTCATCGAGGTAGATGGCCACCCCAGGAATGCCCGCGAGCACAGAGGCCATCACCTTTTGGAAGCAGCTGGGTGCAGAGCTAAGTCCAAATGGCATCCTGGTGTACTGAAAGACGCCAGCATGTGTCACAAAAGCAGTGAGGTCCCTGCTGCTGGGGTGGAGGGGAACCTGTAGATAGCCCTGTCGAAGGTCCAGTTTCGAGAACAGGATGGAACCATAGAACTGCGCTGTGAGTTCCTCTGACGTGGGCAGTGGATACTTGTCAGGGATTACGGCCTTATTCACTGCTCGAAGATCGACACAGACGCGTAGACCACCTGACTTTTTCGTTGCGACCACCAGGTTGGAGACCCATGGGGAGGCATCAACTGGTTCGATGATGCCAGCTTCCAGTAGCTGCTTTAGTTCAGCTGTGACCCCGTCACGGAGAGCAAGCGGGATGCGGCGCAGTGGCTGAATGACAGGGGTAACGGTGGAGTCAACCATGGGCTGGTGGGTGAAGGCAGTCAGGCAGCCCAGACCCTCGAAGAGTACTGGCCATGTTTGGCGCCATGGTGAGGCGACGTGCAGAATCGCAGACCCGCCGGTGTCCAAGAGAGAAAAACCCAGGTCAGTGAAAAGATCCAGTCCCATCAAGTTAGCTCCTTGGCGTGCCACATGAAAACAAAAATCTGGCAAAACTTTTGTTCCATAGCGTACTGTGAGGTTGACTGAGCCCACTAGTCCAATTTTCGAATTACCATACCCGCAAAGGGTAGTGGAGGGCGCAGAGAGTGGCAGGGAGCTGAAAAAGCGTTTGAATGTGTCCACATTCAACAGTGAGACGCTGGCACCGGTATCCAACAACAGCGGGATGCACACATCATTCAGGTCAATTGTGCATGATTTGAAAGCCACTATTGGCCCAGAGCTCACGTTGTGAATTGTAGGCCAACTGCTTGAGGACTGAGAGTGTTCATCTGTAGCAACAGGGGCAGAGCGGCAGACCTTGGCAAAGTGATTTTGTTTTCCACAATTGCGACAGGCTTGGCCGCACGCGGGGCAATTCTGTGCTCTGGTAGCATGTGAACGAGATCTGCAGTTTCCACACTGTTGCCGCGGTAGCGCGCGTTGCTGCCGTCGCGCGAGCATTACCGTGTCAGAGCTGTCGGGACCGAGGGCGCTGTCACTGGGTGTGTGTGCTAGTTTCGCTGCACATTCGGCTGCAGACTCCACTTGAAAGGCAATGTTGACTGCCTGTGACAACGACAGATCGTCGGACTCGAGTAACAGTCTTTCATGCACTCTCACGTTGTTTGTGTGCTCTATTAGTTGATCACGCACCATCTCATCTTGTAATGCACTGAACTTGCACGAGCTAGCTAATCCCCTCAAATTGGCCACGTATTGATGCACTGACTCGCCGAGGAGTTGGTGACGCTGTCTAAAAATGAATCGCCGCAGGAGGGCACTTTGTGGGGCAGAGAAGTGTGTGCTTAACAGAGCCACAGCCTCATCATATGTTTGGATTGAGTCTGCTGTGCATAATGTCCCAAGAACACGCTGGCCCTCCGCTCCCAAGCAATGGGATAACAGTGCCTTTTTCCGAGCCGTACTCACAGTTTCTAGTCCAAGAGCAATGAGATAGGTTTCAAAGGACTGTAACCAGCGAACCCATGGGATCAGGGGCTCACCGGGTAGTGCAAGGAAGGGAGGAGGTGGTGGAAGAGAGATTTCAGCCATCCTTGTCGGCAAATATTGCGTTTGCAAAGATAATAAAGAGACCGTCAGTGAGTTCAGTTCATGCTGCTTTTAATATGGCTGCCACACACACACACACACACACTTCCAGGCACAAGCAATCGAATACCTATACACAATACAATGATCACAGCACTATCAAACTCCATGTGCTCAGGCCAAGGCAATCGAGTACCTATCACCAAATGTCAGACACAACAGTAGGAGCAGGTGTCAGAGAGTTGGCATTCAACCTCTGTTAGGTAGAGGTCCGTTCGCCAAACAACAACAGCGCCACCCTTATCAGCAGGTTTAATGACAAAGAAAACATTCTCAGGAAAGATATATTGGCCTTGAAAGGGGTACAGCGCAGATTTGCCAGAATACCAGGGCTCAAAGAGTTAACTTACGAGGACAAGTTGCATAAACTTGGCTTATACTCCCTTGAGTTTCGAAGGTTGAGAGGTGATCTAATCAAGTTATTTAAAATGATTAAGGGGTTCAATATAGGATATATACACAGAAACTATTTCCTCTGGTGGGGAGTCCAGAACAAGAGGGCATAACCTTAAAATTAGAGCTCGGTCTTTTAAAAAGCACTTTTTCAATCAAAGTATAGCAGAAATCTGGAACTTGCCCCCTCAAAAGGCTGTGGATATTGGAACAATTAAATTTTCAAGACTGAGATCGATTGATTTTTGTTAGGTAAGGGTATTGAGGGATATGGAGCAGAGGCGGGTAAATGGAGTTGAGGTGCAGATCAACTGTGATATAATTGAATGGTGGATAAGACTCCTGTTACTATGTTCCTACTTACTTGATCTTCTCCCCATCTGTCATTGTCCTATTCCACCTCTTTCTGCAGTAGTTTAGCTGCTGCTTGTGGAGAGTTAACAATCTCAAAACATCTGGGGGGGGAAAATTCAGTTGCTTTGCGCCTCCCGTTAGTGCCCTAATGGGGCTCAAAGCAACTAGCGCTCGGGCGCAGTGCCGCCAACGCCTCCCGTGAAATTTAGCGGGTGGTTAGCAGCAGCGGTAACCGTTAGTGCCCCGCATTGCTGCGCCGCCGGCGATGATGTCATCGCTGTGCGCAGCGCCCCGCTTGTGCCCCGGCCATGATCTTCAGTAGTGCCCCCTGACTTACCGTCGGACATTATGTCCGACAGGGTCAGGGGGGCTTACCTGCGGCTGGGGCGGCCATTTTTGTTGCTGGCCGCCTGCCAGCATCTGCCCCCGTTGCCGTCCCCGGCCTCCTCTGCAGCCCCCCCGCGGAGTGCTGGCTGCGCTCAATGAGCCCAGCACTTCTCTTGAGTGCCGGGCTCTTTTGCCGGCACTCCAATCCCTGATGGCCCAGCTGGGCCCCGGGTCACGCTGCGCAAGGCCCCTCCCCTTTAAGAAGGGGAGGAAGGCCTGCAGTGCCACGGCACGTAGCGCCACGATATTCCCTCACAGCGCCCCAAGAGGGAGGCGGGGCGCTTCTAGTAACGTCCCGCTACCCTCTTGGGGCGCTACCGATGAATTTCGGCCGCGGGGCACTAATTTTTTCAGGGTGCTAAAAGTAGCACCTCGGCGAAGGTAACACCCAAAGGGGCGCGATTCAATTTTTCCCCCCGGTGTTAAAAGTAGAAGGAACAATATTTTGAGATCTATGGATGAAAATTAGGAACAATGTACTTGTTGCAAAATTAAGGCAAACATCTATTTTTCATGATATGATATTTTTATTCTTGAAATAAGTCATGTCTTCTGATTAGAAGCTCAGTATAAAAATGACAAGAACCCAGTTTTGCAATAAGACAAGGATGCCTTAACCCATCAAACCTTCTTGGGCAGTCCCTCGGAACTGAACTTGCTTCCACCTTAAAAATGAGTCCTCAAGTGACTGATGGGTCCAATGCGGGACCTACAGTCTCTGTCACAGGTGGGGCAGACGGTGGTTGAAGGGGCGGGTGGGTGGGGTGCTTGGGTTGACGTGCGCTGCTTGCACTTGGCTTCCACTTGCTCCCGGCGAAGAGACTCGAGGTTTTCTGCGCCTTCCCAGATGCTTCTTCTCCACTTTGTGCGGTCTTGGGCCAGGGATTCCCAGGTGTCGGTGGGAATGTTGCACTTTGTCAAGGAGGCTTTGGGGGTGTCCTTGAAGCGTTTTCTCTGCCCACTTGGGGCTCTCTTGCCGTGTCGGAGCTCGAGTAGAGCGCTTGTTTTGGGAATCTCGTATCGGGCATGCGGACGATGTGACCCGTCCATCGGAGCTGATCGAGCGTGGTCAAAACTTCGATGCTAGGGATGTTGGCCTGAGCGAGAACACTGACGTTGGTGCGCCTATCCTGCCAATGGATTGCAGGATCTTGCAGAGGCAACGTTGGTGGTACCTCTCCAGTGCTTTGAGGTGCCTGCTGTACATGGCTCATGTTTCTGAGGCATACAGGAGGGCGGGTATCACTACTGCTCTGTAGACCATGAGCTTGGTGCTGGGTTTGAGGTCCTGGTCTTCAAACACTCTCTTCCTCAGGCGACCGAAGGCTGCGCTGGCACACTGAAGGCAGTGTTGGACTTCGTCATCGAATGCTCTAGAAATGTGAAGCGATATTGCTTGAATTTTGCATTTGGCATGTAGAGAATTATTGCATTCAGGATTATGAAATTGAGAGCATCAAAAATTTAGCAGTGTATCCCAAAGCCAAATTGGGTGATAAATATGGCGTTGTTTTGACTATGATGCTTCGCATCCACTCTAATGCTCTGACATGGGTATACTTGTAAGGATTGCTGCCAGTTTTGATCCCTTCTTAAGAATGGACATGATGTTATTTATTTTCCATTGAGATAAACTGTTCCAGTTTTGGAGTTTTACCTCCAGATAATTGTGCTGAAAGTCAAAGATCATTCGATTAGCTATCAACCAGACTGCCCTTTTACACAATTTTTGTTTTCCTATGATTTGATGATTCCTAGATGCTGGAACCAATTAGATGTACACATCTATTGGGGAAAGAGCTGGGGAGTGGGACTAATTGGTAGCTAAGAGCCAGCATGGGCACGATGGGCTGAATGGCCTCCTGTGTTATATAATTCTATGTACACACCCAATATCTGGGTAACTGTAGTGAACCCAGAGATCAAACAGAAACCCTTGTTGCTCTATTCAGCTCATTGGGTATATCACATGTTCTCATATGATCTCCTTGACTGCAGAAAGCAATGGAATGACCGTTTCAGAAAGCTCTGGACTACTGATCAAGCTTATTAACAATAATAACAATAAGAACACCATGACAAAGACAAACGTCAGATTTACATTATTATACAGAACCTAGCTATTCTGCTTCAGAATATAGAAAATAACAAACAGTTGTGGCTTCTTTGCTAAAACTCACAGCAAAACTAGACCTGATTGCGTTCTTTAACAGACTACACGAATGGCTCATAAGGCTGTTTGAGAATATTGAACATTGTTTTGACTATACCCCTGGAGACTGCCTGAGAATAATGCAGTCTGGAGCTGTCCTTATTCTTGGGTGAGTGAGCTGATGATAGGAGGGGTAGATTTTCACTGGCTCCACCAGGCAGAAATGGGCAGTAGTGCCCCAAAACTCATGGGGACAACTTCACATAGTCAGTTCAGGCACCTGCTTGAAGCAGGAAGAAGCTTCTTTTAGATATTTAAATCAGGATCCTATGCCGTCAATAGGACACAGATGTCGTTTTGACAGGCAGAAGTACAGCTGATGGTGGACCTACCCAGGACAAAGATGGAAACAGTACTTAAAGGGGCACTCACCTAAAAAGTATCAGATGTCCGGAAACTTCCTGAAAGTGGTTTTCTTACATTTATGGAGCCAGGGCAACCTCATAGAGCTGCAGTCGAACCAGTGAGGACAGCACAGAGGAGGCAGCTGCTCGCAGCTGTCCCTACCCTGCACAAGAGTTTCTTGCCTACAGCTATCAGAAGAGCAGTACGTCAGGAGGCTGTGGTTCTCAAGACAAACATTCACAGACCTGTTCAGCTTCCTACAGGGGGACTTGCAGCCAGCTCTTGCAGCTGGCCATTCTTTACCTGTGGCTGTAACGGTACAGTTTTACGCCTCAGGCGCCTTTCAGGTTCCAGCAGGGAACATGGCTTCCATAAGCCAAGTTGCAGTCCATGCCTGCATTAAATAGGCCACGGGTGCCATTTTCGCGAAGGTAAATGAGTACATCAAGTTCCACATGGATGCCTCGAGCCAACAGGTACAAGCTGTCGGTTTTGCCGCAGCTGAAGGGTTCCTTGAGTACAGGCAGCCACTGACTACACACGTGGCGAGCAGAGCATCTCCACATGAGCTAGCTCCATTTCTTAACAGGGAACTCCAGTAACATGCAATTGATGTGCGAATACTGGCAGAGACTCATGCAGTGTATGCCCAGTGCCCTGGCAGCTGCCATGATGATGTGTATATATTCCTGCAGTCCACCATTCTCCCACTGTTTGACAAGTATGAACAGGTCACAGGCTGGAGGAAGACTGTTCTAGTGTGTGGCCAGGCTCTGTGCCAGCAACCCATAGATTAACGTTTCAACTAAACTAGGCCGTCCACCCACCCCATCATCCAACCCTGCATTAATAATCATCTGCATTATATGAACAAGTCTATCCGTCCTGCAATAAAGAACTTAGAATCATAGAATAGTACAGCACAGAAGGAGGCCATTCAGCCCATCAAGTCTGCGCTGGCTTTTTCGAAGAGCAATCCAGTTAATTCCACTCTCCTGCTCTTTCCTCATATCCCTGCAATTTTCTTCTTCTTCAAGTTTTAACCCTTTTGAAGGTTACTATCTGTATCCATCACCCTATCAGGCAGTGCATTCCAAATCTTAACAACTTGTTGTGTAAAAAAATTTTCTCATGTCGCCTCTGGTTCTTTTGCCTATCACCTTAAATCTGTGCCCTCTGGCTATTGACCCTTCAGCCATTGGAAACAGTTTCTCTTTATTTACTCTATTAAACCCTTCATGATTTTAAACACCTCTCTCAAATCTCCTCTTGCCTTCTCTGCTCTAAGGAGAACAATCGTCTATAGAGTGACCAACATTGACATAGATGCCAACTGCCATTGTTAGCTCAGTGCCTCCTAAAAACCCACACTCCAAATAAAGTTGCAATTTCCATACATAAGAACATAAGAAATAGGAGCAAGAGTAGGCCATTCGGCCCATCGAGCCTGCTCCACCATTCAATAAGATCTTGGCTGATCTTGTACCTCAACTCCACCTTCCTGCACTATCCCCATATCCCTTGATTCCCTTAATATCCAAAAATCTATCGATCTCTATCTTGAATATACTCAACGACTGAGCCTCCACAACCCTGTGGGGTAGAGAATTCCAAAGATTCACCACCCTCTGAGTGAAGAAATTTCTCCTCATCTCTGTCCTAAATAGCCAACCCCTTATTGTGAGACTGTGACCCCTGGTTCTAGACTCCTCAGCCAGGGGAAACATCCTCCCTGCATCTACCCTGTCAAGCCCTTTAAAAATTTGGCATGTTTCAATGAGATCACCTCTCACTTCTTCTAAACTCTAGAGAATATAGGCCTAGTCTACTCACTTTCTCCTTATAGGACAATCCCCTCATCCCAGGAACCAGTCTGGTGAACCTTCGTTGCACTCTCTACGGCAAGTATATCCTTCCTTAGATAAGGAGACCAAAACTGTATACAATACTCCAGGTGTGGTTTCACCAGGGCCCGATATAATTGCAGTAAGACGTCTTTACTCTCATACTCAAATCCTCTTGTAATAAAGGCCAACATACCATTTGCTTTCCTAATTGCTTGCTGTACCTGCATGTTAACTTTCAGTGATTCGTGTACAAGGACACCCAGGTCCCTCTGAACACCAACATTTCCCAATCTCTCACCATTTAAAAATTACTCTGCTTTTCTGTTTTTCCTACGAAAGTGGATAACTTCACATTTCTCCACATTATATTCCATTTGCCATGTTCTTGCCCACTCACTTAGCCTGTCTATATCCCCTTGAAGCCTCTTTGCATCCTCCTCACAACTTACATGCCCACCCAGCTTTGTATCATCACAAACTTGGATATATTACATTTGGTCCCCTCATCCAAATCATTGATATAGATTGTGAATAGCTGAGGCCCAAGCTCTGATCCTTGTGGTACCCCAATAGTTACAGCCTGCCAACCTGAAAATGACCCGTTTATTCCTACTCTCTGTTTTCTATCCGTTAACCAATCCTCAATCCATGCAAGTATATTACCCCCAATCCCATGAGCACTAATTTTGTTTAATAATCTCTTGTGTGGCACCTTATCGAATGCTTTCTGAAAATTCAAATATACCACATCCACTGGGTCCCACTTATCTATTCTGTTAGTTACAACCTCAAAAAACTCTTAACAGATTCGTCAAACACGATTTCCCTTTCATTAACCCGTGTTGACTCTGCCCAATCCTATTATTATTTTCTAAGTGCCCTGTTAACATGTCCTTAATAATAGATTCTAGCATTTTCCCTACTACTGATGTCAGGCTAACTGGTCTGTAGTTCCCTGTTTTCTCTCTCCCTCTCTTAAATAGTGGGATTACATTTGTCACCTTCCAATCCACGGGAACCGTTCTAGAATCTATGGAATTTTGGAAGATGACAGCCAATGCATCCACTATCTCTATAGCCACCTCTTTCAAAACCCTAGGATGTAGGCCATCAGACCCATGGGATTTGTCAGCTTTCAGTCCCATTAATTTCTCCAGTACTATTTTTTTTACCAATACTAATTTCTTTTGGTACCTCATTCTCGTTAGACCTTTGGTTCTCCACTATTTCTGGGAGGTTTTTTGCGTCTTCTTCCGTGAAGACAGACACAAAATTTTTGTTTAATTTCTCTGCCTTTTCCTTATTCCCTATTATAATTTCTCCTGTCTCAGCCTGTAAGGGACCCACATTTACTTTCGCTAATCTTTCCTTTTTACATACCTATAGAAGCTTTTGCAGTCTATTTTTATGTCTCTCGATAGTTTACTCTCATATTCTATTTTCCCTTTCTTTATCAATTTCTTGGTCCTCCTTTGCTGAAATCTAAAATCCTCCCAGTGCTCAGGCTTACTACTCTTTTTGGCAACATTATAAGCCTCTTCCTTTGATCTAATACTATCTTTAACTTCTCTTGTTAGCCACGGTTGGACCACTTTTCCTGTGGGGTTTTTGTGCCTTAAAGGAATGTATAGTTGTTGTAAATTATGTATTAATTCGTTAAATGCTAGCCATTGCTTGTCTATTGTCATACCTTTTAATGCAGTTTCCCAATCTACCTTAGCCAACTCGCCCTTCATACCTACGTAGTTTGCTTTGTTTAGATTTAAGACCCTAGTTACGGATTTAACTAAATCACTTTCAAACTCAATATAAAATTGTATCATATTATGGTCACTCTTCCCTAAAGGCCCCTTTACTGCAAGGTTATTAATTAACCCTTTCTCATTGCACAATACTAGATCTAAAATAGCCTGTTCCCTAGTTGGTTCCTGAACATAGTGACCTAGAAAACCATCTTGTATACATTCCATGAATTCGTCCTCCACACTATTACTGCAAATTTGGTTTGCCCAGTCTATATGTAGATTAAAGTCCCCCATGATTACTGTATTACCCTTGTTACATGTGCCTCTAATTTCCTGATTTATACTCTGCCCTACATTACAACTACTGTTTGGGGGCCTTTAAACAACTCCCACCAATGTTTTCTGCCCCTTGCTTTTTCTTAGCTCCATCCAAACTGATTCTAGTTCTTGATTTTCGGAGCGAAGATCCTTTCTCTCTATTGCCTTTATCCCAGCCTTTATTACCAGGGCTACCCCTCCTCCTTTTCCATTTTGCCTATCTCTTCTAAAAGTTAAGTATCCTGGAATATTTCGTTCCTAACCTTGGCCACTTTGCAACCATATCTCTGTAATGGCTATTAGATCACACCTATTATATCTGCGCTATTAATTCATCTATTTTGTTGTGAATGCTTCGCGCATTCAGATATAGTGCCTTTAGCTTTGACTTATTTCTATTTTTCCCTGATGTCACCTTAGTCACTGATGCCTTATAACCTTTGTTACTCTCTCAGCTCTGTCCCTTCCTGACCCACTCTGCTTATTTTTACCCAACACTCTACTCTGCTCTAGAACCTTGACATTTCTCGTGCTGCTTTTAAATTGACTCTTTCCTGAATCCTCCCACCCCCCCACCACCCCCCCCCTTCATTAGTTAAAACCCTGTCTACTGCCCTAGTTACTCAGTTCACCAGTACACTGGTCCCAGCCCGGTTTAAGTGGAGCCCGTCCCAACGGAACAGCTCCCTCTTTCCCCAGTACTGGTTCCAGTGCCCCATGAACTGAAACCCCTTCCTCCCACACCACTCTTTGAGCCACACATTTAAACCTCTAATCTGTTTGTCCCTATGCCAATTTGCACGTGGCTCAGGTAACAATCCAGAAATTATTACCTTTGAGGTTCTTTTTAATTTGGATCCTAGCCCCTCAAACTCCCTCAGCAGAACCTCATTCCTAGTTCTACCTATGTCGTTGGTTCCTACGTGGACCACGACATCTGGATCCTCCCCCTCCCACTTCAAGTTCTTCTCCAGCCACGAGGCGATATCCTTAACCCTGGCACTGGGCATGCAACACAACCTTCGGAACTCCCGGTCGTGGCTGCAGAGAACAGTGTCTATCCCCCTGACTATACTGTCGCCTACCACTACCACATTCCTTTTTACTCCCCCAACTTGAATGGCCTCCTGTACCATGGTGCCGTGGTCAGTTTGCCCATCCTCCCTGCAGTCCTTGTTCTCATCCATACAGGCAGCAAGTACCTCATACCTGTTAGACTATGTCAAGGGCTGAGGCTCCTCCATCACTACATCCTGGGTCCCCATACCGTCCTGACTCGCAGTCACACCCTCCTGTCCCTGACCATTGACTATTTCAAAAGTAATGCTTAACCTAAGGGGTGTGACTGCCTCCTGGAACAAAGTGTCCAGGTAACTCTCCCTTTCCCTGATGCATCGCAATGTCTGCAGCTCGGACTCCAGATCAACAACTCTGAGCATACATGTGACTATTTAATGGATGACACAACTGTCATAACACAAGATTATCACCCATAGTGCTCATCTTAAGTGAGTAACTGTCTGCTACTACTCCTGTGAGACGCTCCCCAGCAGCTTGAGCATAGGTAGTGGAAGGCTTATTGATGGTCAGTTAAGGCCCTTGAGATGCTCGTAGTCAACAAGCTTAAGGAGCTCAGGACTGTGATGGTAGCCTGGCCCAGCTGGCTTTCCTGTACCATGGCAGGCATTGGTTGAGTGTTGACAAGGGAGCTGACATACTGTCATCGTGAGAGAGGGCAACGTACCACCCACCCACCATTGAGCCACTGGCACTCTCATGGGGCTACGGCTCATCCCTCTCACTGATCTGCAGGATAGCAGACTATAGGAGATCTGAGATGCAGTTTAAGCCCCTATCCACATGTCCCAATAGCCTTTCAAAGCCAGCAGAGATGCTGGAGTCCAGACCCTGAATGACACCAGTTTGACCTTTGATCAAAGCTGAAAGAGCTGGTGGCACAGAATCCTGTGCAGAGGGCCTGGCTGCAGCATCCAGAAAGGTGCCCACATGCTCCATGGTAGACTGCAGAGTGCAAATGCCACTGGCCAGAATGCCTCACATGCTGGAATTGTGCATCTCCATACTCTCCAATATGCCTCGACAATTCCCACGCAGGCTGCCCAATGCCTCCGAAAGTTGCTGCCGCATATTTTTGTTTCTTTTTATAGGCTGAAGTTGGCCTCTCTATCCTATGACTCTAGTCAGTGAAGAGTTTTGTTGCTGTTCTTTGCGTCGCAGATAGTCTAGCTACAGACAGCTACAGATAATCTCATAAGGCTGCCTTTGGGGCTGGACAATGAGGGAGATCAGTAAGGAAGACACCAGAGAGCAGGAGAAGCTGCCAGAAGAGGAAGGAGGATGGCACTGAAGAGGAGGCCATATTCACAGAGGGCCTTCAGGGCACACTTCTTCCATATCAGCTTTACTCAGGAGAACTGTATGAGACGCACTTGCTTCACCAAGGAGGCTACTCTCTGTTACCTGCTGCAGCCACAGCTCAAGCCTCAAACCAGGGCATGGGCAGAAATGCCTGTGGCTGTCAAGGTCACTGTAACCCTCAACTTTTATGCCACAGGCTCCTTTCAGGCTACAAGAGGTGGCACCAATAACATCTCACAGTTCACAGTACTGCACATTGAATCAGGCAGGTCGCTGAGGCTCTCTATATGAGAAGAAACACCTACATCCCTTTCCCTATTGGCAGAGCTAAGCAGGACAAGAGCGAGTATTAGGTTTTGCACACATTGTAATGTTTCCCCAGATTGCAAGGTGCCATAGACTGCAGCCATATTGCCTCGTGAGTGTTCTACATATCCCAGGAACCTGCATGGGCCCTAGCTATGCCTGTCTGTTCATGGGATATGTGGAACAATCTTTGTTCCAGTCCTACTCAGGTCCCCTCCCTCACCTCTTTTTCTGGTACATCGATGACTGTATTGGTGCCGTTTCCTGCTCTCGCCCTGAACTAGATAAGTTCATTCACTTTACTTCCAATTTCCACCTTTCCCTCACCTTCACATGGTCCATCTCCGACTCTTCCCTTCCCTTCCTTGACTTCTCCGTCTCCATTTCTGGCGATTGGCTTTTGACAAACATCCACTACAAGCCCACCGACTCCCACAGCTACCTGGACTACATTTCCTCCCACCCCGCTTCCTGTAAGGACTCTATTCCATTCTCCCAGTTTCTCCATCTCCGCCACGTCTGTTCTGACGATGCCATCTTCCATACCAGTGCTTCCGACATGTCTTCCTTTTTCCTCAACCGAAGATTCCCCTCTACTGTGGTTGACACAGACCTTGACCGTGTCCTTTCCATTTCCCGCACTTCTGCTCTCACCCCTTCCCCTCCCTCCCAGAACCACGATAGGGTTCCCCTTGTCCTCACCTTTCACCCCACCAGCCTCCACATTCAACGGATCATCCTCCGCCATTTCCGCCACCTCCAACGTGATCCCACCACCAAACACATCTTCCCCTTGATGCGCCATCAATAACTCCAGAAGACTAAGAGTTAAACTTATAACAAGTAGGCTTTTATTAACAAAAGAATACGAGCATGCCTCTGCTGGTAGACCGATCCTTAAAGCCAGGGGGACTGGAGGTCAATCACCTTTATACCTGGGCTTAGGGGTGGAGCCAGGGGCGGAGCCAGCTGAGGCATGCCCAGACATGTTCTGTACAGGCAGATTAGTGGTTTACCACATTCACCCCTTGTTTAAAATGAGTCCGGCGGGGTGAAGTGTCTCAGAAGTTCGTATAGGCAAGTCTCTCCGGGGGTCTTGTCTGCCGTAGTGATCGTCGTGGTGCCGGCTGCGGCGGTTCTTTTCCCGCGGCCGTTTCCCGTGTGGGCTGGAGCACCGGCGTGTCATCTTCGTGGGTGCGGGGTCAGTGGGTGTATAAGGGTGGGTCACAGGGCCCTGGCGTGCCGTCTACTTGGGTTAGATGTGGATTCCCTTCTAGGGGTGTGTCGTGGGTAATGGTAGTGGGTAATGGTAATGGGTAGTGGGTAATGGTGCTTTCGGTGGCACCTGAGGGTGCGAGGTCTCGTATGGAGACCGTGTCCTCCCGCCCGTCAGGATACGCCACGTATGCATATTGTGGGTTGGCGTGGAAGAGGTGGACCCTTTCGACCAGGGGGTCTGTTTTATGGCTCCTCACGTGCTTCCTGAGCAAGACGGGCCCCAGAGACGTCAGCCATGGCGGTAGCGATGTCCCCGAGGTGGATTTCCTAGGGAAGATGAACATTTTCTCGTGAGGGGTGGCGTTCGTGGCGGTACAGAGTAGTGACCGTATGGAGTGAAGCGCATCGGGGAGGACTTCTTGCCAGCGGGAGGTTGAGAGGCCTCTGGACTTTAAGGCTAGCATGGCGGTTTTCCACACTGTCGCGTTCTCCCTTTCTACTTGTCCGTTACCCCGGGGGTTGTAGCTGGTGGTCCTGCTCGTGGCTATCCCTTTTTCGAGCAGGTACTGGCGCAGCTCGTCGCTCGTGAACGACGAGCCCCTATCACTATGGATGTAGCTGGGAAAACCGAATATGGCGAAGAGGTCATTGAGACATTTGATAACTGTGGTGCTGGTCATGTCCGGGCAGGGGATAGCGAACGGGAAACGGGAGTACCCGTCAATGATGTTGAGGAAGTACGTGTTGCGGTCAGAGGAGGGGAGGGGCCCTTTAAAATCTACGCTTAGGCGCTCGAAGGGGCGGGTGGCTTTTATCAGGTGCGCCCTGTCTGACCTATAAAAGTGCGGTTTGCATTCGGCACAGACTTGGCAGTTCCTGGTCATGGTCCTGACCTCCTCGATGGAGTAAGGCAGGTTGCGGGCCTTAATGAAGTGGAAAAACCTGGTGACCCCCAGGTGGCAGAGATCGTTGTGGAGGGCCCGTAGCCTATCAACCTGTGCGTTGGCACATGTTCCACGGGATAGGGCGTCCGGGGGCTCATTAAGTTTCCCGGGCCGGTATAAGATATCATAATTGTAGGTGGATAATTCGATCCTCCACCGCAATATCTTGTCGTTTTTGATTTTGCCCCTCTGCTTGTTATTGAACATAAATGCTACTGATCGTTGGTCAGTGAGCAGGGTGAAGCGTTTACCGGCCAGGTAATGCCTCCAATGCCGTACAGCCTCCACTATAGCCTGGGCCTCCTTTTCGACTGAGGAGTGTCTAATTTCGGGGCCCTGGAGGGTTCGTGAAAAGAAGGCCACGGGTCTCCCCGCCTGGTTAAGGGTTGCGGCCAGGGCGAAGTCAGACGCATCGCTCTCCACTTGGAAAGGGATGGACTCGTCCACGGCGTGCATTGTAGCCTTTGCAATGTCCTCTTTTATGCGGGTGAAGGCTGCACGGGCCTCTGCCGCCAGGGGGAAGGAGGTTGACTTGATAAGGGGCTGGGCTTTGTCCGCGTAATTGGGCACCCATTGGGCGTAATAAGAGAAAAACCCCAGACATCTCTTCAGGGCTTTGAGGCAGTGAGGCAGGGGTAGTTCCAGAAGGGGGCGCATTCGGTCGGGGTCGGGGCCGATGACTCCGTTTTCCACTACACAGCCAAGGATAGCGAGGCGGGTGGTGCGAAACATACACTTTTCTTTGTTGTATGTCAAATTTAAGCGCTGGGCTGTTCGGAGGAATTTTTCTAGATTGGCGTCATGGCCCTGCTGGTCATGGCCGCAGATGGTGACATTGTCCAGGTAGGGAAAAGTGGCCTGCAGCGCGTTCTGGTCAACCATCCGGTCCATCTCCCTTTGGAAGACTGAGACCCCGTTGGTGACGCCGAAGGGGACTCTGAGGAAGTGGTAGAGGCGGCCGTTTGCCTCGAAGGCAGTATACTGGCGGTCTTCAGGTCTGATAGGGAGTTGGTGGTATGCCGACTTCAGGTCAATGGTAGAGAATACCCGGTACTGTGCAATCTGATTGACCATATCAGATATGCGGGGAAGGGGGTATGCGCCTAATTGGCTATACCTATTGATTGTTTGACTGTAGTCAATGACCAGGCGCTGTTTCTCGCCGGTCTTCACGACCACTACTTGGGCTCGCCATGGGCTGGTGCTGCCCTCGATAATCCCCTCCCGCAGGAGTCTCTCTACTTCTATTTTAATGAAGCTTCTATCCCCGGCACTGTACCGCCTGCTTTTTGTTGCGATGGGCTTGCAGTCGTGGGCGAGATTAGCAAACAACGGGGGGGCTGACTTTCAGGGTGGATAGGCTGCATATTGTGCGCGGCGGTTGTTTTAAATTTTGCCGGCTGCAGACTGTAAGTGGGGGCAGGGGCCCGCCGTACGCCATCGTGACACTCTCTAGGTGGCACTGGAAATCCAGTCCCAGTAGCACAGCAGCGCAGAGCTGTGGCAGGACAAGGAGTTTAAAGTCTTTGTACTCTGTGCCCATTACTGTCAGGGTCGCTACACAGTAGCCGCCGACGTCCGCCGTATGGGACCTGGAGGCCATAGAGACCCGGTGGCGCGTGGGCATGACTGATAGGGAGTAGCGTCGCACCGTGTCGGGGTGGATAAAGCTCTCCGTGCTCCCGCAGTCAAATAGACAGTTTGTTGCGTGACCGTTTACCTTGATGTCCATCGTGGACCTGGCCAGTTGGTGAGGCCTGGATTGGTCCAGGATGATGGAGGCCATCGTTGAGGTCGGTGGGTCGCTGTTGTACTCGTGCGAGGCAGTGGGGGAGTCAGGGGCCTGGTCCCAAAGTGACGTCCAAGATGGCGGCCCGCACCGCTTCCACGCGGCTGGTGATGTCCAAGATGGCGGCCCGCACGGCTCACACGCGGCTGGTGGTGTCCAAGATGGCGACCTGCACGGCTCACACGCAGCCCTGCTGGAGTTGGTCGGTTTCGCCCTGCACACTTTGGCATAGTGCCCCTTCTTTCCGCATTTGGAGCAGATCGCGTCCTTCGCCGGGCAGTGTTGTCTGGGGTGCTTGGCCTGGCCACAGAAATAGCACTTTGAGCCTCTGGACATCGCAGCTGTAGTTGGGCTGCAGGTGGGCCGTGGCGGTGGTGGCGTGGCGCAGGCCTGTGGCCTTACCGTGTCCCAAGATGGCGGCCCCCGCGACATCCACGGGGCGGGGAGGGCCGTATGGTCGGGGGGGTAGGCATCCATGTTTCGGAGGGCCACGTCCAGCGAGTTAGCAAGGGCCACAGCCTTCTGCAGGTTGAGCCCACTTTGCTCTAGCAGTCTCTGTCGAGTGTAGCTGGACCTGATGCCGGCGACGTAGGCGTCTCTGATTAGGTCATCAGTATTTTCCGCGGCCGTCACCGATTTGCACTTGCAGTCCCGGCCGAGGACTCTCAGTGCCCGTAGGTATTCGTCACCCGATTCCCCGGGTCGCTGTTTGCGGGTAGCCAGGAGGTGTCTAGCGTAGACCTCGTTGACTGGCTTAGTATATTGTTCTTTTAGTATCGTGATAGCGGCCGTGTAGGATACAGCGTCTCGGATAATCGAATATACTTGGTGGCTCACCCGTGAGTTCAGTACTAGCAGTTTGTCGGCTTCGGTCCTGACGGTAGTGCTGGAGGCCTGCAGGAATGCTTCGAAGCAGCTCAGCCAGTGCTCGAAGTTATTTGATGCATCCGCCGTTTGAGGGTCCAGTTCCAGGCGTTCCGGTTTCAGGATTTGCTCCATTTCAAAACCTTTTGTTAATAAAATTGATGCGCCATCAATAACTCCAGAAGACTAAGAGTTAAACTTATAACAAGTAGGCTTTTATTAACAAAAGAATACGAGCATGCCTCTGCTGGTAGACCGATCCTTAAAGCCAGGGGGACTGGAGGTCAATCACCTTTATACCTGGGCTTAGGGGTGGAGCCAGGGGCGGAGCCAGCTGAGGAATGCCCAGACATGTTCTGTACAGGCAGATTAGTGGTTTACCACACCCCTCACCTCCCCTTTCAGCATTCCGAAGGGACCGCTCCCTCCGCGACACCCTGGTCCACTCCTCAATCACCCCCAACAGCCCTTCTCCTTCACCTGGCACCTTCCCGTGCAAGCGCAGGAGATGCAACACATGCCCTTTTACCTCCTCCCTTCCCACTGTCCAGGGCCCCAAACACCCCTTCCAGGTGAAACAGTGATTTACTTGTACTTCTTGCAATTTAATATACTGTATTCGCTGCTCACGATGCGGTCTCCTCTACATTGGGGAGCCCAAACGTAGATTGGGCGACCGCTTTGCGGAACACCTCCGTTCAGTCCGTAAGGGTGACCCTGAGCTTCTGGTCGCCTGTCACTTTAATTCTCCACTTCACTCCCACTCTGATCTCTCTGCCCTCGGCCTATTACATTTTTGCAATGAAGCTCAATGTAAGCTCGAGGAACAGCACCTCATCTTTCGATTAGGCACTTTACAGCCTTCCGGACTCAATATCGAGTTCAACAATTTCAGATAATAATCCCTGCCCCCATTTTTCATGCTGTATGTTTTTGCCATTCCCATTTGCAACATTTTCACAGTATGTTCTTTCAATTCCTTCCTCCCCTCCTAAACCACCCCCCCTCCCCACCCCACACACACAGCCCGTCTCTGCACCTGCTTAATATCTGTTACATTTCCAGCCTTTTCCAGTTCTGATGAAGGGTCCCAGACCTGAAACGTTAACTCTGTTTCTCTCTCCACGGATGCTGCCTGGCCTGCTGAGTATTTCCAGCATTTTCTGTTGTTATTTAAGCAAGCAATAGACGTGTTCAAGCAATGATACCCAGACTTCAAGGGTTAAGTTACGAGGAGAGATTACACAAATTAGGGTTGTATTCCCTAGAATTTAGTAGGTTAAGGGGTGACCTGATTGAAGTTTTCAAGATATTAAGGGGAACAGATAGGGTAGATAGAAAGAAACTATTTCCACTGGTTGGGGATTCTAGGACGAGGGGGCATAGTCTAAAAATTGGAGCCATATCTTTCAGGAGTGAAATTAGGAAACACTTCTACACACAAAGGGTGGTAGAAGTTTGGAACTCTCTTCTGCAAACGGCAATTGATGCTAGATCAATTATTAATTTTTAAATCTGAGATTCATAGCTTTTTGTTAACCAAAGGTATTAAGGGATATGGGCCAAAGACGGGTATATGGAGTTAGGTCCATATCAACCATGATCTCGGTGAATGGTGCAACAGGCTCAAGGGGCTGAATGGCCTACTCCTGTTTCTATGTTCCTAGCAATGCTTCCACTGCCTGGACTGTTCCGGAGGAGATTTGCAGTACACCCGAGTGGGTATCCTGAGAGACCAGCCCTTACCACCACCTGGGCAGCAACAAGTATAGGAGGAGCAGGAAGAGGAGTAGGAGACGCAGCGACCACCAGAGTCCTTATCTGCCCGAGCTCTCAGAAACCAGCTCATCGAGGAGCGCTTCACTAAAATCAGCCCTCCTATTCCCCATTTACCAACAGTCCCACAATCCTTACCACTCTCCTTACAACCACCATCTGATTGCCCTCCTTCATTTCAGACTGATGGGGATTGCCCTCACTTCACTACAAAGACAAACACCAACACCAACTCCAGAACAAAAATAATGTTTATTAAACAAATCATGTAAGCATTGACAAAAAAAAATTAATCACCCTTGTTTTAAATCCTTCGTGCCTGTCTTGTGCACTCATTTTCCTATCCTGGTGCACCTACAAAGTGGCTCAGCTTTGGAGGTTGAAGACTGCTGAGCTTCCATGGAGAACACCTCAGATGACCTTGGCGGATGACCTTGAGCAACCCTGTGCCCCAGAGGGCTCAACTGCAGACTACAGCATCTTGGCGTGGGCTGCAGCAGTCTGGGCCGGTTGGCTGAGTGGCACCAGCAAGGGCACTGACATGCTGTTCTGAGACAGGGCAGTCAGTGCCTCTCCCATAGAACCAAGGCCACTGTCCCGGGGCGGCGCCTCAGCACTCCTAGGGCTCTGCGGGAGAACAAAGTGCAGGAATGATGTGAATCCTTTCAACAGTGGCCCCGAAGCCAAGAAACGTCTGATCTTCCATACCAGCTGTGAGATCTGTGGGCTTCCATGCCAGCAGTATGTGCTGCCATAGTAGCCATTTGAACTTCCATGGAAGCTGTCATAAGACACTCCATTATGGTGGGTTTCACTGCGGTGTTGATGGAGTTGCCCACTAAGTCCATGTTGGACAGAATGTTCTCCATGCTCTGCGCAAAACGTAAGACAAGTTGAAGCTAGACTCCTTCATGCTCCGTGACATTGTGCATAAGCTCTCTAGCAGGCTGACCAGTATACCTAGCATTTCCCGGTGTATGTCCACGAGCTGCCTTCGGTAGCCCGTTCCCTCGAAGTCTGCATCTGGGTCCTTTGCGACTTCACCCTCTGGTGAGCTGGCAACCGTGGTGTCCAGTGTATCTGCCTGAGCTCCTGCGCACTTGTGCCTGGTGAGTTACCTTGTGCAAATACTTCCTCTAACCTCGACAAAATCGGCTTCTCGCTAAGGAATTCTAAATTAATGGTAACCAAAGATTGAAAGGAAGAGCATACAATTTAGCTTGGTTTGGAAGATACAGCAGTGATGTTCCAGGCATCCAATGTTTGCCTAGGTATCAGATAGTATTCTCTTACTGAGTTCTCTTTGAAAGGATAGTGACATGCACAAGTTGTTGCTATATGCAACCTGACTGATCTATCCTTAAGAAATATGGTCAGTAAATGCTGAAGATAAGAGGGGAGCTAAATATAAATGGAATAGTTAATCTTGCTAATTAAACACACATTTTCCATTCACTGTTATAATTCTTACGTCCAGAGGGCTTTCTAGAGGCCAGAATTGTATTTGTAGAGTTTCACATACGTGCGCTGAAGTTTGCAGAAAACTTACATAGAAACATAGAAGATAGGAGCAGGAATAGGCCATTCGGCCCCTCGAGCCTGTTCCACCATTTAATGAGATCATGGCCGATCATCCAAATTCAGTACCCTGTCCCTACTTTCTCCCCATATCCCTTGATCCCTTTAGCCTTAAGAAATATATCTAACTCCTTCTTGAATATATTTAATGAATTGGCCTCAACTGCCTTGTGTGGTAGAGAATTCCACAGGTTCACCATTCTCTGGGTGAAGAAATTCCTCCTCATCTCAGTCCTAAATGGCTTACCCATTATCCTTAGACTGTGACCCCTGGTTCTGGACTCCCCCGCCATCGGGAACATCCTTCCTGCATCTAGTCTGTCTAGTCCTGTTAGAATTTTATCAGTTTCAATGAGATCCCCTCTCATTCTTCTAAACTCTAGTGAATATAAGCCTAATCGACCCAATATCTCCTCATACGTCATTCCTGCCATCCCAGGTATCAGTCTGGTGAATCTTTGCTGCACTCTCTCCATGGCTAGAACATCCTTCCTCAGATAAGGTGACCAAAACTGCACACAGTACTCAAGGTGTGGTCTCACCAAGGCCCTGTACAACTGCAGCAAGACATCCTTGCTCCTGTACTCAAATACTCTCGCTATGAAGGCCAACATACCATTCGCCTTCTTAACTGCCTGCTGCACCTGCATGCTTACCTTCAGCGACTGGTGCACAAGGACACCCAGGTTTCGTTGCACTTCCCCTTTCCCAATCTATTGCCGTTCAGATAATAATCTGTCTTCCTATTTTTGCCACCGAAGTGGATAACCTCGCATTTATCCACATTATACTGCATTTGCCATGCATCTGCCCAACCACCCAACCTGTCCAAATCACACTGGAGTTTCTCTGCATCTTCCTCACAGCACACACGCCCACCCAGCTTTGTGTCGTCTGCAAACTTGGAGATATTACATCTCGTTCCCTCTTCTAGATCATTAATATATATTGTGAATAGCTGGGGTCCTAGCACCGATCCCTGCGGTACCCCACTAGTCACTGCCTGCCACTCGGAAAAAGAGCCGTTTATTCCAACTCTGCTTCCTGTCTGCCAACCAGTTCTCTATCCAAGACAGTACCTTACCCCCAATCCCGTGTGCTTTAACTTTGCATGCTAATCTCTTATGCAGGACGTTATCGAAAGCCTTCTGACAGTCCAAATACACCACAGCCACTGGTTCTCCCTTATCTATTCTACCGTTTACATCCTCAAAAAATTCCAGGAGATTAGTCAAGCATGATTTACCTTTTGTAAATCCATGTTGACTTTGTCCGATCCTGTCACTGTTTTCCAAGTGCTCTGCTATTACATCTTTATTATTATATATATAAAAGGATAGTGGTGTCTGTCCGTCTGTCTGTCTGTATGTATGTCTGTCCGTCTGTCTGTCCGCTATACACTCAAAAGTTATAGAGCGTACCTACACACATGTTATATCAAAAGAAAGCTGATGATCAGGGGAGTGTCATAGGCGTATATACTTTTTGGTCAGACAAACATTGTTCGGACAGTATACAAAAAACGTTCAAACATCCGCTCATTAGCGGCTGACCAATCCTACCGCTCATTAGCGTTGAATGACGTGATGGTTGACCAATCCTACAGTTCAGTGACCTGATGGCTGACCAATCGGTGTGTCATGGGCGGGACCTAATCCTGCAGCCTCCCGAAACTTCGCTGCCATTTTTTCCCCTTCTTTTCCTCAACAGCAAGCGGGGCAGCTGCGTCGGCCCGCCAGAGCGGGAGGTGAGTTGGGGTCACTCGGGCCGGGCCTCACAACCGCTCAGCCCGAGACACAGAGCGGGGGAGTGGCAGCGGGCGGCCGTGAACCGCACTGCCCGAGACACAGAGCGGGGGAGCGGCAGCGGCCGGCCGTCAGCCGCGCGGCCCGAGACACAGAGCGAGGGAGCGGCAGCGGCCGGCCGTCAACTGCGCGGCCCTCTAAACTGCCCTGGCAACGCCGGCCCCCCCCAGCTAGTCTTTTATAATGGACTCTAGTATTTTCCCCACTAATGACGTCAGACTTACCGGTCTATAATTCTCCGTTTTCTCCCTACCACCTTTTTTAAATAGTGGGGTTACATTAGCTATCCACCAATCCACGGGAACTGTTCCAGAGTCTATAGAATTTTGGAAGATGACCGACAATGCATCCACTATTTCTAGGGCCGCTTCCTTAAGTACCCTAGGATGTAGATTATCAGGCCCTGGGGATTTATCGGCCTTCAATCCCGTCAATTTCCCTAACACCATTTCCCTACAAATACTGATTTCATTCAATTCCTCCCTCTCATTAGACCCTATGTTCCCCAACATCTCTGGAAGGTTATTTGTGTCCTTTGTGAAAACAGAACCAAGGTATGTATTTAATTGGTCTGCCATTTCTTTGTTCCCCATTATAATTTCCCCTGATTCTGACTGCAAGGGACCTACGCTTGACTTCACCAGTCTTTTTCTCTTCACATATCTATAGAAGCTTTTACAGTCAGTTTTTATGTTCCCTGCAAGCTTACTCTCATAATCTATTTCCCCCTTCTTAATTAATCCCTTTGTCCTCCTTTGCTGAATCCTAAACTGCCCCCAATCCTCAGGTTTGCTGCTTTTTCTGACCAAATTATATATCCTCTCCTTGGATCTTATGCTATCCCTAATTTCCCTTGTTAGCCACGGTTGAGTCACCTTTTTTGTTTTCCTTTTATGCCAAACAGGGATGAACAAATTCTGCAGTTCATCCATGCGATCTTTAAATGTTTGCCATTGCCTATCCACTGTCAACCCTTTAAGTAACGTTCCCCAATCCATTCTAGTCAACTCATACCATCGTAGTTTCCTTTATTTAAATTCAGGACCCTAGTCTCTGAGTCAACTACTTCACTCTCCATCTTAATGACGAATTCTATCATATTATGATCGCTCCTCCCCAAGCGGTCTCGCACAACAAGATTGCTAATTAATCCTTTCTCATTACATAATACCCAGTCTAAGATGGCCTGATCTCTAGTTGGTTCCTCGATATATTGGTCCAGGAAACCATCCCATATACACTCTAGGAATTCCTGCTCCACAGTATTGTTACTAATTAACTTGTTATTGGTTAGCCCAATCGATATTTAGATTAAAGTCACCCATGATAACTGCTGTGCCCTTATTGCATGCGTCTCTAATTTCCCGTTTAATGCCATCCTCAACCTCAGCAATACTGTTTGGGGTCTGTATACAACTCCCACTAACGTTTTCTGCCCCATGGTATTTCTCAGCTCTGCCCATACAGATTCCACATCATCAGAGCTAATATCCTTCCTTACTATTGTGTTAATCTCCTCTTTAACCAGCAATGCTACCCCACCTCCTTTTCCTTTTTTCCTGTCCTTCCTGAATATTGAATATCCCTGGATGTTGAATTCCCAGACTTGGTCATCCTGGAGCCATGTCTCCGTAATTCCAATTATATCATATCCGTTTAATTCTATTTGTGCAGCTAATTCATCCACCTTATTACGAATGCTCCTCGCATTAAGACACAAAGCCTTCAGGCTTGATTTTTTTAACACTCTTAGTCCTTTTAGAATTATTATTTACTGTGGCCCTGTTTGATTTACACCCTTGATTTCTCTGGCTTCCACTTTGCTTTTCTCCTTCCTGTCTTTTGTTTCTCTCCTTGCTTCCCTTTCCTTTGTCTCCCTGCACAGGTTCCCAACCCCCTGCCATTTTAGTTTAAACCCTCCCCAACAGCACTAGCAAACACTCCCCCTAGGACATCGGTTCCGGTCCCGCCCAGGTGCAAACACTCCAGTTTGTACTGGTCCCACCTCCCCCAAAACCAGTTCCAATGTCCCAGGAATTTGAATTCCTCCCCCTTGCACCATTCCTCTAGCCACGTATTCATCTGAAATATCCTTCTATTTCTACTCTGACTAGCACGTGACACTGGTAGCAATCCTGAGATTACTACCTTTGAGGTCCTATTTTTTAATTTACCTCCTAAGTCCCTATATTCAGCTTTTAGGACCTCATCCCATTTTTTTACCTATATCGTTGGTACCTATATGCACCACGACAACTGGCTGTTCACCCTCCCCCTCCAGAATGCCCTGCAGCCGCTCCAAGACATCCTTGACCCTTGCACCAGGGAAGCAACATACCAACCTGGAGTCTCGTCTGCGGTCACAGAAACGCCTATCTATTCCCCTTACAATAGAATCCCCTATCACTATAGCTCTCCCGCTTTTTTTCCTCCCATCCTGTGCAGAAGCACCACCCATGGTGCCAGGAAGTTGGCTGCTGCTGCCTTCCCCCAATAAGCCATCCCCATCAACAACATCCAAAGTGGTATATCTGTTTGAAAGGGGGATGGCAACAGGGGACCCCTGCACTACCTGCCTGCGCCTACCACTCTGCCTGGTGGTCACCCATTCCATTCCTGCCTGTGCAGCCTTTATCAACACCTGAAACATGTTATCCACGATGTGCTCAGCATCGCGAATACTCCAATATGTATCCATTCGCAGCTCCAGCGCCGCGATGCGGTCTGTCAGTAGCTGCAGCTGGATATACTTCCCGCACACATGGTCGTCAGGGACACAAGAAGTGTTCCTGATTTCCCACATAGTGCAGAAGGAGCATGCCGCGGGGCCGAGCTGTGCTGCCATGACTTACCCTTTAATTAATTCAAATTAAATTAAATCAAATGAATACCACTAATTACACTACAATTAAATGATTTACTCAAGGGCCCTTGTTCACCAGCATGCCCCGCTACACAACAGAGACCCTAGAAACTATAAACCACAAAAATTAAGTTTGGAAAAAGCGAGAAAGAGAGAAAAAACTTACCTGCTTTCTGGTGACGTCACACTTCGATTACTTTTTACTTCTCTCTCTCCTCTCGCTAACATTGTGCCTCTCTCCGGTCCGCTGCTCAGCTCCGGTCCCAGGCCTCCTCCCCGCGCTCTTTTTATCCTCACCTCGCTGACTCTGTGCCTCTCTCACACTAATCTTCACCTACATAAAAGTGGTGACTGCACTTCAAAAAGTAATTGGTTGTGAAGCACCTTGGGACTACCTGAGTACATAAAGCTCATATTTAGATACGAGTTCTTAATTTATTTCTGTTTCTTTTTTCTTGCATTCAAAAATGAAGCAAAAGCTGCAAGTTGTCCAGAGCAGAGGCAGGGCCAAAGGGATGAGTTACTGATAATTAAAAAGTCTGAGAACTACAGTTTCCCAGGCCATTTTCTACTTTACGGATCAGCATCATCCTTGTTACTTTATAATTATGTTGAGAATTAACAACAACAACTTTCTTTTATATAGTGCCTTTAAAGTAGTAAAATGTCCCAAGGTGCTTCACAAGAGCGTAATCAAAAAAGCATTGACACCAAGCCAAAGAAGGAGATATTAGGACAGATGACCAAAAGCTTGGTCAAAGAGGGAGGACTGTCTTAAAAGAAGAGATGGAGGAGAAGATGTTTAGGGAAGGAATTCCAGAGCTTAGGGCCTAGACAGTTGAAGACACGGCCGCCAATGGTAGGGCCGAAGGAAGTTGGGGGTGCATAAGAGGCAAAAATTGGAGGAACGCAGAGTTCTTGGAGCGTTAAAGGGCATTCAGAGATAGGGAGGGGGCGACACAATGGAGACATCTGAATACAAGGATAATCAATTTAAATTCAAGGCAATGGTGGACTGGCAGCCATTGTAAGTCAGCGAGCACAGGGGTGAAGGGTGAACGGGACTTGGTACGAGTTAGGATATGGGCAGCAGAGTTTTGGATGTGCTCAAGTTTGTGGAGGGTTGACGATGGGAGTGTGGAAGATGCCAGCCAAGAGCACATTGGAATAATCAAGTCTGGAGGCAACAAAAGCATTGGTAAGGGTTTCGGCAGCAGATGAGCTGGGCATGGGCAGAGACAGGTAATATTACGGAGGTGGAAGTAGGGTTTGGAAGCTCAGGGTCAGGCTCAGACACCAATTTGCAAACAATCTGGTTCAGCCTGAGACTGCCCAGAGAGGGGAATGGACTTTGGGACGGAGGCCGAAGACAATGGCTTTTGTCTTCTCAATGTTTAATTGGAGGAAATTTCTGCTCATCCAGTACTGGATGTCGGACAAGCAGCCTAGAGGCAGTGGAGGGGTCAAGAGAGATAGTGGTGAGGTAAATCCGGGTTTCATTAGAGTGTATGTGGAACCTAATGGGGCAGAAATTCCTCCCCAAACGCGTGAGTACAGAAGGGGTACTCACGCGTCTGGCCGGAGGAAATGCCGGTTTTCACCATGCACGCGCGGCAAGCCCCCGACACCAAGTTCTGGGCTAATGTGTTTTCAAATGATGTTGCTGAGAGGCAACATGTAGATGAGAAATAGGAGGGGGCCAAGGAAAGATCCTTGGGTGTCTCCAGAGGCAACAGTGTGGGAGAAGGAAGAAAAGCTATTGCAGGAGATTCTCTGGCTTCAACTAGATAGATAAGAATGGAACCAGGCGAGGGCAGTCCCAATCAGCTGGACAACGGAGGAGAGGCATTGGAGGAGGATGGTGTCGTCAACCATGTCAAAGGCTGCAGACAGGTCAGGAAAGATGAGGAGGGATAGTGCACCACAGCCACAGTCATAATGGATGTCATTTGTAACTTTGATAAGGGCAATTTCAGTGCTGTGGCAGGATG
Source organism: Somniosus microcephalus (assembly GCF_052327205.1). NCBI lineage: Eukaryota > Metazoa > Chordata > Chondrichthyes > Squaliformes > Somniosidae > Somniosus > Somniosus microcephalus. The sequence continues at coordinate 128,108,562 of NC_140994.1, forward strand.
GAACCCTGATTGGAGAGGTTCAAATGTGGAGTTGCGGACAAGATGGCACTGATTTGGGAAGCGACAACACATTCAAGGAATTTGCAGAGGAAAGGGAAGTTGGAGATGGGGTGTTAGTTTGCAAGGACAAAGGAGTCAGCGTGGAATTTTTGAGGATGGGGGTGATTTGAAAGGGAGGGGGACAGTACCAGAGGATAGGGAACGGTTTACAATATTATCTAGAATAGATGCCAGGAAGGGATGTTGGGTGGTCAACAGTTTCGTGGGAATTGGATCGAGTGAGCAAGACGTGGGTCTCGTGGATAAGTTGAGCTTGGAGAAGGGCATGAGGGGAGATAGGAGAGAAACTAGAGAAATATGCGAGTTTAGGGCTAGGGCAAGGGGAAACCTTGGGGGAAGTTTGGCCTGGTGGGCTAGGGGAAGGGAGGGGTGTGACAGAAGCAGCTGAATGGATGGTCTCAATATTAGTGATGTAGAAGTCCATGAGTTCCTCGCAATTGAGAGGAGAGTAGGGTGGAGGGGGCAGGGGAGAAGGGTTTAAGGAGATGGTTGGTAGTGAAGAAAAGAAGTTGAGTGTTATCTTAGCATTCCAGGATGATCCTGGAGTAGTTAGTATTTTTTGTAGAGGAGAGCAGGACCCGACAGTGCTTGACATGGTCCAAGTAAATCTGGCGATGAATGGCTAAACCAGTTGTCCACCATAAACGTTCAAGTCTGCCTCCTTGGATTTAAGGGAGTGGATATGGGGGTCATACTGGGGGAATGACCACGGTGGGAAAGAGTAAGGATTTTACTGGGGACGAGGGTATTAAAGGTGGAGATGAGGGTGTGATTGAGCAGAAGTGTTATGGCGAATGGAGGGCCAAAGGCTAGACGATTGGGAGTTTGAAAGTGCCGTTGTAAGTGTCTTGGGGCAGTTTTTTTCCAGGAGCGGATGCAGAACCAAGTGGGGTTGGAACGGGGATGTGACTGGTGAGGGATTCAAGGAATTCATCAGAGATGGCCTTATTTGTGATTGAGATGACATGAGTAGAGACGCCACGTGAAATGGTCGAGGGGGTGGCCGTGAATATGGGTAGGAGAGTTTATGAATTTTGGGAAATTTAAGAGTTTTCTTCCATTTGGAGTGGAAAGCCCATTCATGGACTTTCTCTACCTCTTGATCTGTAACAGTCATCATCGTATGGAAGCTTTCACTGAAAAGAAACAATGTCTGTGTGTTCAAAACAGCTTTGCCCTGAGAAGAATCTCCATGATTTTCTCTACACTTGCAAAATGTTGTGTTACAGTGGATACTCACTGATGTGTGTTCCAGTAACTACCTCTGCAGGGAATGCTCGACTGTAAAACTGCCCATTCAGAGAAGTAGAGTGACTTTTAATCTGTAGGAGAAAATGTTGCTGTTCTAACCAGGTTGTTATTAGGAACAATCTTCTGATGTACCATTTTGAGTGGTGATAGATGCTTTACACCACTGGATGAAAGACACTGTGACAGAAATTGCTGCAATGGTGGATCTCGCAACAAATGGCGTTAATTGGACTTTTTAGCTCATCATTGACATCACAATATATTTGCGCCACAAACGACTGGAACATCAATAGAATAATTGCACAGCGATGTCAATGTCATATCTGGGACCTCATGAACGTTGTGCCCAATAGCTTACCTTCTTAACCAATGAAAGAAAAGGATAGAGAAAGAAACAGATCAAATGACTGAGAAAGAAATAGGGTGAATTAGAGACAAAAGAGAAATAAAGAGACAGAAAGAAAGAGTGGATTAAGAGGGAGAAAAGGAGACAAAAAGGAAAAGGAAACAATTTAAAAGAACAAGCAGAAGAAGAGGACATTGTAACCCAGTTGTGTTTTGGAATAGTTAATGAGTGAATGGCAGGGTAATGTGTGAAATGCACAAACATTCTTGACGCATGAAATACAGAACCAGCGGCCCCATCCATCGTGAACAGGAACGGTGAAGCACCCAGTGGATACACCATTGCACTGCTTTCATCGGAACATCTAGTTTGCCTACTATCATCATGGTAGTTGCATGATATAATAATAATGGAGTTGTTGACTGATCATTGCAATAAATCTCTATTAATTAGTCTACAAAAGACCAAGAAATTATGCAAGGCAAACCCCACTGGAGAGCTTTGGGAACCATAGGTCCAAATTGACCTTTTTCCTCCTAAGCAAGCTACATTTATCATGTCATGTCTCAAATTACTCATATATATTGTATCCCAAGATGTTATTTTCTGAAAGAACTATCTAATTTCCATATCTGAGTATCGAAACAGCTTTACATCCTGAAAATTATTGCTTTCCAGGAGTATGGATGACAGGACTGGCACAAAATGCTGCCAAGACAAAAAATAACGATTTTTAAAAAAACCTCTAGGAACAATTCACTATCTGCTGGAGTGAGGCTTTAAAGCTTCCTTGGTTCCTTTACAGGCCTCCCAAGTTTCAGTATCACCTCTAGACCATAAATCATGTCATTAACAGGGTCCTTCTCTACGACATTAATTACCAGCCCTAAATACTGTAGCAACAAGAACAGGTCAGAGGCTGGGTATTCTGCGGTGAGTGTTTCACCTCCTGACTCCCCAGCATCTACAAGGCACAAGTAAGGAGTGTGATGGAATACTCTCCACTTGCCTGGATGAGTGCAACTCCAACAACACTCAAGAAGCTCGATACCATCCAGGACAAAACAGCCCGCTTGATTGGCACCCCATCCACCACCTTAAACATTCACTCCCTCCACCACCGGCGCACCGTGGCTGCAGTGTGTACCATCTACAAGATGCACTGCAGCAACTCGCCAAGGCTTCTTCGGCAGCACCTCCCAAACCCGCGACTTCTTCCACCTAGAAGGACAAGGGCAGCAGGCGCATGGGAACACTGCCACCTCCAAGTTCCCCTCCAAGTCACACACCATCCTGACTTAGAAATATATCGCCGATCCTTCATCGTTGCTGGGTCAAATTCCTGGAACTCCCTCCCTAACAGCACGGTGGGAGTACCTTCACCACACGGACTGCAGCGGTTCAAGAAGGTGGCTCACCACCACCTTCTCAAGGGCAGTTAGGGATGGGCAATAAATGCTGTCCTTGCCAGCAATGCCCACATCCCATAAAAACGAATAATTTTTTTTTTAAATGGCTGCGTTGGGAACAATATAGAGTCTACAGACCAGAAACAGTTAGTTTTGGACTCCAGCACAAGTAGAAACATCTTCTCTACGTCTACCCTATCAAACCTTTTCATAATATTAAAGACCTCGATCAGGTCACCCCACAGCCTTCTGTTTTCTAGAGAAAAGAGCGCTGGCCTGTTCAGCCTTTCCTGAGTTCTGGTATCATCTTTAAGAATCTTTTTGGACCTTCTCCAGTGTCTATCCTTTTTATAAATATGGAGACTGTGCACAATACTCCAAGTGTGGTCTAACCAAGGTGTTATACAACTTTAACATAACGTCTCTGCTTTTCAATTCCATCCCTCTAGAAATGACCTCCAGTGCTTGGTTTACCTTTTTGAGGGGCTTATGTTGCTACTTTTAGTGTTTGGGCATCTGTACCCCTAGATCCATTTGCTCCTCTACCCCATTTAGACTCTTATCCAAGCAGTATGTGGCCTTATTTTTCCTACTAAAATGTAACACTTATTTATATTGAAATTCATTTGCCAATTACATGCCCATTCTGCAAGTTTATTAATGTTGTCTTCCTCAATATTTACTATGCCCCCAATTTGGTGTCTTCCGCAAATTTTGAAATTGTACTTCAGATTCCCGAGTCCAAATCGTTAATGTAAATTGTGAACAGCAGTGGTCTCAGCACTGATCTATTTGGAACACCACTTCCCACCTTTTGCCAGTCTGAGTATCAACCCTTAACTCTCCGTTTTATGTTCTGTAGTCAATTTGTATTAACGTCGTATATCCAGCAATTTCATGGTCTCCATTAACTTCAGTGGGGAGCCTCGTAGCGAGAAGGGACGCTTCTCGGCTTTGGCGAGGCTAATAGCAGAGTGGCGCAAATGATCCAGCAGTTTGCAGCGAATCAGAACGCATGCCATATCTCTTTTATCTGCAAATTGCTGGATTTTTTTACCAATTAATAATGGCAAGTGCCGTAAATGCATCATTATAATCCCAGCAATTTATGACCCATTAGTTTAGCCAGATATTGAGAATGAGAAGTATATTCAATTACATTTGGTAATATTACAATTCTAAATAATTATTTGGCATATGCACCTGAAGTTATAAATAATACTCCAAACAGGAGTTTAGAAAAATCTGAATGTTGCCATCTACCATGCTGACATCTATGGAGACATCTTGCTCTAAGAGCAATGATTTTATACACACTGCAATGAACCCTCTGTATATACCATTATATTAGTGTATTTTTCTGAATACACCCATTATCCATGAATGCAAATACTACATATTTGTGTAGGAAAAGCATATTTTATTGTGACAGGGACATACCAAGATACAGTTGGCGTGAATACTTTCATATCATCAGGACCCGTGGATAAAAGATCAGATGCATCTGCACATTCCAGAACCAGTCACTATACTGAAGGTACATATGAATCAGGATTAAAAGACTGACATGGAAGGGGGGGAAAGAAGACACGGGAAAGGATGTTTACTTCACCAGCTAGAAAAATATTACAGGTAAATCAAACAATAGTGAATGGAAAACCAAATAACATTAATTGTTTATCTCCAGGACAACGTGTAGCAGTAACTTGAAATTACTAAATGACATGTAAGAAAAAATACATTTTTCTTTGTAGAATGGTACTATCATCATATAAATATGCATGATAGATTTGCATGAAGACGGAGCTAAAATATAGTTGTGTGGCGGATCGCCACCTAAACGGGCGCAATCCACTTTTCCATCCATGGACAATAAATCGGGCACCTTGCCTTTAAGAAGCATGCTGCCTTTAAGGCATGACAAAGGAGCGGGCGTCGCCCTCAGTGTGTACACAAAAGCGCGGGCGTCGCCCCATTCTGGTTTCAGTTTTAGCAGAGAAGAGCTGGGGCAGCCATCTCTCAAGAGAATGTAATAAAAAGCCATGTGTTCCTCAGATCGGTTCGGCCTCCATTCGTGTTCCGCGGCAGCCTCAACATTGGTGACCCCGACACTCAGAACGTATTCCGAGCACTGCAATGGCGGACACGAACGCAGTTTCCGTGAAACTGCCGGAGTTTTGGGAAAACCAGCCCGAAGCCTGGTTCCTCCAAGCTGAGTCCCGATTCCGGCTGCGACACATCACCACAGATGGGACGAAGTATGACTACCTCGTCGCATCACTCGGTAGCTCCACAGTCACGAAGGTCTGGATAGCGCTGCAGAACTCACCAGAGGAGGGCAAGTATGCACATCTTAAGGCCGCGCTCCTTAAAAGATTTACGACCTCGACATACCAGCGAAACTGCCGCCTCCTCGACCTTCCAGGCCTCGGTGACGCCTCACCGTCAGACCTCCTCTCCCACATGCTCTCACTCACCGACGAGAGCCCACCCGGGTCCCTCTTCCGCACGCTGTTCATCCGCCAGCTACCTCCCAGCATCCGCCCAGCGATTGTGGCGTCCGGCCTCACGGACCTAGAAGCCCTGGCCGACGAGGCCGACAAGCTGCTGCCTGCTCACTCCAGCCGCGACGTCGCTCCGGACCTGGCAGCCACAGCCTGGGCGCGCCCCTCACCGGCCACCACGCGGCCACAAGGCCCAGCCACGGGGCCCACAGGGCCTTCGCGCCCCACAGACCCGGGCTACTGTTACTACCACGCACGGTTCGGCGCCAGGGCACAACGGTGCACACCTCCCTGCTCCTTCAAGTCCGCCCCCGTACCAGCCTCCGCGATGGCCGTGGGCCACGCGGGCTTCCTGCTGTACATCACGGATGACAAAACCGGCCGCCGGTTCCTGTGCGACACTGGAACTCAGCACAGCATCATCCCGGCCTCCACCCTCGACATCCAAAAGGGCGAACGAGGACAGACGCTGGCTGCCGCTAACGGCTCGGACATCCGGACGTACGGCACCCGCACAGTCACCCTCGACCTCGCTGGTCGCCGCTACCGATGGAAGTTCATCACTGCCAAGGTACTCTCCCCTCTCATCGGTGCAGATTTCCTGTGCGCCCACGGCCTACTGGTAGACATCCCTCGACACCGCCTCGTGGACATGAACACCATGTCCCCCATCCTGGGCGCCATGGCCCCCCATCAACCCGCCGACATGGTGTCACAGTGCCACGCCCGGGCCATGGATGACTACTCGGCAATCCTGGCCGAATTCACGGCCCTCACCAACCCGACCTTCTCCGCGGAGGTCGCCAAAAACGGGGTGGAACACTTCATCCCCACCACAGGCCCCCCAGTGTACGCCCACGCCCGCAGGCTGGACCCGGCCAAACTGGAGATCGCGCGGACCGAGTTTGCCACTATGGAACAGCTCGGCATCATCCGCCGCCCCAACAGTCCCTGGGCCTCCCCACTCCACATCGCCCCCAAACCAGGCGGGGGTTGGCGCCCCTGCGGGGATTACCGCCGCCTCAACGACGCCACCACCCCTGATCGGTACCCCGTGCCGCACATTCAGGACTTCTCGGCTAGACTGGCCGGCCGCTCAGTCTTTTCCAAAGTCAACCTGGTGCACAGCTACCACCAAGTCCCCGTCCACCCCGCGGACGCCCCTAAGACGGCCGTAATCACCCCCTTCGGGCTTTTCGAGTTCCTGCGGATGCCCTTCGGCCTCAAAAACACAGCCCAGGCATTCCAACGGCTCATGGACTCGGTCCTTCGGGATCTGAAGTTCCTGTTCGTCTACCTGGACGACATCCTGGTAGCCAGTTCCTCTAAGCAGGAACACCTTGAACACCTTCGCATCCTGTTCGGGCGCCTCAGCGACCACGGGCTTATCCTCAGCCCAGCCAAGTGCTAGTTCGGCCTGGACAAGATCGACTTCCTCGGTCACCACATCACCCATGCTGGGGCCATTCCCCTGCCCACCAAGGTGCAGGCCGTCCAGCAATTTCCCCGCCCCACCACCATCAAAAGACTCCAGGAGTTCCTCGGGATGGTGAATTTCTACAACCGCTTCATCCCCAAAGCGGCATCCCTCATGAGGCCCCTGTATGAAGCCCTCCGGGGCAGGAGCGGCAAGATGGCGGTCGAATGGACGGCAGACGTATCAGCCGCCTTCAACTCCACCAAGACCGCGCTCGCCGACGCCACCCTGCTCGCGCACCCACGGCCCAATGCCAGAGTAGCGCTCACCACGGACGCCGCCGACCACGCGGTCGGCACCGTGTACGAGCAGTGGGTCGACGGCGCCTGGCAACCACTTGCCTTCTTCAGCCGCCAACTACGCCCCCCGGAGGTCAAGTACAGCACCTTCGACCGCGAGCTCCTCGCGCTGTACCTGGCGGTCCGCCATTTTCGTTTTTTGCTGGAGGGCCACCCCTTCACTGCGTTTGTCGACCACAAACCCCTGACATTCGCAGTGGCAAAGACAATCGACCCCTGGTCCACCAGGCAGCAGCGCCAGCTCGCGGCAGTGTCCGAGTTCACCACGGACATCCAACACGTCTCCGGCCGAGACAACATGGTAGCCGACTGCCTCTCCCGCCCCGCCATCCACGCCGCACACCTGGCAGTCGACTACGCTCAACTCGCAGCAGACCAGCTCACGGACCCTGATCTGCTCTCCGCACCTACCAACCTACCAGGGCTATGCCTGGCCGACGTCGCCTGCGGCCCGACCGCAGTCACGGTCAAGTGCGACATATCCCTATCTCAACCTCGGCCCACCGTCCCAGCGTCCTGGCGCCGCCGGGTATTCGAGATTCTCCACAACCTCTCCCACCCCGGCGCCCGCACATCCATCAAATTGGTAGCCAACCACTTTGTCTGGCGCGGCCTTCGTAAGGATGTGCGTACTTGGGCCAACTCCTGCCTAGCCTGCCAACGGGCCAAGGTGCAGTAACACATGAAAGCACCCCTCGAGGAGTTCACCGTCCCTTCACGTAGATTCGACCACATCCACATGGACATCGTCGGGCCCCTGCCGCCGTCGCAAGGCCACACGCACTGGCTGACGATCGTCGACCGCACCACGCGCTGGCCCGAGGCAGTTCCACTGACCTCTACCACCACCACCGACATCGCCAGAGCCTTCGTCAGCACCTGGGTCGCACGGTTCGGCGTCCCCTCCGACATGACGTCGGACAGAGGTCCGCAATTTACCTCTGAACTCTGGACCGCCATCGCACGCAATCTCGGGGTGACCATTCACCGCACCACAGCGTACCACCCCCAAGCCAACGGACTGTGTGAGCGGTTCCACAGATCCTTGAAGGCATCTCTTCGAGCTAGCCTCCAGGACGGCGCCTGGACCGACCGACTCCCGTGGGTCCTCCTCGGCCTGCGCTCTGCGGTTAAAGAAGACCTCCACGCATCGGCAGCAGAGCTCGTGTATGGCCAGCCGCTGCGCGTACCCGGCGAGTTCCTGCCCACCGCCACGACACCCTGGTCAGCCGACCAGCAACGCCACGACTTCGCCTCACCGGCGCTACAGTTCGCCCCGGTGCCCATTGCCCGGCATGGCGAATCCACCTCACACGTCCCGCTAAGCCTGCACCAGGCACGGTTCGTTTGCGTCCGGCACGACGCCCACCGCGGACCCCTTCAATCCCCGTACGACGGGCCCTACAAAGTGCTACAGGCTGGGGACAAATTTTTCGCCCTACAAGTGGGCGACAGGACTGAAAAAGTGTCGGTTGACCGACTCAAGCCAGCACACTCGGAGCCTGGTGAGCAGGTCCCAGTAGCTCGTCCACCGCCATGCGGCCGACCTGCCCTCAAGCCAGTACACCCGGCTGCTCCACGCCCGGCCGTTCCATGTCCACCGGCGTCCTACAAGAGCCGCTCCGGCCGGCCCATCAGACCGCCGCACCGTCTCGTCCACACCTCCTAAGCGGATTCTGGGGGGAGCTGTGTGGCGGATCGCCACCTAAACGGGCGCAATCCACTTTTCCGTCCGTGGACAATAAATCAGGCACCTTGCCTTTAAGAAGCATGCTGCCTTTAAGGCATGACAAAGGAGCGGGCGTCGCCTTCAGTGTGTACACAAAAGCGCGGGCGTCGCCCCATTCTGGTTTGGTTTTAGCAGAGAGAAGAGCTGGGGCAGCCATCTCTCAAGAGAATGTAATAAAAAGCCATGTGTTCCTCAGATCGGTTCGGCCTCCATTCGTGTTCCGCTGCAGCCTCAACAGTTTCCTATTTATGTTATCAGATTTAAGAAAAATGACTTCTTAACTTTGATTAGGTTCATCCACTGAAGGAATCTCCATAAGGTGGAGACACCACAGAAAAAAGTAGTGGATCTTTGTCCCCATATCCTTCACAAGTAGGTTCTCAGATGATTTGAGGTAGCTCTAACAACACCTTTAACACCAAAAGCATCCCAAGGCACTTCACAGAGACATGAGGAAAATATGGACACAGAGCCAAAGAAGGAGATATTAGGAGGGGTGAAAAAAAGCTTGGTCAAATCGGTGGATTTTAAGGAGGGTCTTAAAGATTGAAATGGAGAGGCTGGAGTTTAGGGAGGTAATTTCAGAACTTGGGACCCAGGCAGCCCAATGGTGGAGAAAAGGGAGGGGACGGATTCAGAAGAGGAGTGGGTCAGGGGAACAGAGAGTATAGGGGTCTGTTTATAACACTGGAGGAATTTACAGAGATAGGGACGGGTGAGGCCATAGAGGGATTTAAACACAAGGATGAGAATTTTAAGTTGGAGGCAGCTGAGGAACAGCAAGGACAGGAGTGATGGGTGAGCGGGACTTGGTGCTGGATAGCATCTGAGTAGCAGATTGTTGGACGAGCTGAAGGTTATTGAGGGTGGAGAATGGAATGCAGTCTAGGAGAGCATTACAACAGTTCAATCTGAAGGTGACAAAGGCATGATGAGGGTTTCAGTGTCAGATGGGCTAAGGTTGGGATAGAGAGGGCTGATATTACAGAGGTGAAAGTAGACAGTCTGTGATAGAAAGCATATAAAATCAGAAGCTTGGCTCAGGTCAAATAATATGTTGTGTCTTGTTTAGTGGGGGAGGAGGGCGATTGGTGTCGGTGGCAAGGGTATGGAGTTTGTAGCGACCAACAAAGATGATGCCTTTAATCTTCCCATTGTTTATCTGTAGGAAATTGTGGCTCACCAAATACTGGATGCCCAACAACTAGGGGAGACGATGCCAGAGAGGTAGGGCTGGTTGTCATCAACGTACATGTGTAAACTGACCCCACACCTGCAGAGATGTCGCCAAGGAACAGCATGTAGATGAGGAAGAGGAGGGGGAGGGGCCCAAGTTTAGATCTTTGGTAGACTCAAAAGGTGACCGTGTGGGGGGTGGGAACTGAAACAATTTCTGGAGATCCTAAGGCTACCATTGGATAGGTAAGAGGGGAATCTAATGAGTGTATTCCCTCCAAGCTGGACAACGGTGGCGAGGCATTTGGAGGAACGTGTCAAAAGCTACAGAGATCGAGATGCATGAGGAGGAATAATACACCATGGTCACAGTCACAGAGAATGTCTTTCATGACTTTGGTTAGGGCCATTTTGTTGCTGTGGCAAGGCAAAATCCTGATTGGAGTGATTCAAACAGGAAGCTGTGGCAGAGATGGGCATGGATCTGGGAGGCAACAACATGTTAAAGGACAAGCTACATATTGAAGCAGTGTGATCTGTTCTATGATCACAGTATGGTTTTTGAAATGACATTTATATTGTTGGTCATCATGCCTAATTTGCTCATCTCTAGAACTTCAGTGAGTCTCTTGTCATCACCTTGGACATCTCCAAACCTTTGACAGTCTGGCATGATGTGCTTTTAAACAAGTTACTGCATGATCTTTCAAAGTTCCAGTCATGGTTAGCAGGCTCTTCTCAAATCTATGCTGTAGTAGATTGCTGATCCAATGATTATTTCCCAATGTTTTTGGTATTCTCAATGGCTCTGCTATGTTTGCAGTCTCACTCTGTTCCTTCTTCTTATTGGCGATCTCCTACATTCTCCATCCAACCCTATCCACTCTTTTGCTGATGATCCCACTCTATCTTCTTCAGCCTCCTTCAGATTGCATGACCTCAGTGCAAACATCATTCTCCTTGCAATGGTGGTTGAAGCATCTTGGTCACCTCAATGCCTTTCAATAGTCCTATCAAAATCTTGTTTCTATCAATTCTTCAAAAACTCAATTTCTTTGTTTCTCTTGGAAATCCAACCTGGTACTACTACTTCAATTGATGATCTTGCCCTACTATATGCTTGATTCTCAACTGGAACACCCACATCTCCTCCATTGATCTAGCTGCCTCCAAGAAACCTGTGTCCTAAACATTTATTTTCCCCTCAACAACTGTTAACTTCCTAAAGATTGGAATACTGCTCCCACATCTCATCATGCTTTTCTAACACTGCTGCCACACTTCTGGTCAGACTATAAGAAAAATTGTACTAACAGGCAACCCATCTCTCACTTCTACCCTTAGCTCTGTCAGAGGCCTTTTTTACACTCAACATCCTCCCTCTTTTGAAATCAAGACTTATTGCATCATTTGTTACTCTAATTCATTCTTTTTCAAGACATCAGAACTGTCAAACTCCTTACCTCTCTTAGTCTTCCCATTCCACAATCTACAGGTTTTTAAAACTCAATTTTATCTCATCTACCCTCCTGCACTTTTCAACCTTGGTGGTGCTTTGCACTATGAGCCTTGACCTTTCACCTGGCTTTGTTAATATATGTAAAAATTACAAGATAACTGGAGTAAGCAATTGATAGCATTCAAATGGAACCAGAACAAGTTAAGTGAATGGCTTAAGGAACAGCAGATAGGTTTAACCTATGTACATTGGAGAGCAAGAAACATGAAATGGACACAGTAATTGGTTTCCATTAGCGAAATGTAAGAGTAGAAGTACTTAGGTGTGATTATTAACCATTCCCTGCAAGTATCTGGTCAATGTCAAGCTGTTATCAGTAGGATAATCAAGTACTTTTGCATTTGCAGGATGCATTTGTTGATTATTAAATAATTTTAATTCTCTAGTTACTCACTGAAATCACTTTTAGAATATTGTGTGTAGGGCATACGGCCTTCAAATAGATATTGATGCATTGGAGAGAGTTCAGAGAAGAGTTACAAGGATGATTGCAGCACATAGAACTGTTTCAATTGGAGAAAAGATTGATGTTCAGACACAGGTCCTCAAAATATTAACAAGCATGAATGGTATAGATGTAAGCAAGCTGCTTAACTTGGACTATGAGCACAGAACTAGAGTTGTAAGCACTAAATTAAACTAGGGGGGTTTCTCCCACAGAACAGTGGATAAGTGGAACAGATTCCTAACAAAAGTAGTTAATGTTAGTGTAATTAATTTCTCAAAAAAAGCCGGATAACTGTCTGGTTGCAAAAAGGATTGAAGGCTATAGGGATGTGTGGACAGAATTGGATTTTCTGGAGTTTTCCTTGATTGATTTTGGAGGTCAGGGAGAGATTTTGCAGAACATTCACTGAAGCAAGTAAATACATTTGGTGGTACTCATGATAGAATGGATTGCACATGGCTTGTGGAAAAAACAGCATTGATGGCCAGAAGGGCCTTTTCTCATTCCATGCTTTCTTATTTACAGATTACATTTGCACCTATCTGTGGAACTTTGGGAGAAATCTTCATTGGAGATACCCTCCACAGGATCATTTTCAGGATGAATGGCATATCGGCCAGAGTGCCACTGGATGGTTCCCCTACATTTCCCTGAAGGTAACCTTCAGTTGACTCTGGAGATATAAATGGCAACATCTTGGCACGATATAGAGGAGAACTACTGGATTTGCACACTTAGATGCAGCACATCAATTTGACAGTTGACTTGTGAAGACAACCACACTTTGTGATGTTGCAAAAAAAATTGCAATGTACTTGTCTCAATGTTTGTGGTTGAGCCTATGTGACATGGTCTCTCTGTTTAGCTATCCTTTGGCATATGAGACTATATTCTCCTACCTTCATACTCTAGGATTGTGGTGGAGCAGATGAAGGCACAACACATATTGTTCATATGTTCTTCTGTGTCAATCCTGTGGAAGATACCTCCATTTGAGAGATTTTCTCTTCGTACTCAAGCCTAAACTGAAATATTCGTTCCTCGATGTACTTAGTTGCTCAGATTTCAACAATTTATTTAGCCACAACAGCTTCAGGTGACACTTACAATCCCCTCCTCTAAGATCACAATGGAGTCCTGTTTTATTGACCATCAGGAAGTGAAAGAATCATCTATGCAGATATAGGAGGCAAGATTTTGCTTAATTGGCATTGGATTATGCATTATCTGAGAATTATTTCACAGTAAGACTTTACAAGAATTGATCATTAGCATGAACATGTTCAATTTATGAAAAAGCAAATCTTTCTGGACCAATAACAACATTTGCTTGTGTTTCCAGGCCTTCCATATATAATATTGTAATGGATATTATATATCGTGTGTAATAATAATAGTTGAGATTGTAAAGTTCTAGAACCTAGATTGATAAAATGAACTAACACCAGAATCAGAATATTCTGGATCTCTCTTCCTTTGATCATGTAAACATTCTTCCTTTGGCCACATCAATGTTTCACATTGTTACTTTAAAAAAAATCTAGCTACATGGCACAGATCAGTCTTACAGTTCTAAGTTTGGTTCCTATAAGTAAGTATAATTTTGAAAATGGTTTACTGCACTGGTAGAACTATTGGGGAAACTTGGATTTCTGCTGGGAATCTTGTCTTAATGCCACCTTTCACCAATTATTACCTGAATCGTGAGGAAAAAATAATTTGCATGGATCAAATGACTGATTTAATATTTGAGGCAGTAAATTAGAATAAAATCAGTTGACTGCTAATTGAAGGTCTTACTTCTCTGACTGCAAAGAATAAACCACCACCGGATGTTTTAATGTATTGTGGTGGGGCAATACAATGGGAAGCCCTGAGTGGATGTTTCTTACTTACAACAAAACTAGAATCAGTCTAAAAGGATTTTCCTTTGACATCTGTCATCTCTAACTTCTTGGTAGGGATATTCAATATGGATGCTAATTCAATTGAAATTTTCAAGACTGAGATCAATAAATGTTTGTTAGGTAAGGGTATTAAGGGATATGGAGAAAAGGTAGGTAAATGGAGTTGAGGTACAGATCAGCCATGATCTAATAGAATGGTGGAGCAGGCTCAAGGAGGCTAAATGGCCTACCGTTCTGTTCCTTTGTTAATATTGAGTTAATTCAGATTTAGCTTTGTTTCTACTATACCTTCTTAAACTCCAATTTTCTTAAAAATAGAAGTGCCTTCTTTGAGCTAACAGAAATTTGGTAGCTTATCATCCTTCTCTGATTCTGTTTCAGATAGTATAGGATAAATTCAATGGTCCCACACTCCTAGTGGACAACTGTGCTTGAAGGGAGGTAGGGTTACAAGACTTTCTTAGTGCTCCCTTTAAGCATGGCTCCTCAGTGGGATCTCAGGATCAGTGAATATACCCCTATATTTCCTCATATTAAGATAATGAGACTGGGTTATTGCTTCAGGCTCTTGGATTAGAGGTGATTGCCACGAGCAACCAACAGATGCTTTGATCGTTCATGTCAAAGCATTGAGGACAGAAAAACACACCAGAACAAATGTATCCTAAAATACCATTGGCAGATCCATGACACCCATATTTGTATAAAAATTGTGGTTTGCATGAATCCTTGTGAATCCCTAGCTCCAAAAATTAACATGAAATGTAATGACCATGCATCATTTTGTTTGATGTATTTAAGTTATTTTTTATTCATTCTGGGGATGTGGACGTCGCTGGCAGGGCCAGCATTCATTGGCCAGCCCTAGTTGCCCTTGAGAAGGTGATGATGAGCCTTCTTCTTAAACTGCTGCAGTCTATGGTAAAGGTGCTCTCCCAATGCTGTTATGTAAGGAGTTCCTGGATTTTGGCCAAACGACAATAAAGGAATGGCGACATACGTCCATGTCGTGATGGTGTGTGATTTGGAGCGGAATCTGGAGGTGATGGTGTTCCCATGCAACTACTGCCCTGTCCTTCTAGCTGGTAGAGGTCGCGGGTTTGGGAGGTGCTGGCGAAGAAAACTTGGCGAGTTACTGCAATGCATCCTGCAGATAACACACACTGCAGCCACAGTACGCCAATGGTGGAGGAATTTGATGTTTAAGTCATACATACATCTATTTGTCTATCCATTTAACTAACCAATATAATCCACTTGTAGTGCCTCCGTTAGTAGTGTTCAACCACACATTGTATTTTTACACTTATATGTAGTGCTTATTAGAAGTTGGATGTACAAAGTTGCTTTTAAAGTATTGTGTTACACACTCTAGTTTGAAACAATGGCCTAGAAATTCACTGGCCTTAGCGCCGCTTTTGAGGCGCTAGAGGGCCTAGCGGCGAAGTTATGGCCAGTTTTGAAATTGACAGGGGCCCTAAATCGGCGTTAGGCCGGTAGCGCTGCGCCGGCACCGATGACGTCATCGGTGTGCGCAGCGTCCCGGTTGCCATGGTAACCCGCCCGAACTCGGAAATTGAGTTGCGGCCGCCTCACCCGTGGCAGCCGCAAGCAACGTTCTGGCAGAGGTGCCTTACAGAACGTTGCGCCGGCGCATTAAAGGCCCCGCGGCGGCCGGCCGCTTTCCCGCCGCCCGCCTGGCCGCAGCTCCCTCCCCGGACTTCCCCCCCCCCCCGGAACAGAAGCAAGCCCGGCACTTGTCCGAGGTGCCGGGCTCATTTTTAAAAAGATTATCGCGGGCCGCGGCCGGGTGCAGGCAGCTCCTCCTTAAGGGAAGGAGGAGGCCTGCACTTCCCGAACCTGCCGCACCGCAGCGGGCGCCGCAGCGCCGGAATAGCGCCGAAATTCAGTGCATAGCGCCAGTTTTCAGGCGCTAACAGCTTTCAGCAGCGCCGGCAGCCGTTTGGGCGCAGAAGTAGTGAATTTTTGGCCCGCCCAGCGCGACTTAGCTCCGGCACTAACTTCCGGCGCTAAAGCCGTCGCTGCGCCAAAACCCAATTTCTAGGCCATAGGGCCCAATTTAGTGGATTGTGTGGGAAATGGTCGGATTCCCCGAATGTGAGGTCCTGACCCACAAAAAAATGTCAGCCAGCTGCACGCAATTTTCCCTCAAGTGGCCAATTAATTTCCAGCGTGTGGACAGCCTTGCTAATTGTCCATTTCTAGTCAGAAAGCCCCACAGTATGATGTCATCATTCGTGGTGCTTTCAAGGTCCACAGCAAGCATTGCTTCCTCTGTTGGCTTCCAAACAAACCATACAGGATGGCAGAGGAGCCTGCAGCAGCTGTGGCCAGTGCCAGACCCCGAGCTGCCTCCAAATTCGACGAAGCTTCACTGCAGGCATTATTGGATGGGGTTAGGGCCCACAGGGAGGTCCTCTTCCCTAGGTCAGGCAGGAAGAGGCCTCCCACTGAGACCAAGGCTGCATGGATGCAGGTGTCAGCAGATGTCAACTCGAATGTGCATGTAACCTTGGCATCACATCTCTAACTCCTTCCTCTACTCCCCCACAGGACCATCCAGAGCCCCCATCCCCACTGTGGAGGAGGAAGAGGCTGTGCAGCCAGACTCCTCAGAGGAAGCTCCAACCTCTGAGGGCACAGCGTCAGCAGAAGTAAGCGCACCCAGCACCAGCGCAGACACTCACACTTTGGGGGGACCTTCGGGACATAGAGTAGTGTTGTCACCTGGTGTTTCACAGCTCACAAGTGAGCCTCAGCAGATTCTGGAGACAGGGACAGCAGTAAAGAGTCCTCGTCGGAGGACGCAGGACTCTGCCAGCTCAGCTCAACTGCGCTGCATGTCGACCCTCTGCCTCTGCGTCCATCCGCAAGAGAAGAGGTGATGGATCTCCATGCACAGATGCAGGAGTCTCTGGCAGGTTTTGTCTCCAGGGTCGCTGCGGGTGTGGAGTGAATGGAGGAGTCCATAGCGACCATGAGCAGAGCTTTTGTGGAGTCATTGGTGCATGAACGCATCACCATGGAAAGGTTGGCAACCTCCATGGAGGAGATAACTCGCCAGGGTATGGAAAACATGGTGAGTGCTCATAAGAGAATGACATCTCTTGAGGAGCGTTGGCCATCTATTGAACAGAGAAACCAGACCTTCATGGAAGTCCTTCTGAGTAGGACTGCCAGTGCAGGAATGGGTCCCCATGGCCCCCTAAAGCGCAGCAAGGTGCTCTCAAGCCACTTCCAAGCGCTGGCCCCTTCTGCTCTGTGCAGCTTCAGGTGAGTGAGCAGCAGCCTGGTGCTCCTGATGCTCATCCTGCTGTTCCTAGTTCTGCTGCTGCCGCCTCTGCTGCTGGAGATCCTCTAATGGCAAGAAGGGAAGGAAAAAAAGGCATCCCATGCTTCCCGTAGATGCCCCTGCTGAGGAAGCGCTGAGTGAAGGTGGCAAGAGGGGCTTCCCAGGAGATCACATTGGAGAAGTGTGTGAGGCTCCAACCTTCCACAGCTGTGCCTAAGCCTTGAAGAAGTAGCCCCAAGCCTGCAGCAACAAGGTCCTTCACCATACAAATGCTCTCTGATTAAATCGCAGCTTTCCCGAATGACCTGCAGCTGACAGCAAGCAAGCCGGCAAGCTTCACGCCAGGTTTCATCAGCGGGGTTCCCCGCAGGCGTGTTTAGCGTGGGGAACCCCACAAAATCGCAACGGCCCCTGAAAATAGGTTTAAACATGGTAATGATTGGTGATTAGTGTTCCGACGGCCAGTCCCGCCAGCAGTGGGCGGGACTGATTCAGGTCACAGAGAAACGGCGGTCCGAAAGTCGGACGGGGCGGGGAATCAGGCGGGGGGGGGGTCGCGACCCCCTATTTCTGCGATTTTCGGCCCCCGCCCGCCTGAAAACCCGCCCGACGGCTGGCAGAAAATCGGGGCCAATGTGTTTACAAACCATTCGCCCAGAGCAACATCTGTATTTTTAATCAATAGACTTAATTCAATGATTGCCCAAAAGATAGAATCACTTTGTTAAGCTGCAACAATGCATATTAAAACCACAGAGTCTGGTTGTATTCCCCAAACACAATTCTTCATCATATGAAAAGTTAACCAAGGCACAGAAATTAGAAGCACTGCTAAATCTATAGGCAAACAACTTTATTTGTGGAAATACAAATGTCAATGGCTCCCAATGGCTCCATATCAAGGTAAGTTCCAAAAAAATGATTCCAGATTTGGTCCTGTTATTTCCCGAACTCTCTATTTCTTCACTTCCCAACACAAAATACCCCATCTAGCATGAAGGCCTGGATTACACTGTTGAACTGAGTTTAAGAGTAAATAACCATTCTCTCTGGCACACACATTGCTACAGAACAGTTGACATTTTTCAGTAAATTATTCAAACTGACAGATGTAGTTTGGATTGAATTTTGAGGTGGTCTCCAGCAAGTGAAGACAGTTTTGTAACATATAACATGCAGTTTGTTGCCTGCATATAACACTTGAGGTTCGCGACACTCCAGATAGTGATCATTAGCATTGTATCCATATATTGCATTGCTATGCCCTGGAATAGTACATCCAGGCCACCTTAGTTAATTCATAATTATTTTTTTTTGCAGGACAGTGTAGCGTATCCTGTATTACTTTTGTTCCCTTCTTCCATTTTTCCCCCCTTCTGAAGATGGTGACTCACGAAAGAGTATTGTTCCACAAATACCAGCAGCCCTCCAGTACGTTTTGCTCATGTATGAGTTTCAGACAGTGCGTGCTTGCAGGTGTTCAACAGGGTGGGGTGGAAGAGATATGTAGGGAAAGAAACTATAGCTGAGCTTGATTTTGTCCTCACCCGATATACGCATGCTTTCCATCTGGTGTCACTGGATAGTAATCAAGATTGGGAATCCTGGCCTTTTTTTTGTGACTCCACCACTAGCTCAAAGGATCAGTGGTAGCACTTTCCAGCTGAGATCAACTAACTCAGCATATACCACAGATCAAACCTGGTTCTTTATTGGCTCAGTATCACACCTAGCAGAACATTTACTTAATGAGACATCAAAGCGTTCTAAAATACCTGTTCAGTGTTGACATCATTCAGTTTATCAATGTAAAACTGCTAGGAACAAAGTGCAAATGAAATATGCCTATGTTTTCAGCCACATAAAATGGACAACATATGGGGCTGTTCTGCTACTCCATGTGATATTAGCCCTGATTTTAACCTAACCCACTAGGTGGGAACGGGTTTCGTTCCGGTCGGACACCCACTTTACACCTCGCTTGATTTTACTCACCATTGACTTCAATGTTGTTTCAGAGTCCTCCTATCCTGTGGATATTTTCTGGTCACTAAGCAGAAAAGTCATGGAGATAAGTTCTCAATGCTGGTATTGGTAGAACAAAATGGAAAATATTCCACTTCTGAATGCTGGTATTTCTCACCTTGATTAGGATAAAAACACACACACGGTCACTCATACCCTCCCTCTGCACCCATTTTAACAGGTTGCCATAGTTTCCTATGTATCCCAGTCTCAACTATTGACTCCTGTTAAACAGTGTTGATTAACATCTTTTAAAAAAAAGAGCTAGCTAAATATCTAATTAGGAATAGGGTTAAGCCATATAAATACAGATAGCGATAATCAAATCTTGTGTGAAAATATCACGTCAATGAAGACAACTTGTCAAAGATGAATAATTTGAGATATAGGGTTAGATAGGTGTATGCTTGATTTGCCTTTGAGTTAGGGGGATCTATTTGATTAAAGGGGATAGAAAGCCTAGAAAATAGCTTAGAAAATATTCTCTTACTTGTAATTTCTTTGCTTTCTTAAAAAAAAATTCAATGATGCTGTAGCCTCTCAAGTTGGGTCTCCATCCCTGAAAACTGTTGAGGTGGTGCCAAGTTTGAGAAACATCCCTGGACGGCTCCACTGATGTTGATGACAATATTGAACAAGATGGTGGACAAGATGCAGCCTTGAAAGTCTTGGTCTTCACTTTGAAATATTCAATAATTTTTGCTATAATCTGCACATAAATGGAAGCAAAAGCAGCGAGGAATGTTAGAAGTTGTACATAATGCTATTACTGACCCTTGCCTTCACTCCCTTTATTATAAGGAATTCACTGCACCCTAACTAAGAGGGGAAAGCGCTTTATCTTCTTTGAGGTTTTACTTGTGTTTTATTGCCTCCCTTGAGATCGATTGGTTTGGGTAGCAACAAACCAAAACTATTAGTGTTGTATGGTGCTTTCTTAACTATTACCTCTGGCAAAAAAATTAAGAAGAAAATAAAATTCCCCTGCCTCTTCCCATCCTAAAAGCACTGGCTCTTGCTGGCATATAGATCCATGGGTCATTCTGCATGTGCAAACGTTGACAATGAGTCTCAGCAAGCTATTCAACCATAGTTGACATCACAGCTGAGCCTGATCTCATTCTTAGCAAAACATCCAAACGCATGCAGTTTCCACCAGGAGTCAGCAGGCTGATCAGAAGGGAGGATTCTGGCTGATTTTTTTCCCGCAGGTGATTTTTGACACCTCACTGCTGTCCTGGCTGATATTAGCTCATGCAGTGCTGACCTGGAATGGAACCTAGGAGCTTCTGATCTTTATAGATCAGTACCACTTTGAAATGTGGTGCTTTTATCAATTGAGTCATTAGGGAGCTCAAACATTAAAAAAATTATAACAGTTCAGATTTTCTCTTTAATATAACAATTTTCCATTTGTTTTTCAGAGTGAAAATAAGTTTGTTTCAGGGTTAAGCTCAAGAAAGGACTTTGGTGATCAAAATATTGCTGGCCAACATGTGACTGAAAAGATAAAATTAGAAGATGATGAGCATTATAAACCTTCTAGTTCCAACAGAGGAGCTCAGCAGACTAAAGATTTATTGTTCCTGAAGGATCTGAACGGGACCGATGGGTCACAACATTCCGATCTGAAACTTCCTATAACTTTACACCCACTTCCACCTGGAATCAAACTTCAACTTCAAGGATCATCTTCCACATGCGACGTGGTCAAATTTGCCAAATTATCTGGACCACTAGCATCAAACAACCTGGGCGACATCAGGCTACAGACACAAGTGGATCCATCTTTGAAGATCAATACTATAAATGTTCCCCTTACTGTCCCTCCTACAGAAGCAGGTACCTCTATCTTTACCCATATTAAGAAAATATAATTTTGTCATCTGTTAAACCGTATTTGAGTGCTGTGTATTCCTGGTGTTATTTTTATGTCAAAACCAGTATTTTGTTCAGGAATCGTACATCTCTGGTTGTTGTGTAGCACTACAATGTCAAGAAGTGTGAGTGCAACGTTTTGCTACTTATGTTAGGTTGAGAGGTTGCCATTTGCTGTTTTAAAATACATGGACAATGATTGCTCTGAGGCCCTTTTTAAACGGACTCTAAATATCTGTTTTCGTGGTGATGTGCAAATTTTCAAGACAACAGCTGCAACTTGTGCCTTTTAAAAGCTTTATAAATAAAGAGATTGCTGCCAGAGGTTTAGGTGGATGTTTGAAGTGACCAAGCATTTTGGAGATAATACAATGTACGGAAATGAGGATTTAAAAAAACACAGTAAACTGGTTCAGTGAATGTATTAACAGGCATTTCCTGCTGTAGTTTTTCTATCTGCTTTTCTTCCCTTATCCTTCCTCTACTGAATGCAAGATCTGCTGCTGGGTTATGGTTCCAAGGGTGCCTGCAGCACCTCACCAAAGTGGTCATTGCTCAAGTGCGAGAATTGGCAGCTTACATAATTAGGATAGATCAGAACCAAGTTTTTACTGAACTCCACACATATGCAGTTCCAGATAAGGATTGGGAGCTGTTGGCCCGAGCTTCCTAATGCAAATTGCCAAACACCCCCCCTCCCACCTGAATTGCCCATCTGAGATCGACTAATTGCATAGACCAAGGATCAGACCAAGATCTTCAAGTTCCCTCAATGGCTCAGTGGGTAAATCCACCACCTATATATCACTTTTAATTGATTAGCCAAGTGTCGATCATGCACATAAACTCATCGCCATGTTTAAGAGGTTCCAAACCAAACTACTGAGAAATCCACTTGAGTAGAGTTCTGTTTACCTGATAGGGAAGTACACACTCTCGCCCAAGGATCCCACTTACTTAAGTCTAGAGAGGCTAGGTGCAGGTTGGTAGAGCCTGAACCTCCCAAGTAACATGGGGATACTGCTGCAGATTAAAAAGTTAACACCATGCAGGCTACCAGCACAGAGCATTCCGCTGCTTATCCAGCCAGGACAACCCTATCAATTAGGGAATTGGCTTGTAGAGTCATTTGAAAGGTGATAACAATTCGAAGCACCTGTGACAGGTTCCAGTTTCCATTAGTAAACCAGGCTGGTTAATCAATCATCAACAGTGCCGTAGAGTACTGCCAACCTCCATAGCTCAGGTATCGGGTTACTCTGCCATAGTGCTTTCACTTATTTCTCACATCCTATTACCACCCATCTTATCTTGGAGCCACCTTGACTCCAAAAAAAAACCACACTCACCTCCCCATCCCCTTCTTCTCACAAGACCATAACCATGTTAGGGGTTAAACAACTGACAAGTGCTGCCTTTGAGCTCTTGCTATGTGGGCAAGAAGGCTGTTCAGAGATGTAGTTAATGGCCCGGATATTGCGGTCAGCAGCGAGGGAATGGCGCTTACCGTTCACTACGCTAACAGCTGCCCACAAAGTTTTTGGGGGCTTTTGAGTAGAGACTTGCTCTAACCCAGCATCTGATCCAGCACAGCGCCCTCTACAGGAGATCTATGTCATCTGCAAGAAACAGCAAGGCTCTTCAACCACTCAGATTGAAGAAACTTGCTGAAACAAGCAGGGCGCAAAATTCGGATCCGTAGTGCCTGTTGTTTGGGCGCTACAGGCGTTGTTTGTGTGCCAAAATGGCGTCCATTGCACGCACGCACACTTGTGGGGCGAGTTGCGCCAGATGCCATATTGGTGAGGGTGTTGGCGCACGTGCACTGAATGTCCGCCGGAAGTATGCAGAACAGGCAGATCATGACATCACGCTGATTTGACACCAGCGATGCCATTTTGGAGCTCAACGCTCCAACTAACACCCTCTCTTAACCTCGCGCAGCTGACCACGTGTTCAGCAGCAGGAAGGACCCCCCAACCAGCGCTAGTTAAAGGGACCATCAACTACTTTCAGGTTAGTTACTGATTAATTTCTTCTGGCTGTTGCTACGATTCTACAAGTGTTTGGTGCTTTCTATAGTTTCAAGTTGCTAAAGTCTACAGGGAGTGGTGTGGCAGGTGCTGAAGTACTTTGTCCTGACTTCAAGGCTTCTGCACAAACCACTTGCTGCCAGTTGTGGGTTCACTAGTAGGAATTTCCCTTGGAATACAGCATGACTTGGAGAATGAACAGAGGCCACGCAGAGCAGGACATGCTGCTGAAAGAGGGAGGAGGGAAGAAGGGCCCTCAGCAGGAGGCCGTACCCACCCAGGGTTTTCAGGGAGCAATTCTCCTACCTGAACCTCAGCGAGGAACAGTGTGTGAGTGTCTGCACTTCAGTAAGGCCATCCTCACTGAAATCTGCCACCTGCTGCAGCTGCAACTGGAACCTCAGAGCAGGGCAAGGACTGCATTGCCAGTGGCTGTGAAGGTGACCATGGTGATGAACATTTATGTGTCTGGCACCTTCCAGGCTGGAGCTGGAGATATTTGCAACATCTCGCAGTTTGCCGTCCACTGTTGTGTGAGGGAGGTCACTGAGGCTCTCTATTCAAAGAGAGCTGACTATATTTAATTCTCTCTTGTCAGAGACCAGCAGGTGGAGCGAGCACATGGCTTCACCAGGATTTCAGGCTTCCCCATGGTGCAGGGTGCCATTGACATCACTGCGGGTTCCGCATGTCAACTCTGCCATACACCGGAACCAAAAGGGATTCCACTCCCTCAACGTCCAGCTGGTGTGCAACCATAGGCAGCAAATCATGTCGGTGAATGCCCTGTATCTTGGCAGCAGTAATGATGCCTTCATTCTGCGGCAGTCCGCTGTGCCAGCTGCATTTGAGCCACTGGGCGACAAAGGCTATCTGCTGAATACCTGGCTCATGACTCTAGTGTGCAACCCATGCACACGTGGGCAGCATGCATACAATGAAAGACATACTGCCACATAAAATGTGATAGAGCAAACCATTGGTGTGCTGAAACAACGCTCACGCTGCCTGAACCGCTCTGGAGGAGCCCTGCAGTACTCAGCAGAGCGGGTGTCAAGATTCACGGTGGTCTACTGCATGCTGCACAACCTCGCCACCATGAGGGCACAGCCCTTGCTACCAGCTATACGGCGAGCAGCTGAGGAGGAGGAGGAGGAAGAGAGAAGGCAACCTGGACAGCCCCTTTCTACCTGGGTTGTCCGTGAAGAACTCATCCAAGTGCGATACCAGTAAACACAACCCCAATTCCACATTCACCAACAGTCCCACACCTTACCTTTCCTCTGTCACTGACCATCACAGCGTTCACTTGGCCACAATGCAAATATAAAAGCCACCACAAAATTAACATTCAAAACCAAATTTATAAATCAAATCAAGCCATATTGCATACAAATGTAAACTAATCACCCCTGTGTGGAATTCCTTTAGTGCCCGTCTTCCATGTGCCTTTGCCTGTCCTAGTGCTCCTACGCACTGCTACCCCAATGGCTGCAGCATGGCTGGTGGAAGGCTGCTGACTTTCAGTGGAGGAAACTGCTGATGGTCTTGGAGGACGACCTCGAGCAGCTCTGGGCCAAGAAGGCCCAGCTGCAGACTGCACCATCTTGGCATGGGCGGCATCAGTCTGGGCTGGCTGGCTGACAGGCAACAGCAAGGGCATTGGCGGAGTGGCAGTGGTGGGAGCATGAATGTGTCTTCCTGAGAGAGGACAGCAGGTTCGTGCTCCATGGTGCCACTACCACTCCCCTGGGTGGCGCCTCAGCAATCCTAGTACTCTGTTGGATAACAGATTGCGGGACTGCTGTGACACCCTGAAAGACCTTTGAACACTGTAATCCACAGCCATGATAGCAGCAGCCTGAGCTTCCACTGCAGTGTGTGGGCGTGTTGGTCGGCTGCTGTTTGTGCTGCAATGAAAATTGAGACATAGGCCATCAGACAGTGTATCATGGTTGGGTCCACAAGTGTGCTAATGGAAATGGCCACCATATCCATGCTGGAAAGCATGGGCTCCAAGCTCTGCACAAAGCCCTATGCCAAGTCAGTTCCAGACTCCTCCATGCTCCTTGACATTGCACGCAGGATTTCTGGCAGGCTTCCCAATGCACCAAGCATTTCATTGTGCATACCCATCAGTCTTCTTCTGTAGCCTACCCCATCAATGTCCTCGTCTGAGTCCTCGGCAGCAGAACTAATGTGCGACCTTGCCCTCCAGCGAGCTGGCACCTGCGCTATCCCTGCCCCCTGCTCTGGCTGCCACTTGTGCCCGGTGTCTCACCATGTGCAGATCCCGCCTCGATGCTATCCCCTAATTACGCACAGTGTCAGTATCTTAGCTGGTGGCTGCAAGTGTGAAATCGAGTGATAGTGTCCCTTCATCTTCACTGTCTTCCTGCTATTCCACCACTGCCTGGGCAGGTTGCAGTTCTTGGATCTCTAAAATGAAAAAAGGGACAAGGATTGGGTTGTGGTGAGGGGAGAGGAGAAAAGTAAGAATTGATTGCTTACACCATTTGCAGCTTGTAGGCCAGAAGAGAGTTAGGGATGAAGGAGAAGTGGAATGTGAGAAGGAGGATTAGGAATGAGGATACGATCATCTTAAATGGACTTATCCCTGCCGGTGGTCACGGCCTCAGCAAATGCCCTTCCCATAATGGCCAGCACTGTCTCCTCCATGGGGGTTAGAACATGCAGGTGCGTCTCTTCCCCTCCGGTTAGTTCCTGCTGCCTCTGGTTGTGCGCTACCTTGGTAGGTGAGTGATGGGGGTGTCGTGCATTGAGCAGTGGCTGAGGCTAGTGGTACAGATGGTAGCATATGGCAATTGAAAATGCATTCACTGAACTTGACTACTCGTGTGAGGTCAGTAAACTTCTCCTGGCACTGCATTCAGGTCCTCGGGGCTTGATTCCTGGCTTTGACCTCCAGGGCTATCTGCTCCCACTGCCTTCTGAACGTGTGTCTGGAGGGCATCCTTCCCCCCTGTGGATACAAGACATCTCTCCTCCTTTCTTACCTCCTCCACCAAGGCCTCAGTGCAATGTCCAAATAGCTTGGAACCCACTCTGTCCCATGTAGTGCCATTATTCACTTTCCCAGGTCAGATTCACTTCTTGAACGACTTCTAGCACCTACTCCAGCCACAATGCACCGCCCTTTAAGAAGTGCAGACCAGCTTTAAGCAATGCAGGCTAGCTTTAACTGGTGCTAGCAAGCAATGATTTTGGGCCTCCTGCTGAT
Source organism: Somniosus microcephalus (assembly GCF_052327205.1). Lineage (NCBI taxonomy): Eukaryota > Metazoa > Chordata > Chondrichthyes > Squaliformes > Somniosidae > Somniosus > Somniosus microcephalus. The sequence continues at coordinate 128,135,177 of NC_140994.1, forward strand.
GCGTGCTGCCAATCAACAGCATGGTTACTGCTGGCTGCGCTCTGAAATCATTGACATGAACAGTCAGCACGAAGTTGGCGTTATGGAGAATACTCATCCCAATCCCCAGGACCAATAGGGAAACTGCATGCAGAACTGCATATTCATAAAATTAAACTTCATTCATTGGTTGAGTCATTTACAGCAACAGGCTGTAATAGCGAGTTGTTTAAGTCAGCCCAAATAACACGTTAGCTTTGAACCAGTTCATGAAAGAGTTAAACAAACAAACCTGCCATTTGAGTTCTTTGCAGATCTTTCAAAGATGGAAAAATACTTCTCAGAAAATGGAGTAAGCTGGCCAATTCTTACTAGTTATAGTCTTTCTCAGAATTTGATACTCATTCCCACCTACCGAGTAGTTTATTTTCTCTGTTGTGATCAGGTCAGAACCATAAATAACTTAAATAGCAAAAATGTACAAACCTTAAACTATAAAACCTTTTGACATATAGGCCCAGAATTTCCTACAATGGTGAGCCTGGCGATGTAGACTGTAAATTTTGCCATCTTGCATGCTGATTTCGCCATTGCTAACTTACTCCAAAATTACCTGGTTTTCTAATTAGAATATGCCGCAACAAGCATAGCAGCGAATCAGAAGCAGCGACGCCAATGGCCATTTACAGACTTAGATTGTTTGATCATTTCCTATGCATTGTGTTTGTGTAAGAACCTTTGTATGTGGCTTACTTTAGGTGCTTTTCTCTCTGTCCGGTCTGTATAAAGCAATTTAGAACTGCATTCTATACTATGAATGTGCTGTACTTTAACTTTATTTCTTTTCCCAAATTAATTCCATTACTGAACAGCCAGGGTCTTCACCTCGCTTAGGGATTAAGAAAACAAATAACTAATCTGTTTAATGGGTGTTGTCGATGTCAAGATAATCAAAATCAAATTTTAAACACCAGAGATCAAATGAAATCAGATGAGTCTGTTATTTCTCATTCCAATTTAATCGAGATAAATTGAAAAGAGCGACCTGTATTTCATTTATTTGCTACTGCCCTTATACAACTTGCAAGCTGATGGCTGTAGGGTACAAATGGATTAAAAGCAGCGAAGCGTGTTGAAAGGGCAAGCATTTAAACTGTAAAACTTAAACTTCTAAATCCATGTTTTATAATCCAAATGATTTGCCGTAGTTTAATATGTGCAGTGTGCATCCAGCTCGTTAGACACACCATGTTATCGGAAGCCATTTCCATTCATTTCATTCACAAGCAATGGCACAGTAACAATCCAAATCCAAACATAAGCATTCATAGGTGATTAATCCGCTCACTAAAACAGATTATCTGGTCATTATCACATTGCTGTTTGTGGGACCTTGCTGTGCACAATTTGGCTGCCATGTTTCCTACATTTCAATTATGACTACACTTCAAAAGTACTTCATTGGCTGTAAAGAGCTTTGGGAATTCCTGAGGTCGTGAAAGATGCTATATAAAAATGCAAATCTTTCTTTCTCTCTATCTCTTTTTCTTTCTGACGTGAAGTGCGCCGGACGCCATATTGGTAAAGGGGTTAGCGTGTGCAACTAACATCCGCCAGAAGTATGCAGAGCAGGCAGTTCATGATGTCAATCAGCATGCAATGCTGATTTGACATCAGCGCTGCCATTTTGGAGCTCCACGCTCCAGCCTATGCCCTCTCTTAGCCTCCCACAGCTGAACATGCATTCATCAGCATGAAGGACCCCCCATTAGCGCTATTTAAAGGGATCATCAACTACTTACAGGTTAGTTGTTGGATGATTTCTTCTGGCTGTTGCTGCAATTCTCTGGGTTTTAGGTGCTTTTCCATACTTGTTAAAATTTTCAATAGTCTACAGGCAGTGGTCTAGCTGGGGCTGAAGTACTTTTTTGGTAACTTAAAGGCTTGTGCTGGAAACGATGGGCTCCAACTTCTGTGTAAAGCCCTGTGCCAAGTTGGTGCTGGACTCCTCCATGTTCCTTGACATTGCACGCAGGCTTTCTGACAGGCTTCCCAATGCACCAAACATTTTGGTGTGTACACCCATCAGCCTTTTTTCTGTAGCCTGCCCCCTCAAAGTCCTCATCAGAGTCCTCTGCAGCAGAACTAGTGTGCGACCTCACCTTCTGGCAAGCTGACACCTGCACTCTCCTTTCCCCCTGCCCTGGCTGCAGCACATATGGTCTCACCACATGCAGATCCCACCTCTATGCTATCCTCTAAATTATGCGCAGTCAGTATCTGAGCTGGTGGCAGCGACTGTGAAATCAAGTGACGCCGTCCCTTCATCTTCACTGCCACCCTGCTCTTCCAGCACTGCCTGGGCAGATGGCAATTCTTGGATCTCTAAAATGAAAAAGGGACAAGGTTTGAGTTGTGGTGAGGGGAGAGGAGAAAGTAAAAAGTGCATGCTTACACCATCTGTAGCTTGTAAGTCAGAAGAGAGTTAGGGATGAGGGAAAAGTGGAATATGAGAAGGAGGACTAGGTATGAGGATACCAACATCTTAAGTGGATTCAGCCTTACCAGTGGCCACGGCCTCAGCAATGGCCCTTCCCACAATGGCCAGCACCATCTCCTCCATGGGAGTTAAAACATGCAGGTGCACCTCTCCCCCTTTGTTTATTTCCTCCCACCTCCAGTTGTGCACCACCTTCTCCTGCAAGAGAGAGGGAAGTGTGTCAGTGAGTGTCGTGCAATCTGTTTGGGTAATGTGGCTGTCATGATTGAATAGTGTGTGCAAGCTGTGAAATGTGGGTGTGAAGCTTGCAGCAGTGCTAAGTGTGTGAGAATGAGGTGGAGCATATAATGTTATATATTAGTCCTGATTGATAGAGATTGTTGGTAGCTGAGTGATGTGGATGTGGTGAATTGAGCAGCGGCTGAGGCTAGTGGTGCAGTTGGTAAGATATGGCAATTGAAGATGCTTTCACTGACCCTGAACACTCGTGTGAGGTCATTAAACTTCTTCTGGGACTGCATCCAGGTCCTTGGGGCTAAACTCCTGGCATTGACCTCCACGGCTATCTGTTCCCACTGCCTTCTCATCGTGTGTCTAGAGGGCCTCCTGCCCCCCTGAGGATACAGGACATATCTCCTCCTTTCCATCTCCTCCGCCAAGGCATCCAGTGCAGTGCCAAAAACCTGGGTGCCCGCACTCTCCCATGGTCAGCCATTCTTCTCTCTTTCCCAGATTCAGTTGCAGACCATCTCCCAGCACCTGCTGCAGCCACAATGCACCTCCCATTTAAGAGGAGCAGGCTAGCTTTTAGAAGTGCAAGTTACTAGCAATATTGGGCCCCCTGCTGATGCGTGCAGCCAATAAACAGCACGGGAAGCACTGGCTGCACACAGAAATCATTATAATAAGCAGGTGGCATGAAGTTGGCAAGCTGCCTGCATTCCACTCAATGGGTGCAGGTCCCCACGTCCGTTTTCGGGGGCTAACCAATTTATAGCCCGCTGTTCCTTAATGGCCTTGTGATAGGTGTTAAATGTTCCTAGCTCTTAGATGTGCTTGGTAATTGTTTTCCCAGATATTTGTCAGTAATCAATTGCATTGGATTGATTGGGTTCTTTCTGATACACTTTTTGCAGAGTCAAAAGAATTGAAGCCAAGTTCCAGCATGCAGTTGGAACAGTCAATTTGAGAATGATATCTTTCCTAAAAGCTGCTTTTGTGCTAAGAACCATAAGGGAAGAAATTCATTATAGCCCCATTTGGGGTGCTAACTTTTAAAAGTTGATAAAATTAGTGCCAAGCGCTAATGTTTCTAAACTTTTTTAAAATGTGCTTTTGTGCCCCAGGAAGGAAGTGGAGCACTAAATCAAACGCTCCACTTCCTCCTTGGAGTGCAATCGGCAGCAGGCGGGGCGGAGACTTCAGCAGCACTGTACACTGGGCCGTGCAGCACTGCCGCGTTCAAAGGCTCCTTCCCTCCCATAAAGGGAAGGGCCATCGCTGCAGGCTCTGCAATTGAAAAAGTATCTACCTGGACCACCAAGGGAGCCGCGATCCCGCGCGATCAGCCCGGCACTCAAGCAGAGTGCAGGGCTGATCGATCACGGGCAGGAACCCGTGAAAAAAACTGCAACAAGAAAAGTACGTTTTTTTTTACTTACCTCGGCCACCTCGCCTTTAATCACCGCCCCTGAAGGGGCCGGCCGCCCGATGCACGCCTCCTGCAGCTGTCGGTGGAAGTCAATTTTGGGTCTGGGGCGCTATCGGGGCGATGCGCACAGCGATGACATCACAATATCCAGGTGAAGGAGATCGGGAAGCATCGCTGTAGCACTGCCGCAACATTCCCGATGCGTTAATTCCTGCGGGCGCTAACAGGAGGCGCAAAGGCACCCAATTTCGCCCCCATTGTATAGAGAGTAAACACATAAGCTGTGCACTCTCAAGAAATGAAAGGTTTCTTTGTTAGCCATTTAACACAGCCATAATAATTTACGGTGGAGAGGTAACCAGATTCATTGTTGCATTAGATTTTATGTAGATACTGTTGACCTACCGAGATGTTTGCCCTTCCTTCCCACTTCTATTTCAGTATAATTTTTTCGACGTTTACAATTAGATTTTACCCCAGTAGCACAACTTAGTGTTTTCAGGTTTGTAAACCCTTTATTATCTCCTTAATATACTGTGTCACTCTACTGACATAATTTGTCCAACCACCAGTACAATTACACATTTATCTGATTTTTCTTCCTTTGTTCTGGTTTTAGAAATCAATGATATGCCACCTTCCAAAGACAGAAGTGGGCACATAAAACGCCCAATGAACGCATTTATGGTTTGGGCACGGATTCACAGACCATCATTAGCCAAGGCAAACCCCAACGCTAATAATGCTGAAATTAGTGTCCAGCTTGGCCTGGAGTGGAACAAGCTGACTGAAGAACAGAAGAAACCTTACTATGATGAGGCACAAAAGATAAAAGAGAAACACAGGGAAGAATTTCCTGGTGAGTTCAAAGCTATTTGGAATAGTAATAGATTTATTTTCTTTGAGAAGCAAAGAAGAAGGCCTGGATCCTAACAGGGGACGGTTATGCAGGTGGTGGGGGGCTGCAGAGCTGTGGAGTTTTAACTCCATAGCATATGTCTTTTGTACTTGACAGGTTTGCCGTCCGGAAGTCAGCCTGATTGACAGGCTTGGCTTCCAGTTGGGCGGGGAGGACTCTGGAGCAGGCCACAGGAGCAGGTATTTCTCATGAAAAATGCTCCTCTAATGTCTACATAAAAATATAATTAGAAGCATACACCTTGTTAAGAAAACTTTAAATTTCCCACTCCAGTGAAGAATCACCATGTTAGATCTCAATAGTCTCCCAACTGCCATCACCATTTGGGAATTTCTCTGCATTGTTTTCTTTTGTGGGGTCTAACTGTACTTCTGCTACTAAAATAGTCTGTAAATAAAATGTTTTAAAAAAAATACTGTCAACGAATTAATTTTTTGGCAGAAATATTTTTGATCCCGTGCTCCCCCAGAAGTACTGAGAAAAAGTAATTGAATATCAGGTTGCCTCTCATGATAGTTGTAGTGTATGTACCTTTAAGACAGATCTACTTTTACAGCTCCTGTATACTGTAGTACCGGCAGTGACCACACCTGTATATAAGCCTTGCGCATGCCTCTGTACCCCCAGTCTTGAGACGACCCTCCTCCAGTAAACACCTGTTGACTGTTAAGTTACAGCATCCGTGTGGCTATTGAAAAACATCATACTCTCAGAATCACGGATCTAACAATAGTCAGCCTAGCACAGTCGATAATGCTCTTACCTCAAAAGGTTGCAGGTTTGAGCACCAAATCAAGACTTATACCTACAGTCGAGGCTGAAGCTCCAGCCCAATATTGAGGAAGTACTGCCAGTGGGCATTCCAAATTTAAGCACCTTGGGATGTTTTACTGCGTTAAAGGCGCTATATAAATGAAAATTGTTGTTGTTGTAGATGTCATTCAGATGAGTCATTAAAGTCCTGTTTGCCTTTTCCTGAGGATATTAAAAGGCTATAACAGGAAAATTGTAGGATCAGTATTCTAGAAGGATAAGATTGAAAGGCCCAGATTAGAACAGATTCACTGTACGTATTAACTTGCACACTTGTAAATACCATGTAAAAATAAATTGCCAATAGGTAAACAAAAAAATAGAAATCTTCACCAAGGAATCAGTAAGAAAGAGACTCACCTCATTTGCACTGGATGGATGCATGAGGTGATGTTGAACTCCATTTCTGTTGCCAGGAGTGTCTGACAGTACTTGTGACAGTATGCTAAGCACTGCACACAGTTCCTCCAGTCTCCGGCTCCCACCATGCCCTTAGATGGGCTTTTATGTTATCCATTTTCAGAGGAGAAAAGACAGAATGACCCTGCTGGGATGTTAATCCAGAATCTTTTGGGCTCCAGCACGCAACCAACCCAACCTACCTAACACCTAGTAAGTGAATAAGTGATACTCCTTTTCTCAAACTGTGTCAAATAATATATTTTGTGAAAGTTTATTTTAGTTTAACATCTGAATTAGTGCAAACTTCATATTGCATCATCATTTACTATGTTAATTTGATCCATTAGGTTGGGTGTACCAGCCACGACCAGGGAAAAAAAAACGATTTGCACTGGGTGTTCCTTCAAACGTCTTTCCTGGCAGTGGTCAAAATATTGTTTCTACAACTCCTGCAACCATTTACCCCTATCGGCCTGCCACCTACTCGGTGGTCATTCAGAATTTACAGACTAATGTCAACCGACCATCAGTTATTGGTAAGTTGCGAAATTTAAGATTATCGTGTTGAACAGTGCAGTTCAACACATCTATTATACAATAAAAATGGTTAGTGAGCTCCAGATTCGTATGGTACTGCACTAGTAGATGGCACTATAATCATAATGAAGCACATTCAAAATAGTGTGGTGGCACCTTATGTTACATAACAGCTCCCGACTGTAGGCGGTTTTTACACTCCTTTAACCCAGGTCCTGCCGCTGGTCGCCAGGAGATGTAAATGGTTTTGATCCTAGCCCAATTGCTAGACGGACAGTTCGAATCGCTCCCGCCTTATGAAAGTTCTATACCCGGGAATTATTAGTCAGAGTGTAAATGAAATAAGTCACGGACAGGATTGTTTCGGTGAAAAATCAAACTTGTATTTATTTGGTCGAACATACACTGGCTAAAACATGCACTACTAAATGAAATCACTATCCCTGTGGAGAATGAAATCCAGATTACAATCAACATACATACAGTACAAAACTGGAGACTATAACAAGCAGTAATTCCCTTGTTGCTGTGGCGAACGCTGATTCCACCCCTACCAACGAATTACCCAGTCGCATAAACCCCTTTCGCCTGGCTAAACCAAACGAAGCTCCCACCCTCAGAATAGCCCAAAAACTTCACTTCTGAGAGACTAGGCTTACCCCGGTTTCGATCGCTCTGCTCGTCGGCTTTCTCTGGTACTTGTTATCTTGTTGGAGCAGGAGCGAGAGAGAGAGAATGGTGGAAAAGAATCTGTCTTTATAGATAGTCTGCCTGTCTTTTCCCACCAATCTTAAAAATCCATTTGCTTCTGAGAACTCCGGTGCTAAATCTGTGATGAGTTATCCTCAGACCCGTGCGTATTGGGTTAATGGCCCTAAGTCTGGGACATCTCTTTTGGTCTTTGCTGGGTGAGCTAGTGGGTTCATTGTTCTGCTTCTCTTCTGAGATGGAGGTGAAAAGTGCTTTGCATATTAGAGTGGTTTTTCTAATCAATTTCAATGGCCCACTTCCTTTTTCCAGGACTGTTGGCTGGACCCATACATACTGGATGAGTTCTTTTGTCACAGCCAACTGCCATGTGTTCTCTGGAGTTTTAACAAAACCAGTCTTTCACGTATCTGCACAGGGCAATCCCATAACAGGGAAAATACCCTCAGAAAAATCCCACAAAGTCCACAAAAAAATATTCTTGACTGAATCCATTCTTCAGAGACTTTGCGATCTCTTCACGACTCTACCTTCATGACTGCAAAACATTCCCCGAACACAGAGAGAGACCCCAAGTAAAGCCACGCAGAGAAGGACACAGATGTTAACCATATTTAAAGTGTTGAACAGTTGGCAAAGCTAAAAAAGGATGTGGTCACATGTCCGAAGAAACTGAATCCTTCTCGAAGGCCAATAAACGACCTTGCAGCCCACCCAACCTGCATTTCTCCTGCCACCCCGCTGAAGCCAAAATAGCCAACTGGCACTGCTCCCCTTCCTCTGAGGCAAAATCTTCACGCCTCCCCCCCCCCGCCCACCATTTGCTCCCAGTCCGCTCTCCATCCTCCCCTTCCTGTCCTCCCCCTCCCCTTTCCTCCTCCTCTCCCCTCCCCAGCCCAACTTAGCTGCCAGTACCCACCCTCTTCCCCCCCCGACTGAGGCCAAAATCATTCACCACCACCCCGCCATTACCTGCTGATGCCAAAAGAGCCTCCCCACCCTCCGGAAACACCCCCTTGCCCCGTCCCTTCTCTTTATCTATTCTTCTATGCTCTTGTCTCCCTTCGCCATTCTCTCGCTCCTTTCCACCATCCTCTCGCACTATTCCACCATCCTCCCTCCTCCTTTTCCCCTTCATGCCGCTCTTCCCCTCATTTCCCTCTTCCCCCTCTGCTCCCACTTCCCTTCCCCCATCCCCTTCATCCACTTCCGCCCTTCCTACTCTTCTCCCTCTCCTCCTCTCTCTCTATTCTCTCCTCATTCCTGCCCTCCTGTCACCATCTCTCCCATTCCTCCCCTCCTCTCACTCCGTCCCTCCATTCCTCCCTTCCTCCAAATTGAAATTGGTCTTGCGCCTGCAGCGCCCGCCTGAGGATGAAGACTGGGCGTTTGCTGGAAATTGGGTCTCGGGCCTCCGCTACGTAAAACTGGCGAGCTGTAGATGCCAAATGGGCATCCCAACGCAGCTCGCCAGTTGGAGAATAGAAAATTCGTCCAGAAAAAGCCCGGAGGTAAGTTCTTGGAGCAGTGGAGGTGAACAGGAGAGAAACTAGCACGGACCAGCAGTGACATGCAGAATTGCTATACAAACAGGAGGAGCACCCTTTTTTTTCAAAATTGTATTTGGGGTGTTCAAAACAAGTGTGAAAGCCCAGATTAGCATATTCAAGGAGTTTAATACCTGTTTTATGAGGGTGCCCCAGCACTTAGTACTCCCCGCAACTCCTATCTTTAGCACAGAAATCAGGAACGAATAGGAACAATTTCTCCCATGCCCCCTTTTTACCAATCTAAGCAATCTTTCACTATTTACCATGTTGAAACCTTTCATAATTTTGAAAATGTATTTTAGATTCACTGAACCTTCCATGTTCTATTGAAAAATGTCTCAGGGGGTGAAATTCGATAGCCCCTGAAAACGGGCGCAGGATCACAATGCGTGATTAACCCGCGCCCATTGCATCCTATTAAGGCAAACTTCGTGCTGCCTGCTAATTTAAATGATTGCATTGTGCAGCCGGCGCTAAACGTGCTAGCCTCAGCAGGGAGTCCAAGTTTGTGCGAGGCTAGCACCACTTAAAGCTAGTGTGCACTACTTAAAGCCAGCCTGCACCTCTTAAAGGAGAGGTGCATTCTGGCTGGAGCAGGTGCTGGAAATCTTTGTGGAGGAGACTCTGAGCAGGAAGAAGACGGAATAATGATGCAACAGAGGAGAGACCAGGCTCCAAGGTTCTCTGATGCTGCACTGGTGGCCTTGGTGGAGGAGATGGACAGGAGGAGAGAGGTCCTCTATCCACAGGGGGACAGGAGGCCCTCCAGACAAACTCTGCAAAGGCAGTGGGAGCAGATAGCTGTGGCGGTCAATGTCAGGAGTCAAGCCCCGAGGACCTGGATGCAGTGCCGCAAAAAGTTCAATGCCCTCACATGAGTGGGCATGGTCAGTGAATTCATCTTCAAATGCCATATCCCACCAACTGCGCCACTAGCCTCACACACTGCTTAATGCACCACACCCCCATCACTCACCCACCAACAATCTCTATCGAACATACCTCACATTCATACCTTCACTTCACCCTCACACACTTAGCACTACTGCAAGACACACACTGTCAGAAATTCACAGGCACATCACCCAAACAGATTGCATGACACTCACTGACATACTCTCTGCTGCAGGACAAGTTGCCGCATAAATGGAGGCAGCAGGAGCTAATTGGAGAGGCACAGGCACGCCTGCATGTCCATACCCCGATGGAGGAGACGGTGGTTGCCATCATTGAAGCGGCCATCACTGAGGCGGGGCTGAAACCATTGAAGATGACGGTATCCTCATACCTAATCCTCCTTCTCACATCCGACTTCCCCCTCATCCCACAATGTCTTTTGATTTAAAAGCTGCAGATGGTGTAAGAATGCACCTCTTACTTTTCCCCCACCCCACACCAAAACCCTACCCTTGTGTCTTTCTCCTTTCAGATACCCAAGAACTGCAACCTGGCCAGGCAGTGGTGGAAGAGCAACAAGTGGAAGGGGAAGAAGGCAGTGATGATGAAGACATAGAACCGTCACTTGATTTGACACTCACAGCCACCAGCTCAGATACTGACACTCTGTGAATTTAGAGGGTTACTTAGATGCAGGATCTGCACGTGGTGAGACACCGGGCATGAGTGGTCTGCAACCAGGGCAGGGGAGAAGGGTACCGCATGTGCCAGCTTGCTGGAGGGCGAGGTCGCACACGAGTTCTGCTGCAGAGGAATCAGATGAGCACTTCGATGGGGTGGACTACAGAAGAATGCTGATGGGTATGCATAATGAAATGCTTGGTGCATTGGCAGGCCTGCCAGAAAGCCTGCGTGCACTTTCAAGGAGCATGGAGGAATCGGCACCAACTTGACACAGGGCTTTGTGCAGAGCCTGGAGCCCATCCTTTCCAGCATGGAAGTGGTGGCCAACTCCGTTAGCATACTTGTGGGCCCACCATGATGCAGCGTCTGATGGCCAATGTCTCAGCTTCCATTGCAGCAGAAGCAGAAGCCACCCAATGTCTGGGTGCTGCAGTGGAAGCTCAGACTTCTGTCGTGCAAGCTCAGCTTGCTGCCACGCAAGCTCAGACTGCTGCCATCATGGCTGCGATTACCAGTGTTCAAAGGAGCTTGCAGAGTGTCACAGAAGTCCAGCAATCTGTCCTCCAACAGATTACTAGGATTGCTGAGGCACCGCCCCGAGGGAGTGGCAGTGACTCCGTGGAGCACCAACATCCGCCAGTGCTCCTGCTGTTGCCTGTCAGCCAGCCAGCCCAGGCTGCTGCTGCCCATACCGAGATGATACAGTCCGAAGCCGGGCCTTCTAGAAAGACAGCAACCTTTCACCAGCCATGCTGCAGCCACTGAGGGAGCACAGCACAGAAGCACTAGGACAGGCAAAGGCACATGGAAGACAGGCACTGAGGGAATGCATAAGGATGATTAGTTGACGTTTGTGTGCAATATGGCATGGCTTGATTTATAAAATTGGTTTGGAATGTTTATTTTGTGTTGGCCTTTATTTTTGCATTGTGGCCAAACGGACGTTGTGATGGTTAGTAACAGAGGGAAGGTAAGGTGTGGGACTGTTGGTGAATGTGGAATTGGGGTTGTGTTTACTGGTAGCACAGCTGGATGAGTCGATCACAGACAGCCTGGCCAGAAAGGAATTGTCTGGGCTGTCTCTTCCCTTCCTCTTCCTCCCTCCTCCTCCTCCTCCTGAGCTGGTCACCGTATAGCTGGTGGCAAGGGCTGTGCTCATGATGGCATGGTTATGCAGCATGTATCAGATAATCACAAATCTCGACACCCGCTCTGCCGAGTACTGCAGGGCTCCTCCAGTGTGGTCCAGGCAGCGGAAACATTGCTTCAGCATGCCAGTGATCTGCTCAATGATATTTTGTGTGGCAGCATAACCTTCATTGTATGAATGCTGCCCACGTGTGCTTGGGTTGCACACCAGAGTCATGAGCTATATTGTTAATGGATAGCCCTTGTCGCCCAGTAGCCACCTTCTAGATTGTCGTGGTGGCTGAAATATAGATGGCACAGTGGACTGCCGCAGAATGAAGGCAACATGACTGCTGCCAGGATACCTGCATGATGCGCTGAGTATGGTTGCACACCAGCTGGACATTGAGGGAGTGGAATCCCTTTCGGTTGCGGTACATCTCAGAGTTTACATGTGGCACCCTGCACCATGGAGAAGCCTGCAATCCTCGCAAAGCTGTGTGTTCGCTCCACCTGCTTTCTGGCCAGGGAGAATGAAATCTATTCAGCTCTCTTGGAATACAGAGCCTCAGATACCTCCCATATGCAACAGTACATGTCAAACTGGGAGATGTTACAAATATCTCCTGCTTCAGCCTGGAAGGTGAGCATTAGCTGGAGCGTTGAGCTCCAAAATGGCAGCGCTGATTGATGTCATGATCTGCCTACTCTGCGTACTTATAGCGCATGCTCACTGTGCCTTCGCTGACACCATACCCAAGATGGCATCTGGCACGGTCCTCACCAGAAGTCTGCGCGCGCCGCAGACACCATTTTGTAACTAAAATGGCATTTGTAGCGCCCAAACAACCGGCACTACGGAGCCAAATTTTGCGGTCCCAATGCTTTGAGCCTTTCTTTGTATCCTGGTGTGATTCAAGTGTATCCTCAAAACATCCTTTCCACAGCTCTAACACTCTATACTGTGTGGATTCAAGTACCCTGAACTGCACACAGTACTCCAACTGAAACCTAACCAATGTCTTGTACAAACTTATATTTGGTTTCATATTTGGTGCCCTTATAAATAAAACCCAGAATCCCATTTGCCTTTTTTTGTGCTTTCCTCCCAGCGCTCCTTTAAAGGTCAGTGTACTTACACCCCTTTATTCTTTCTGTGCCTCCACTCTGTTAAGTGCCTTATCATTTAGGATAGAATTCCTCTCTTTTTTTCTCACATTTCTCTTTATTGAATTGCATCTGCCCATACCAGATCACTATGCTAGTTTGTCCATGTCCTTTTGCAATCTCCTGCAATCTTCTTCACAGTTTGATATGTCCCCTAATTTAGTATCATCAGCAAACTTTGTTTTATTTTGCTTGCCCTCATGTACAAACATTTATACAAATGGAAAGTAGCGCATATCCTGGGGCACGCCACTATCCTGTACCCACCAATCCATTTACCCTATTCTTCTTGCTTTCTCCTAACCATCTTTCGATCCACATGGGAACATTCCCTTTAATACCTTTTGTTTTAATTTCCGCAATGAGTCTCTTATATGGTAATTTATCAAATGCCTTCTGAAAATCCATATTCACATCCACCAAGTTATCTTTATCCCTGCATTGTTTTCCCTAAAAATGTAATTAAACAGGTTAAGCACAACTTGTCCTTTATAAATCCAGATTAACCTATACCTTTATAAGAGTTAATTAATGTAATCCTGTATTATGGACTGTTTTCATTTCCTAGCTATAGTTTCCCCCTTATTTGAACAGTTATAAACAAATTTCCTGTTCATTCAAATCTGTTGAATAGTTGATTCCATTATATATAGAATCACCTTAATTTACTGAATTATACTGTAAGTACTGCATTTTTGAAAAGTATTTTTCATTATTTATACATATAGGGCTGATCTTGTTCCCCTAATTTCTCGATTGGGCACTCCCTTTGAGGAGTAGAGCTTGCAGGAAGCACTGGTTGGGAAATCATTTAAATGAATGGATGGAAAATCAGGTGCTGTGGGCCTGCAATGTCCCAATCAGTGCTCCCTGCGAGTGTCACTTCTCACCCGGAGCACCTGATCGGGATATCAGCCCCTATATGTTGGCATTATACATGCCGTGTGTGGATTATTGGCCGCTTTAAGATACTTTCTAGAGAGAACTAAGTGATGGTCTCAATTTTGCATTGTGCTAAAATGCCATCTTGAGTTCCTCTTCTATCATGCTTGCCAGTTGCTCTGTATCTACTCTATTAGAAGCAGTGGTGCTGCTTGTTCACATGTATAAAGTTTTGAGGGTGAAATTCCTTCCAACAATTATTTTTGCAAAGACTCAGCGTGACTGCCAAATGGGAAATCCCATTTTTTCCTTACACTGACTTTTTTCCTAAAGTTACCAACTGAAATAATTTTAACCCCTCTGTTCATAAGTTCTCTTTTGAGGGGATTATTTTACGCCAGATTTAAAGTTCTATATAAATTGCCTTTATTACCAATGGCCACATATGCTGCCTCTGCTTCCTAAACCATCATCGCACCTTATGAGATTTGTTCAAAGTTTCATAAAAGATTCTGTGGTTGCTGCTATCAAAGCAGAAATAGCAGCTTAGTTCACTTGGACTATGAGCACAGACCTAGAATGTTTGTAATATTAACAAGACTCAGGTAAGAAATATTTTCTCCTCATAGTCATGAATATGTAGACTGGACATTTAGCTAATGCTGTTTAAACTCCTTTAGACAAAACTGGATGAATATCTGGTTAGGAATGGGATTGCGGGTTATCAGGTTACACACAGTTAGGGGGAATTGAATGCTGTGTGGAATAAGATAGTTCCTGAGTTGTTGGCATCGCAGAAGTGCCATGTGAAGAAAAGCCACCAATCAAGGATGTAGAACTGTATTTAATAGAGCCTATTACATCCTCAGAATATCCCCCAAAATGCTTCACAGCTAATGAATTACTTTTAAATTTGTACACTGCAAGAACTCATGAACAGCAGTGAGACAGATCTCTTTTTGTGGTGTTGGTTGAGGGAGGAAGTTATCCAGGATACCAGGACAATTCCTGCTGTTCTGCTATGAGGTCTTTTATGTATACCAGAACAAGCAAGCAAGGGTCTCAGTTTGACATCTCATCTGAAAGATAGCACTTCGTACAATACAGCACTCCTTCAGTACTGCACCGAAGTGTAAAGTAGATAATGTACTGAAGTTTGGGATTGAAGCTTGAACGCACACTTCTGACTCAGAGGCAAGAGTGAGCCAAGTTGACACTTGAATAGCAATAAAGAAAGAAGAATTGAAATGGTTTGTGGAAGGAATGGTCTTGATGGGGCAAAGTCACCTTTTCTTATTCAAAACTCTTTTTTTTTGTAAACTGTCCAAGAAGTTGGGCCAGTAAGACCATTGTGTTGTATCCGTGTGTTAATGGAGACACGGAAGGCAGGAGTTGGTTTCACAGAAACATAGAAACATAGAAGATAGGAGCAGGAGTAGGACATTCGGCCCTTCGAGCCTGCTCCGCCATTCAACGAGATCATGGCTGATCATCCAAACCCTAGCACCCGGTCCCTACACCGACAACCATCCCACCCAAGCCCTATCCCCGTAACCCCACATATTTAATCCCCCCTAACACTAAGGGCCAATTTTTATCATGGCCAATCAACCTAACCCGCACATCTTTGGACTGTGGGAGGAAACCGGAGCACCCGGAGGAAACCCACGCAAACACGGGGAGAATGTGCAAACTCCACACAGGTGTTTACTGAACAAAGTCTGGAGGTGAACTAACTGATACAAGACACTATACAGGCTTATATAGCCCGAGTGGCCATTACCGGCATTACAGTACACAGGGGCTCTTAAAGGCACATACACCACAATTCCTCCCCTTTTAGACAACCAGTACATAACATTTTAAGTAATCATTAGTTAACATATTGCAAGAACAATAATCTACACATTTGCTGCAGTTAATCAATTATAAGTCAGTCTCTCTGGAGGCTTCCTGACTCGGTCCGGATAACGCCTCGGTGGTGTAGTAGTTTTTGGTGGAGTAGTAGGTTCTTTTGGCAAGGTCGATTCGGCTTGAATGCCAGTGTCGGGTTCATCTGGTTCCAGTATCACCGGATCGGAGGTAGATACTATGGGTATCTTTGCTTCATCATTAGGCATATAGGGTTGTGGTGTAGGTTGTCCCTTTTCGGATGACTCTATGATCTGGTCAGCATGGCGCCTTATTATGCTTTCTCCAATGTCCACGGTATACATCAGCGGTCCTAGTCGTGTGCAAATAGTTCCAGGCTGCCATTTCTCGGTACGGTAGTCCCGGGCCAAAACTTGTTGACCTATCTGGAAGGTTCTAGTTGGCCTTTCATTCATGCCTTGAAATTGCCGGTTCTCCACGTCCCTTCTGATGTTTGGCTTGATCAAATCCAGCCGGCATCTTAGGCTTCTATTGAAGAACATCATGGTGGGAGTTTGGTTTGTGACCACATGTGTTGCATTCCTGTATGCAAACAAGAAGTTATCTACCTTATGCTGAAGTTTTATGTCTTCATTACCCATGGCCTTTATGGCCTTCTTGAAGGTCTGGACAAACCTTTCAGCCAATCCATTGGTGGCGGGATGGTATGGGGCGGACGTGTAGTGCTTAACCCCATTGTTTTTTAAGAACTTCCTGAATTCTTCGGACACAAATTGCGGTCCATTATCAGAACAGATCTGTTCAGGCAGCCCATTCCTGGCAAATATGGTCCTTAATACTGTGATGGTTTTTTCTGTGGTGGTGGAGGACATCTTTATTACCTCCGGCCACTTGGAGTGTGCATCAACCGCGATTAAGAACATTGAGTCCATAAATGGACCAGCAAAGTCGATGTGTACCCTTTGCCATGGAGATGAGGGCCACTCCCATGGATGTAGAGGGGCTTGTGGTGGGACGTTTTGGACCTTCTGGCATCCTAGGCCGCTCTTGGTCATTTCTTCGATGTCTCCATCGATACCTGGCCACCACACAAACGCTCTGGCTAGGTTCTTCATTTTCACTCCACCCAGATGCCCCTCGTGAAGCTCCTTTAGCACTTTATCCTGGCGTTTGGGTGGAATCACCACTCTGGATCCACACATCAAGGTTCCTCGGCACACTGACAGCTGTTCTCTTCTTTGCGAGAATGCTGGCAACAGTGGTTCGCCATGTGCTGGCCATCCCTTCACCATTAAATCGTAGACTCGTGAGAGAGTCGGGTCATTTCTCGTTTCCTTTTCAATGGCAGAATTTGTTACTGGTAGACATTCCACTATGGTTGAGTGGAACATTTCCACTGGGTCCACTGTAGGTGCCTCTTCTACCGTTGGCAACGGTAGGCGCGATAAACCGTCAGCATTCCCATGCTGTTTTGATCCTTTGTATTCTATGTCATATTGGTGTGCCCCTAGGAAAAGGGACCACCTCTGTAGCCTTTGCGCTGTCATAATGGGAACGCCCTTTTTAGGGTTGAATATGGAGACGAGGGGTTGATGGTCAGTCAACAAGGTAAATTTTTGTCCGTGTAGGTAATGTTTGAATTTCTTCACTCCCCATACCAGGCTGAGTGCTTCCCTGTCGATCTGGGCATAGTTACGCTCAGCTGAGTTCAATGAGCGTGACGCAAAAGCTATCGGCCGCTCCGAGCCATCAGGGAATCTATGCGATAATACCGCTCCTACGCCGTAAGAGGATGCATCGCACGCCAGTCTGATTGGCAGTGATGGGTTGTAATGAGCCAAAATTTCCTTGGACGTGATCAAGCCTTTGCATTTATGGAAGGCACGTTTACAGTCTTTGCTCCATTTCCAAATTACTCCCGTTTGTAGCAGTTCGTTAAGAGGGTGCAGAAGAGTTGACAAGTTCGGTAAAAATTTATGATAGTAATTTATCAATCCCAGGAACGATCTTAATTGTGAGACATTTTCAGGTGCTGGGGCTTTTATGACCGCTTCAATTTTTTTCAGGTGACTTATGCAACCCTTCCTCGTTAATTATGTGGCCACAATATGATATTTGTTTCTGGAAAAATTCGCACTTGGGGCGATTTGCTCGTAGGCCCCGTTCTCTCAGCCTAGTGAGCACCTGCTCCAAATTGGCAAGGTGCTCGTTGTCATTTTCTCCTGTTACAAGGATGTCGTCTAGGTAGCATTGAGTCCCCGGAATCCCTTGGAGGACTTGCTCCATAGCTCTTTGCCAGATAGCTGGAGCTGATGCTACTCCGAAAACCAGTCGATTGTACTGGTACAGGCCTTTGTGTGTATTTATTGTGAGATACTTTTTAGAGGCCTCTTCAACCTCCATCTGTAGATATGCCTGAGCCAAGTCAATTTTGGTGAAACGTTTTCCTCCGGATAGTGAGGCGAAAATATCTTCTATCCTCAGAAGAGGATACTGTACCGTGTGAAGGACCGGGTTTACAGTCACCTTGAAGTCCCCACAGATGCGAATTTTTCTCTGTTCTTCAGATTTATCATTATTCAACGTTTTCTTCATGACCGGGACGATGGGTGTTGCCCACTCGCTCCAATCTATCTTGGATAATACGCCTGCCTTTTCCAAATTCTCCAGCTCTGCCTCGACTGCTAGACAAATTGTGTATGGCACCGGCCTTGCCTTAAAAAACTTGGGAATTGCCGCATCTTCCACTTTTATTGAGGCGGTGATGCCTTTCAAGGTTCCTAGTTCCTGTTGAGACACTTCCTTGGCGTTGGCCAAGATGTCTTTTAATCGTTCAGGTATGACGTCATCATCATTTTTTTTCTTACTGGTCACCATCAGTGCCTGAATGGAGTGCCAGTGTAAACGTATCTTCCTGATCCATTCACGTCCCAACAGCGGTGGACCACCATCTTGCAGAACGTATAAATACAACTTCTGTATTTCCTTGCCGTTGTATACAACAGGCACCTTTATTTTCCCTTTGGGGTATACTTTCTGCCCCGTATATGTTTTCAAGATAATGGATGTGTCTTTCAAAGGTATATGCGGAAATAGCCGCTCGTAATCCCGTCGACTTATGACGGTCAGAGCTGATCCTGTATCTAGCTCCATTTTAACTGGGGACCCCGCTATCATGAGGGTGACCCAAATGGTCTGGTAATCTTCTTTGGCAATTACATTATGCAATTTGAGACAGCTTAGTCTCTTGTTTCCGGAGTCGCTATCGCTCTTCTGGTCTTCGGAGCTACTGTCCGTCATCATTTGTACTTTTCTGTACTTTTCCTTATTGATTTTTTTCCTGTCCGTGGATTTTTTTGTGTCCAGATCGGCATACACGTGCAATGTGTCCAATCTTTCCGCATTGCCTGCATGCTTTGTCCTTGAACCAGCAGTCCCTCTGATCATGGGTGGATCTGCCGCAGCGATAACATCTCTCGAAACCCTGTGTCATTTCATGGGTGCCGAAGTCCTGTGGCTTTTGCTGTACCTCTGCAGCTCCTCTTGCGGCTGCTTCGTATGATACAGCCATACTGAAAGCCTTGTCCAGTGTCAAATCTTTCTCAGAAAGTAGCCTTTTCTGTGTTCCTTCACTTAGGAGACCGCAGACGAATTTGTCTCGAAGAGAATCTGCCAGTCCTGCCCCGAATTGGCAGTGCTTTGACAGCTTCCTTAATTCGGTGAGGTAATCAGTGTTACTTTCATTCTTGTGCTGATTCCTCTTGAAGAATTTGAATCGTTCCGCTATCAGCAGCGGTGTTGGGTTTAAGTGCTCCTGTAGGGTATCAACAATCTCCTTAAAATTCTTATCCTTTGGTTTGGCTGGAGTGATTAAGTTTCGTAACAGCCCGTATGTCCTTGCGCCCATTAGATTTAGAAGTACTGATGCCTTTTTATCATCTTCTATTTCATTTGCTGTGCAATATACCTCCACTCTTTCCACATATGTGGTCCAATCCTCTATATCGCTATCGAAAGCATTAATATTGCCAGCCTTAGGCATCCTGAAAAAAAATGGCACCTCCCGCGCTTTCCTTTCTTCCCTGCAGAAAAAAAATGGCGCTTTCCTGCCGCTGCTGCTGCTGACAACGCTGTTCACTGCGGTTTTTATTTACATAGGTTTTTTTTTTAATAGGTGGAGACTCGTTCCCGCCAGACTCTCTGAGACTTTTCCCTCCCTCTGCTTGGTCCGAACGCCGACCTGCTTTGCAGCGCCGGCCGTCTCCCGAGTGCTCCCCCCCTCTGTCTCTGTTTGCCTCCGCCTTAGCTGCTCGGCCCCGCTGCAGAGCCAGCCAATGGAGTCCCAGCCCGCCCGGGAAGGACTACTGAAGTACCTGCCACCAGCTCGGCCAGCCGGTGAAACCACAGTCTTTCCCTTTTCTCTTTTCGTTCTTGTTTTTCTTCGACTTTCGTCTGAGGAATCGATCTCCTTGAGGTGCTGTCGAATTGCAGGTAAGTCCGTTTCCAATTCGTCGCCACTGTTGTATCCGTGTGTTAATGGAGACACGGAAGGCAGGAGTTGGTTTCACAGGTGTTTACTGAACAAAGTCTGGAGGTGAACTAACTGATACAAGACACTATACAGGCTTATATAGCCCGAGTAGCCATTACCGGCATTGCAGTACACAGGGGCTCTTAAGGGCACATACACCACACATTGGATATCCTTTACTTGTAAGAACAAGAAGGTCTACTCATCCTTCAGTCACATCAGAAGATGGTTGTGGTGATTGAAGGTCAATCATCACAGCCCCAGGACATCGCTGCAGGAGTTCCTCAGGGCAGTATCCTAGGCCCAACCACATTCAGCTGCTTCATCAATGACCTTCCCTCCAACATAAGGTCAGAAATGGGGATGTTCACTGATGACTGCACAGTGTTCAGTGCCATTCACAACTCCTCAGATAATGAAGCAGTCCATGCCTACATGCAACAAGACCTGGACGACGTTCAGGCTTGGGCTGATAAGTGGCAGGTAACATTCGCGCCACAGAAGTGCCAGGCAATGACTATCTCCAACAAGTGAGAGTCTAACCACCTCCCCATGACATTCAACGGCATTACCATCGCTGAATCCCCCATTATCAATGGGGGTCACCATTGATCAGAAACTTAACTGGACCAGCCACATAAATACTGTAGCAACAAGAGTAGGTCAGAGGCTAGGTATTCTGCGGCGAGTGTCTCACCTCCTGACTCCCCAAAGCCTTTCCACCATCTACAAGGCACAAGTAAGGAGTGTGATGGAATACTCTCCACTTGCCTGGATGAGTGCAGCTCCAACAACACTCCAGAAACTCGACACCATCCAGGACAAAGCAGCCCGCTTAATTGGCACCCCATTCACCACCTTAAACATTCACTCCCTCCACCACCGGCGTACCGTGGCTGCAGTGTGTGCCCTCTACAAGATGCACTGCAGCAACTTGCCAAGGCTTCTTCGGCAGCACCTCCCAAACCCGCAACCTCTTCCACCTAGAAGGACAAGGGCAGCAGGCGCATGGGAACACCACCACCTCCAAATTTCCCTCCAAGTCACACACCATCCTGATTTGAAAGTATATCGACATTCCTTCATCATCGCTGGGTCAAAATCCTGGAACTCCCTACCTTACAGCACTGTGGGAGTACGTTCACCACACAGACTGCAGCGGTTCAAGAAGGCATCTCACCACCACCTTCTCAAGGGCATCTAGGGTCGGGCAATAAATGCTGGCCTTGCCAGCGACGCCCAGATCCCATGAGCGAATAAAAAAAAAAATTTGCAAATCTACCTCATGCACTATAGCACACTTCAGGAAACATAGAAACATAGAAGATAGGAGCAGGAGCAAACTACGTAAAGTGCATAAGATCCCTTCTCCGCACAGCATGCGGCAGCAGTGGTCTGGGATAGGCTCACATACGGTCACTTTGGTGGCATCTTCCATACTGATGCTGACTTTGCAGTGTGTCTGATGCTTCTGTATTCAAGGAGGTTAATTCCAAGATTGACCCTCAGCATTAGGTTCTACTTGCAACTAAAGGTAATTTAGAAGGACAATATCTTCCATTATAAAGGATTTCTTTCTATAGTCATTGGTAATAAATGAATCAATTTACTCAGGAAACTATACTAATACCATAATTATGCTGATAAAATCAATGGGGGTAATTTTAACATTGAGGAGCGGGTGGAGGGTTAAAGTTGGCGAAAATATCATCGCATCCGGAAGCCGGCTCCAACGCACTGACTTCCAGGTTTAACTCGGGTACATTTGGTTGTGTGCAGGTAACCCCCTCCGGAGAGGCGGCGTAGTGATTTAAGTATTTAAATCAGTGAATTGCAGTGCTATTTTAAGTGGCATTTAAATTTAACGGTACATTCACGGGTTTCCTGGGCTTCCTGATACTCGCCATTGAAACCAAGGCGAGAAGAGAACAGCAATTCATGGGGCTCATTAACAGGCAGGCAAACAACAACAATAAATACAGTGCTCACAGCTACTTTCTTCCCTACCACTGGGAAAGGGTTTGTTCAGAGTACTTGTGGTGAGAGGCTAACTTCTGCACTTTGGAGGTATTGAGACTCAGGATCAGGATGGGTGGTGCTGTAGCTGCTTTAGATTGGACCTCAGACAAGGGGCAAGATGACCATCAGCAGCAGCAACAGCCTGCTGTGGAGAGACCTGCATAGGGTCAGCAGAGAGGGGAAACAGCAGCAGCAACAGCCTGCTGTGGAGCGACCTGCAGCTGGACAGCAAAGAGGGGAGCAGCATAGGAGACAGGCTCGCAGGAGGCATTGCCTGCATAACAGGTTGTACAGGCAGAGGCTCAGCATCCTTGACCTGTTGGAAGAGCAGTGCTTCTGGAGGCTGAGCCTGTCATGTCAGACATCTGCAATCTCCGAGAAGAAGATTTGCTCCTTGCTGGACCTGGCAGCCATGCACCAGTGGCTATGAAAGTGATCACCACCCTCAGCTTTTTTGCTTCTGGTTCCTTCCAGGGCACTACTGAGACATATCCAGGATCTCCCAGTCAGCTGTTCATAAATGCATAAGAGTTGTTTGCCAGGGCCACCAATTACATCAACTTCGCATGAGATGACACGAGTCAAAATGAGCGGGTGCTCAAGTTTGCATCTCTGGCTGGCTTCCCACAGGTGCAGGGCATCATCAATATCACACACAAGGCAATCCACGCACCCCCAGATCAACCAGGAGTATTTGTAAACCGCAAGGGGTTCCATTTCGTCAATTTTCAGCTGGTGTGCAACCAGAAGAAAAGGTTTATGCAGGTGTGCACCAGATTCCGGGGAGCTATGATGGTGCTTTCATCCTGCGGCAGTCCAAGCTCCCCAACCTCTTTGGACCTGCAAGCAGACTTAAGGGGTGGCTGCTAGGAGACAAAGGATACCCCCTTCAAACTTGGCTGATGACACCTGTGAGAAGCCCAACCAATGAAGCCCAAAAAGAAACAATTGGTGAGGGGGCAGCAGGTGCACAGGGGTCATCCTAAGTGTTGAATGCCCCTCCTGAGTTGCCTGTGGATATAAACTTTTTTGTGGACCTACTGATCTACAAAAGTGCTACAATACATGTAATGTGTTGAACAGGCACTTGACACTATACCCGCAGAAGTGGACTGAATGGCTGAATGGTTGTCTGCACTGCAGTCTCCATTGAGCGGGAAGCAACAGTCCACAGACACAGCAGTCAAAATTGCTCTGATGAATGCTAACACTGCTTTGGGCTCTAAGCTCAAATAAGCAAGTCATGGTCAATTCTGACTTGCTTGTCCAATGCCTAAAGATAACCACTGTAACATTTGCATATTGAATTATCATTGGCCCGCAGGCATCTGTAAGGAATACCTATTATATTCACGTGATCACATGCTGAGTTGTCATTGGCCTGCAGGCATCTGTAAGGACTGCTATTGTTTTGAAGACCCATGTCTAGGGGTCCTAACTCCATCTTGTCCCCACTGTGCTGTATGATTG
Source organism: Somniosus microcephalus (assembly GCF_052327205.1). Classification (NCBI taxonomy): domain Eukaryota; kingdom Metazoa; phylum Chordata; class Chondrichthyes; order Squaliformes; family Somniosidae; genus Somniosus; species Somniosus microcephalus. The sequence continues at coordinate 128,158,886 of NC_140994.1, forward strand.
AGATCTCAGACCCGATGCTTCAAAAAAGAGTTTAAGCTGTAATATTCCGTTGTCCTGCAAGTTATTATTTTTGTACAAAGTGTGCAAAACAAGACATGGTGTCAGAACAGGGATTTGAAATGGACATCATTGGAGCTCCCTTACCTCGAATGAATTGGGAATCTTTGAACTTACATAGAGAATGGTGCAAGTTCAAGCAACACGTGCAGTTAAGGTTCTCGGGTCCGTTGAAAAGCAAAGGGGAGGAAGAAAGATGCAGCTACCTACTCCTGTGGATCGGAGAAAAAGGGAGAGACATTTTTAACACATGGTCTCTCACCGCGGATGAAGCAAAGGTACTGAAAAGTTATTTTGACCGTTTTGAAGCATATGTGATGCCCAAGACAAATACAATATTCGCTAGGTACAAGTTTCAGGAGAAAGTACAAGGAGCTAGTGAGTCGTTTGAACAGTTCGTGACGGAGTTAAAACTGCTGGTAAAAGACTGAATATTCAGATAAAGATGAGATGGTCAGAGACCGCATCGTGTTTGGAATACATTCAGCTAAAGTGAGAGAGAAACTTTTGAATGTTGGGTCCGGGCTAACGCTGGACAAAGCTATGGACATAGCTAGATCGCACGAGATAGCCCAAGCACAGTTGAAAACCATAACTGGCGCCACGAGCAGCTCACGTGAACAGACAGTGCACGCAGTTAATAGACACACACCAAAGAACACCGCCCAGAGAGCGTGTTTCAGAACAGAAAGAACAGAGAGAGTTCTAAAAATGGGCGACACAAACATAAAACGCTTCAAAAACTGTGGATATTGTGGAAACAACTGGCATGGAGAAAAGGAATACTGCCCTGCCAAAGGAAGGCAATGTGGTAAATGGAACGACTTTGCTAAAGTTTGCAGGACTGTTTTGGGAATAGCAGTACACACAGTGAGTGACAGCCAAATGCCAGATAGAGAGCCAAATGCAGAGGAACTGTTTATTGATTCTGTGTCACAGAAAAAACAGATTTTTGAGACTGAGCAACCCTTTGCAGATATTGAGATAGGAAAACAGGGCAAAGAGCTTAAGTTTAAACTAGACACTGGATCTCAGGTTAATGTAATTTCTCTGAGTGAGTATCACAGCTTGAAGGATGAGTGTGAGCTACAGCCCACCTCACACAGACTGACCGGCTAGGGGGGTGAGCAGCTCATTGTAAAAGGCACATGCGTGATGAAATGCAAGTACAAAGAAAGCGACATGATGTTGGACATTTACATTGTTGACACTCGAGCACCTCCAGTGCTAGGTCTAAAGGCATGTTTAGACATGGACCTCGTCAAGCTAGTGCTATCATTGACAGCACCAGTTGAGAAGCAGACAGTCATGGAGGAGTTTGCTGATGTTTTCAAAGGAATCGGAATATTTCCAGGTGAATGCACTATTCACCTTGACCCAGCAGCAACTCCTGTGGTTTGCCCACCGAGAAGGATACCCCTTGCTCTACGTAGCCGCCTGAAGGAGGAGCTGCAGAGCATGGAGAATACAGAAATCATCGTCCAGGAAACAGAACCAACAGAGTGGGTCAGCGCGTTAGTAGTGGTTGAGAAACCACGTACAGACAAGTTCAGAGTCTGTCTCGACCCCAGAGATTTGAACAAGGCTATCAAATGCCCTCACTACCCTCTACCAATGCTAGATGACATCACACCCAAGCTAGTAGGAGCACGTTACTTCAGTGTAATGGATGCACGATCAGGATACTGGACTATCAAGCTCACGGAAGATGCATCTAAGCTAACAACGTTCAACACACCATTTGGACGCTACCGATTTCTGCATTTACCATTTGGTCTTATCTCAGCTCAGGATGAATTCCAGCGGAAGATCGACGAAACCTATGAAGGCCTCGACAGAGTAGTCGCAATCGTAGACGACATCCTCATCTATGGCAGGAATAGAGAGGAACATGACAGGAACCTCCGTGTGATGCTACAAAGATCACGGGAGAAAGGTATCCGGCTCAATCCCGAGAAAAGCATAATCGGATCCACCGAGATCAGTTATTTCGGGCATTGCCTCTCAACTGATGGCATTAAGCTGGATCCAGAGAAAATCTCCGCCATCAAGAAGATGGAGCCACCGAAGAACTGCGCAGAGCTAGAGACGGTACTAGGCATGGTTAACTACTTAGCCAAGTTTGCCCCGAGCCTCTCCGAAATCAACGCACCTATGCGTCAGTTGCTCAAACAATCTCATGAGTTCCTGTGGGACAAACAACATGACACAGCATTTCAGAAAATGAAAGACCTAATCACCTGAGAACCAGGACCAGTTCTTGCCTACTTCGACCCAACAAAGAGCTCAGACTACAAGTGGACACATCAAAGTACGGACTAGGCGCAGTTTTACTGCAAGAAGGAAAGCCCATCGGCTACGCTTCCAGATCTCTCACAGACAATGAAATCAACTATGCTCAAATCGAGAAAGAGCTATATGCAATTCTGTTTGGATGTAAGCGTTTCCACCAGTACGTCTATGGCCGACAAGTCATTGTGGAATCCGACCACAAGCCCCTCGAGTCAATCATGAGGAAACCAATGGCCGCAGCCCCACCAAGGCTACAGAGAATGATCCTTCAGCTACAGAAGTACGACTTCACAATCATTCACCGTCCAGGCAAAGACATTCCTGTCACAGACACGCTCTCCAGAAAGTCTCTTAGCTACCAGGACAGCAGCCTCAGTGAAGGCACGGATGTGCAGGTGCACATGGTGTACAACAGCTTACCTGTGAGTGACTCAAAACTGAAGGAGATCCGAGCAGGAACAGAGAAAGATGCACAACTCACACTGCTGAGCAAAGTCATACATGAAGGATGGCCTGAGGAAATGCCCTCAGAGCATATCTGAATTCTGGAACCACAGAGACGAACTGTCACAAATCAACAGAATCGTCTTCAAAGGGGAGAAAATCATCATTCCTACCAGTCTCAGAGAAGAGATGTTGACAAAAATTCATGCTGGACATATGGGCATGGGAAAATGCAAACAAAGAGCACGTGACATTATGTTTTGGCCCGGAATGTGCAAACACATTGAGGACATTGTCGGAAAATGTTTCATTTGTCTAGAACGCCGCCCATCAAATGTCCAAGAACCCATGATACCTCACCGTATCCCAGACAGGTCCTGGCAGGTCGTGGCAATGGATCTGTTCACATGGAACAACGAGGACTACATAGTGACTGTTGATTACTACAGCAGATTTTTTGAATTGGACAAGCTTCACAGCACCATATCTGCAGCTGTGATCCACAAGCTAAAGGCAGCCTTTGCCAGACAATGGCCCCCAGTACAAATCAAAAGAGTTTGAGTTGTTTGCCAAGGCATGGGATTTCACACATGTAACATCAAGCCCACATTACCCTCAAAGTAATGGCCTTGCTGAAAAAACTGTCCAGATTGCAAAAACACTCATGGACAAAGCCAAAGTGGACAAAAGAGACCCCTACACCAGTCTCCTTGAGTACTGCAACACTCCGGTTGACAACTTCAAGTCACCAGCACAGCTGTTGATGAGCCGCAGACTTCGCTCAATCCTTCCAAGCACCAACCAGCAGCTGCAGCCAGAGGTCGTCAGCTGCAAGCAAGTGCATGCAAAACGTGTACAGTGACAGCAACACCAAAAGAGATACTATGACAGGTCAGCTAGACTACTGCCGCCGCTGCACAATGGAGAATCCATCAGAATCCAGGAGCATGACTACTGGAAGCCAGCAGTCGTCATCCAGCCAGCTGACACTGAGCAATCGTATCACGTCCGCACCCCAGAAGGACAGGTGTACCGCCGCAATCGTAGGCACCTCCTGAACACCAAGGAACAACACCGTCATTCCGACGAGAGGATCAGTTCAACAGAGTGTGATGAACAGAGTGTGATGAACATAGCAATACACAAAACACATCATACTTACCTGAACCTAAACCTGAACCTGATTTGTTGACCGATTCAGCAGCATGCTCAGTTCCATACCACACAAGGTCGGGACGAGAGGTCAAGCCTAGAGTTATCCTTGACTTGTGAACTGTCAAAAGGTATAGGCAGATCGCTGCCCTAAAAAAAACTGTACATCGTTATTGAAATGTTGAGATGTTTTCAACGCCAGTTAAATGTTGAGTTTACTTATATGTTTATGCTACCGAGAACATTAGGTAGAAGAAAGGTTTAAAAGTAATACATAACATTTTTCTTTTAAAAGAAAGGGATGTAACATTTGCATATCGAATTATCATTGGCCCGCAGGCATCTGTAAGGAATACCTATTATATTCACATGTGATCACATGCTGAGTTGCCATTGGCCTGCAGGCATCTGTAAGGACTGCTATTGTTTTGAAGACCCATGTCTAGGGGTCCTAACTCCATCTTGTCCCCACTGTGCTGTATGATTGAGATCTCATAAAAGAGATTAAACTGTAATACTCCGTTATCCTGCAAGTTATTATTTTTGTACAAAGTGTGCAAAACAAGACAACCACCAAGTAAGAATTACAAGACCTTATAAAAGCCCACTGATGAATGCTCAAAAAGATTATTGGCTATTGTGAACTTCACAAATGACAAAGAATTATGCAAAACACATTACCGTTATTGCATCTGATCTTGGCTGGGGAATGTAGCTTACACAGCCATGGATGCAAAAGGTAGAAAAGCATCTTGAAGACGCACACGACATGCATTGTTACACCACATGCACTCATTCACTAAATAAAATTATGTCACTTAGAATGGAGTGAGCCTTAATGGTAATATTCCCACCTCTGAGTCAGAAGGTGACGGGTGTAAGCTGCACTCCTGACAGCCTTGTTGTGTAGAAACTAGAATATGGCCTCTAAATACTCAGTTGCCATCTAGTGGGGTACTTGCGTCTGGACAGAGTGACCACTGGCTCAGTGGTAGTATTCCCACCTCTGAGTCAGAAGGATTCGCTTCATGTCCTACTCCAGACAACTCCAGTTAGCAGAGACCAGCATGGCAGCTCTGAATACTGAATTGATGCCCAGTGGAGGTACTTGTATCCGTTGGATGTGGATGTACCCCCATCCTAAGGATGAGTATGACTCTCTAGCCTTGCTTGCAGCCCTCCTACAAGAAGGCACTCTGAAGATAAAAACCACGAGGAAGGCAACGGAAACCACACCAGCTATTCTTCCCTTGTAAATGGCTCAAAAATCTCAAGTGTGAGCTTTGAGTTAGAACCTACCCTAGGGCAGACTGCTTGTACTCTGCTGTTTATTGTGGACAATTACAGAGCTCACTCAAAGCTCCAGGCAATGATTGCCTCCTGCATTGTCTCCCTGGCTGCAGTAGCAAGTCTGCTACTGGTGGCCCTTGCATTGTTCTCCTGGTCTTCCATTTCCTTGCTGCTGCTCCTCATCAAGTCCACTGTGAGTTGTATGCTGATGGCAATACTCTGCAGCAAATAGCGTTCCTTTCACTAGGGAATATTGTGTGGCAACTCTCTCTTCCCTGAGTTGGACGCCAAACTGAACAGAAAAAGGGGAAGTAGGAATTTGGCGGGGTGGGGGCGGCGGTGAGGGGGGTGTGCGAGAAAGCATGATCAAAGATTATTATTTTTTTAGACTCTTGAAAGCAGGGAGAGAGTTGGCAAGCAGAGGGATTTAGAAGACTTCCAAAGGACAGTGGCATGTTGGCTGAAAGAATAGACCACCAATGGTGAACTGGAAGGAATGAGGAACAAGGAGTAATCCAATATTGGAGGAACAGAAAGACGTATGTGAACATTTATGGCTGGAGGATTTTGCTCAGGTAGAGTAAGAAGAGGCCATGGAGATATTTGAAAATGAACACAAGTCAATTTGCTCAGGGTTGTGGAGACAGTGGCGCTTCCTACAGTCTGCCAATATTCTAAGGATACTCCATACTGGTGGGAAAATCTGCATTTGAATCATGATTTCTGCTGGTCTCCTGGACCTAACAACCTGATTTCCGCTGGTCACCTGACCAAAAACTCTATCAGAATTCCATGGTAAATTAATTCCACCAGGTACTGAACATCCAGATAATAATTACTTATCCTGCTGGGTCAAGAACCCAGTGTCTATGAAAAGACAATTGCATTTTAGCTGGTTTATGCAAAACTATGAAGGGTTAATTACTGTCCTAGCCCTTTTGGGCCATCCCAGATCAGGCGTATTCCCCAGACGTTCACTCTCAACTTAAGTTAGAGATAGCCGAATTCCATAAGACGCTTAAATGGGTCTAAAGGTTCAGGCTATCTCTCCCTAAAGGAAAGGAATGACTAAAGATGTTACCGTCCTCCGGATAGTACTTTTAATAAGTTGAACTAGACTGTAACCTTCCGGATATTATAAGGGTCCGGAATATCCCCCAGATTTCTGCAACTCCTTACAAAAGGGTGTACAGAATTTGTGGGTTCGCGAGTCTATACAGATTCACTCTTTGAGACAATTCTAAAAATATATAGTTTTATTTAAGAGCCGGCATTCAGGTAACATCTGTTGAATCAGTCGCAACATTAACAATTCAAAGTACAATTACCTTACATTTCTTATTTCTCAGAGATCCTTATTCTCAAATCTTTACTTCTTTATATTTCTTATTTCTTACTTATTTCTAAATCCAGAACATTTCTTATTTCTTATTTCTAAATCCAGAAGCTCCACCAAAAATCAATCTCTTTGATATACCCGAGACTCATAATTAAAAACTTAGAGATGCCTCTGGAAAGTTGAGAATCGCCCTGCCCGTTCAGCGAATTTTGACTTTCTGTTAAAAAGGTCTTATTTTTATACCCTTTTGGCTTTGGTTTCTTCTTTGATGTTCTCTGCTGATGTCAGCTAATTGTCTTTATTGATACCTCTGTTTGAATGGTTTCTATGTTACTATCAATTCAGCTATTGCATGCATAATTATTTCTCTACTTTTAGGTGTTCCAAAAACTATCATAAAAACAATGACAGCTATGGTTTCTGTTTGATGCCTTTTGTAGTAAACCACTGTTTGTATTCCACTGTGTACATGCCTGGACATGCCTCGGCTGACTCCTCCCACAAGTCCTAGTATAAAGGTGACTGCTCCCCAGCCCTTTGTATTTCTGGACCGGTCGACCACTCGAGGCAGACCTTCATTCTTTTGTTAATAAAAGCTTTTAGTTACTCTCTTAACTCCCAGTCTTTTATGAGTAATTGATAGCGCATCACCTTTCTTATCAAAGATTCTTAATATTGGCTTAACTGCTTTTTAGCAGACATTTTGACTCCGTTCTGCTTCAAGTTTAATACAAACACAATGCAATTGCTTGGTGTCTTCTATTGAGGTTATATCTTCAAAGTCTTGTTAGTATGGTTTTTACTATATGTAAATCAAAACCACTTTAACTGTGTGTTTACTTGTTTTCTAGCTATCTCAATTGATTGCATATTTAATCGTGTTTCCTGTCATCCAAGTTTAACATAAAACTATTTGACCAGCAGGTTTCTTTAATTGATGTCATGTTTTCAAAGGCACATGCCTCTTTTAATGTTTGTGTTTCTGTTCCAACGTGTTGGTTTTTTACACCTCACTTGGGTCTTCCCATTGTGTTTGTTGCAAACCGTAGACCTTTCGGAACCACCAATGGTTTGCTTCAATCTTTCATTGTTTTAGAATATTTAACTAATTCCCATTTCAAAGCTTGTTTACAACTTTGTTATCAACTGATCTTTTCTCAGAAGCCTGTATTTCTGTTTACAGCCTTTCTGCTGAGACTTGTGTCTTTTAAACCCAGTGGCCTAGAAATTCAGTATCGCCACGTTTAGGGCGCTATAGTTGAGCGTGCGCTAAATTTAGCGCCCGGCGCAAATTATCGCCACCTTTAGCGAAATTGACTTGCTTCGCCCCAAGAGGTGCTTGGTGCGCTAAAGCAGGCGCTGCACGACTGTCCTAAGGCGCTAAGCCGGAGAGGCGAGGCGCTACCACCGAGGGCGGGTGCAGCACAGGTGCGGCCAGTTAGCGATTGCAGGCAGACACGCTGGCACCGGTCACCTCTTAAAGGGGGAGGGTCGATTTGGCTTGCAGCCACGCTTTGCACATCAGAGCCCTGATTCTCAGCCTGGACAGACCTGCTGCGACATTCTAATGCCTAGGACAATGGAGAGGGCCAGGGAGCGAACGCAGCAGTTCAGTGAGGGGGCCCTGAAGGTTCTGGTTGGCGCAGTGGAGCACAGGCAATCTATCCTGTTTCCGGACAGTGGCAGGAGGCCGCTGCCCAACGAATATCGAAAAGCTTGTAGGGAGGTGGCACACAGAGTGACCTCCAGCAGCATGGTACCTAGGACCCCTGTGCAATGCAGGAAGAAGTTCAACGACCTCACTCGGGTTGTCAGGGTGAGTACCCTTTCCAGTATCCTCTTCATCTCTGCATGTGCACCTCACTTTATGGCCAAAGGGTCCTGAAAGCCCCAATGCCCAGCCCTCATCCAACACCTATGGGCCTTTCATGAAACTCACATGCACATTCACCACTTTACACACTGTAAGGGCTATTCAACCATGGGAGGCAGTGCAGCCAAGATCAGGGCTTCACACTGTAAGGGCTATTCGACCATGGGAGGCAGTGCAGCCAAGATCAGGGCTTCACACTGTAAGGGCTATTCCACCATGGGAGGCAGTGCAGCCAAGATCAGGGCTTCACACTGTACTCAGAGCCCGTCCTTTCTCTTGCAGGGCAAGCTGGCGCACAATAGGAGGCAGCAGCAATGGACCGGGGGAGGCCGTCCTGAACTTAAAGACCTCAGCGATCTGGAGCAGCGAGTGGAACGGATTATGGCAGGCCGGATGATTGGCCCCGTCGCCACTGGAGATGCCGACCCCGTTCTGGACAGCAATGGTAAGGTCATCACCTTTTTGACCTCTCTCCTTCCACTTGTGCCTCACACCAGCATCCTTTGTCATTATCGAACCAATGCAGTGCATTGCAGCACGCATGCCTCCCTCGCTGCCGCCCTGTCCTCACGCTAAAGCAACTCTTGTACCTCCCTGCTTTCAGGTGCTGTTTCGCCAGGTGAGGAGGCGGGCCCTCAAGCTGCCACTGTGAGTGATTCTGAAGGCGAGCAGGAAGAGGAAGCCGGACCATAAGTGCCACCCTCAGCCGAGGCAGCCCACGGCCATAATGGGGACACGTCTTCCCTGGAGGGGAGCAGGGGGGAAGGGTCTGAGGAGGGTGAAGCTCCGGGGCCCAGCGGGCTGCAGCAATGCAGGGGGTGGGGGTAGGGAAGCTCGGCGGCCTTCTCCCCGGAGGGAGAGTCTGGCCTCCAGTCCGGCTACAGTGAGCGCAGAAGAGGTGCGGCTCCTCGCTGAAATGGGCGCCCAGGCGGAACAGAGGCACACTGAGCTCATGGCTGCAGTGGCAAGGATGCCTGACTCCATAGAGTCACTGGCAAGGAGTGTCCAGGACTTCGGGGCAGCACAGGCAAGGAGTCTGCAGGACTTCGGTGCAGTACTGGCAAGGAGTCTGCAGGACTTCGGTGCAGCACAGGCAAGGAGTCTGCAGGACTTCGGTGCAGCATAGGCAAGGAGCCTGCAGGACTTCGGTGCAGCACAGGCGGCTTCCACGCAAGTGCTTAGTCGTGCCATGCAGTCAGTGGCTGGTCTGATGCAGACACAGATTAGGGCCACACGAGCACTGACTGCTGCCACCCTTGTTGGATCGGGCAGGATTCGCCGGGGCCCTCGCCAGTCTGCAGCAGGCCAGCAGTCTGTGCTTCAGCAGATTGCTCCGCATGCTGCAGTGCTGCCCCGTGGGAGTACCAGTGTGTCATCTGACCAGGGAGTGCCTGTGCTCTGTCAGGATGGCAGCATTCCTGCTGCCAACACTGTCACTCCTCCACTGCAGCTGCCACCACCCGTAGGACAGACTGCTGCCACCCATGCAGAGTTGGAGCAGTCAGCAGCCGGGCCCTCCAGGCCCAGAGCTGGTCCAGGCCGTCCCCCAAGGGCATCTGCTGACTCACTTTCTGACACTCAGCAGCCTTCCCCCAGCCTTGCTGCAGCCACTGGAGTCCCATTGCGGAGGAGCTGCAGGGTGGGAAGGGGCCAATCTCGCAAGCGAAGCAGATCACCCTCGCAGGCCAAAAAGTAGGAGGTGTGGCAAAATGCTGTGAAATTTTTTAGTGAAGGCCGAGGATCATTGTCATTTTTGGTTAACTCTTTTGTTCATTGTCTCCAGGTTATGAGAGCCAGTTATGTGTCTGACTTTTTTGGGGGGTTTCTCTGTATTTCTTTGTCATGCGGGAAGGGCACAGAGTTTGTTAAATAAATAATTGTCTTTATTCAGATTGTGCATGTTTGCTCTTTGAACTATTTGTTGCCTTGACCGGCTCAGGGTTTGCGGAACCGTTCCATTTCATGTTCTTTTAATGGCACAAGCCATTCCCTCAGAGGGGACCTAGAACCGACTTGCAATAAGCCGCTGACGGACGGCCCTTGCACTTTGTGCCTCCCTCCCGTCTTGGTGCTCCTCCTCCTCCTCCTCTGGTGGTGCTCCAATGCCTGCTGGCAGTGGCTGAGTCCTGAGGATAGCCAGGTTATGCAGCATGCAGCACACTACAACGAAATGGGAGACTCGCTCAGGTGAGTACTGAAGGGCTCCCCCGGAATGGTCCAGACAGCGGAACCGTTGCTTTAGCATGCCGATTGTGTGCTCAATGATGTTCCTGGTCGCTTGATGGCTGTCATTGTATCGTTCTTCAGCAGGGGTGCTGGGCGCACGGAGCGGGGTCATCAGCCAGGTGCACAAAAGATAGCCCTTGTCCCCGAGAAGCCAGCCTCCTGGGTGAGCCGGGGCTTTGAAAAGGTCTGCCACAGAAGTCTGGTGCAGGATGAAGGCGTCGTGGCTGCTGCCTGGAAAGCGGGCATTGACAGCTAGTATCAACTGTCTGTGGTCACACACCAACTGCACGTTCAATGAATGGAACCGCTTCCGGTTGCGGTAATCTTCGGCATTCTCTTGCGGCGCCCTCAAAGCCACATGCGTGCAGTCAATGGCGCCCTGGACCATGGGGAAGGCCGCTATTCTTGCAAATCCCATTGCGCACTCTTGCTGCTTGTCCAGGGTCATGGAGAAGGAAATGTACTGACGTCTCCTTTTGAAGAGGGCATACGTGACTTGGCGGATGCAGCAATGCACCGCGAACTGGGAGACATTGGCAATGTCCCCAGAAGCGGATTGGAAGGAGCCGGTGGCATAGAAGTTGAGAGCCACTGTCGCCTTCACTGCCACCGACAGAGACGTCCTTCTCCTCAGCTGAGGCTGCAGATCTGTCTGAAGCAGGTGGCAGAGCTCAGTGACCACCTCCCTTCTGAATCGAAGCCTCCGAATACACTGCTCCTCAGACATGTTGAGGTAGGAGAACTGCTGGCAGTATACCCTGGGAGGGTAAGGCCACCTGTGCCGACGCCTGTTGGCCCTCCTCTGTCTGGCCATGATTGGCACTCTCTCTCGGCGTCTCTGAGCCCTCTCAATGCAATGGAGAAACCCAACGTTTCCATCCATTGCAGCCCCCATAAGATGTGCGGGTTAGGTTGATTGGCTATGATAAATTGACCCTTAGTGTTAGGGGGATTAAATACGTGGGGTTACGGGGATAGGGTGGGATATGTGTTGGTGTAGGGGTTACAGGGATCGGGTGGGATATGTGTCGGTGCAGGCTCGATGGGCCGAAATGGCCTCTATCTGCACTGTGGGGTTTCTGTGATTCTGTGATCAAGGCTATGGCACTGAAAAATCAATCCAACTGCAAAGTTCTGGTCAGAAGCCAGAAGTACCTGTGCGAGCGCTGACTGAATGCAGAAAGCTCTCTCCCTTTGTCGCTCTGCAAATCTCTCTGTCTCTCACACAGAAGGAGTGGTCCAAAAATGGCTACCACTAAGAAGCCAGGAAGAGCCCCCTTTAAATAGCACCCCCCAACACCACAGCGACTGGGAACCGTTCCAGTCGCTGGGAGCGCCAGGCGGAAAGAAGGGGGGCGCCACTGAAGTTCCGGTTCGGGGCGCACCAAGGGCGTTGCACCATGAAATGACGTAAGGACCTGCGTGCGCAGCTGAGCGGGCATTGCAGTTTTGCGCCGCTGCTAAATGTCCGCTCAATTTCGCGAGAGGCGCAGGTCTCGCCGCGCCCGGGCGCTAGCTGCTTCGCGCCCCACTTATCGCCCTCTTAAGGCGCTAGCGGCTGGCGCTAACAACTGAATTTCTGCCCCAGTATGTCTTTTATTAATAACTAGCTGGGGAGCCCCGCGTTGCGAGGGCAATTTTGGGGCGCGAGGGCAATTTTGGGGCGTTTGGTCTCCCTGCCCCTGTGTGTCCCCCCTCTCCCTGTCATGTCCTCTCCCTGTCCTATCCCTCCCTCCCCTCTCTCCCTCCCCTCCCCTCTCTCCCTCCCTCCCCCCCTCTCCCTCCCTCCCCGTCTCCCTCCCTCCCTGTCTCCCTCTCCCTCCCCTCCCCTCCCCTCCCTCCCTGTCTCCCTCTCCCCCCCCCCAACCCCTCCCCTCCCCCACTCCCCTCTGTCCCTCTCTCCGGCCCCTCCCCCTGCCTAGCGCCTGCGGTCCGGTGCCGTTGCTGAGGTCCCCCGCGTATCGCGCGGCTGATGGACGGCCGCTGCGGGCGGGCGGGCAGCGCATGCGCGGTGAGTGTGGGCGGCGCATGCGCGGTGAGTGCGGGCGGCGCATGCGCGGTCAGTGCGAGCGGCCCGTGGGAGCCGGCAAGGCCGTTAGCGAGCGGGAAACTTCGGGCGGCGCGCCCGCGCTCCGTCCGCGACACCTGAGAGGGGGAAGTAGAGAGAGACAGAGAGGGAAGAGGAGAGAGGGAAGAGGAGAAGGAGAGAGAGGGAAGAGGAGAAGGAGAGAGGGAAGAAAGAGAGAGAGAGAGAGAAATTTTTTCAGCTTCAGGCCCCGAGTCCCCCCTGCGCGAGGGTGAGGAGGAGTGGGGGGGGGGTTGCTAAACACAATATAAAACTCAAATAAATTGTTAATTAATTGCCTAACACATAATTGAAATATTTACCTTAGTTCCCTAACACACAGAAAGTGTGGGGGAAAAAATCGTGGAAAATCAAGATGGCGGCCACTCACCTCGGTTCAGAAGGATAAGGCCCGCCCACACACGCACGGATTGGTCGACCGGTCAGGTCACCGAAGCGTAGGATTGGTCAATCGTCGAGTCACTCGACACTCAACTGTAGGAAGACCTCGACGCCACACGGTCGCTAATGAGATGCTAATGAGCGGAACGCTGAACGTTTTTGGGATACCGCGGGCGGGATTTTTGTCCGGCCGAAACGTAAATACGCCTATGACCGGTCCGGAATCACAAGCTTTCTTTTGAGGCGACGTGCGCGTCGGTACGCTCTGTAACTTCCAAACGTATAGAGACCAGGCGGACAGACAGACAGAAGAGCCGCTTTATATATATAGATATTAGAAATCTGTTCATAGTATCATGTATTTCTCTGAATCATGGCTATTCCTTCACAACTAAACCCCAACTCCCATTGTAATTCTTATGGATAATTGAAGTTCTAGTGTATTCACAAATCAAGGTTCCTTATGGAAATACTATCAGGGAACACCGCAAACAGGAAAAACACTATGGGAAGCATTTCTGCTGTTACCCTGTATGGACTTAAAATTACAAAGGATTACATAGGATGTACAGCAGAGAAACAGGCCATTCGGCCCAACCAGTCCATGCCGACGTTTATGCTCCACGAGCCTCCTCCCGTCTTTCCTCATCTAAATCTATCAGCATAACCCTTTATTCCCTTCTCCCTCATATGCTTATCTAGCCTCCCCTTAAATGGATCTATACTATTTGCTTCAACTACTCCCTGTGGTAGCGAGTTCCATATTCTCACCACTCTCTGGGTAGAAAATTTTCTTCTGATTTCCCTATTTGATTTCTTGGTGCCTCTCTTATATTGATGGCCTTTAGTTTTGCTCTTCCCCACAAGTGGAAACATTCTCTCTGTGTCTACTTTATCAAAACCTTTCATAATTTTAAAGACCTCTATTAGGTCACCCCTCAGCCTTTTTTCAAAAGAAAAGAGACCCAGCCTGTTCATCCTTTCCTGATATAATCTCGCATTTCTGGTATCATCCTTGTAAACCTTTTTTGCATCCTCTCCAGTGCCTCTATATCCTTTTTATAATATGATGCCCAGAATTGTACACAATACTCCAAGTGTGGTCTAACCAAGATTCGATACAAGATTAGCATAACTTCTCTATTTTTCAATTCTATCCCTCTAGAAATAGACCCTAGTGCTTGGTTTGCTTTTTTACGGCCTTATTAACCTGCATTGCTACTTTTGGTGATTTGTGTATTTATACTCCAAGATCCCTTTGCTCTTCTACCCCATTAAGATTCTTATGTTCCAAGTAATATGTGACCTCCTTATTTTTCTTACCAAAATGTAATACCTCACATTTATCTGTGTTGAAATGTATTTGCCAATTATATACCAATTCTGCAAGTTTATTAATGTGTTCTTGTAATTTGTTGCAGTCCTCCTCAGTATTGACTATTCCCCCACTTTGGTATCATCCGCAAATTTAGAAATTGTGTTTTCGATTCCAAAGTCTAAATCGTTAATATAAATTGTGAACAGTGGTCCCAGCACTGATCCTTGTGGGACCCCACTTTCCAACTTCTGCCACTCTGAATAGCTACACTTTACCCCTACTTTACCTCTGCTTTCTGTCTTGAAGCCAGTTAGCTATCCATTCTGCTACTTTTCTCCTGACTCTGCATTCTCTGACCTTATTCATTAGTCTATTACGTGGTACCTTATCGAAGGCCTTTTGGAAATCTCTATAAATTACATCTACAGAATTACCTTTGCCTACTCTCTCTGTTACCTCTTCAAAGAATTCAGTGAGGTTAGTCAAGCAAGACTTTCCCTTTTGAAATCCATGCTGACTATTCCTTATTATATTTTTGGTTTCTAGATGTTCTTTTATTTTTTCCTTTATTATGGATTCCATTATTTTTCTTACCACTGATGTTAAGCTGAGTGGTCTATCGTTCCCTGGATGTAATCTGTCTGGACCAGGGGTATTATCCTCTTTTAGTTTGATCAGTTTATTTAATATTTCTCCTCTTTATTTTAAATGCGGTTATGAGAGTGGAGCTGGCATGGACTGGTTGGGCCGAATGGCCTGTTTCTGTACTGTATATCCTATGTAATCCTCCATAATATATCATTTCTAATCTCATTTTCCGATGTCATGTCCACTTGATCTGTCTCTCTGGTAAATACTGAAGCAAAGTATTTATTTAATATTTTCACCATTTCGCTACTGCCTATGTTTTGATCCTGACCATCCCTTAGTGGCCTTATTCCCATCCCAACTTTCCTTTTTTTATTTATGTGCCTGTAGAATATTTTACTATTTTGTTTTATGTTCCTTGATAATTTAATTTCATAGTTCTCCTTTTCCTTCCTAATTGTTTTTATTACTTCTCTCCTAATCTCTTCATATTCTCCCTTGTCATGCTCTCCCCTGCTGTCCATTTACTTAGTGTATGCCTCTTTCCTTACCCTCAATTTTTCCCTTATGTCTTTATTCACCATTAGTGTTTAGCTTGTTCTTGTTTTTTAGCAGAATATATTTTTCCTGGACTCTGTTGAACACCGTTTTAAATGTTTCCCATTGCTGTTCTACATCATTGTTTGCCAATATTATTGTCCATTTTATTTTCCCAAGTGCTATTCTCAGCCCCTCAAAATCGGCTTTTCTCCAATCTATTACCCTCTTCGTCATACTTATGTCCCTCTCAATTATTATCTTAAAAAATGCTATATTATGGTCACTATTGCCTAGATGTTCCTCTACTTTTACTTCTCTTATCTGCTCTGGTTCATTCCCCATTCCTAGATCTAGTAACAAATCCTCCCTTGTCAGGCTTCTTACATATTGGATTAGAAAGGAGTCTTCTACACATTGTAGGAACTCCATTCCCTTATCCCTTTTACCTACCTCTTCTGTCCAATTAATATTGGGGTAGTTGAAATCCCCCATGATTATTATTCTGTGTTTTTTACTCATTTCCCTAATTTGTTTGCATATTTCTTCCTCCACCTCCCTTCCACTATTAGGTGGTCTGTAGACTACCCCTATTAATGTGATTGATCCTTTATTATCTTTTATCTCTATCCACATGGATTCTATTTCTGTCTTACTGATAGCTGCTAAAATAATGTAAAATATTCAGGTGCAGCTACAGCAGGTCTTGTGTTTATACTTGCTGGAGGTTCAATAAAACAATCTTACCAACAGCATGCAATGGACTTACATGGAATATACAGCACAGAAACAGGCCATTCGGCCCAACGGGTCAATGCCAGCATGTATGCTCCACACGAGCATCCTTCCAACCCTCTTCATCTAACCCTATCAGAATAACCTTCTATTCCTTTCTCCCTCATGTGTTTATCTAGCTTCCTCTTAACTGCATCTATGCTATTAGCCTCAACTCATTGTCGTAGTGAGTTCCACATTCTAACCATTCTCTGGTAAGGAAGTTTCTCCTGAATTCCCTATTGGATTTATTAGTGACTATCTTATATTTATGGCCCCGAGTTTTGATCTCCCCCACAAGTGGAAGCACCCTATCAAACCCTTTCATAATCTTAAATGCCTCGATCAGGTCACCCTGCACCGCCCCCCCCGCCCCCCTGGCTACTATTTTCTTGAGAAAAGAGCCCCAGCCTGTTCAATCTTTCCTGATAGAACAAAACCTCTCAGTTCTGGTATCATCCTTGTGTGAAGCAAATGCCTGCAAAAAGATATATTATACAAATTTGTATTGACAAGAGATATAATTTTGTGCAGTGAAAGTGATAATATTTCAAGGAAGTTGCATTATATAGATAGCATGCTAATGTGATGTTTAGATGATTTGAATGAACATTGATGTTATATGGTTAGTTCCCCGCATTGTAAATATCACATCACACCCAAGGTACTTGCAGAGTTGGGGTTAATGGACATGGTTTATGGCAAATGGAGTTTGGCACTTCCAAAATGCTGCTTGGGGCTTCAAGAAGTCAAGTGCAATAATAAAATGAAAAATCACAAATACTAGAATTCAGAAATGAAATTAGAAAATGCTTGAATTTCACAGCAGGTCAATCAGTATCTTAAAGAGAAAGGCCAATTAAATTCCAACTGAGATCCTCCATCAGAAGGGGCACAATGAGGTAGGAGTGCCTCTCACAGCCAACCAAAAAAGGTTGAGGTCAAGAGTTCAAATATGCTAACTAATTTCATGAAGAGAGAGCTGGAAGGTGTAGTAGCCCTGTGAATAGATTTTAAAATGCTGGAAAAAGAACTGTAATATACAACAAAGGAGGAGTTAAATACGGCTCTAAAATGTAAGGAAAAGCAGCAGAATCCTACAGGAAGACACTAATGAACTAAATGTAATTATGTAATTCTATTTATTTAGAACTGTGTATAATGATACATTGTTATTCATTTATATAACTTTTATTGTAATTGTTCTGAGTTATAACACACAGTAATAAATTTATACATTGTTGGCATTGTTCACAAAAACTGCAATTTAATGTACATATTACTAAAGTACAGAGTGATAGAGAATTGGCTTTGCATAGAGGTTCATGGACTGCTGATGAGTGGTATTGCCTTGTGCTACTGTTGCTGCTTGCTGCAGTGATATTGGGGATTGTTGAAATTTTTTTGGTGTTGGACTGGGGTGGACAAATGTAAGAAGTCACACAACACCAGGTTATAGTCCAACAGTTTTATTTGAAATCACAAGCTTTCGGAGCGCTGCTCCTTCATCAGGTGAAGTGGAGAAATGCATAAAGACACAGCTTATATAGTCAGAGAATAATGCCAGATGATTACAGGTAATCTTTCTAACTGCCATTTATCACACCTCGGCAGAGAGATAATCACAGCAATCAAAGGTGTGAATGGTGTCCAAACAGGTTAGTCAGGAAAACATTACATCAAAGAACAATGAGGTGGGGTCACAACGGGTCAAATGTTGCAGATGCTGGGGTCTGTATGAAAAACAAAAACAGACAAAAAAACATTTTTTTTGCTGGAAATCACAGCAGGTCCGGCCGCATCTGTGTAGAGAGAACAAGCCAACGACGACTCAAGTCTGGGTGACCCTACGTCAGGTGGGGTTACATGTAGCGTGACATGAACCCAAGATCCTGGTTGAGGCCGTCCTCATGAGTGCGGAACTTGCGGCCTCAACCGGGATCTTGGGTTCATGTCACGCTACATGTAACCCCACCTGACGTAGGGTCACCCAGACTCGAGTCGTCATTGGCTTGTTCTCTCTACACAGATGCGGCCGGACCTGCTGTGATTTCCAGCAAAAAAAATGTTTTTTTGTCTGTTTTTTGTTTTTCATACAGACCCCAGCATCTGCAATATTTGACCCCTTGTGACCCCACCTCATTGTTCTTTGATGTAATGTTTTCCTGACTAACCTGTTTGGACACCATTCACAACTTTGATTGCTGTGATTATCTCTCTGTCGAGGTGTGATAAATGGCAGTTAGAAAGATTTCCTGTAATCATCTCGCATTATTCTCTGACTATATAAGCTGTGTCTTTATGCATCTCTCCACTTCACCTGACAAAGGAGCAGCGCTCCGAAAGCTTGTGATTTCAAATAAAACTGTTGGACTATAACCTGGTGTTGTGTGACTTCTTACATTTGAAATTTTTTTGTCTGTGCCAATATAGCATTAAGACCAGGTAGGTTAGCTCATGTCCCTTTTACTCAGCATCTGGATTTTGTAAGGAATCTTGCTCAACATGTCAGTCAGCCATTGGCAGTAGTCCATAACTGGGACTGATGATGTAGTTTGAATGGGACAATTTTAAAAATCCCACCAAATGGCAACATCGATGTCCTGTAAAACTGAAACCTTCAGTGACTGAATGAAGTAGAAGGGTATTGAAAACCATAAGTGTTCAGGCCAAGGAACGATTTAGTGTTAATTGTTTTAAAATATTTCATGTCATTCTTGATGAAAGCAATATTTGTTTATATAATTTGGAGCTGTAATAATATGTTTCAACAGACTTAATAATGCCTTTTCCTATAATGTGTGATGTCTTGGTTTTCCAGCAGGTCAAAGCCAGTCTCTGCGCATGCCAGTTGCTCAAGGTCCTCGTCCAAATTCAATTATACTTTATCCACAAACAAATCCCGTCCAGGTTGGTCTGCCTACTCAAAGCATATCCAGCCACCCCACTGTGCCAGCCACCTGTCCTCCAGGACACAGTAGGAATGAGGTCCATCACGAGGTTCCTGGTCCAAGTGCAGTGTCTAATTGTGCAGAGCAAAGGATACCTACAATGTCAGTGGATGTTGGCAAAATAAATTCTACCAGTGAAACTAATAATACCCACAACAGAGGTACCATGCCTGAAGTACCAGCACAAAAGGAGATACCCACTGTTTCCAACTGCCCCAGAAATCCACCACTAATACCTTCAGCAACTCTTCCACATCCACATGCTTACCAGCATCCACCAATGGGGCATGCTGCTAATATGTTTGGAGCTGCTGCCCGATTTCCTTTTCACCATCCCTATTTCTTGCCTGGACCACCCTACTTCCCTTCAAGGTACGTAGAATCAGATTCATAATTGCAATATCTTCATGCTTAGAATTTAATTTACATAGAAATGTTGCATCAAGTGAGATCTGGAAATATACTTGTTTTAAGTTGTTGTAGGAGATAACCTAGTGTGTTGGGATGCCTAGTAATTCAGATATTTATGTGTGTTAGTATAAGTGTGCAGAAGGATCTTACACAATTGGGCCAACATACTGTTTGCAAGGCTCATTGGGGCCCCAATTTCTATGTAAGTTACGGGCAAGCACCATAATGCACCTGGAGCACCAAATTAGCACCCCAGACGCTCAGTGCTGTTTGCAACAGGTGCTTCAAGGAAAGCCTTCGAACAAATGGAGCTTCTCCCGTGTCGGTTGGACCCCTCCTTCACATCGGGCTACCTCTTGCCCCATAGTCCCCAACACTTAATCCACACATCAGATATTTCTTGTGAAGGCTTGTAAAAATGAGGGCCCTGAAATTCCTGGAGCAGGAAGCAAAATTTCTGTCCGGGGTCCAGGAATTTAGGAAGGAAACTGGTTTTGCCAGGAATCCATCCCATTTGCAGTGCACCTTTAAATTCCGTTGTGGGGGTGGGGGGCAGGGGTGGCATGGGGGAGATGGGCAGATCTTATAACTCCTTTCCCCTGATTGCTGACATGAGTCTTACTGAGACCTTTCGAAAGGCCGCAAACCTTTACTAGACAAAGTAATGGATCCTGGAGAGGTTTGATTAACTTAGTCTGCAGGGACCAAGGCTCCAATGGAAGCTAAAACTATTTTTTGGTCAATTTATTTTTTGGTCTAAAAAATCTGGGGGCATCTCCATCTGTACGCTGTTCCATCTTTGGCAGGCAGATTGGGGCAGCCGCCACTGAAACACCCTTGCAGGCACAGTACACCTGCTTGTCTGTGCAAATGGAATTTGGGACATGGTGGGTGAATGGCGATTCTGTTCCATCACACTTGCATCGGAGGAGCAAGCCCTCAGGATCTTCAGGGCCCAGCACATCTTTAAAGGCAGCCAGCACCCTTTTAACAACTGTCTGATAACCCTTCCTCACAACCCTGGTGCTCTCCTAGTGCATCATGCAATACCCACTGGGAACATTCCTCAAATATTTAAATTAGCTGACCTCACATTATGGAGTGATGTCAGCTTGCAGTCCTGTGGATATGGCCAGCACATAATGCACATTATCAACCCATTGTTAAAAAAGCTGTTAAGGGAACTGGGTGGCACAGTGGACTATAATCTCTGGGATGTGGAATTGAAAAGGGTCTTGCATGAAATGAGTTTGGGCAGTTTCAACCCAGCCCCTAGTGGTCATGGGTACAGGCACATACAGTGACCTCATTTTGACACTAACTGACAATCTCACTCAGAAGCCACAAGGATGGCTTATATAGAATTTACAAATATAACATTAGTACATTGGTGGCCACGCTTATGAGGTCATGGCTAAGGAACCTTTTGGGGGAACAGAGTAGAGGAAGTTTTACTTTGCAGTTAGCTTTGTTATACTTGCCCTCAGAGTGCTTGATACAGACGCTGGAGGTACATTAGTTTTGTATGTAAAGTTAAAGAATGGCTGGACTTTCCATGGAGTTTCAATGGTGGAGATTGTCAGAACCCCTGGAGAAATGTATCTATTAATCAACTGCTCTCCCACATCTGGGGAGATGTTACTAGCAGTTCCCTCCAATTCCCAGATAGAATACAAGAAAAAAGCTTTTTCTTCTAGACCATTCCCCTCTCACCCTAGCCCGCAACAAACCCCTCTCTCATTTTTCTCTCTATCCCTTTTGCAACCTTTCTCACCATTCCCTATTTTATTGCACTTCTATGGTCTGTACCCCTCTGAACTTTCCTTTCTGTATATCCCGACTGACTTGAAATCAAGACACAGCTTTCTACTCTATATCATTCTTTCCCACAACCTTCCTCCTACCTTCTTTAGGTTATTAAAATCCAAGCTTGGCATTATCTTTTCACTAATTCATTATTTCTCTCTGTGCTTGCTCGTGCCCATTTCAGGATTTCCCAGAAGAAGTGACGGGGGCACAGACAGAATGCATCTGCCCAAATGGCCTCCTTCTGTGATGTAAACTTCTATGATTCTAAATATGTGCTGGCGTATTTAAATGCTATGTAAATGATGGGATTATGTCATACTGTGTCATATCTGTTATTTGCTCCCTAGCAACTCTTGACACCTATGCGTTCCTAGGTACAGCATTGCTATGTGCAGCAGAGGGCTCATTTTAAAATGAACAGGCCAGGGGCCTGCTGGCCACATTATGCTGTGCCAGGCCTGCTGCAGCCAGTCTCTGATCCTGCTCCAAGAATAACCCCTGGCGGAGGCTGGTGAGTGCACCAAAATGATTTAATGCGCTACGGGCCATAAAACTGGCCTGGGTCAGGGGCACGTCGTTAGGATGTGTGGAAGTCCCACCTGCACTTCAGCCAGCATAACAGCTAAGCAGAAGATCAATGTAATGTCTTTAGAAGAGGTGAAAATTGGGGGTTTAGGGTGGGGGAAGGACAACAACTTTAGGAATATGTTATAAGATAGTAATGATGCTGCTAAACTTTTCTCTTATCATTTATAATGTCCTCCAAACCATTTGTTACATTGCTCCTTTGTAACACACTCTATGCTCCTACTATCTGTTATCTGATAGTCAGTGCCCATGAAAAATCAGCAAACATCACACTGATTCTATCTGTTCTCCCACTACAGCACTTGTCCTTACAGCAGACCACCCTATGGCTACGGCGATTTTGCAAACAGCATGTCTGAATGCCTGGGCTACTACGAAGACCGATACCAGAAGCACGAGGCTATGTTCTCAGCGCTGAATAGAGACTACCCTTTTAGGGAGTACCCAGACGACTGTCAACGCAACACGGACTCCAGGAGCAATAGCAGCATCGAGGAAGGACCCCACTCTAACAGCCTGGGAGGAGAAGAGTACCTGAACTCCGTGCCACAGTTGGACGTTGGAGCACTGGAAAACGTCTTCACAACCCCAATGTCTGCTCCATCACAGCCACAAAGAGTGGAGATGGTCCACAGTGATGACGAACAAGAAGGCAAAGTATTAAAAAGCCTGTAGCTAAAAAAAAAAATATTCAATTTGTTTTAAACATACCATCATAAAAAGTATCTCTGTGGAATGATGATTCTTTTATTTATAATAAACCAAACTGAGAATTCTCAGTTTTGTCTCCATGGGAGCACTTGATGTTTATAACATCCATGCATGAAAATATCGAGCATTAAAAATATAATTTTATCCTTTGCACACAAAAAATACAAAAAAGAAAAAATTGTTGGTGTTACAGATTGTTATTGATACATTTTAAAATGCCTTCAGTGACCTTTACTTTTGATTCAGTTTCAAATTTCAGTTGAAACACACCTAACTACTAGTTAGTGCTCGTGATTCTGGTTATTGCAAGTCGACTTCTGTAAGTGTTGTTCATATTGTTACAGTTTCTTTTTGAGTTCTATTTTAAGAAACTAACATTAAACCTACATTTTTTTAAATAATTGTTTTTTAAAATTGCTCCCTTGTCACATATGATAAAGCTTCAGTTCATTATGGCTTATTTTAAAAATCTGTTAACACGATTACACTCGTGCCCAGAGGCCTGAGATGGGCAGGATGCCAGAGCTACTGTCACGCCGCAGCGTGGAGTGACTCTCTGTGGTTGACATTCACGATTCCCCTGCATGGCCATTCGCCAACCATAGACAGCCCTGTCAGAAGTAGACACTGAGTGGGGGGGGAAGGGACGATAAATGCCGATTCCTCCCTGTCTGCTCTTCCACACCTCCCAGCAACAAGTTAGAGAGCTGCACTGGCACAGAGACCTAGTAGCGGGTTGAGTGCCAACTTCCTCGGCCAGGGAGTGGTAGGTGGCACGGGGCCTAAAGAGGGGGAGAAAATCTATTTAACCTCAGCAGTTTTTAATTTTGTAAAATGATTTATTATAAGCCATCAAGGACTGTTCAGCATTCAAATCGCCGTATTTTTGATCACAGGGAGCTTTCTTAATTCAGCATAATGCATGGAAGTTAACACTATCATAAACTCTGTGGCATAGACCAATTTGTTTTATTGAATCTTTTTAAAACGGTAGCAGCAGTTCAGAACATTCCAGTATTGATGGACGATGAAGGGACGGGAATCAATTTGCCATCCCTAACTTGTAATATTATCACAGATTCATATATATTGTTATAATAAATATGTCTATTTATTGTAGTCCATCTCTGGCGTGTTTTTATTGCTTGAATAAAGATGCTTTGGGACTCTGAGCAATTGTCCAAAGTCCTGCCATGGGTTCTCTGTGCTGAAACATTAACCTGCTTTTTTCTCTTTACAGATGCTGTGCATTTCCAGCAGTTTCCATTTTTATTTCATACTTTCAGCCTTTGCAGTTTTGTCTTTTTATCCCAGTGTTTGTTAATGTTTCACTACTACTTTTAACCAGGTCACTTTTTAAAATTTTCTCAACAATTGACACTGCTATTTTTGCTCTTGTTCTTAAAGGGATATTTTCACCATGTTAAAGGGTCTTGAAAAATCCATTTGCCAGCCTAGAAACACGGGCACGTAAAAAGCAAAATACTGCGGGTGCTGGAAATCTGAAATAAAAACAGAAAAAGCTGGAAATACTCAGCAGGTCAGGCAGCATCTGTGGAGAGAGAAACAGAGTTAACGTTTCAGGTCGAAGGGTTAACTCTGTTTCTCTCTCCACAGATGCTGCCTGACCTGCTGAGTATTCCCAGCATTTTCTGTTTTTATTTCACGTACAGATAAAGCTTGGTGATTTTATATTGTTGGGACACCTATCTCACCACCTGGGGACCTGTGTAGGGCTCGGCCCACTCTGACACCATGAGGTATTCTCCAGTGCCACTATGGATAGGAAAGTTGGTCATGGGGCAGCATCCTTTGTTCAATGAAACTTCATGAAACCAACATCAGGCGAAGCTCAACACTATTCCATTATATATATTCGGAGCATACTTCTGGAGCACAGCCGATAGTCTAGTTGCTAAAAACACAGCCCAGGGTAGCACTAAGCCACACAGATCAGTTTGAGTCGTGGTCTGTGCTGAGCCAGTTGGAGCAGTTACCAGTTACCCTCGGTGGCCTGAAACTTGAGTCAGGACTGGAGCTGGCACACGTGTGTTGCCTTTTGTGGTTGAATAGTTTGCTGACAGTCATTGTCTAGGCTCACATATGATGAATAGCCACTTGGGTGAGGTACTGGAGGGCCACTGAACCTATCCCAGGAAAGGAGAAGAGAAATGATGGTCTGCTTGAACTCTCACCACCACCAACCGCAAACAAACAACTAAACACTGATCTCTAGTGTTGACTAAATAGATAATAATGTTTGCGTTACTTGATACTTTTAACCTTTGTCTTTTGACCTCATTAACTCCACTGATTACAACATCCTTATGGAAACAGCAGGGTATTGTGGGAATTGTTGGGGAGCTAGTGGTGATCATCAGTGAGGTAATGTGAATAAAGGTATTAATCAATAATCAGAGAATATCAAGAAAATGGTGAATACGTGCAGCTTACCAGTGCGCATGTCTGTGTGGACACTGGGTGATGACAGGGTACAGGCTCCGCGGTTGAATAGCTTGCAGGCACTTGTTGTCTAGGCTCACAAATGAAGAGCAGCCAATTGAGTGAGGTAGAGGAAGATTGCCTGATGCCCAAGAAACCATGGGCCCCGTCAAAAGAATGCTACCTTCAAGAAAGGGAAAAACTGAGAAGAAGAATGACAGATAAACAGAGCCAGACACTGACAAGCACATCAACATAAAAGATTTAGCGGTGTCCCGAGGAAAAAATATGCCCGCTGTAGTGTTCGTGTGTTGATAGAGACACTGAAGACAGGAGTTGGTTCATAGGTGTTTACTAAGCAAAGTCTGGGGGGGTACTATCGGATATAACACAACATACAGGCTTATATAGCCTGAGTGGCCATTACCGGCATTACAGCACACATGGGGCTCTTAAAGGCACATACACTACAATCGCAAGCTGTCAAAAGAAAATTATTTTATCAACGCCAATGTATATTGTACATTAATTAATTTAACGTTAATTCTTCAGTGACAGCAGTGACTGCACTTTAAAAGTAATTCATTTGTTGTGAAGAGCATTGGATAACCAGAGGATGTGATAAGCTGCTAAATAAATATAAGAATTTGTTCTTTATCTAGTTCTTTTTCTCTTTACCCGTCTTTTTCTTCTCTCTTCTGTTTCCCTTTATTTCTTACTTTCTCTTTCTTCAGTTAAAAGGCTCCCACTAAACTGATAAATAAATCACAAATAAGGCTCAATTTATTGATTTTGCAAATGACAGTTCTGGACAGTGATGAATTATGCAGCCATTATACCACGGGTACCACTTTGATACCAGCCAACACCTGTTGTGAGGCAACAGCAAAAAGTTGCACAAATAATATAAAGCTTCAAATGAAGGAAACGGAACTAAAAATAGAAAATGCTGAAAAGATACAGCAGAAATCAAAATGGGTTAATGTTTCAAATGGCACCCTGACAAAAGCTCTACGCCTGAACCATCGATCCATACTTTCTCTTGACATGTGCATTTACAGCATTTTCAATGTTGTTAAATTTTAGGACAGGGTTATGCTGCCCTGCTTTCCATCCAGCAGAAGTGAGGTTCTGTGCACAGGTACAATGCTTGCCAGCATTGGAATTTAAATAAAAATATTAAAAATGTAAGTGTAGACCAGTGCATCACTGCATTTAAAATGAATGTTTAGAAAGAGGGCTTTGCCATGAAGGTGCTGACTCAAGTTGGGATAGGGTTCCCTAGGGTGCTGCTCACCTGCCAGTACCTTGACCAAGTGGCCATTCCTCATGTGTGACATTAGAGTGTCAGTTTCAGCCAGCTATCCTACTTTGAGGGATATCACAGTTCAATATCTACACAAGGCCAGGGATAAAAACATTGGCCAAATATTCCTCTCAGGCCAGGGGCATTGAGACTAAGGGCTGGATTGTCTTCTGCTATTCTACAGAAACAGGAGCAAAATTGAGTTGTGAGGCCTCATTGGCCTGACCTGAATTTTCGTCTCCTTGCTGCTGCTAGGACCACCGCTGGCCACTCCTTCCTTACCCAGATGAAGCCTGGTGTGATACCTGAGGAAGGCCCCTATGTAACCAGATGGAGGAAGAGGGCCTTGGAGTGATTTCCTGTCCCTTGTTTTCAGCCCCTCATCCCCACCTGGTCTTACCTGTTGAAGGCCTCAGTCTTAGCCAAGGCCTCCAACGGGACAGATGTGTTGACGTTTTCGGGGCTCTTTTGCCACTTTAACGTGGCTCCTGCCTCTTATGGTGCTGCAGGCACAGTCTTTCTGCAGTATCGTCGACATTATCCTGTGTGGTAACTGGCAGGCTCCCGTTTGCTGGTATGGAGTCTGCCACGGATGCTTAATGACCCCTGGGCCGTTGTTGGGGTGATGGGCATATGTTCCCCCTGACCCTGTAGGGGCAGAATGAGGGAATCCCAATCCTAGTTGTAGCATGTAACAGGGCAGGCGGTCTATCACTGAGGTTTGCGTGAGTGTTAAACCATAAATGTATTTTGATGCTTTGGCAACATAGGATGTAACTTATCATGCCAATAAAGCGATTTGAATTGTGAATTGAGTGATCCCTGAGACACTGATCATTACTACATTCCTCTGGTTCCACAACCTCCAAGCTCCTCCCAGAAGTATAAAATTACCCTTTGGTGAAAGAAGAAAAGAATGGAATATACAATGAGTGTAAAGTTGAAATTACACTGCACAAACAGCAGGTGGCTTCCTTTACCACTTATTACCACCAGCAACCCAAGTGCTAACCTCTAGTGTTAGTTAAATAAATAATGGGCCAGATATTCCGATCCCTACGGGTGGGTACGCGCTGTGTATCCACCCGTAGGGACATCGGAAATGCCGGTTTCTGGCATGCACTGTGCATGCGCTGGAAACCGGCATTTCCGATCTGTCTAGAAGGGCCTCTGCGGGCGGATAGTTCTGCTTTTTGGAGACCCTCCGCCCGCAGAAAACCCTTACAATTCTTGCGCCTGGAAAAAGCAGGGGTAAGGCCTGCTTTTACCAGGATAAGAGTTGAAAAATTTTTTTTTTTAAATTTCCACTGATTTATCATTTAAAAAAATACTTTAAAAAAAGGTAAGTTTATTTTTAGCCCCGTAAAAAACTTTTAATTGTTTTTTTTCACAAATGTTAAGTTTTGTTTAAAATAGTTAATTTATTTGTACTTTCAAGTCATTTCAAAAATGTGATTTTTTTTTCATTTATTTAAAGTTTCACTATGTTTTTGGGGGTGATCTCCATTCATATATTTGACAGGTCTTCCTGTCAAATGTATGAAGGGAGATTCCCTTCTCTGATTGGCTCCCTATGGCCCACGTGATCCCAGGGATGCTGCGAACTACCTGCGCCCCTGGGATAAGTGGGCCCTGCACACCGGCAGTTTGGAGAGGCCCAGCATCGGAACTGTGCACCTCCCGGGAGCCCTCAGGTAAGGGCGCAGATTTTTCCAGATCACAGGGCTCCGTCCGCAGGAGGCCTGCGATCAGAATATCTGGGCCAATAATGTTTGATTCACTTGTGACTTTTGACCTTTTTTGACCATTGATGACAACATCTTAATGCAAACAGTAGGCTGATGTTATTGTTGGGGAGCTGGGGATGTTCAACATTGAGGTACAGCATTGGAATTAAAGGTGCTGATTAATAATCGGAGAATATTAACACAATAGCAACATGGTAAATATGCACAGATTACCTGCATGTGCGTCTCTATGAGTGAAGGTGGGACCAAGCTCGGTTCTGACACCTTCCACGGTCAAATAGCCTGTAGGCACTCATTGCCACTGGGAGAACTACCCTGCTCTTCTTTGAATAGTACCATAGGTAGGGCAGACAGGGTTAATG
This sequence comes from Somniosus microcephalus, assembly GCF_052327205.1. NCBI lineage: Eukaryota > Metazoa > Chordata > Chondrichthyes > Squaliformes > Somniosidae > Somniosus > Somniosus microcephalus. The sequence goes on from NC_140994.1 coordinate 128,187,571, forward strand.
TATCATTCAAAAGTCAGCACCTCCGACAGTGCAGCGCTCCCTCAGTACTGCACTTCAGTGTCAGCCTAGATTTTATGCTCAAGTCTCTGAAGTGGGACTTAAACCCACAACCTTCTGAGTCAGAGGTGAGAGTGCTACCACTGAGCCATGGCTGAAACCAACTGAGGGAGAAATGTTGGCTCAGGACCCTGGGAGAACTCCCTGCTCTTCTTCTAGGACTCGAGGGGAAACATAGAAGATAGGAGCAGGAGTAGGCCATTTGGCCCCTCGAGCCTGCTCCGCCATTCAATGCGATCATGGCTGATCATCCAAATTCAGTACCCAGTCCCTGCTTTCTCCCCATACCCCTTGATCCCTTTAGCCTTGAGAAATATATCCAACTCCTTCTTGAATATATATTTAATGAATTGGCCTCTACTGCCTTCTGTGGTAGAGAATTCCACAGGTTCACCCCTCTCTGGGTGAAGAAATTCCTCCTCATTTCTGTCCTAAATGGCCTACCCCTTATCCTTAGACTGTGACCCCTGGTTCTGGACTCCCCGACCATCGGGAACATCCTTCCAGCATCTAGTCTGTCTAGTCCTGTTAGAATTTTATAAGTTTCGATGAGATCCCCTCTCATTCTTCTAAACTCCAGCAAGTACAAGCCCAATCGAGCCAATCTCTCCTCATACGTCATTCCTGCCATCCCAGGTATCAGCCTGGTGAATCTTCGCTGAACTCCTTCCATGGCAAGAACATCCTTCCTCAGATAAGGCGACCAAAACTACACACAATACTCAAGATGTGGTCTCACCAAGGCCCTGTACAACTGCAGCAAGACATCCTCGTTCCTGTACTCAAACCCTCTCGCTACGAAGGCCAACATACCATTTGCCTTCTTAACTGCCTGCTGCACCTGCATGCTTACCTTCAGCGACTGGTGCACAAGGACACCCAGGTCTCGTTGCACTTCCCCTTCTCCCAATCTATTGCCATTCAGATAATAATCTGCCTTCCTGTTTTTGCTACCAAAGTGGATAACCTCACATTTATCCACGTTATATTGCATCTGCCATATCACCCAACCTGTCCAAATCACCCCGGAATTTCTCGGCATCCTCCTCACAGCACACACGCCCACCCAGCTTTGTGTCGTCTGCAAATTTGGAGATATTACATCTAGTTCCCTTGTCTAGATCATTAATATATATTGTGAATAGCTGGGGTACAAGGACCGATCCCTGCGGTACCCCACTAGTCACTGCCTGCCACTCGGAAAAAGACCCGTTTATTCCAACTCTTTGCTTTCTGTCTGCCAACCAGTTCTCTATCCAAGTCAGTACCTTGCCCCCAATCCCATGTGCCTTAACTTTACACGCTAATCTCTTATGCGGGACCTTATCGGAATCAAGGGATATGGGTATAGGGCAGCAAAATGTTGAGGTAGAAGATCAACCATGATCTTACTGAATGATGAAGCAGGTTTGAGGGGCCGAATGGCGTACTGCTGCTCCTATTTCTTATGTTCTTCATGGAGTGCCTTAGGATCTGAACAGGCAGATGAAGCCTCGGTTTAATATGGCATCCGAAGAGCAGCACCTCTGACAATAGTATTCGTTTCTGACCCGTCACCAAGACCACCTACTTCCACCTCCATAATCGCCCATCTCTGCCCCGTCTCAGTCCATCTGCTGCTGAAACCCTCATCCATATTTTCATAACCTCCAGACTTGACTATTCCTGTCCAGCCTCTCATCCTCCACCCTCCATAAATTTGAGCTCATCCAAAATTCTACTGCCCGTGTCCTTTCTAACGTCCTGCTCACCTATCACCCCTGTACTCGCACACCTACATTGACTCCCGGTCTGGCAATGCCTCAATTTAAAAATGATCATCCCTGTGTTCAAATCCCTACATGGCCTCGCCCCTTCCTATCTCTGTAACCTCCTCCAGCCCTACCAACCTCCAAGAACTCTGCATTCCTCCACTTCTTACTGTGCGCAAATTGGCTGCCGCGTTTCCTACATTACAATAGTGCCTCCACTTCAAAGGTACTTCATTGGCTGTAAAAGCACTTTGAGACATCCGGTGGTCGTGAAAGGTGCTATAAAAATGCAAGTCATCCTTTCTTTCTTTCTGGCCTCTTGTGCATCACCAATTTCCTTCACCCCACCATTGGCGCTGTACCTGCAGCCATCTAGGTCCTAAGTTCTGGAATTCCCTCCCTAAAACTCACCACCTCTCTCCTTTTAAGACGCTTCTGAAAACCTACCTCCTTGACCATGCTTTTTGTCACTCGTCATATCTTCTTATGTGGCTCGGTGTCAAATTTTGCCTATGAAGAGTCTTGGGAAGTTTTACTACCTTATGGATGCTATATATAAGAACATAAGAAATAGGAACAGGAGTAGGCCATTTGGCCCTTCGAGCCTGCTCCGACATTTAATAAGATCATGGCTGAGCTTCTACCTCACCTCCACATTTCCGCACCATCCCCATATCCCTTGATTCCCTTAATATCCAAAAATCTATCGACCTCTGTCTTGAATATACTCAACAACTGAACAGCCACAGCCCTCTGGGGTAGAGAATTCCAAAGATTCACAACCCTCTGAGTGAAGAAATTTCTCTTCCTCTCAGTCCTAAATAGCTGACCCCTTATTCTGAGACTATGCCCCCTAGTTCTAGACTCCCCAGCCAGAGGAAACATCCTCCCAGCATCTACTCTGTCAAGCCTGTAAGAATTTTGTATGTTTCAATGAGATCACCTCGCATTCTTCTAAACTCTAGAGAATATAGGCCTAGTCTCCTCAATCTCTCCATCCCAGGAATCAGTCTTGTGAACCTTTGTTGCACCCCCTGTAAGACAAGTATATCCTTCCTTAGGTAAGGAGACTAAAACAGTACACAGTACTTCAGGTGTGGTCTCACCAGGGCCCTATATAATTGCAGTAAGACTTCTTTACTCTTATACTCTAATCCTTTTGTAATAAAAGCTGACATACCATTTGCTTTCCTAATTGCTTGCTGTACCTGCATGTTAACTTTCAGTGATTCGTGTACAAGGACACCCAGGTCCCTCTGAACACCAACATTTTCCAATCTCTCACCATTTAAAAAATACTCTGCATTTCTATTTTTCCTACCAAAGTGGATAACTTCACATTTCTCCACATTATACTCCATCTGCCATGTTCTTGCCCACTCATTTAACCTGTCTATATCCCTTGGCAGCCTCTTTGCATCCTCCTCACAACTTACTTTCCCAGCTAGCTTTGTATCATCAGCAAACTTGGATACATTACACTCGGTCCCCTCATTTAAGTCACTGATATAGATTGTAAATAGCTGAGGCCCAAGCACTGATCCTTGCGGTACCCCACTAGTTACAGCCTGCCAACCCGAAAATGACCCGTTTATTCCTGCACTCTATTTTCTGACCTCAATCCTCAATCTATGCTAATATATTACCCCCAATCCTCTGAACCCTAATTTTGTGTAATAACCTCTTGTAATATCACCTTATCAAATGGTATCTGAAAATCCAAATACACCACATCCACTGGTTCCCCCTTATCTACCCTGCTAATTACAACCTCAAAAAATTTGTCAAGCACAATTTCCCTTTCATAAATCCATGCTGACTCTGCCCAATCATATTAATGGCCCAGAAATTCGGGTCGGGGGCTTCCCGCGGGTGTAAGCCCCCGATCTGATCTTAGCTTGCGCGCCGGCCGTTGAGTTCTGGGCCCCTGTGGAATTCCGATTCTGGGCCTGCTCCAGCTGCCGGCGCGCAGTGTTTACGTATCCCAGGGGCGCAGTTAGTTCGATGCGTCCCCTGGGATCACGTGGGCCATGGGGAGCCAATCGGAGCAGGGAATGCTCCATTCATAAGTCTGACAGGAAGTGCTGCCAAGACTTATAAATGCTACGGCCCCAAAACAGCACTAAATCTTCAAATATTTTTTTTTTTAAATAACAATTTTTAAATAAACTATAAATTATATGAAATAACTATTTTAAACAATAATTTAAATTTTTGAAAAAAATAATTTTATTTTCTAACGGGGCTAAAAATAAACTTACCTTGCTTTAAAGTATTTAAAAATAATAAACCTGTGGAAAAAATGTTTGAATTTTAATTAATTCACCACTTACCTTGTAAAAAGCATGTCTTACGTCTGCTTTTTACATTTCTAACTTCTGGAGACTTACCCTCCCGGGAAAACTTGTAAAAAAAAATGAAGTTTGATGCGCACGCGCAGCCTCTCCTGCGCACGTGTTCGACCACTGAACCCCTTCGTTCAGAGGAACGGAAGTGCCGGTTTCCCGCGCATGCGCAGTGCATGCAGGAAACCGGCACTTCCATTGGGCCTACGAGTGAGTACCCCATGCGTACTCACCCGTGGAGACCTGAATTTCTGGGCCATTATGATTTTCTAAGTGCCCTGTTACCAAGTCCCTAGTAATAGATTCTAGCTTTTTCCCTACTATATATAGGTGCAATTTCTTGTTGTTTAAAACCTAATTGCATTCAGTTTGATGTTGCAGCTGCTTCACATGGCCCATCTGCAATTGGATTGTTCAGTGTTCATCTGTTGTTGTTCCCGTTTTATGTAATCGATTTAGAAATTGTACCCAGTTAGGCCATTACTTGTTCTCAGTTGGGTCCTCCTTTTACTTCTTCACAAGTTAATGTGCCTGCTGTACAAGCTTCTTTAAAATATGAGGTTAAGTTTCTTATACAGAAAGCTGTGTCTGATTTGACATTCTGGCTGGGTGTCTCCTTAGGACTGATTTAGGTCACTTTCCAGTTTCATTTGGGTCAAGAAATTGTTGTCTTGCGGTTTTATCCAGCAGCACACAAGTCAGAACTAGAACGTTGTTTCCACAAGATCCTTACAGAACTTTTAAGTTATTATATCTCACACAGAACTACTGGGCAGTTTATTATTGTGCAGAAACTCAATGTGCACCTGAAGCGACTGAGTAGCAATAGCCAAATTGTTGGTCGAGTATATCGTACCAAATTACAACAGTGACTACACTTCAAAAGTATTTCATTGGCTGTAAAGCGCTTTAGGATGTCCTGAGGTCGTGAAAGGCACTATATAAATGTAAGTCTTTCTTTTCTTTACACGGAAGAAGTCACAAGGACAGTGCACTATATGTAGAGAGACTAGAGAAGCTGAAATTATTCTCCTTAAAGTAGAGGCGGTTAAGGGGAGATCTAACAGAGATGTTCAAAATTATGAAAGGTAAGATAGAGAGAAACTGTTTCCACTGGCGGGAGAGTCGGTAACTAGATGACACAGATTTAAGATCATTAGGAAAGGAACCAGAGGGGAGATTAGAAGAATGTTTTTTTATGCAGTGAGTTATGATCTGGAATGCACTGTCTGAAAGGGCGGTGGAAGCAGATTCAACAATAACTTTCAAAAGGGAATTAGATAAATACTTGAAAAGGAAAGATTTGCAGGGCAATGGGGAAGGAGCGGGGAGTCGGTCTAATTGGTCAGCTCTTTCACAGAGCTGGCACAGCATGATGGGCCAAATGGCCTTCTTTTGTGCTGTGTCATTCTATGGCAGACCATTCCACCTGTTCCATAGCTGCTTCCTGAGCATCTCTCAACCTAAACCTCTCCGCCTCTCTCTCCTCCTTTAAGACGCTCCTTAAAACCCACCTCACTAACGGTCACCTGTCCTAATGTCTCCTTCATTGGCTCAGTGTCGATTTTTGTCTGATAACGCTCTTGTGAAGTGCCTTGCGACATTTTATGACATAAAAGGTGCTATATAAATGCAAGTTATTGTTGTTGTATCTGATATAAAGCACAACTGAATAAGAATTACATTCAGTTTATGCTACTTCAGTTGCACGGGCAAAATCAGCCAGGATTCCAGCTCCTGATCCAGTGACTCCTGCAGGAAAAGTGCACTTGTGGTCAGGATTATGCTCAACTACATGCCTCCCGCAGTTGAATAGCTGACTGCCTGAGCTCATGCATGCATGGCCCGTTGCTTGAGCTACTGAAAGGCTGCCAGAACTGTACCCCAGCAAAAGGCAGGGGTCCTGCTGGAGAGGAGGAGAGAAAATCAGGAGAGGAAATAAAAGATGCAGATGTAAATAAACTGGTCAAATAGACAAGAATGCAGATTCAAAAAAGTTTTTTGTGGGATATACGGTAATGGCATGATATGAAAATTATATAGAGAGGAAATAGGAAGCTCATTATGTGACAGGAAATTATGTGATTATGTGACATTAAATTGGTAACATCACTGTCACAAGACAAAGTAATTTGCATCTACAGTTGGTGTGAATGCGATTTGCCCGCTATACGCGGTAGACAGTAAAACCGGAAAGCAAAATAACCAACATATTTTGTTTAAAAAAGAGATCTCCACTCTGGCACTGCCTCTACTAATTGTTAGCAGTTGCATCCAGAATCCCATCATTAAGGTAACTGTACCTTCTCGAGGTGCAGACGGCTGACTGAAATTGCTCGAACACCTGACTTTGGCTGAAATCCGCACAGCTTTTTAAATGGGTAAGTACAGGGTTAGTACTTATTGAACAGCCAGAAATAGCCAGCCCGCTTAATATGGTTTAAGTGCCGCCTTTGTAATTGACGTCTATGGTGACGGCAAATGGTTAGCGCCATTGGCCTGATATGGGCAGTGTCCAGGATAAGCACAGATGGTGCACAATCTGGAGTGGAACTTCTAAACTGGAATAACAATCTAGAGTGGAACTTCTAAACTGGAATAGGACTAACTTCAATGGGATGCGAAAGGATCTAGCCAGGGTAAAATGGAACCAAAGACTGACAGGAAAAACTGTAATGGAACAATGAGTGATCTTTAAGGAGGAGATGTTCCAAGTACAGGCTAGGTACATTCCAACAAGAGGGAAGGGTAAGGGAACCAAAGCAAGGGCTCCTTGGATGACGAGGGAGATAGAGAAGATGATGAGACAAAAAAAGAGGGTGTATGATGCATGTGAGGTGAATTCTTCAAAGGAGAACCAGACCAAATACAATAAGTTGAGAGGGGAAGTGAAGATGAAAATAAGATTGGCAAAGAGAGAATATGAGAGTAGAATGGCGGTTAACATAAAAGGGAACCCAAAAACCTTCTACCAGCACGTAAATAGTAAGCGGGTAGTAAGAGACGGGGTGGGGCCTTCTATATATATAAACGAATCGATCTGTCTGTCTATCTGTCTGTCTGTCCTCGGGTGTGCGTCTGTCCGGCTATGCGCTCGAAAGTTATAGAGCGTACCTACGCGCGCGTTACCTCCGAAGAAAGCTTCCGCTTCCGGGATGGTCGTAAGCATATTTACTTTTTGGTCAGACGAAAATTGTTCGCGCCTTATGCAAAAAACCTTCAAAATTAAACTCATTATCTGCTACTTAGCATTGATTGACTGACGTCAAGGTTCGACCAATCCTGTGCCATCACGATTGACCAATCCTACAGTTCAGTCGCCTGATGGTTGGCCAATCGCTGCGCCTGTGGGCGGGACTAATCGTTTTCATCTCAGGGATGTGGCAGCCATTGCTTCACTGCTTCCAGCTCAAACTACTCTGCTCATCCAGCTTTGAAAAAGTTAGTATCTCTTTTAAAAATAACATAAAATTTACCAAAAACGTTTTATAAGTACTTTCACTTTCATCTTTCAAGGTATTAAAAGGTGGAAATGTTGCCCGGCAGCAGATTGAGAGAGGGACACAGAGACAGGGCCAAAAAGCCTGGGACTCGATTTAAAATGTTGCCCGGCACCAGATTCACAGAGGGACACAGAGAGGCCCCAAAGCCTGGGACTTGATTTAAACCGCCCGGCCCAAAACAGCCCTGGCAAAGCCGGGCTCCCCCAGCTAGTTAGGGATAAAGAAGGTGATATATGCTTAGAGGGGCAGGGCAAGGCTAGAATACTCAATGAGTACTTTGTATCGGTGTTTACTAAGGAGGTGGATGTTGACAAAATATCGGTAGAAGTGGAAAAGGTATAAGCAATGGAAGGGGTGAAAATAGATAGACAGGATGTACTAGAAAGGCTGGGTATGCTTAGAGTGAATAAGTCGCTTGGTCCAGATGGCTTGCATCCCAGGTTGCTAAGGGAATTGGGGGAGGAGATAGTGGAAGGGCTTGCCATAATTTTCCAATCTTCCCTAGATGTGGGGGAGGTGTCTGAGGATTGGAAAGTGGCAAAAGTGACACCATTGTTCAAGAAAGGGTGTAAGGACAATCCTAGTAACTACAGGCTGGTCAGTTTAACATCCGTGGTAGGTAAAGTTTTAGAAACAATAATCAAGGAAAAAATTAATGGGCACTTGGAGAGGTTTAAGCTAATTAAGGAGAGCCAACGCGGATTTGTAAAAGGCAGATCATGTTTGACTAATCTAAAAGGAACAGGGAGAGGCAATATACACTTAGTGGCACAGTTTTAAGGAGTGTGCAGAGACAGAGGGACCTGGGAGTTAATATGCATAGGTCCCTGAAGGTGGCAGGACATATTGAGAGAGTGGTTAACAAAGCATATGGGATCTTGGGCTTCATAAATAGAGGTTTTGAGTACAAAAGTAGAGAAGCTTTGCTGAACCTTTATAAAGCACTGGTTAAGCTACAACTGGAGTATTGCATCCAGTTCTGGTCACCACACTTTAGGAAGGATGTGAAGGCCCTTGAGAGGGTGCAGAGAAGATTTACCAGAATGGTTCCGGGGATGCGGGATCTTAGTTACAAGGACAGGTTGGAGAAGCTGGATTTGTTTTCATTAGAGCAAAGGAGGTTGCGGGGTGATTTGATAGAGGTGTACAAGATTATGAAGGGTTTGGATAGGCTAGACGGGCAAAGGCTGTTCCCACTAGCTGATGGTACAAGGACTAGGGGACACAGATTTAAGGTTTTAGGCAAGAGATACAGGGGGGATGTGAGGAAAAACTTTTTTACACAGCGAGTGGTGAGGACCTGGAACTCGCTGCCGATAGAAGTGCTGGAAGCGGAGACACTCAGGCCGCGATTTTGTCAATGGATGCGGGTTGGGTGCGGGTCAGGTGGTTTCCGGCTTCCAGTCCTGCCCCCAACTGCATCCGGTCCAGGGACGTGAGTTTACGTTGATTGACCTTGTTAAGCCTGCCCTGCGGGCTTGCCAGCCAATTAAGAGGAAGCCGGTCAGATGACGTCATTTGATGACGCGTCATCTGCCGATTTTCTTAAAGGGGCCACGCACAATTTTTTTTTGACAGATGATTTCTCAGTGTTTGACAGCATTGAGGTGCTGCAAACATTGACAATCACTGTACAAAGGTGAGCTCTTGCACCCAGGCTCTCCAGTGATTCCCTCCTTAGGCTGGAATAGATGGCAGCTGCAGGTGAGGCGACAGAAGCAATCTGTCACTAGTGAGAGAGGTTCTCCCAATGAGGTGGCACTAGACATCGATTTCAAAACTTGTTACCTAAAGAAATGTGTAAATGCATTAAAAATGAATTTCCCAACATTTTCTTACCTCTGAAACTCACCAGTGCACCATTGGATCCTTCACACCACTTCTGCAGTTGTCATCAATCCAGAAACATTACAGCAGACTCACAACACGCTACACTTACCTGGCGTGGTGTCCGGACATTGGGAAATCTGAGGCAGAAGCGGCAAAATTAAAAAATAGCCTGTCAACTACTATCAACTACCTGTTAACAGGCGGGTAAGTGGCTTTAATCCTATTCCTGCCACTAGGTGTCGGGTCCATGTGCAAATCGGAGACCCGACACTTGGGAAAATTGTTTGGAGGTGGGTTGATGGTGGGATCGGAACCCGCCATCAAGCAAAACGATTTTAACCTTTGACCCGCCTCCAAACCCGCCCTCTCAGTGCCGATAAAATTGCAGCCTCAATGTTTTCAAGGGGAGACTGGATAGACACTTGAGGGAAATAAACTTGGAGGACTACGGCGATAGTGCGGGGGAATGGGACTGACTGGATTGCTCTACAGAGAGCCAGCACGGACTCGATGGGCTGAATGGCCTCCTTCTGTGCCGTTATGACTCTATGGTGGGGACTGTATTTTCTAAAGTTAACTTCAACCTCAAAGAAATCATGATAATTTGTACATCATTCTCCCGAGAATGGAACTCCCCTTACAAGCAGTCTCGTGTGGTCCCTGAAATAATGCACTCTTTTGATTCTATTTCTGAGTTCATGTGGACAAGATCAGCTGATCTCAGGTCCTATCTTTAGGCATCGAAGCTCTGGGGTTTCTCCTCCACTGGCAGAAGTGCAGTGGAATGGAATTCCCAGCAATCTACAGCCACAGATTGGGACCCCGTCCCAAATTGTAGGGGGCATTTCCACATGAGCTGCCCTCCCCAACTAAAGAAAGAAGAAAGAACTTGTATTTCTATAGCGCCTTTCACAACCTCAGGACGTCTCAAAGTGCTTTACAGCCAATGAAGTGCTTTTGAAGTGTGGTCACTATTGTAATGTAGGAAACGTGGCAGCCAATTTGTGCACAGCAAGGTCCCACAAACAGCAGTGTGATAATGACCAGATAATCTGTCTTAGTGATGTTGGTTGAGGGATAAATATTGGCCAGGACACCAGGGTGCATTCCCCTGCTCTTCTTCAAAATAGTGCCATGGGATCTTTTACGTCCACATGAGAGGGCAGACAGAATCTCGGATCCGAAAGATGGAGCCTCCGACAGTGCAGCACACCCTTAGTGCTGCACTGAAGTCCTACTTGGATTTTGTGCTTAGCTCGCTGGCGTCGGACTTGAACCCACAACTTTCTGACTCAGAGGTGAGAGTGCTACCACTGAGCCACGGCTAACACCGCGGTATGGAAACGACCGCTGGTCTCTGTGGCCCTTGGATTAGAGAGGGGGATAATCGACTAGGGTTCATACCCCTGTTCGCCACAAGTGACCCCTACGGGAAATGTGAGTCTTCGAACATCAGGAGAGTTCAGGATCTGGCTTGGCTGTAATGCTACCCCCTGCTCGAGTAGTCTGCCGACGCTCACTCCCTAGGTTCACACTTGGGCGAGGTAGCCGAGAGTGTTCTACATCCATGGAACCTCACCAAAAGAGTCTACACCATCAAAAGAGGACAAGGAAGGGGAGAAAACTGGCAGAGAAAAGAAAAGCGATCATACACCTTAACCCTCATCACATCTCTTAGCATCTCCCATTCAACGGGTCAAATCTTGCTGCATCTCACGGCACTCGCCGTTAGTTTGACTTTTTCCAGCACCCTTCAGCTCAAATATAATTTGCGCCTTAACTTGCTGGAAGTATGAGCTGATAACGGCATGGTGAGGGCAGCAGGGCATCTGAGACCTCAATGAACCGTGGAATCAACAGTGTATCTCCTCAATTAGATTTAAGGATTGAGAAAGAAACAGATGAATAATGGAGAAGGAGGGCGAATTAGAGTCAAATCAGTTTACAGATAGAGAAATAAAGAGAGGGAAAGAAAGATTGGATTAAGAGAGTGAGAAAAAAGAGACAGAAAGGATAAGTAAGAAAAAAAATTATAATTTGAAATTAATTTTTTTTTCTAACAACAGTTTACTACAAGCAGGAATAAGACTCAACAGATTGCTCCCTTTCTGGGCCGGATTGCACTGCATTAACAATTATTGGCTGTGCTAGACGTGCTCCTATCTAGCTATCCAGCAAGTTAAACACTCATTCAAAAATAATTCTTCCTGAAGCGGTTGCTGTTTTGAAGCTTTTACTTGAACAAATTTGTGGAACTGTAAACAAAGACAAAGTATGTTTTGTACATAAACTGAGTACCACACATTCGATATTACACAAGATATAAACATATTTACAACAGTAGAATAGACTAATTGTATAACTAACTAACATTTGAACTAACTTCTGTAACTATTAAATATTAACCTTTTATAAACATAGTATTATCAAAATATTATTCTGACAACATTGCTATTATGCTAAGAACCAAAGATACTCACAGATATTGCGCTTGGCTTAACATTTGAAGTCAGATTACACTGGATTGTAAATGGAACCTCTCATAGCAAATTCTCCATTACTCAAGTCAGGTTCTTCCTGGCAAAACTGCTTCCTGGGGTCAACAGGAAGAAAGGTAGGAAGGTCAAATGACCACTCACAGGAAGAAAGGAACAAAGGTCAAATGACCTCACACAGGAAGATCGATCAGATGACCTTTCCAGCATACAAACTGTTAACACAATAACCGCCACCAGAGGGTGCTATTGCATGTAAAAATGTCCAGAATGTCACATAATGTCCATCAGTCCAGAACAATTATCAAGACGTTAAAAGGGTAATTATGCAGTTAATTGTGAGCTTTAACATTCTGCGGTGAGTTTAATGGGGCAATTAATGGGCAAATCCAGCAAGTTTTTAAAACTAACGGGGAGGCTAAGGGCAAAGTGTCGTTTGTGTGGGGCAAATGGCGGAGCGGCATAAATCGTCCAGCAAGTTCTAGAGATTCGCACTCAGCGTATCGCTTCATCCCCTGAACATGCTGGCTGATTTACGCATTGATAATGGCATGCGTCGTAACCTCGCCGTTATTATTCCAAAAAGATTTGGCCCATAGTCTTTGAATCTTAAACAAATACAGAGGCCATTTTGTACACAGCAGTAAGCTGAAGGACCAGTGTTTGATGATGTTGGTTGAATTGGTTGGTAAATGATGTTTCCTACATTACAAGTGACTACACTTCAAAAATACTTCATTGGCTGTAGAACGCTGTGGGATGTCCCGAGGTCATGAAAGGCGTTATATAAATGCAAGTTCTTTCTTTTTATGGAGGAATGGCTGCTACAGGCCGGGAACTCTCTCCTCCCCTTTAAAGAATGTCGGGTGGTGCTGAATATCCACCTGCATGTGTGGATGGGGAGCTGGGTTCAACATCTAGGTTTGCCAACTCTAGTTGAACGTATTCCAGGAGGTGTTATCACATGACCTCCCGTCTCCAACTGCCCCGCCCACATGCTCTTACTATTGGTCACCTGACACATCAATCCTCGCACGACACCACCTTACCTCGCCAATTGGAAAGCAAACAGGGTCTTCATGATACGATTGGATGATTCTTGACTTTCGGTCAAACAGTCGTATTTCCATCTCCGATATTCTTATACCTAATAAACAAAAGCATCCAAAGAAAATTAAAAAACACAATTTTTATTAATGCTCCTATGATTTTTCTCCTAGGATTGCTCGTGGTCATGTCCGGGAGATTAATCTTTAATTCCTGGAGACTCAAGTTGGCAACCATATGAACATCTCAGAACTTTTTCCAGTTCTGACGAAGGGTCATCGACCAGAACAAGGGGTCACAGACTAAAGATAAGGGGCTTAGGACAGAAATGAGGAGGAATTTCTTCACTCAGAGAGTGGTGAACCTGTGGAATTCTGTACCACAAAAGTCAGTTGAGGACAATTCATTAAATATATTCAAGAAGGAGTTAGATATATTTCTTAAGGCTAAAGGGATCAAGGGATATGGGGAAAAAGCAGGGACAGGGTGCTGAATTTGGATGATCAGCCATGATCTTGTGGCGTACCGATCACAGAAAGGACACAATCCGCTTTCCGGTCCGTAGACTATAAATCAGGCGTCATGCCTTTAAGAAGGATCACACCTTTAAGAAATTCAATCTGCAACTTAGTTAAGCCCAGAGCGGGGGAGGGGCAGTCGAAGCTATGCACTGATGAAAAGCAGTCGTACTTTGTGTAGTCTCTGACTCCATTTTGTGTTCAGCATGCAGCCTCAACAATTAAACCTTTTCTGTTGAACCTCTCCGAGTTCAGTATTTTTTGCTAGGACTACGTAGCCTCCTACATTGGTGACCCCGATGCTCAGGACGACTACTAAGCGTAACCATGGCTGACACAAACGCAGTTTCTGTGAAGCTGCCGGAGTTCTGGGAGAACCTGGCCACCGCCTGGTTCCTTCAAGCCGAATCGCAATTCCGACTCCGCGGCATCACCACCGACGCAACGATGTACGACTACCTCCTCACCTCCCTGGGCAGCTCCACAATCACGAAAGTCTGGACAACACTACAAAACCCTCCGGAGGAAGGCAAGTACACACATCTCAAGGCCGCGCTCATTAAAAAATTCACAGCCACCCAATTCTTGCGCAACTGCCACCTCCTCGACCTCCCGGGCCTCGGTGACTCCATGCCGTCAGACTTGCTCTCACACATGCTTGCTTTGACCGACGAGAAACCGCCCGGCTCCCTCTTCCGCACGCTCTTTATCCGCCAACTACCTCCCAGCACCGCCCAGCGATCATGGCGTCCAGCCTCACGGACCTCGAGGGCCTGGCCGACGAAGCTGATAAGCTCCTGTCCGCCAGCTCCAACCACGCCATCACCCCCGACCTGGCCTCCGCAGCGTCGGCGCGCACTCCACCCTCTATCGCGCGGCCACACAGCTCGGTCACGAGGCCCCACAGGCCCCCACATCCCCCAAGCCCTCCGACCCAGGGCTACTGCTACTTCCATACCCGGTTTGGCGCACGGGCACGCCGCTGCAGCCATCCCTGCACGTTTCCAACCGCCCCCACACCGGCCTACACGATGGCCATGGGGCAAGCAGGCACGCTGCTGTACGTTACAGACAGCGCCTCCGGACGCCGTTTCCTATGCGACATGGGCACGCAGCGCAGCATCATCCCTGCGTCCACCCTCGAGATCCAGCGAGGCGGCCGCGGCCCTGCGCTGGCTGCCGCCAACGGCACCGACATCCGGACGTATGGCACCCGCACCGTCACCATCGACCTCGCAGGCCGTCGCTACCACTGGGAGTTTATCACCGCCAAGGTGCTCTCCCCGCTCCTCGGTGCTGATTCCCTGTGCGCCCACGGCCTGTTGGTCGACATGCCTCGGCACCGCCTCGTGGACATGAACACCATTGTCACCTATCCCGGGCGCCATGGCCCCCCCCCCAACCCGCCGAAATGGCGTGGCAGTGCCGCGCCCGCTCAACGGACGACTACTCAGCACTCCTGGCTGAGTTCCCAGCCCTCACCAACCCGACCTTCTCCGCGAAGGTTGCTAAGCACGGGGTAGAACACTTCATCCCCACCACAGGCCCACCGGTGTATGCCCACGCCCGCAGGCTGGACCCGGCCAAGCTGGAGATCGCGCAGGCCGAGTTCGCCACAATGGAACAGCTCGGCATCATCCGCCGCTCCAACAGCCCCTGGGCCTCCCCACTCCACATCGTCACCAAACCCGATGGGGGATGGCACCCCTGCGGGGACTACCGGCGCCTAAACGACACCACCACGCCAGATCGGTACCCCATACCGCACATTCAAGACTTCTCGGCTAGACTGGCCGGCCGCTCAGTCTTCTCCAAAGTCGACCTGGTGCGCGGTTACCATCAGGTGCCAGTCCATCCCACGGACGTTCCCAAGATGGCCATAATCACCCCTTTTGGACTATTCGAGTTCCTCCGAATGCCCTTCGGCCTCAAAAATGCGGCCCAGGCCTTCCAGCGGCTCATGGACTCGGTCCTCCGGGACCTGAAGTTCCTCTTTGTCTACCTGGATGACATCCTGGTAGCTAGTTCCTCCAAGCAGGAACACATCGAGCACCTCCGCACCCTGTTCTAGCGGCTCAGTGAGCACGGGCTCATCATCAGCCCAGCCAAGTGCCAATTCGGCCTCAGCAGGATCGAATTCCTCGGCCACCACATCACGCAGGACGGAGCCATTCCCCTGCCCACCAAAGTGCAAGCCGTCCAGCAGTTCCCCCGGCCTACCACCACCAAAGGCCTCCAGGAGTTCTTGGGGATGATCAACTTTTACAACCGCTTCATTCCCGGAGCGGCCTCCCTCATGCGGCCCCTATATGAAGCCCTCCAGGGTAAGAAAGACAGAATGGCGATCGAGTGGTCGGCGGACATGTTGACCGCTTTCAACTCGACCAAAAAGGCGCTCGCCGACGCCACCATGCTCGCTCACCCACAGCCCAACGCCAGGGTGGCCCTCACCACGGTCGCCTCCGACCACGCGGTCGGCGCCGTGTGCGAACAGTGGGTCGACGGGGCCTGGCAACCGCTGGCCTTTTTCAGTCGCCAACTGCGCCCCCCGGAGGCCAAATACAGCGCCTTTGACCGCGAGCTCCTCGCACTGTACCTGGCAGTCCGCCATTTTAGATTTCTTCTGGAGGGCCGCCCCTTCACCGCGTTTGTCGACCACAAACCCCTGACATTCGCGATGGCGAAATCTGCGGACCCGTGGTCAGCCAGGCAACAACGCCAGCTCGCCGCAGTGTCCGAATTCACCACGGACATCCGGCACGTCTCCGGTCGAGACAACGTGGTGGCTGACTGCCTATCCCGCCCCGCCGTCCACGGCGCCCACCTGGCAGTGGACTATGCTCAACTGGCAGCGGAGCAACGCACCGACACCGATCTGCTCTCCGCGCCCACAACCCTCTCAGGGCTGCGACTGACCGACGTCGCCTGCGGCCCGTCCGCCGTCACAGTCAAATGCGACACCTCCTTGGCGCAACCCCGCCCCATAGTCCCGGCGTCCTGGCGAAAACGGGTGTTCGACATCGTCCACAGCCTCTCACACCCCGGCACCCGCACGTCCATTAGACTGGTGGCCAACCGATTTGTCTGGCGCGGCCTGCGCAAAGATGTGCGCGTCTGGTCCAGATCCTGCATAGCTTGCCAGCGTGCCAAATTCCACCAGCACGTCAAAGCCCCACTCGAGGAGTTCACCATGCCAGAAAGAAGGTTCGACCACGTCCACATCGAACGCGTCGGCCCCCTGCCGCCATCACAAGGTCACACGCACCTGCTGACAATCGTGGACCGTACCACCCGCTGGCCCGAGGCCATTCCACTGACGTCCACCACCACCGCCGACATCGCGAGGGTGTTCATCGGTACCTGGGTCGCTCGGTTCGGCGTCCCCTCCGACATGACGTCGGATAGAGGCCCGCAGTTCAACTCTGATCTGTGGGCCACCATCGCCCAAAACCTCGGGGTGGCCGTTCACCGCACCACGGCTTACCACCCCCAAGCCAACGGACTGTGCGAGCGATTCCACAGGTCCATGAAGGCGTCCCTCCGCGCCAGCCTCGAGGACGAGGCTTGGATCGACCGCCTCCCATGGGTGCTACTCGGCCTACGCTCCGCGGTCAAGGAAGACCTGCAAGCCTCGGCGGCGGAACTCATGTACGGCCAGCCGCTGCGCATACCCGGAGAGTTCCTGCCCACCGCCACGACCCCCTGGTCGGCTGACCAGCAATGCCGCGCTTTCGCCAACCGAGCACAACAGTTCGCTCCGGTACCCACCGGCCGGCACGGTGAACCAGCAACCCGCGTACCACCTAGCCTGCACATGGCCAAATTTGTTTTCGTGCACCATGATGCCCACCGAGGACCTCTACGGCCCCCATACGACGGACCCTACAAGGTACTCCAGACGGGGAACAATTTCTTCCTCCTCGAAGTGGGCGGCAGAGCTGACAAGGTGTCGGTCGACCGGCTCAAGCTGGCGCACCTAGAGCCCAATGAACCCGTTCAAGTGGGCCAACCCCCACCGCAGGGCAGACCGCCTAAGAGCCCGACGCGTCCGACCGCCCCGCTCCCGACACCAACCGCCAAGAGCCGTTCCGGCCGTGCCATCAAGCCGCCACGCCGGTTCGTACACTCCCTACTAGCGGATTCTGGGGGGAGCTGTGTGGCGTACCGATCACAGAAAGGACACAATCCGCTTTCCGGTCCGTAGACTATAAATCAGGCGTCATGCCTTTAAGAAGGATCACACCTTTAAGAAACTCGATCTGCAACTTAGTTAAGCCCAGAGCAGGGGAGGGGCAGTCGAAGCTGTGCACTGATGAAAGGCAGTCGTACTTTGTGTAGTCTCTGACTCCATTTTGTGTTCAGCATGCAGCCTCAACAATTAAACCTTTTCTGTTGGACCTCTCCGAGTTCAGTATTTTTTGCTAGGAGTATGTAGACTCCTACAATCTCATTAAATGGCGGAGCAGGCTTGAGGAGCCGAATGGCCTACTCCTGCTCCTATCTTCTATGTTTCTATGAAACGTTAACTCTGTTTCTCTCTCCACAGATGCTGCTTGACCTGCTGAGTATTTCCAGCATTTTCTGTTTTTATTTCAGATTTCCAACATCCGCAGTATTTTGCTTTTGCATATGAACATCTCACCGGCCACTGCCAAAGACAGCACCTCTGACAATGCAGGACCCCTTTCCCCAGTGTCAGCCTAGATTATGTGCTCAAGTCTCTGGAGTGGGACTTGAACCCACAGCCTTATGTTTTAGTGGGAGGTGGTGGTAACTTAGAAAGGAAGAGGAAAGCTGTGAAACAAAACTTAATTTAAAAAAAACATACTGCAGATCACATGCAGAAAACTATCAACGGACCAGAATGAAGTTATATCCGAATTTATATAAATTGTACAAGAAAGGAAAGCTCAACTGTAACAACCACGTGCATGGGTGGTGGGGGGCGGAGGTAGGAATGTCTCCTTAACCAAAAGGGGGTGGTCCCAATATCATATATTTAAATAGGACTGAGACAAAAAGCCCGATCACAAGTTGGCAAGGCTGGGAACAGAAGAATGATCTTTCAGGCGATCGGATCGAGATGAATCATGTGCATTTAGCCCAGACAGTGCTTTTAACTTAATGAGCAGAGACTTGCCTCGCGCGCACACACACACACACACACTTTGTCAGAGGACGAGGGAGCTGGTTAAGCTGCAGCTCACCCCTGATGCTCAGGACGATCTCAACACTCGCCGAACAAATAAAAAGAAAACGGATCGGGGTTTAGGGGGTTGCTGGCAAAGGAGAGAATCACTTGCAGACACCGACACTGGAGGGCTGATGGCTCAGCGGTTGGGACCGGTCCAGAAACCCGCAGCCCATCTCGCCCAAGTGCTCTGCTGCCTGGCGCTTGCTTGCTGTGCAGATACAACGGGCAGAGGTGAGGCGTGTCTCTTACTGACTGTATATGGATGTTGGCATGGAAGTGAAGAGCCTGGCTGTTGAGTGCAGGCATGTTTGAGAGAGAGAGAGAGTGAAAGTTGTTTGAAATCGGAGCGGGGAGCGGGGAGCGGCGGGGGGGGGGGGGGTGGTGTCGGAAGGGAGGATAAAATGCTTTAGACTTCTCTGGTTTCTGTCTCATTTCTCCCGTCTCCTTCCCCGAATGTGATTGATATCAATTCTGTAATTGGAGTTTCCCCTCTGGGAGAGCAGAGCATTGAAACAGTTAGTCACAGGGACTGAGCATCAGGCTGCTGAAAGAAGGAAGGGGGAGTGGGTCGATCGGCTGGGTGTCATCCCATAATAATACAAACCTATCCTGTGTTTGAGGGTGGGGAGAGGGGAATATATTGGGACCAGCGAACTGTACCATACAAATAGGGATGAGGAACACCACCCCCACCTCCCGCTAATAATCAGACCTCAGAACTTGGCCAGAATTAGGTGTAAAATGGATTAGCTTTTGTGAAGATTGTACTTTGAATTACTACACAGAAATACCATATAGATATGGCTGGCGTGCATATGTGTGTTTGTGTGTGGCTATGTGTTTGTGTGTATGTGTACGTGTGTGTGTGTGTGTGTGTGTGGATGTGTTTGTGTGTGACTATGTATTTGTGTGTATGTGTACATGTGTGTGTGGATGTGTTTGTGTGTGGCTATGTGTGCGTGTATGTGTACATGTGTGTGTGGATGTGTTTGTGTGTGTGGATGTTTGTATGTGTGGCTATGTGTTTGTGTGTATGAGTACGTGTGTGTGGATGTGTTTGTGTGTGTGGATGTGTGTATGTGTGGCTATGTGTTTGTGTGCATGTTTACGTCCTGAGGTGGTGAAAGATGCTATATAAATTCAAATTATTTCTTTCTTGTAAGTTTGTGTATTTTTTTAATATATATATGTATTATATACGCATAGAGTACTGGCAATCTGAAAGGATGTCCAGAGTTCAACAGGTTGGGGAAGTTAAGCTGTTGAATTTAAGTGGAGTATGAATTAGTCTGAATAATACAGATTTTTGTTGTGAATAAATGAATAAAATGTAAACAAATGCAAGGAATCATTTTTTGGGGGGTGGGGGTTAGAGGAGGGATGCTGGGATCCCTTGCCCTATTGCTGGCAATTTTCAAAAATTCTTTCTCAGGATGTGTGCATCGCTGGCAAGGCCAGTATTTATTGCCCATCCCGAGTTGCTATTGAGAAGGTGGTGGTGAGCCGCCTTCTTGAACCGCTGCAGTCCGTGTGGTGAAGGTACTCCCACAGTGCTGTTAGGTCAAGTGTTCCAGGATTTTGATCCAGGGACGATGAACGAACGCCAATATATGTCCAAGTCGGAATGGTGTGTGACTTGGAGGGAAACTTGGAGGTGATGTTGTCCCCTTGTCCTTCTAGGTGGCAGATGTCGCGAGTTTGGGAGGTGTTGTCGAAGAAGCCTTGGTGAGTTGCCGTAGTGCATCTTGTAGATGGTACACACTGCAGCCATGGTGCACCGGTGGTGGAGAGAGTGAACGTTTAAGGTGGTGGATGGGCTGCCGATCAAGTGGGCTGCTTTGTCTTGGATGGTATTGAGCTTCTTGAGTATTGTTGCAGCTGCACCCATCTAGGCAAGTGGAAAATATTCACACTCCTGACTTGTGCCTTGTAGGTTGTGCAGAGGTTTTGGGGAGTCAGGAGGTGAGTCACTCGCTGCAGAATAGCCAACCTCTGACCTGCTCTTGTTGCCACAGTATTTATGTGTCTGGTCCAGTTGAGTTTCTGGTCAGTGGTGACCCCAGGATGTTGATGATGCAGGATTTAGCAATGGTAATGCCATTGAATGTCATGGGGAGGTGGTTAGACCCTTTCTTGTTGGAGATGGTCATAGCCCGGCACTTGTGTGGCGTGAAAGTTACTTGCCACTTATCAGCCCAAGCCTGGATGTCCAAGTCTTGCTGCATGCATGTATGGAGGACAATTGTGGTTATCAAGGTGAGGGATGTCAGTATTGGGGACTGGAACACCTTTGTTATATTGCACACCCAGTGTCAGCATAAAACACTCCCAGGTCAGGTATAGATAGTACAGTCCTGGCGAAAAGTAAAGGTCTCTCTGCTCTGTGCCAGGAATAGGGCTGATTTTAACTTTTGGCAGAAAAAAGGCTGCCAACCAAACACCCTAGGAAAAATTTCTACGGTTAGAGATGAAGACTTGTGAGATACTTTGGTGTAACCAGGTAAGAGTTGATGCTGTGTCAAGATGAGGTGAGAAAAATTATTTAAAAAAAAAAATTCTACTTAAAAACAGGTGATGAATACAGTCAAATACAGTTAAATTAAGGAAAATATCTGCTTGGAATGGTTTGAATTTGTCGTTAATCATTTTATTAATTATAAATTGTTGCTCAATTGTAAAGTATTTTACTCATGTGGACTCGTTGAAAGACCGATGGCTCAATCTGGGCGACTGCACACTCACACCGAAATAAGAGGGGGCACTGCAGTCCCAGCTCAGAGCAGGGATGGAACCTGGCAACTTGCTGGGTCGCACTCTACAACTGAGCCATTGGCTGCCCATCCAGTATTTGCCAGTCACGCACTTCATGCCATTGCAGGTGCATGCCGCCACAAAGTGCCCCGCGATTACTGCCATGATGCTCGTGCGAGTTAGAGTCGGCGGGTTGAATGGGTACGTTCTTTGCGCTGGTGTCTGAAGTTTGCCAAGGCTCTCTCCTTCCCTCCCCTCCCCCCCTCGCCTTTATACTGAAATGACCTCAACGCCAGCTTCCAACTGGTAATGTATTCAAGTAATTGTCTAAATGGAGCTTATTGGAGATTTGTTAATGGATGCATTCATAAATCTTCACCCTTCAGACTCTGCAAGGACTAGCATGCGGATCAGTACAGTGGATCTGCTGAGCAATTATGCGCAGTTTTAGTAATTGGAAAGTGCGCCTGCACTGTTCCTTCACTAATATCTTTTTAATAGCTGATTTTTGTTCTTGTGTCTGTTAGTTCAAACCAGGCCCCTTTTTTACACTATTATTTCCTGGGCTGGGCACCTGTCCACATTTGGAACCAAATGGTCCAATTTTTGAGTTGAGTAAGATGTAAGTCAGTGCCAATTTAAAAAAAAAAAATAGAAGCACGTTTCCTCCCTCCCCCGTGCCGCCTCTGCCCCACCCGAAATTCTGTGTGTTATGGTGTGGAAACATTAGCTGTTGTGGTTACTGAGGGCTTATATGAGTTTTCAGCATCAGCAAGGATGATACCAGAACTGAGAGATTATACATATCAGGAAAGATTGAACAGACTGGGGCTCTTTTTTCTCTAGAAAAGAGAAGGCTGAAGGGTGACCTGATCGAGGTCTTTAAGATTATGAAAGGGTTTGATAGAGTGGACACAGAAGATGTTTCCATTTGTGAGGGAGACCAAAACAAGGGGCCATAAATATAAGATAGTCAATGGTAAATCCAATAGGGAATTCAGGAGAAACTTCTTTATGCAGAGAGTAGTGAGAATGTGGAACTCGCTACCACAAGGAGTAGACGAGGCGAATAGCATAAATGCATTTAAGGGGAAGCTGGATAAACGCATGAGTGAGAAAGCAATAGAAGGTTATGCTGATAGGGTTAGAAGTGTCAGCTGTGGTTCAATGGATAGCATTCTTGCCTCTGAGTCAGAAGGTTGTGGGTTCATAGTCTCACACCAGAGACTTGAGTACATAAATCTAGGCTGACACTCCGATGCAGTACTGGGGGAATGCTGCACTGTAGGAGGCGCCGTCTTTCAGATGAGAGGTTAAACTGAGGCCCCGTCTGCTCTCTCAGGTGGACGTAAATTATCCCATGGCACTATTTCAAAGAAGAGCAGGGGAGTTATATCCAATATTTATCCCACAAACAACAGAACAAAAACAGATCATCAGGTCATTATCACATTGCTGTTTGTGGGAACATGCTGTGCGCACATTGGCTGCCGTGTTTCCTACATTACAACAGTGACTCCACTTCAAGAAGTACTTCATTGGCTGTAAAGCACTTTGGGACGTCTGGCATATAAGGCGCTATATATGCAAGTCTTTCTTTCTTTCTAGATGAAGAGGGGTGGGAGGAGGCTCGTGTGGAGTATAAACACCGGCATGGACTAGTTGGGCCGAATAGCTTGTTTCTGTGCTGATGCTGCAAAGCTTCACAAACCTATTCTTTCCTTCCACCTCATACGTTATTGTAGTACACATCATTCCCTAACTGAAGGGATGAAGAGCTCACCCTCTAGTTCTTGGCCTGCACTGATCCATTAACTGGGCACTAGGGCCTCTGTAGGAGCAGCTTGGGTTAGTGTTTGGGTTTCTTCTGGACAACCACATCATCTTTGCCCAAAGTCTATGTCAGCAGCTGCTGCTGGGGTCAGGAACTTACTATGTGAGACACCGTATCTTGGGGGAGAAACCATGTCCTGTCACTTCCTGAGGCATCGGGCGGCACACCATGGGATCGGGTGGAACACTTTTTTTTATACCCAACCCAATATTACTCTCCATTGACTTCAAAAGCATTGGCCCAATTGTAATGTATATACCTTTAAGGGGGGAACTATGTTTTACAGCTCATGTATACTGCAGTACCGGCAGTGACCACACCTGTATATAGCACTGAGTAGTAATCTGTACAGATCAGTTGCAGTGTGAGCCACGTTGAGTAAACACCTGTTGTACCGTTTCTCCGCAGTCTGTGTCTTATTATACACAGACGCAACATTGGCGACGAGGCAGGTTCGAACCTACCTGCAACTCTGCATCACCTCCCGGGGATTCGTTCCTGGAGATCAGTGGATTGGAGGTCAAGGCCAGAGACTCGGGCGTCGACCACGGGCAACCGCCCAGTCATCCAGCAGAGACTCGAGAATTGCGGGGGAGGCTGTCGAGAGCCAGGCTTGGCTTTCCAGTTGAGGTGGTCCAGTGAAACGGGCTGGCAACAGGTAGTGCGCAGACCCTTCCCGGACAGCGGCGGGCAAGAGCCCGACCGAGCGGCACAGCAAAGGGCTGAGCAGCGTCGACGGGGGAGAGAGAGAGAGGGCAGAGCGCACAGGGTGCAGCCGGTGTTCAGGGGCCGAGCAACGTCGGAGAGAGGGAGAGAGAGACTCGCAGAAACCCGTGAGGCGCCGCCATTGCCACGAGGACCGCCGAGAGCGGTGTTGGCAGCAGCGCAGGAGAAACGCGCGAAATCTACAGGACGCCGCCATTGCCACGAGAACCGCCGGGAGCGGCGTTGGCAGCAGCGGGGGAGGAAGGAAAGCGCGGGAGATGCCATTTTAAGCCATTGGGAGACGCCATTTTAAACCACACCCAAAATGCCGAAGAGTGGCAGTATCACCACATTTGACAATGAAGTCGAAGATTGGACTACATAGGTCGAACGAATAGAGGTGTACTGCAAGGCAAATGAGGTGTCAGATGACAAGAAAGCGTCGGTATTGTTAAATTTAATGGGTGCAAAGACGTATGGTTTATTACGAAATCTAGTAACCCCAATGAAGCCAATGGAAAAGAGTTTTGAAGACCTAGTAACGATACTAAAGGAACATTTAAACCCCACACCGCTGCTGATAGCAGAAAGATTCAAGTTTCACAAACGGAACCAGCAGAAGGATGAAAGCAATGCTGATTATTTAACAGAACTGTGCAAACTATCGAAACACTGCCAGTTTGGAGCGGGACTGACAGATACCTTAAGGGACAAGTTTGTGTGTGGGCTTCAAAGTGAAGGAACCCAGAAACGGCTTTTATCTGAAAAGGACCTTACGCTGGAAAAGGCTTTCAGCATTGCGGTATCATGTGAAGCAGCAGCACGGGGCACTGCAGAGATACAACAGAGACCCCAAGAATATGGCACAAACGAAATGTCAGATGGAACAGAGAAGTGCTATCGCTGCGGCAGAACAACACACGACCAGAATGATTGCTGGTTCAAAGACAAAGTGTGCAGACAGTGTGGAAAAGTAGGACACATAGCACGAGCCTGCAGGTCGGGAAAGAAAACCAGCAATAAGAAACCTACCAAAGGAAAGTACAAGAAGGTACATAAGATGGCGGAGAATAGTTCAGATGAACAAAAGAGTGATAACGACTCCGAAAGCAGGGAACTGAGTTGTCTGAAACTACATAATGTGATCACAACGGAGGATCACCGAACCATTTGGGTCACTCTCAAGTTAGCAGGAGTCCAGGTAAAGATGGAATTTGACACAGGATCAGCCCTAACAGTCATAAACCGACGGGACTACGAGTGGCTATTCTCACACATACCCTTGAGAGACACAAAAATTATTTTGAAGATGTACATGGGGCAAAAAGTCTACCCCAAAGGAAAAATAAGGGTGACCGTCATATATAACTGTAAGGAAACACCAAAACTAGACCTGTATGTATTGCAAGATGGAGGACCACCATTACTGGGACGTGAATGGATCCGGAAAATACAACTGGATTGGCATTCCATACAGGCACTCACTGTGGCTGACAAAAAGGATGACGACGTCACACCTGGGCGACTGTCAAAGATCCTAACTGACGCGAAAGAAGTGTTCCAGCAAGGACTTGGAACACTAAAAGGCATGACAGCGACGATTAAAATTGAAGAAAACGCAAGCCCAAAATTTTTTAAGGCCAGACCGGTACCTTATGCGATCCGCCCAGCCGTCGAAGCAGAGCTGGAGAGTCTGGAATGCTCAGGTGTACTGTCCAAGGTAGACTGGAGCGAGTGGGCTACACCCATCATCCCTGTGATGAAAAAGTCGTTGAGCAGCACGCCTGGGGAACCAAGGAAGGTTCGCATCTGTGGGGACTTTAAGGTAACAGTGAATCCGGTCCTTCACACCGTACAATATCCACTTCTGCGGATTGAAGATATTTTCGCCTCGCTATCTGGAGGGAAATGCTTCACTAAGATTGATCTGGCCCAGGCGTATCTGCAAATGGAGGTAGACGAAGCATCAAAAAAATACCTCACAATCAACACCCATAAAGGTCTCTACCAATACAACCGGCTGGTATTCGGGGTAGCATCAGCTCCGGCTATTTGGCAGAGGGCAATGGAACAAGTCCTGCAAGGGATCCCAGGGACCCAGTGTTATTTGGACGACATCCTGGTCACGGGCGAAAATGACAGTGATCACCTTGCCAACCTGGAGCAGGTGCTCACTAGATTGCAGGAATATGGGCTCCGAGCTAACCGCCCCAAATGCGAGTTTTTTAGAAAACAGATCTCGTATTGTGGCCACGTTATCGATAAAGAGGGGTTACATAAGTCCCCAGAGAAGATTGAGGCAGTAGTCAAGGCTCCAGCACCGGAAAATGTGTCACAACTGAGGTCGTTCCTCGGGCTGGTAAACTACTACCATAAGTTCTTGCCAAATTTGTCTACAATACTACACCTACTGAACACCCTACTGCAAACTGGGGTGCCATGGAAGTGGAGTGACGAATGTAGACGAGCTTTCCAGAAGAACAAAACACTAATCACATCGAAAGAGGTATTGGCCCATTACAACCCGGCATTACCAATTCGGTTGGCATGTGATGCGTCACCCTACGGCATTGGAGCGGTGATGTCGCACAAATTCTCGGATGGCTCAGAGAGGCCAGTAGCCTTTGCGTCACGATCACTAACCTCAGCCGAGCGTAACTACGCCCAGATTGACAGGGAGGCCCTCAGCCTAGTGTGGGGAGTGAAAAAGTTCAATCACTATCTGCACGGGCAGAAATTCACCTCGCTGACTGATCACCAGCCTCTTGTCTCCATTTTTAATCTGAAGAAGGGCATTCCGGTGATGACTGCGCAACGACTATAATGATGGTCACTTTTTCTAGGGGTGCACCACTATGAGATTGAATATAAGGGCACGAAACAGCATGGAAATGCTGATGGGCTATCACGCCTGCCACTGCCTACTGTGGAGGAAGCACCAGCAGTGGATCCTGTCTAAATATTCCATTCGACTATAGTTGAATACCTACCGGTAACTAACGCTTGTATCGAAAAGGAAACCCGAAATGACCCGACACTGTCTCGGGTATATGATTTGACGGTGAACGGATGGCCAGCACATGGCGACTCACTGTTGCCAGCATTCTCGACAAGGAGAGAACAGCTGTCAGTGTGCCGGGGGACCTTGATGTGTGGATCCCGAGTGGTAATTCCACCCATGTTAAGGGATAGAGTGCTCAATGAGCTTCATGAGGGTCATCTGGGAGGGGTAAAAATGAAAAGCCAAGCCAGGGCTTATGTGTGGTGGCCGGGAATTGATAAACAAATCGAGGACCTGACCAAGAGCTGCTCAGGATGCCAGAAAGTCCAAAATGCACCACCACAGGCCCCTCTACACCCATGGGAGTGGCTCTCATCTCCATGGCAACGGGTGCATATCGATTTTGGTGGTCCATTCATGGACTCAATGTTTTTAATAGCCGTGGATGCGCACTGGAAATGGCCTGAGGTCCTCAATGTCCTCCACCACCCCGGAGAAAACTATTGCAGTCCTACGGACAATTTTTGCCAGGAATGGCTTGCCAGAACAGATTTGCTCCGACAACGGACCACAGTTTGTGTCCGAAGAGTTCCGGAGGTTCTTGAAAAAGAATGGGTTAGGCATTACACATCCGCCCCGTATCATCCAGCCACAAATGGATTGGCTGAGAGGTTCGTACAAACCTTTTAAGAAGGCAATAAAGGCTATGTACAATGACAACATTCCGCTGCAGCACAAGGTGGACAATTTCCTGTTCGCCTACCGGAATGCGACACATGCAGTCACCAACCAGGCCCCAGCCATGATGTTCTTTAACCGAAGGTTAAGATCTCGCCTGGATTTGCTCAGACCAAACGTACAAAGAGATGTTGAGAGTAAGCAATTCCAGCACATCCATGAGAAGCCAACAAGGAGCTTCAATGTAGGGCAACCAGTCTTGGCATGCGACTACCGAACAGAAAAATGGCAGCCAGGAACGATAGACACACGGCAGGGCCCACTAATGTACACAGTGGACGTTGGGGAGAGCATCATGAGACGCCATGCTGACCAGATCCTAGAGTAACAGGAACAAGCCAACCCCATGCCTCGCCCATACGTGCCTGGTGATGAACCCGACGTACAGGTCGCATCTACCCCAGAAACAGTAGCATCGGAAGCTGATGAACCAACCAACGACAGGGGGCCAGAATCGCCTCCGCAGCAAGAGCAAGACACTCGGGAAAGGCGCTATCCAGAAAGGATCAGGAAGCCTCCCCAAAGACTGAATATATAAATAGACTATTTTCAGCTAATGTTGCATGTTAAAAGTGTTAATTGTAATTAGTTTGATATTTAATTGTTAAATGAGTGTTATGGTACTGTTAATCTAAGAGGGGAGGAATTGTAATGTATATACCTTTAAGGGGGGAACAATGTTTTACAGCTCATGTATACTGCAGTACTGGCAGTGACCACACCTGTATATAGCACTGAGTAGTAATCTGTACAGATCAGTTGCAGTGTGAGCCACGTTGAGTAAACACCTGTTGTACCGTTCTCTGCAGTCTGTGTCTTATTATACACGGACGCAACACCAATGACGGTCCTCTTGTACCTTGCCTAAGTGACCATACACCATGTGTGAGCCTAGGCAATGAGTGCCAGCAGATTTTTTGACTGTAAAGAGAATCGCAACTGTGACCGATCTGGTCCTCATGCATCACCCACACATGAGCACTGGGACCACTGGATCGTGATCAGGAACCCGGGCTGATATTTTTTCTTCCATTTTAGCTGAAAGAAACTGAGGCCAATTGTTAAGGGCCAAGAGCTACCTTGGCGAAAATGAGCTAGTTCAGCACAGAGTGAGAATTGAACCTGGGGCATTTCAGAATTTAAACAAAAGGAAAATACTATTAACTGTGATGACAGAAATCTAGGCTAATGCTATCTGGGGTGCAGCTCTTCCTAAATATAGATTTGTGCCAGTGTAAAGTTTGAAAAATTTAATTGTGTGACATTTGCATTGGCTACACCCCAGTATAGAGCCCCTAATGAGATGGTAAAGCGTCCCATTTAGATTAAAGTTTAATAAGGATGAGTGAAATGAAGATCTGGGACCATTGGGGATATCTATGAATCTGTTGCTTGTGCCTGTGTACAGACTGCATGGCCAAACAGTCGAGTGACAGTCAGTGTTACTCAACCCTTAGTAGATTAAACTCAATAGAAATGAGTGGAAGTCACTTAAATGGGCTGTTCATTTAATAGGCATATATATACTATAGTTGTGGCCCATCACAAATATATTTTTAACCCTCTTTAGAGTGCTTTTCTCATTGAGTACCATTCCCAACTGCAACAATAAGAAAGAAATACTTGCATTTCTCTAGCGCCTTTCATGACCTCAGGACATCCCAAAGCACTTTACAGCCAATGAAGTACTTTTGAAGTGTAGTCACTTTTGCAATGTAGGAAACGCGGCAGCCAATTTGCATACAGCAAAGTCCCACAAACAGAGGTGTGACAATGACCTGATGATCTGTTTTCGTGATGTTGGTTGAGGGATAAATATTGGGTGAATTCCCCTGCTCATCTTCAAAATAGACTCATCAGATCTTTTACATCGACCTGAGAGGGCAGACAGGGCCTCGGTCTAACATCTCATCCAAATGACGGCATCTCTGACAGTGCAGCACTCCCCCAGTACTGCAGTGGAGTGTCAGCCTAGTCTCTGAAGTGGGACTTGAACCCACAACCTTCTGATTCAGAGGCTAGAGTGCTACCACAAGGAAGGCTAGGTGACCAGCTTCCAGCTCATTATTGATGGTGTGCACCATCTGACGGGAGATATAGGTGGGGCGTTAGGTGAAGTTACGAGGTGGCCATGCCAACAACTTGTCCCCTTCCCATTAATTATATTTCTTCGACTCCTTTTTAACTCCTGCTTTTTTCTCCATTCCATTATGTGTGCTTTATGAGCTGTGCAATCACCTCCACGGCAGAGAACACAACAAGTACTTCCATTCAGACTGTCAGATTTCATACTGGCCTGGGCTGACTTCTTCCCGATGTTCCCCTCTCTCTCTCTTTCTCTCTCTCTGTCAGGAAGTGCCAAGCCTTTATTAAAGTCCTTCCCCTGAAGGCACAGCTGAGATAGGGAACTTGCCATGTGGGAAATCATGGCACAAATCTAATGTCCTAGATGATGGTACCAAGGATATTTGGCAATGTTCTCTCCTCTTCACAGATCTGCAGTTAAAGGGGAGTCTAAATCTGAACCAGATATCTCCAGGACTCAATTATCCTTTAACCTCTCCTGAGCATAACATGGCATTTCCCACAAGCTGTGCAGGTGAGATTCAGTTCAGAGATCATCCTTGTTGGATTTTAAGGGCAAAAAGTATTTTTATCAAAATATTTATACTTCAGGTATCATGCTTAGTATGAATGTATGTTCACTCACACACACACACACACACACACACACACACACACACACACACACACACGCAAAACAAATAGACAGGCTCATTCTCCTTGGAGCAACCACCTGTTCCAACTGTTTGCTGGGGTCCCACTTCGAACAGACTGCACTAGCAGGAAGTCGAGTAAAACAACAGTATCTATTTACAGCTGGAGATTATATTGTACCCTTGTGGTGTCTGAAGAGCATTTGTAGGGCAATTTTCCTTTGAAACTTGGTTGAGAATGGGGTGGAGATCAGTTCTGTAGCAGACTCTCAGTTCCCCAGCCATGGGATGGCAGGGTACGAGACGGTGTGATTATTCAGTAGTTTGACCTTTACTGTACTTTGAAAATGATCCCTGCTTTTATCCACTCACCAACCACAGAAATCACATTAAACAGTGAGCCCTTCACAATGTCAGTTTGTGTGTATCAGATGAACTTCATCCTGTTTGTTCCCTGAACTTTGTGCATAATACTGGTGGCCCTCGGACTTCCTTCCTGGAACTGCTCCACTGTGACTTCAGTGTAGACAAGTCTGCACATCCCAAGCCACTTGGAAAGGAAGCGTGGACCAAACTCGTCTCAAATCATAAGGGGGGAGAAATTCAGTTGGTTGCGCCACCCGTTAGCGCCTTAAGAGGGCAATAAGTGGGGCACGAGGCTGAGGGTGGCACTGATGGTCCGGCTTCCTCCTCGTCGTCGCCTTCAGAGTCACTCACAGTGGCAGCTTGAGGGCCCGCCTCCTCACCTGGCGAATCAGCATCTGAAAGCAGGGAGGTACAAGAGTGGCTTTAGCGTGAGGACAGGGTGGCAGCGAGGGAGGCATGAGTGCTGAAATGTACTGTATTGGTTCAATCGTGGCAAAGGATGCTGGTGTGAGGCACAAGTGGAAGGAGAGAGGTCAAAAAGGTGATGACTTACCATTGCTGTCCAGAACGGGGTCGGCATTTCCAGTGGCGACGGGGCCAATCATCCGGCCTGCCATAATCCGCTGGACTCGCTGCTTCAGATCGGTGAGGGCTTGAAGGTGAGGCCGGCCTCCCCCGGTCTGTTGCTGCTGCCCTGCAAGAAAAAGGACGGGCTCTGAGTACAGTGTGAAGCCCTGATCTTGGCTGCACTGCCTCCCATGGTGGAATAGCCCTTAGTGTGAAGCCCTGATCTTGGCTGCA
Source organism: Somniosus microcephalus (assembly GCF_052327205.1). Classification (NCBI taxonomy): domain Eukaryota; kingdom Metazoa; phylum Chordata; class Chondrichthyes; order Squaliformes; family Somniosidae; genus Somniosus; species Somniosus microcephalus. Next base: position 128,219,224 of record NC_140994.1, read on the forward strand.
CTGCCTCCCATGGTGGAATAGCCCTTACAGTGTGAAGCCCTGATCTTGGCTGCACTGCCTCCCATGGTCGATTAGCCCTTACAGTGTGTAAAGTGCTGAATGTGCGTGTGAGTTTCCTGAAAGGGCCATAGGTGTTGGATGAGGGCTGGGCATTGGGGCTTTCAGGACCCTTTGACCATAAAGTGAGGTCGACATGCAGGGATGAAGAGGATTCTGAAAAGGGTACTCACCCTGACGACCCGAGTGAGGTCGTTGAACTTCTTCCTGCATTGCACAGGTGTCCTAGGCACCATGCTGCTGGAGGTCACTCACGAGCCACCTCCCTTCAAGCTTTGCGATAGTCGTTGGGCAGCGGCCTCCTGCCACTGTCCGGGAACAGGATAGATCGCCTGCGCTCCACCGCGCCAACCAGAGCCTGCAAGGCGCCCTCGCTGAACCGCTGCGCTCGCTCCATGGCCCTCTCCATGGTCCTAGGCATAAGAATGTGGCAGCAGGTGTGTCCAGGCCAAGAATCAGGGCTTCGATGCGCAGGGTGTGGCTGCAATCCAAGATCGAACCTCCCCTTTAAGAGCTGACCAGCGCCAGCGTGTCTGCGTTCAATTGCTAACTGGCCGCACCTGCGCTGCGCCCGCCCTCGGTGGTAGCGCCTCACTTCTCAGGCTTAGCGCCTTAAGACAGTCGTGCAGTGCCTGTTTTAGCGCTCCAAGCACCTCCTGGGGCGAAGCAGGTCAATTTACCAGTAGGTGGCGATAATTTGCGCTGGGCGCAAAATTTTGCGCCCGGTCAATACTTACGCCCCAAACGGGGCGATACTGAATTTCTCCCCCAAGATGTTTGACAAACTAGGCACTTAACCACTTGTGGGGAGTCCAAAACTAGGAGCCGTACATATACGATAGTTACTAATAAATCCAATAAGGAATTCAGGAGAAACTTCTTCACCTAGAGAGTGGTTAGAATGTGGAACTTGCTACCACATGTAGTTGAGACAAAAAGCATAGATGTATTTAAGGGGAAGCTAGATAACTACATGAAGAAGAAAGCTGATAGGGTTAGATGAAATAGGGTGGGAGGAGGCGCATGTGGAGCATAAACACTGGTACAGATGATAGGCCGAATGGCCTGTTTCTGTGCTGTAAGTTCTAGGTAATTAATACCCTTATAATACTGCATTAGAACAGCAGTATACAGTGCAGTAATCCATTGTGATCTTGAATTAGCTTGTGGTACCATCAACCTGGGGCCCTGAGGTAGCGGACAGATCCTTTTTATACTGTCTCTTCCCCTCCTCGATCTCATCCTTGTAATCCTTTTCTTGAACATGATCTTATTTTAAGCCAATATTGGCATCACCTGATCACTACTTCCTGGGTTACCTCATCTTCCAGCCTGATGACATCCTGTACTGTAGGCCTTTACACGTCCTTAATTTAAGAAAATAAAAACTTTCGCTGTAGATGAAACCCATGTAATTTCGTAGTGACATTGGCCGGGAAATTCCTCGGAGCCGCTCCCGCTCTGCTCCGCTCCATTACTTCGCTGGAAGTGTGGTGAAAACCCCCTTTACGCACGTGAAGTTAAGCAAGTGAAGTAATGTCAGCAGAGTGGGATCAGCACCAAGGGATTTCCTGGACAATGTCACAAGCATAATATTTCAGTGGCGATGTCATCAGATAGAATCATAGAATTCACGGCCCCATAAATATCGAGGCCATAGAATCTTACAGCACAAAAGGATGCCTGTGCCAGCTGTTTGAAAGAGCTCTCCAATTAGTCCCACTCCCCTGCTCTTTTCCCCATAGCCCTGCAAAATGTTCCTTTTGAAGTATAGATCCAAGACGCTAACATTATAAATGTGCAAATAATCTCCTCCCTGGGATTTGGATGGCACCAACCATTAAGCTCAGCTCTTGTGAGTTATGCCTTTTTTTCTTTTGGTTGTCTGGGCGTATGACAGAAGTTACTGAGAGAGCTTCACCCTCCCCGCCCCCCAACCCCCAGGCAGAGTTTCTGTTTGCTCAATATGGAGTCTTCTTCTCCTTCTTAGGCAGTCCCTCGGAACCGAGGATGACTTGCTCCCACATTAAAAATGAGCTTGCAGGTGACTGATTAGTCCAATGCGGGACCTACAGTCTCTGTCAGAGGTGGGGCAGACGGTGGTTGAAGGGGCAGGTGGGTGGGGTGCTTGGGTTGACGTGCGCTCCTTGCGCTGCCTGCGCTTGGTTTCCACTTGCTCCCGGCGAAGAGACTCGAGGTGTTCGGCGCCTTCCCGATGCTTCTCCTCCACTTTGTGCGGTCTTGGGCCAGGGATTCCCAGGTGTCGGTGGGGATGTTACACTTTTTCAAGGAGGTTTTGAGGGTGTCCTTGAAGCGTTTCCTCTGCCCACCTGGGGCTCTCTTGCCGTGCCGGAGCTCCGAGTAGAGCGCTTGTTTTGGGAGTCTCGTATCGGGCATGCAGACAGTGTGACCCGTCCATCGGAGCTGATTGAGCGTGGTCAGAGCTTCGATGCTGGGGATGTTGGCCTGAGCAAGAACACTGATGTTGGTGTGCCTATCCTGCCAATGGATTTGCAGGATCTTGTGGAGGCAGCGTTGGTGGTACCTCTCCAGTGCTTTGAGGTGCCTGCTGTACATGGTCCATGCCTCTGAGGCATACAGCAGGGCAGGTATCACTGCTGCCCTGTAGACCATGAGCTTAGTGCCGGGTTTGAGGTCCTGGTCTTCAAACACTCTCTTCCTCAGGTGACCGAAGGTTGCACTGGCACACTGAAGGCGGTGTTGGACTTCGTCGTCGACGTCTGCCCTTGTCGACAGTAGGCTCCCGAGGTATGGAAAGTGGTCCACGTTGTCCAAGGCCTTGTCGTGGATTTTGATAATCGGGGGGCAGCACTGTGTGGCGGGGGCAGGTTGGTAGAAGACCTTTGTCTTACGGATGTTTAGTGTAAGGCCCATGCTCTCGTATGCTTCAGTGAAGGTGTTTACGATGGTTTGGAGTTCGACCTCCGAGTGAGCGCAGACACAAGCATCGTCTGCATACTGTAATTCGATGACAGAGGATGGAATGACCTTGGATCTGGACTGGAGGCGATGGAGGTTGAACAGTTTCCTGTTTGTTCTGTAAATTAGCTCCACTCCAGTGGGGAGCTTACTGAGGGTGAGATGGAGCATTGCAGCAAGGAAGATTGAGAAGAGCGTTGGTGCGATGACACAGCCTTGCTTGACCCCGGTTCATACGTGAATTGGGTCTGTGGTGGAACTGTTGGTCAGGATCACGGCTTGCATGTCGTCGTGAAGCAGGCGGAGGATAGTGACAAACTTTTGAGGGCAGCCGAATTTGAGGAGGACACTCCATAATCCCTCACGGTTGACAGTGTCCGCTCTGTCATCTCCATCAATGTAGCCCCAAAACAGCGGCGGCAACAGAAACAATGCCGCAGGAAAATTAACGCTGGAGCACTCAAAGACCCCGCTAAGAAAGCCCTATTCAGCCTGCGCCTCACAAACAACCTGTCGACTCCCAGTGATGCAGAGACACAGAGTGCCCACAGCGTCTGGTCTGCACTCAAGGCCTCCATAATCAGCACCTGTGAAGAGACGCTCGGTCACTCGACCAGGAAACACCAAGACTGGTTCAACGAGAATGACCAGGAGATCCAGGAGCTAATAAGCTGCAAGCGCAAGGCATTTCTGATCTGGAAACAGCAACAGAACTCGAGAGCAAGAAAGCAGCTCTACAGACGCCTGAAGGCCGAGGTCCAACAAAAAACTCACGACCTAAAGAACAGATGGTGGGTGGAGAAAGCGCAGGAGATCCAGCAGCTAGCCGACAACCATGACGTGCGTGGATTCTTTAGCGCAGTCAAGACCATCTATGGCCCAAGCACCCAAGGCCCTTCCCCACTGCGGGCCAAGAACGGAGAGGTACTCATCAAGGACAGAGAGGCAGTCAGTGCCCGCTGGAAGGAGCACTTCAAAGATCTCCTTAACCACGACTCTGTCTTCAACACGAGTGCCCTCAACTCCATCCCGCAGCATGCTACCCGCCACCATCTCAGCACAACCCCAGCCTGGCATGAGGTTGAAAAGGCCATCCAACAACTGAAGAACAACAAGGCCTCAGGAGCAGATGGAATCCCCGCCGAGGCACTAAAGCATGGCGGAGAAGCTCTACTGGCGCGAATTCATGAACTCATTTCTCTTATCTGGAAGGAGGAGAGCATGCCAGGGGATCTCAGAGACGCCATAATTGTGACCATCTTCAAGAAAGGTGACAAGTCCGATTGCGGTAATTACAGAGGAGTTTCCCTGCTATCTGCCACAGGGAAAGTCATCGCAAGAATCCTCCTTAATCGCCTTCTCCCAGTGGCCGAAGAGCTCCTCCCAGAGTCGCAATGCGGATTCCGCCCACTAAGGGGCACAATGGGTATGATCTTCACCGCACGTCAATTACAAGAGAAATGCAGGGAACAGCACCAACCACTGTACATGGCCTTCTTTGATCTCAATATGGAGTGCGGGGACGCCCTCCACACAGCCAAGCCCAGAGGATGTAGGCACAGTTTGACAAGAACCAAGGATTAGAGGCTTGCAGGTGTGCATGGGGGATATGCGGGAATGGGTGCTGGGTTTAACCAGCTGAAACCATGCCGATGACCAGCACAGGTAAGTTTTCCATTGATTGTTCATCTAACGCTATCCTACTTGTTACATTATTAGCTTGCAGGGTTATCTGGAGATGAGTGGCAAGGAAAAGACAGAGGTGGGTAAATGGAGTTGAGGTGCCGATCAGCCATTATCTGATTGAATGGCAGAGAAGTTTCAAGGGGTTGAATAGCCTACTCCTGTTCCTAGTGTTTGTATGATAGGTCTACCCCTCCATCACCCATCAATAAGCCAGACAGGCTAATCAATCATCAACAGTACCCTAGAGTAGCTGGACTATTATAGACTTGTCTGGCTTAGGTAACTGTTTACCAGTTTTACCACAGAAGATTGACTCCGTTCCAACCACCACCTCCCCACTCATTACCATAAAGAGACTCTCTTTACCTTCTCCCTAGCTTCATTAGAACCCTCAAATGAAATGCCTCTTGGAATGTGTCCAGTGGGGTACCGCAGGGATCGCTGCTGGGTCCTTTGCTGTTTGTAGTGTACATTAATGATTTAGATATGAATGTAGGAGGTATGATCAGTAAGTTTGCAGATGACACGAAAATTGGTGGAGTGGTAAATAGCGAGAAGGGAAGCCTCAGGCTACAGGACGATATAGATGGGTTGGTTAGATGGGCAGAACAGTGGCAAATGGAATTTAACCCTGAAAAGTGTGAGGTGATGCATTTTGGGAGGACTAACAAGACAAGGGAATACACAATGAATGGTAGGACCCTAGGAAGGACAGAGGATCAGAGGGACCTTGGTGCGCATGTACATAGATCCCTGAAGGCAGCAGGACAGGTAGATAAGGTGGTTAAAAAGGCATATGGTATACTTGCCTTCATTAGCCGAGGCATGGAATATAAGCCATGGTGTGGAGATGCCGGAGTTGGACTGGGGTGGACAAATGTAAGAAGTCACACAACACCAGGTTATAGTCCAACAGCTTTATTTGAAATCACAAGCTTTCGGAGCGCTGCTCCTTCTTCAGGTGAAGTGGAGAAATGCATAAGGACACAGCTTATATAGTCAGAGAATCATGTCAGATGTTTACAGGTAACCTTTCCAACTGCCATTTATCACACCTCGGCAGAGAGATAATCACAGCAGTCAAAGGTGTGAATGGTGTCCAAACAGGTCAGTCAGGGAAACATTACATCAAAGAACAATGAGGTGGGGTCACAAGGGGTCAAATATTGCAGATGCTGGGGTCTGTATGAAAAACAAAAAAACAGACAAAAAACATTTTTTTTGGCTGGAAATCACAGCAGGTCCGGCCGCATCTGTGTAGAGAGAACAAGCCAATGTCGACTCGAGTCTGGATGACCCTGCATCAGGTGGGGTTACATGTAGCGTGACATGAACCCAAGATCTCGGTTGAGGCCGTCCTCATGGGTGCGGAACTTGGCTATCAGTTTCTGCTCGACGATTTTGCGTTGTCGTGTGTCTCGAAGGCCACCTTGGAGAATGCTTACCCGCAGATCGGAGGCTGAATGTCCTTGACTGCTGAAGTGTTCCCCGACTGGGAGGGAACACTCCTGCCTGGTGATTGTTGCGCGGTGTCCGTTCATCCGTTGTCGCAGTGTCTGCATGGTCTCGCCGATGTACCATGCTCTGGGGCATCCTTTCCTGCAACGTATGAGGTAGACAACGTTGGCCGAGTCACATGAGTATGTACCATGTACCTGGTGGGTGGTGTCCTCACGTGTGATGATGGTATCTGTGTTGATGATCTGGCATGTCTTGCAGTGGTTGCTGTGGCAGGGTTGTGTGGTGTCGTGGTCGCTGTTCTCCTGAAAGCTGGGTAATTTGCTGCGAACGATGGTCTGTTTGAGGTTAGGCGGCTGTTTGAAAGCGAGTAGTGGAGGTGTGGGGATGGCCTTAGCGAGGTGTTCGTCGTCATCGATGACATGTTGAAGGCTGCGAAGGACATGGCGTAGTTTCTCCGCTCCGGGGAAGTACTGGACGACGAAGGGTACTCTGTTGGTTGTGTCCCGTGTTTGTCTTCTGAGGAGGTCTATGCGATTTTTCGCTGTGGCCCGTCGGAACTGTCGATCGACGAGTCGAGCGTCATATCCCGTTCTTACAAGGGCGTCTTTCAGTGTCTGTAGGTGTCCATCGCGTTCCTCCTCGTCTGAGCAGATCCTGTGTATTTGCAGGGCTTGTCCATAGGGGATGGCTTCTTTAACGTGGTTTTTGTTTTTCATACAGACCCCAGCATCTGCAATATTTGACCCCTTGTGACCCCACCTCATTGTCCTTTGATGTAATGTTTCCCTGACTGACCTGTTTGGACACCATTCACACCTTTGACTGCTGTGATTATCTCTCTGCCGAGGTGTGATAAATGGCAGTTGGAAAGGTTACCTGTAAACATCTGACATGATTCTCTGACTATATAAGCTGTGTCCTTATGCATTTCTCCACTTCACCTGAAGAAGGAGCAGCGCTCCGAAAGCTTGTGATTTCAAATAAAGCTGTTGGACTATAACCTGGTGTTGTGTGACTTCTTACATAGAATATAAGAGCAGGGAGGTTATGATGGAGCTGTACAAACGCTGTTAAGGCCACAGCTGGAATACTGTGTGCAGTTCTGGTCGCCACACTATAGGAAGGATGTGATTGCATTGGAGAGGGTGCAGAGGAGATTCACCAGGATGTTACCTGGGCTGGAGCGCTTCAGCTACGAAGAGAGACTGAACAGGCTGGGATTGATTTCCTTAGAGCAGAGAAGGCTGAGGGGGGACCTGATTGAGGTGTACAAAATTATGAGGGGCATAGATAGGGTAGATAAAAAGGAACTTTTCCCCTTAGTAGAGGGGTCAATAACCAGCGGGCATAGTTTCAAGGTAAGGGGCAGGAGGTTTAGAGGGGATTTGAGGAAAAACTTTTTCATCCCAGAGGGTGGTTGGAATCTGGAACTCACTGCCTGAAATGGTGGTAGAGGCAGGAACCCTGACAACATTCAAGAAGCATTTAGATGAGCATTTAAAACGCCATAGCATACAAGGCTATGGACCAAGTGCTGGAAAATGGAATTAGAATAGACAGGGCTTGATGGCCGGCACGGCCACGATGGGCCGAAGGGCCTCTTTCTGTGCTGTATAACTCTATGACTCTATCTAATGCCTCTTAGGGACGGGCAATAAATGCTGGCCTAGCCAGCGATTCCCACATCCCGTGAATGAATTAAAAAAAATAACTGTGACCTGTTCATTATTGTCTATTATAATCTACTGGAAATCATTTGAATATATTATTTCAGCGATAACTTCAGCCAGTTTTATCTGTCATTTTATTGAGACTAGAGCATGTAAGTTATGAAAAATTATAGATAGGCAATCGAATAAGCACACTGTCTGGTATAGTAAGCTATTGACATCAAGAAGGTGCCAGGTTTGATCCGTGGTCTATGCTGATGGCAGCTAGGATGATGATGAGGAACACTACAATTGGTGTGTGTTGCCTGGGCTAGGGATTGGCCAAGGTTGCTGGTTTAGATTGCTGTCCAATTACCTCTGTTTTTAAGTGGATGTGTGTGGACAATGGGTGAGAATACAGTTGCGCACATGCACATACACGTTTTGATCCCAGGGTCAACTTGTCGGCACTTCATGGGAAACATCAGCCTTTTTCACTAGGATTGGAGTTGCTGGCATCAACCAATTAGATCAGTTTGAAGATGGCACTGGAGGAGTGGTACCAATCAAATTAGTTGGGAGGGCATGCTTTGAGCCTGTCCAAACCAATCAGACTGATTGAAGGGTGGGACTGAAAGCTGTAAGAATCAATGAAATTGATTGGAGGGTGAGACTGGTGGCTGTCAGAACCAATCAATCAGACGTTACTTCCTCCCATTGTTGATTATACTCCAACTTTCGGCAAAAAAAATTACCTAGAGGTCTATTGAGTGTTGGTCCCCAAGGAAGTTCTATATAGCAAATTAGCTGCTAAAATATAGCAAAACTTTGTTTTCCTCAAAACAACAACCAGGCTGTTGTTTTATGTGAAGATTTATCTTCTTCAAGCTTGGTTAATAGAAGCTTTTTTGATATAAAGAGGGTGTTCTCGACTGCAAATGCACTAACTGGCTTTATTTGAGCATTGCTGTCACTACACTTTTTTGGAGTTGCCAGTGTCTAACAGTAAAGGAAACAATGATGAGTTTTAATTTTTAAATTGACACCGAGAATCACAGCGATTTTACATGCAGTGCACTACTCTGATGTGTGATGTGCACTGTTGGCCTGTTGATGAGTTGCAACACCTGGTTATATTCTGTAACCCTGAAAGCTGTTTTCAGTTCATTTATGTGCTCACAGTGTAGGTTCCTTTGTTACTGTACAGTAAGCAGGAAGAGAGCCTGCGCGGGCGGGGAAATATGAGGAGTAACATTAACAGTCGATGGGGGTTTAATAGAATGGAACAGGGCTAGCAACCTAGAGATCGTGAGTTCAAATCTCAACATTCAGCTCAGTAAATCTAGTTATACGTGGGCTGGCACCAGACAAAATGACTATAAAAGCTGCTGGTTCACTAATGCCTTTCAGGGAAGGGATCCTGCCTATCTGGTCTGGCTTACATGTGACTGCAATCCCACACGATGTGGTTGACACTTGAATGACCTGTCAAGTATTGCCTGAGAGCGTAACATTCAACTCCCGAATGCCTGTTCCCGCACTTAGAGAATTAAATTATGATGACGGTTTGCATAAACGTGATTTGTATTCCCTGACATTTAGAAGATTGCGGTGTGATCTAATCAAAATGTTTTAAAATGATAAAGGGATTCGATAGGGTAGTTACAGAGAAGCTATTTCCTCTAGTGGGGTATCCAGAACAAGGGGACACATTATTAAAAATGGAGTTGGACCATTTGAGAATGAAATCAGGAAGCATTTTTTCACACACAGGACAGCAGAAATCTGGAACTCTCTCCCGAAAAGGTTACTGATGCTAGGTCATTTGAAGCTTTCAAGATTGAGATTGATAGATTTTTATTAGGTACGGGTATCAAGGGATATGGATCAAAGGCGGGTTAATGGAGTTGAGGTACAGATCAGCCATGATCTAATTGAATAGTGGAACAGACTCAAGGGACAGAATAGACTACACCTGTTCCTATGATTTTGTGGCCTTCAGTATTTTTCTGACGGATTGCAGTATGAATTGATTTTTGTTTCTAGTACAAGAAAATGAAACTCTTTGATACAGTCAAAAGAACAACATAGGCTAGAAATTAGTGTTGCTGATAATAACAACAATAACTTATATTTATATGGCACATCACAGGAGAGTTATGAAAAAAAATTGACACTGAGCCATATAAGGAGTTATTAGGGCAGATGATGGTCAAAGAGGTAGGTTTTAAGGAGCGTCTTAAAGGAGGAAAGAGAAGTGGAGTGGCGGAGAGATTAGGGAGGGAATTCCAGAGCTTAGGACCTAGGCAGCTGAAGGCACGACCGCCAATGGTGGAGCGATTAAAATCGGATATAATCAAAAGGCCAGAATAGGCAGAGCACAGAGATCTCGGGGGATTATAAGGCTGGAGGAGATTACAGAGAAAAGGAGGATAATATAACGGGACAAACACTTAAGCACTGGTGTGACAATCCTTTACTGGGGGTGTTAAAACCCATTTATTTAAATGAGTTAGCACCTCTGTTAGAATAGCACACCGGAGAATATTATACCAGTGCATTAAGTTTTCATCTGCTATTATCACCAATGGTAATTTGTGGTTTTGTATTTTTTTTTAAAGCATGGCAGGTTGATTAGCATCTAAAAGAGAAAACGGCAGGTTCATGTTTGGGTATGATCTGTTTTTAAGAATTTTGTTTTGATGACATTGACTGATCATTATCTCTCCTCAAGCTACTTATATAAAAATAAAAATTGTTTACTTGACAAGATAGTGTTGGATGAGGAAGGCCATTTGGCCTATCTCATCCACACAGAAAACCCCTGCAGCCACACCACTCAATACAATACAATACAAATCGCTTTATTGGCATGATAAGGTACATCTTATGTTGCCAAAGCATCAAAATACATTTATGGTTGAACACATAAACGCGGTTCCATTCATACAGTGTATAAACAGGTATATCCCTGAGTTTATAAATATATTTTCGCCTTGTTTATATATACTCTTGTCTTAGTTTACTGGTTGTCCCTCTGTTCATGGCAAGCTGTAACATAGTGTGCCGCCAGTGTTACACAGCTTCTCTCCTCCCCCAGTAGGAATGGGAGTTTTTGGTTGTCAGTCAGATTTCTGAATTCAGGGCATATTTGTGAGAATTTTTGATAGAAATTCTCTCTGATGCCCTGATATTTTCCACAGGCTGTGAGGAAGTGCATCTCTGTCTCAACTACTCCCTGACTGCAGTGAGAGCATATCCTGTCTTCTCTTGGCAGCCTGGTCTGCCTGTGTCCCTATCTATTTGTTTCTTAAACAATTCCAGGGTTTTGTTTACATTACTCCTAGTCTTTTTCAACTTCATACTTAGATATTTTAACACCATTCATGAAGTACGTGTGTTGCCCTATTTTTCCTTCCTATGTGCAGTACGTTACGATTGCATTTAAATGTCATCCGCCATTGTTCTGCCCACTTGCATAGGAACATAGGAATTGCTAGACGAAAAAGACCAAGGTCCATCCAGTTCACCTTGTACTGTCTTGACCTCCTCGTAGGACTGCTCCTGGGCCTGGCCAAAATAGCCATTAACTGGTCCAGGCAGCGGGCGGTCGAGGGGGTCGTTCGGCCCGATTGCCGACCTCTCTTCCGTGGCCATGTTCACGCCCTGGTGGCCCTGGAGATGGAGCACACGGTGTCCGCCGGCACACTTGAGGCCTTCCCCGTCCGGTGGGCACCACGGGGACTGGAGTGCATCATTACCCCGGCCAATAAAATTTTAATTTAATTTGTTAAGTTTTATTTAATGTTTTATTAAGTTACAGTCTATTTGTTTAACCACCCAACTAAAAAAATAGTGTACCGTCTTGATAGTCACACGATACAATGATAATGGAGTTGTTGACTAATCACAGTAATCAAACTCTATCAGTTAGTCTACAACAGATCCAGACATGACACGAGGAAAACCACCAGTGGTGGAGAGCTTTGGGAACCACAGGTCCAAAGTCACCTGTTCCTCTCAAACATGTTACACTCACCACATGTCATGTCTCAAATTACTCATATATACTGTATCCCAAAATGTTATTTTCTGAAATTAATCTATCTAATTTGCGAACTGCTTCCATCGTCTCCCTGGGGAGTCTGTTCCATTGATTGACCAGTCGCTAATTGAAATATTATTTTTGCAGATTAGTTTTGAATTTACCCCCCCGTCGAGTGCAGACCGTGTCCTCTGGTTTTACTGTTCTGGACAAGATGAAACAGCTTGTTGTGGTCTATATTATCTAGTTCCTTTAGAATCCTAAAAATAGCAATCATATCCCCTCTTAACCTTCTCTTTTTTTTATGCCCAATATGCATATCTTTCCCAACTCATTCTGTAGTTTCTGAGCTGCTTCGTCTGATTGTACAGCCCCTCCTAAAAGATCCCATGGCAGTATTCTAAAGAAAGCAGTAGTCCTGGACAATATTTATCCCTCAACCAACATCACTAAAACAGATTACCTGACCATTATCACGTTGCTGTTTGCAGGAGCTTGCTGTGTGCAAATTAGCAGCTGCGTTTCCTACACTACAACAGTGACTGCACTTCAAAAGTACTTCATTGGCTGTAAAGCCCATTTGGGATGTCCTGAGGTCATGAAAGGCACTATATAAATGCAAGTCTTTCTTTTCCTAGTTTCATATCCCCTGCAAATTCACCACTTTGCATTGAGTTTCTGAATCCAAATCATTGATGTAAATTTAAAACAGTAGTGGTCCCAACATCGATCCAGGACACCCCACTCAGTGCTCCCCTTCCCCCGCCCCCATTGTGACATACCTCCTCTAACAAGTACCTGCTGTTCTGCCCTTCAACTTATTTCTTATCCAGGGTTCACCCTGAATCCTCACAGCTTTGAGTTGAACTAATAGCTTTTCATGTAGAAATTTGTCAAATGTCTTTTGAAAGTCCCATTGCAGGTTTTCCATTACTTTACATGGAATTGGAGTAAGACTAATGAGGCTGTAGTTGTCTGGGTTTGTTTCTTCACCCTTTTTTTGAATAGCCTGTTCTCAATCTACTCGTTCTCCCCCAGTGACCAGTGACTCCGTCAAAATTATTATCAATGCCTCACAAATGACCTCCCTGGTCTCTCTGAACACTTTGGGATGAGTACACCTGGGGATTTATTTATTTTGAGCCCTGTTAGCCTTTCTAAGACTGCCATCCCATTAATATCAAAGTCACCAATTGTACTTGGGTTAATCCTGATTGGGAAGCGCATGTTGGTCATATCTTCCCTTGTGAACACCTGGAGGAAGTAATCATTCAGACTACTTTCTATGTTGTGCTCATCTCAGTTTCAAGACCATTTGAATGTATTATGGATCTCACCTCTTCTCTGGCTGCCCTTTTACTATTGAAGTACTGAACGAATGTTCTCCAAGTCCATCTATACCATTTTGATCATCCTTTTGCTTCTGCATGCCCTTCTATTTATCCCAGTGAAGACCATCTCTTTTCTCCCTGCAGAATTTGTTAGACATCACTTTTCTCTTTATTTTACTTTTAATTTGTTTGTTAATCCATTTAGGGTCACATTTGTTCACTCTCTGAGCTTATTAATGCTTAAGTATGTGTTTAGTCTGCATGTTCAACATTATTCCTTTAAAGGAATTCCACTTATTCTCAACTGACGTGCTGTTGAAAATCCTCCTCCAGTCCATTTACTTGTTGCCTCATTTCTTGAACATAAAATATTTAAATCAGTATACCCTCAATTCAGGTAATCGCCATGTGAGTCTACTGCCATGATGTCTGGGAGGGGGACAGATGTGATGATAAAGCTAGTTTTATATTGTGAACTGCGTCCATGTTGTAAACTATTTCAGCTCAGTTATCGACATGTTTAATCTGGGGTACGTCCCCAGTGAAAGGAATTGGACCTTGTAGTGTTGTATCCCAATAGCTACACTCAGGAGCTCTCTTCCAAATCTTTCCACCTTATTACATCTCTTGATGTATTTTAGGGGAAGCGTGATAAGCACACTAGGGAAGAAGAATCGAAGGTTATGCTGATGGATGATATAGGGTTAGATGAAAAGGGGTGGGAGGAGACTCGCGTGAAGCATGGACCAGTTGGGCCGAATGGCCTGTTTCTGTGCTGTAGATTCTATGTAATTCTATGTAACTCTCTCCGCACCTTCAAAATGATCTGAACTTTCAGTTTAACTTAAATTGTGTCATTGGCTTTTCTTCAGGGCTGTATTTGAACAGTCAGCTTTTTTCTGAAGCTGTTGGTCAACTCTTGCTAGTTTTGCAGGAAGGGATGTGTGGAGTTGAGCTTGGTTGCAATGGAGCCCATGATGGAATAGCCTGCCGGCATTGACTGCCTGGACTCACGCACGAGGAATGGCCATTCACAAAGACTGCCTTTTCCACCTTCTGCCGCTATCAGTTAGCTTCTCTGGGAGAGCAGAAGTAAGGGGAGAAAATCGGATGGGAAACTAAAAGAAAAGTGATTGATAGATGGTGCAGGATGAGCAGACTGAGAGTAACGGATTCCTGGGTGTGATGACTAGTGATGCTGTTAAACTCGAGCAGTTTATAACTCATGGAATCCCTGTAAATTTTTTCTATTCGTTTATGGGATGTGGGCATCGCTGGCAAGGCCAGCATTTATTGCCCATCCCTAGTTGCCCTTGAGAAGGTGGTGGTGAGCTGCCTTCTTGAACCATTGCAGTCCGTGTGGTGAAGGTACTCCCATAGTGCTGTTAGGGAGGGAGTTCCAGGATTTTGACCCAGCGATATACTTCCAAGTCAGGATGGTGTGTGAGTTGGAGGGGAACCTGGAGGTGGTGGTGTTCCCATGCGCCTGCTGCCCTTGTCCTTCTAGGTGGAAGAGGTCGTGGGTTTGGGAGGTGCTGCCGAAGAAGCCTTGGCGAGGTGCTGCAGTGCATCTTGTAGATGGTACACACTGCAGCCACAGTACGCCAGCGGTGGAAGGAGTGAATGTTTAAGGTGGTGGATGGGATGCCAATCAATTGGGCTGCTTTGTCCTGGATGGTGTTGAGCTTCTTGAGTGTTGTTGGAGTTGCACTCATCCAGGCAAGTGAAGAGTATTCCATCACACTCCTTACTTGTGCCTTGTAGATGGTGAAAAGACTTTGGAGAATCAGGAGGTGAGACACTCGCCGCAGAATACCCAGCCTCTGAACTGCTCTTGTTGCCACAGTGGCTGGTCCAGTTAAGTTTCTGGTCAATGGTGACCCCCAGGATGTTGATGGTGGGGGATTCGGCGATCCCTATGTGTGCGTAGCGATGTCAAATGAGATGTTCTGTCTCCAAGGCCGATTAGCCTGCCGGCACTCAGTCCAGGTTACTTATTTAAGGTAGAACTGGCACAGACCTGTTGGGCCAAATGGCCTGTTTCTGTGCTGTCACCAATGCAATCATACCCAGCGTGAGTCACCGTCTTTAGTAGAGGATGGATCAGGGGACAAAAAATAAAGGACTGGAGAGAAAAGCAATTACTGTCAACCACTCCGAACTCAACCTAGTATCTGTCAATTCACTTAGTTGTTTTTTACCTCCCAGGGAGAAGCAGCAAGCTGAGCCCAGAGACTCGAATGTACGATCACATCATAAAGTATGAAACAATGGTACCCCGGTGGCTCACCTCAGGACCGTTGCAACACTTTCTATCTCATAACCAGGTACAGCAAGCTAACCGGATAACCAGCACAGTATGTTAGTCAGGTCATTAATCATAGTGTGTTGACCTAATAACTAGGTGAAGCTTAATAACTGGATAACCAGGTACAGCACAACCGGATAACCAGCTACATTGTGTTTCTATGACAATCAGTTACAGTGTGTTAACCTGATTACCAGCTAGCGAATGCAGACCTAGTAACCAGGTAGAGTATATTAACTTGATAACCAGTTGTAAATCAGTTAGTGTGTTGACCTGACAACTAGATGCAGTATTCTAACTTATTAACTTGTGTAGAGTATACTAATGTGGAAACCAGTTAATGTGCTGTGATGACCCTACAGGAAACTCAAAGAAAGACAGGCAGATGGGCCATCAGGACTAAGGTTAAATACTGAAGGGAATGGGTGGGCCTGGAGGCAGCAAGCCAAGACTAATGTCCCAACCCACTCACCCCCTCCACCCTGCCCGGGATCCTGCACCATGTTTTTACAGGGTCCTAATGCCTTCCGGGCTTGTACTCTGAATTTCCATATGCTTCCTCTTTCCCGAGCAACCTTCTAACATTTAATGTTTTTTTTCCCTTGTAATTTTTATTGAAGACAAGATAATAGTTCTGTGCAATAATACAACAACATTTATATTACTTCCTGAAGAAAACTAGAGTCTGATTTAAAACTTGGTCTCTCAGACAGAATTGTACCCCTAGCTGGTGATTCAGTCCATTGTGTAGAGCTGCCCTGTTGTCTGGGTGAGTAAAGCCACCCTGCTCTGTGACACAGCCGTATAACCCAGGAAGGTCCCAGGATTCCTCCCTGCTCCGTATTGAGTTAACAGAGCTCAGATGGGGCAGCAGCAGCTGGTTTAGGGAAGAGAAAAATCAAAGGAAAGAAAGAAGAAGGAACTTGCATTTATATAGCGCCTTTCACGACCTCAGGACCTCCCTAAGCGCTTTACAGCCAGCCAATGAAGTACTTTTGAATTGGAGTCACTGTTGTAATGTAAGAAATGCAGCAGCCAATTTGTGCACAGCAAGGTCCCACAAACAGCAATGTGATACTGACCAGATAATCTGTTTCTGTGATGTTGGTTAAGGGATAAACAGGGGAGATCGCCCCTGCTTTTCTTCAAATAATGTCGTTGGATCTTTTACGTCCACCTGAGAGGGCCAACAGAGCCTCGGTTTAATGTCTCATCCGAAGGACGCACCTCCGACAGTGCAGCACTCCCTCAGTACTGTGTTAACCTGGATAATGTGCTCAGGTCCCTGGAGTGGAACTTGAACCCATGACCTTCTGACTCGGAGGCGAGAGTGCTACCAGCTGAGCCACGGCTGACACCGCCAGTGTTCGGCTCCTGCCGAAAAGTCTCCGTGTGTGGATGTCGGGTGAGGTCAAAATCATGATTGTTACTCACGCCCCAGGCCAGAGGAACTTGTAGTACCTTACCCGCAGTGGCCATTCTTCATGTACAAGCCTTGACAGTAAGCATTAGCGGGGCATTGTAGCTGAGATAACCAGCACATTGTGTTAATCCGGTATTTAGTCACCGTGCGTTGACCTGATAACCAGGTGAAGCTCGATAACCTTAAACCAGGTACAGCATTAACAGGTAGCCAGCTAGATTGTATTACTAAACTAATCAGTTACAGTGTGTGAACCTGATTACCAACTAGCGAATGCTAACCTAGTAACCAGGTACAGCATATTAACTGGATAACCAGTTGTATTTTGTTCATCAGTTATTGCACCTCACACAACATGCACAAACGCACTTTTCAGCAGGAGTCACATGATAGTGAGATGACAGCACAAGCCAGGAGTCACACTCAGGGCCTTTCTGATCTGTGTGGATCAGTAGCACACCAGGCTGTACACTTAGTAACTGAGTCATCCGTTGCACTGCACCATTAGACTTTTTAAATAGGTCGGTCTTTTATCAGTGGTAGCACCCTCGCCTCTGAGTCAGAAGGTTGTGGATTCAAGAGACTTGAGCACATAATCTCGGCTGACACTCCAGTGCTATTGTTTGGAGGAGATGTTCAATCGAGGCCCTGTCTGCCCTCTTAGGTGGATATAAATGATCCATGGTACTATTCAAAGATGAGCAGGGGAGTTCTATTGACCGCTGTCCTGGCCAATATTTACCTCTCAACCAACATCAATAAAACAGATTATCTGGTCATTTATCTCCTTGCTGGTTGTGGGACCTTGCTGTGTGCATGTTGGCTGCCACATATCCTTACCTAACGACAGTGACCACACTTCAAAAAGTTGGCTGTGAAGTGCTGTGGGATGTCTGAGGTTGTGAAAGGCGCTATATAAATGCAAATCCTTTCTTTTCTTATTGACAAATGTTCAGGCCGGATGGATTGTCCCATCACACCGTGCGCCAGGGTTCATCTGAATTCTTTAATCTCTTCTCACGGCCTACAAAAGGGGAGGGTTCCCTGAGACACATTCACATTGCATCATCTACACTTGGAACCTGCAGCTGTCCGGGTGGAATATGCCAGGTGTGAGTGAAATGGCCCTGTTCAAAGACCACTTCTCTTACCCGAATTAGTATCATTGGATAGTTGCTGCATTTGTCTATTGTCCCAGATGAATTTTGCAAAGGACCCTTCCATCCCTTCCCCCGACACATTGCACCGTCACCTCATCCTGCGAGCATACTGATAACTAGCAGACGGCACAACCGAGGAACTCTCGGCCTGAAGTCGATGCCTAGAAGCACCGCAGCAAATGAATTTTTATAAAGTAGACAGCTACAGCTGAATAAATTACATCTGATGGAGTTTTCCTCTCTTTCTTTTCCCCTCGCCCTCCACCTTCCCTCCCAGTACACTCAGCATCCAGCCTGGGCGGAGATCCAAATCACAGCTGAAGGAAGAGATCGTATTCTAGAGATCCAGAAAAATGAGTAAGTACAATCGTTTTGTGCGATATGCAATATAGGATGCAGTACAGAATAATGGGTAGAATATAGAAAGTAGGGTACAGTAGAGGTTACAGGACACAATAGTGACAGTATAGAATATAGGGTAGCGCAGAATAATGGGATACAGTACTGAACAGAGGGTACAGTATAGAATATAGTATAGTACTTAACAGGGTTCAGTATAGAATACAGGGTACAGTATAGAATATAGAGTATACTTCTAACAGGGTACAGTATAGAATACAGGGTATATTACTAATAACAATGTACAATTCAGAATATAAAATGGAGATACTAACTGAAGGGTACAATCCCTTTGGCTGCATTCGAGATTGTGTAAAGTTTTGGACAGTCCATTATACGAAGGGTATAAAAGCAATGGAAAAGGTGAAATGTAGACTCGCTAGCGTGCTGCTGAAGATGAGGGATGACAGATATGACGTGAGACTTGAGGAGTTGGGGCTTTTTCCTGTAGAGCTGGGAAGGTTACGGGGTGACCTGATGGAGATCTTCCGTATTATGAAGGGTTGTGATGAGGCAAATAAGGTTATTTCCTCTGGCCAGCGAGACACTAATGAGGGAGTATAAATTTAAGATAATCACAGAAGACAGTGGTTAGAATGTGGATCTCGCTACTACATGGAGTAGTTGAGACGAATAACATAGATGCCTTTAAGGGGAAGCTAGATAAACACACGAGGGAGAAAGGAATAGGCTGATAGGGTTAGATGACGTAGGGTGGGAGGAAGCTCGTTAAAGGGAAGTTAAAAAAAAATCTTTACACAGATGGTGGTTAGAGTGTAGAATCCTCTGCCACAAACAGTTGCTGAAGCAGAGTCCGTAAATTCTTTTAAAAGGGACTCGGATAATTGCTTGAAAAAGAGAAATATTACAGGCTATAAGGAGCAAGCGGGAGTGTGGGATTTGGATTAGGTGGCTCAGGTGGAGAAAAACAGCAGGACAGGCTGAATGGCCTGTTTCTTATTGAAACTTCTACGATTCTAATGATAATATATGTCTGTGGCAAAGTTAAGTTGCTCCTCTGAGGCAGGCATAACTAACTAAAATAACTTAAAAATGGACTCCAAGTACAGAGCCATCTAGTGTACAGGCTGAGGAATCACCGGTACGTATGTCTAAATGCCGCGTCCAGTGCTAGCCAGTGTGAGAGCTGGAAGGAGCAACGAGTGAGCGAGCAAGGAGCCGTGAAGCCAGGAACAGCTCTTGTAAATACCGTTGGGGCTGACGATCCATGTAAATGCCAGGATGCAGCCACTGGTGACCTTTCACCACTAACCCTCAGCAGTATGTGGGGTCAGTAGGGGGTCACCTCATTATAACACCAGGGACGGGCACTCATCCCACACTATGAATGTCTCTTGGGCGTCTGCTAGTTGGAGGAGTCCAGGACTCCTGGCAGAGGGTGACCACTCATGTCCTGTTTCCCCCCACCACCACCACCCTCCACTGTAAGTATTCCCATTGCCTCCTTCATGAAGGACCCAAAACAGGCCAAGATGTTTAATGTCCTCAGGAGTTCAGGCTTGAGCTCCAAGGTGGGCCACACTTTTGTCTGTAGACCGGCAGGTACATCTGTTTTCGCTGGGCATTCCGGCCTGTCGATTGGTTCTCAGCCCGAGCAAGGACAAGGAAACTCCCGGCCTGGGAGTCCCCTCTCCCGGCCTGGGAGTCCCCTCTCCCAGCGGTGCCCTCGCCACCTCTCTGACACAGTGACCCTGTTTGGGGTGGATGGATGCTCACCTATTTTGAACAAGAAAACCCATAACCTTGGGAGGAAAGGACAGAACCCAGAGATGCCGGCTCCCCGCCTAATTCCTGGCTCTTCCACCAGTGTTACAGCGGGAGCGCCCGGGAGGGCCCCAGTGTACAGTGAACTGGTTTCTGTGTGGAAATTTTGTCTGGTCAGCATCTGCCTGATTTATTCCTTACGGTGGTATTCTCTGTCAACACAACTGGCATCAGTTGTGGCTTTTCTTGTAGTGTGGCACATAGCTGCACTAAAGCTACAGCTGGCACACTGCTGCTGGCAAGGCCACACGCAATGGCTTGCACTGACAGTCCCTTCTGGCACATTACGATTGGCATTGCTAGCATGCTACAGTTGCCACTCCTGGCACACTATGGCTGTCACTTGTGGCACACTGACTGGCACACTATGGTTGGCACTCCTGGCACACTGGCTGGCACTCGTGGCACATACAGTCTGTATGTCTGCAATCATGTCTGATTAAAGCGGCCATAATGTCTATTGTAAGAAATGAATTTATTATTGAATTCTACTGATTTGGTTCTGGGTTTGAGGTTTTGCGGAGCCTACTATAAAGTGATGTTGTTTGATTTACAGCCTGACTTGTCCTCTCGATAATTAAATGAACCAGAGAAGTAAAATAATCTCTATTCTGTGATTTCATCCTGGGTCACAGACATACTATAAGCAGCCTGCAGTCAGATATTATGAGCGTTTATTGATGTCCCTTTACTTCAGTAAGTGTCATTGTTTCATTTCCGTGCAAGTATGGCAGTCCCTTAACAATCAATATTTCATAATGTAGCAACGTGCTAATCAATTAAATCCAGGCTGGACAAGGAAGACAGTCTGCTAGAGGGAGTTTGTAAGCAGAGCTAGATCAGCTGAATATGAATATGCTTTAAACCTTTAATAAATCTGTTTCTTTGGCCTAGAAATTTGGGTGGTTTGCGTCACCTGTTAGCGACATGAAATGGCAAAAAAACAGCGGCCGGCGCCCATCTGGCCGGCTGGTGGTGGGTACCATGGCGACCACCATTTTCAACAGGCTATCAACACTGCCATTAACTGATATTAGCAAGAATATTTTAATGAGGTGGAGTATGACGTCAGTTGACGTACAGCGCTGACTTGACGCCAACTCATCCATTTTTGAGTTCTCAGCTCGCATTGCTGCCCGCGCTAATTCACGCCAGTATTTGCTGCCACTAAAAGGTCTTTCTGTGGTGCTGACGGCCATAAGGAGTCTGGCAGGGCTTATGAGGAACTTCAAAGGCCTCCTTTGCCAAGGTTCATCTTTTAATCTTTCAATATTTGCACATCAGTGGCGGTGGGATGGGGTGGGTGTGTCAGCTTTCCGGGAGGCCTACAGTGTTTGTGAGTCAGTAAATCAATGGGTGAACGTCATTGCAACGATTGAAAATGATCTGTGAAAAGATCTCTTTTATCTGCATTCATGTCATAAACAAACAAAAAATCGATAAATATCGGGTGGCAGCTAATATTTTTGGAGCACGTACAGCAACTGTTCGGATCACTCCTTTCTTACCCGCTCCCCTACACTGTGAGCAGGAGACCGAAGCGACCTTTGGCCTCCTTCTGATATTAGCGCTGCAAAGAACACGTTGCACTAGAAAATCGCTGCTGCGCTGATGATTATGAGCAGGCAGTACCAAAATGCCGGTACTGCCTGCACTCTCTTGGCTGGTGGCCGTTATCCTTGGCCGCCAATGTTAGTGGCAAGTTTCCAGCGTTCCCCAATTTCTAGGCCACAATCTTTCAATATTATATTTTAATGAACCCCGAAATAAGTTCAGCACGAACTAAATATATCCCTGATCTCACAGACAATGAACAGCAGATGGGAAAGAGAAAAATGGATTAAGGTTTACGGCGTTACCGTTGATCTGAATGGTTGGAAAATATATAGAAAAAAAAAGACTTGGATTTCTATAGCACCTTTCACGACCATCAGACGTCCCAAAGCGCTTTACAGCTAATAAAGTACTTTTGGAGTGTAGTCACTGTTGTAATGTGGGAAACACGGCAGCCAATTTGCGCACAGCAAGCTTCCACAAACAGCAATGTGATAATGACCAGATCATCTGTTTTTGTTATGTTGATTGAGGGATAAATATTGGCCAGAACACCAGGGATAACTCCCCTGCTCTTCTTTGAAATAGTGCCGTGGGATCTTTTACGTCCACTTGAGAGAGCAGACAGGGCCTCGGTTTAACGTCTCATCCGAAAGACAGCACTATTCAACGGTGCAGCACTCCCTCAGCACTGCACTGGAGTGTCAGCCGAGAATTTTGTGCTCAAGTCCCTGGAGTGGGAGTTGAACCCACAACCATTCTGACTCAGAAGGCAGGTGTGCTACCCACTGAGCCGCAGCTGACACCAATAGTCGCAAACCAGAAAGGAAAGGAGCAGTTTGAGGGGGGACAGGTCATTTGTGATGCCTATTTACCCAAGAGTTGTGAGGAAGAGTCCCATTCAAAACCGATCCTTTCTCTTTCAGATGCTGACTGACCCGCTGTGCATTTGCGTTATCTCTGTATTTTTATTCTTGATTTCCAACATCCACGCTTTCCTCTTCTTTCTATCTGTTCAGTTTGTAGTTCCCACATGTCAAATTTTAGATTATCTTCTGTCGCTGTCAAATCGAGGTAAACTGGAAAAAGCATTGGGAGTTCTCCTGCGCTCTTGTTAAATATCATAGATGAGGGTTAAAGGCCAGAAGGCCGTGCTGTGTCTTAAGAGCCTTCAGGGCATGTCGCCGTAGATGTCACTGAATGCAGTGGAGCAGCCCTGTATATATTGGAAGTTCACATCTCTCAAGTACAGACAACCAAACCATGGGAGTCCAATTTCATTTCCCCCCTAAACATTCAAGCAATACTTGTTCTCAATATTTTCCTTTTCAACCTTGGTGGTTTCTTGCATGATTGACCTTGGCCCTGTGCCCAGGATTGTCAATGGGGGAAAAAAAAAGCAGAAGTCCCACCCTCCAAAAAGAAAAGCACACGGTATGACCATGCATCTCAATGCCAATTTGGCAGTCCTTCTACGTGTGTTCCCGGCAACTGTGTGAGGATGTACCAAGGGAATGTCAAGGAAGTTGGTTTAATGAGACTTGGTTGAAATGATGTTGCTCTGACAGGCAGAGCACATTGCTTTAAAGCACAATCATCCTGTGCTTACAGCAGTGATCTCATAATTTCAAGGCCTTCATCTTTGGCAATTGTTACATTTTCTCTTTTGAGAAGTTGACCTTAGAATTGAACGTCAGCCAACCTACGCAGTGTTGAGAGTATTTTTGTTGGTCCAAGAGCCTGCCTAATGTACAAAAAGATTTGTCTCATTGGAAAAGTTCAGGATTGTCATATTAACTATAAAAGGACATAAAAAAGGGCTTTATCTGTAGGTATTGTGAGGCAGGGATTTAACCTGAACGGATCACTTCTCCAAAGCACCGTACGTTGCAGGTTGGCATTACAACATAACTACTTGTGTGAGGTGAGTAAACCTACATGTAGAAATGCAGCAGCATAGGCAGGAATGCGACAATTCATTCCAAGGCAATCTTACAAAATGATGCAAAGCAGGAATGATACGTTAAGAGCATTTAAAGGCAGTTTTGACAAAACAAAACAGTCCGCTTCCTCGGTACCTCATCCACTGGCTTAAACATCCACTCCCTCCACCATCGGCACACCGTGGCTGCAGTGTGTACTCTCCACAGGATGCACTGCAGCAACTCACCAAGGCTTTTTTGGCAGCACCTCCCAAACCTGCGACCTCCATCACAAGGACAGCAGGTGTATGGGAGCACCATCACCTCCAAGTCACACACCATCCCAACTTGGGCATATATTGCCATTCCTTCATCGTCGCTCTGTGAAAATCCTGGAACTCCTGACCTAACAGCACCTTCACATGGACTGCATCAGTTCAAGAAGAAGGCCCACCACCACCTTCTCAATTGCAACTATGTTTGGGCAATAAATGCTGACTGTACAATCAATGAAATGTAAATTGGACGGTTCCTGTAATGGGTGCCTGATCCACTCCGGTAGGTTACTGCCCGTGTGGTGATTTATCCCATGCTCTCCTGCAACTCAAAGCCGTGAAACTCTCCACCTACCTCAGTCTTCCCTGATTTAGGAATAGAAAGGAGGAGACCCACAATTCGTAGCTGATGCTGTACTAAGACAGGCGGTATAGCGAATTGTGAAGAAGAGAGTAGACAATTGCCAACTAGACGGGCAGAACAATGGCAGACCCAGTTTAACATAGCAAAGTGTGAGGAAGTGGACTTTGAGCATTAGAATTGCAGCTGGAAATACTGTATAAGTGGGGAACGTGTTGGAGATGCAATTCCACTTCGGCAGGGGCACAGAACAAGCAGTAGTGGATCGGCTTACACACGCCCACCAGATTTTCCTTTCCATTGACTTCAGTTTAATACCCTTTGGGTGGAGAGGGTAGAGAGACAAAGGGGTCTTAGGATCCCAGATACGTCATTCATTACAAGTTAGCTCACAGGTACAAAAAGCAATGAAAAAAAGGCTTATGGGATACCTAGCTTCATGAAAAGAGCTGTGGAATGTAAAAGGAAGAAAGTATTATTGCTGTTATATAGAATGCTGGTCCGACTTAGTATATTCTGGCCAGTTTTGGGCACTTGTATCCTAGGAAGGTACACCAGCCTGGAGAAGGTGCAGCATCGATTCACCAGGGTGGAACGAACGGCCTGAGTTATGATGAGGGACTGAGTAAAGTTGGGTTATAGTCCCTGGAGAGGATGAGGTTAAGCAGTGATCTGAATGAGCTGTTCCAAATAATGAAGGGAATTGTCTGGGTAGATAGGTAATGACTCTCCCCTCTGGCAGAGGACTCCAGAACAAGGCAACATAATCTCAGAATCTGAGTTAAGAAGCAAATCCAGGAGAAAGGAAAACCCCACAAAAGGTTGTGAGAATGTGGGATTATCTGCCTCAGAAGGTCACAGACTCGCAATCAACTAAAATGTTTAAATGTAAAGTCGATACTTGCTTGGCAAATAGGACATTAAGGATATCGAGACGATTGTGAAATTGCAATTAAAAATATAGAGAAGCTATAGCTAACAAAATGCTGGAGCAGTTTTGACAAACTGAATATCTGACACACGTTCCTACGTTCCTAGAATCTATTGGCTTTTAAAACCAAAGAATGCCTTTATGACCACAACTTCCTGATTTGCCTCACGTTCTCCTTAACCCTTTTCTACCTTCTTGATGTCCTAACCCATGGGGCTTCATCCTCCATTTAGGTATCTCAACAATAAGAACATCTGGAGTTCCTGATCTCAGCCATTCTGCAGGGAGAAACCTAGAGGTGGCCACGCTGTTTGCTGCAAAGTGTGAAGGAGGGTGGGGGGAGGAAGGGGAATGTTACGAGAGCATTAAGCTGCTGGCTCGTGTTCGTGGGCAGGATTGGCAGAGGCTGAGAGTAAACCAGCTACCAACTGTTCCAACCACAGGTGAGACTGAAAAAGAGCGAAGACTGAAATGCTCTAAAGAAAATACATACTCCAAAGCATAAAGTTACTGTACTTCCAAGCCCGCCAATTTCACATGTAAGTTGCAGGTGTGTAACAAAGTGGTGTGATAGATGAGTTTAGGACAGATGCCAGGATCTATTTCTTTACAAAACAAGAGCCAGTTGGCAACTTAGATGGTGTTGGCCAGGAAGAGAAGAAAGACTTGCATTTCTATAGCACCTTTCATGACTTTGGGACATCCCAAAGCACTTTACAGCCAGTGAAGTACTTTTGAAGTGCAGTCACTGTTGTAATGTAGGAAACATGGCAGCCAATTTGTGTACAGCAAGCTCCCACAAACAGCAATGAAATAATTTACCTGATCATCTATTTTTGGTGTTGGTTGAGGGATGAATGTTATCCAGGACACAGGGAGAACTGCCCTGCTCTTCTTCAAATAGTGGTGTGGGATCTTTTATGTCCATCTGAGGGAGCAGACGTCTCATCCGAAAAATGGTACCTCTGACAGTGCAGCACTCCCTCAGTACTGCACTGGAATGTCAGCCTAGATTATGTGCACAAGTCTCTGGAGTGGGACTTGAATCCAAGACCTGCTGACTTAGTTGCAAGAGTGCTACCCACTGAGCCGTGGCTGTCCAGTTCCATGTTAAATGATGTTATACCCACTGAGCTGCGGCTGTCCAGTTCCATGTTAAATGATGTTATACCCACTGAGCTGCGGCTGTCCAGTTCCATGTTAAATGATGTTATACCCACTGAGCTGCGGCTGTCCAGTTCCATGTTAAATGATGTTATACCCACTGAGCTGTGGCTGTCCAGTTCCATGTTAAATGATGTTATACCTACTGAGCCGTGGCTGTCCAGTTCCATGTTAAATGATGTTATACCCACTGAGCTGTGGCTGTCCAGTTCCATGTTAAATGATGTTATACCCACTGAGCTGTGGCTGTCCAGTTCCATGTTAAATGATGTTATACCCACTGAGCTGTGGCTGTCCAGTTCCATGTTAAATGATGTTATACCCACTGAGCCGTGGCTGTCCAGTTCCATGTTAAATTATGTTATACCCACTGAGCCGTGGCTGTCCAGTTCCAGGTTAAATGATGTTATACCCACTGAACTACGGCTGAAAGGGTTATTCCAGGTCAAACCATGACAGTCGGACAAGGGGACAATCTAGTCAAAGGCAAGTTCAGAACTAATGTTAGGAAGGGCATTGTAGTGTATGTGCCTTTAAGAGCCCCATATGTGCTGTAATGCCGGTAATGGCCACTCGGGCTATATAAGCCTGTATATTGTGTTATATCCGTTAGTACCCCTCCAGACTTTGCTTAGTAAACACCTATGAACCAACTCCTGCCTTCAGTGTCTCTATCAACACACGGACACTACAGTGGCGACGAAGTGGAAACGGACTTACCTACAATTCGGCAGCACCTCAAGGACATCGATTCCTCTGCCGTCCAGAAGAATCAAGAAGTGAAAGAAGCTGTTGTTTCACCAGCTGGCCAAGCTGGTGGCAAGTACTGTGGTAATCCTTCCTGGGCGTCAGGCTGGGGCTCCAGCGGCTGGCTCTACAGCTGGGCCAAGCAGCGTAAGCGGAGGCAAGCAGTAACAGATGGGGAGGGAGCACTCGGGAGATGGCCGCGGCTGCAAGCAGGTCGGCGTTCAGACCTACAGAGAAAGTCTGGTGGGAACGAGTCTCCAACTGTAAATAAATAAATAAATAAAAAAAGAACGGAAACCGCGGGAAACAGCGTTGTCATCGGCAGCAGCAGCGGGAAAGCGCGGGAAGCACCATATCTTTTCTGCAGAAAAGAAAGAAAAGCGCGGGAAGCACCATATCTTTTCTAAGATGCCTAATTCTGGCAATATTGATGCTTTTGATAACGAGATAGAGGATTGGACCACATATGTGGAAAAAGTGGAGGTATATTGCACCGCAAATGGAATAGAAGATGAGAAAAAAGCTTCAGTACTTCTGGATCTAATGGGCGCAAAGACATACAAGCTGTTACGAAACTTAATCACTCCAGCCGAACCGATGGACAAGAATTTTAAGGAGATTGTTGATACCCTACACTGCCAATTCGAGGCAGGACTGGCAGATTCTCTGCGAGACAAATTCATCTGCGGTCTCCTAAGTGTAGGAACACAAAAAAGGCTATTTTCTGAGAAAGATTTAACACTGGACAAGGCTTTCAGTGCAAGAGGAGCTGCAGAGATACAGCAAAGGCCACAGGACTTCGGCACCCATGAAATGACACGGGGTTTCGAGAGATGTTATCGCTGCGGCAGATCCACCCATGATCAGAGGGACTGCTGGTTCAAGGACAAAGCATGCAGGCAATGCGGAAAGATGGGACACATTCCACGTGTGTGCCGATCTGGAAACAAAAAATCCACTAACAGGAAAAGAATCAATAAGGAAAAGCACAGAAAGGTACAAATGATGACAGACAGTAGCTCCGAAGACCAGAAGAGCGATAGCGACTCCGGGACCAAGAGACTAAGCTCTCTCAAATTACATAATGTAATTGCCAAAGAAGATTACCAGACCATTTGGGTTACCCTCACAATAGCAGGGTCCCCAGTTAAAATGGAGCTAGATACAGGATCAGCTCTGACCGTCATAAATCGACGGGATTACAAGCGGCTATTTCCGCATATACCTTTAAAAGACACATCCATTATCTTGAAAACATATACGGGGCAGAAAGTATACCCCAAAGGAAAAATAAGGGTGCCTGTTGTATACAGAAGTTGTATTTATACGTTCTACAAAATGGTGGTCCACCGCTGTTGGGACGTGAATGGATCAGGAAAATACGTTTAGACTGGCACTCCATTCAGGCACTGACGGTGACCAGTAAGGAAAAAAATGATGATGATGTCATACCTGAACGATTAAAAGACATCTTGGCCAACGCCAAGGAAGTGTTTCAAGAGAAACTAGGAACCTTGAAAGGCATCACCGCCTCAATAAAAGTGGAAGATGCAACAATTCCCAAGTTTTTTAAGGCAAGACCGGTGCCATACGCAATTCGTCCAGCAGTCGAGGCAGAGCTGGAGAATTTGGAAAAGGCAGGCGTATTATCTAAAATAGATTGGAGCAAGTGGGCAACACCCATCGTCCCAGTCATGAAGAAAGCATTGAAGAATCATAAATCTGAAGAACAGAGAAAAATTCGCATCTGTGGGGACTTCAAGGTGACTGTAAACCCGGTCCTTCACACGGTACAGTATCCTCTTCCGAGGATAGAAGATATTTTCGCCTCACTATCCGGAGGGAAACGTTTCACCAAAATTGACTTGGCAGAGGCATATCTACAGATGGAGGTTGAAGAGGCCTCTAAAAAATATCTCACGATAAATACACACAAAGGTCTGTACCAGTACAATCGACTGGTTTTCGGAGTAGCATCCGCTCCAGCTATCTGGCAAAGAGCTATGGAGCAAGGGATTCCGGGGACTCAATGCTACCTAGACGACATCCTTGTAACAGGAGAAAACAACAACGAGCACCTTGCCAATTTAGAGCAGGTGCTCACTAGGCTGAGAGAACGGGGCCTACGAGCAAATCGCCCCAAGTGCGAATTTTTCCGAAATCAAATATCATATTGTGGCCACATAATAAATAAGGAAGGGTTGCAGAAGTCACTTGAAAAAATTGAAGCGGTCATAAAAGCCCCAGCACCTGAAAATGTTTCACAATTAAGGTCGTTCCTGGGATTAATAAATTACTATCATAAATTTTTACCGAACTTCTCAACTCTTCCACACCCTCTTAATGAACTGCTACAAACAGGAGTAATTTGGAAATGGAACGAAGACTGCAAACGTGCCTTCCATAAATGCAAAGACTTAATCACATCCAAAGAAGTTTTGGCTCATTACAACCCATCACTGCCAATCAGACTGGCGTGCGATGCATCCCCTTACGGCATAGGAGCAGTATTATCGCATAAATTCCCTGATGGCTCGGAACGGCCGATAGCTTTTGCGTCACGCTCATTGAACTCAGCTGAGCGTAACTATGCCCAAATCGACAGGGAAGCACTCAGCCTGGTATGGGGAGTGAAGAAATTCAACCATTACCTACACGGACAAAAATTTACCTTGTTGACTGACCATCAACCCCTCATCTCCATGTTCAACCCTAAAAAGGGTGTTCCCATTATGACAGCGCAAAGGCTACAGAGGTGGTCCCTTTTTCTAGGGGCACACCAATACAACATAGAATACAAAGGATCAAAACAGCATGGGAATGCTGACGGTTTATCGCGCCTACCGTTGCCAACGGTAGAAGAGGCACCTACAGTAGACCCAGTGGAGATGTTCCACTCTACCATAGTGGAATGTCTGCCAGTAACAAATTCTGCCATTGAAAGGGAAACGAGAAATGACCCGACTCTCTCATGGGTCTACGATTTAACAGTGAAGGGATGGCCAGCACATGGCGAACCACTGTTGCCAGCATTCTCGCAAAGAAGAGAACAGCTGTCAGTGTGCCGAGGAACCTTGATGTGTGGATCCAGAGTGGTGATTCCACCCAAACTCCAGGATAAAGTGCTAAAGGAGCTTCACGATGGCCATCTGGGTGGAGTGAAAATGAAGAAGCTAGCCAGGGCATTTGTATGGTGGCCAGGTATCGATGGAGACATCGAAGAAATGACCAAGAGCTGCCTAGGATGCCAGAAGGTCCAAAACGCTCCACCACAAGCCCCTCTACATCCATGGGAGTGGCCCTCATCTCCCTGGCAAAGGGTACACATCGACTTTGCTGGTCCATTTATGGACTCAATGTTCTTAATCGCGGTTGATGCACACTCCAAGTAGCCGGAGGTAATAAAGATGTCCTCCACCACCACGGAAAAAACCATCACAGTATTAAGGAGCATATTTGCCAGGAATGGGCTGCCGGAACAGATCTGTTCTGATAATGGACCGCAATTTGTGTCCGAAGAATTCAGGAAGTTCTTAAAAAAACAATGGGGTTAAGCACTACACGTCCGCCCCATACCATCCCGCCACCAATGGATTGGCTGAAAGGTTTGTCCAGACCTTCAAGAAGGCCATAAAGGCCATGGGTAATGAAGACATAAAACTTCAGCACAAGGTGGATAACTTTTTGTTCGCATACAGGAATGCAACACATATAGTTACCAACCAAACTCCCGCCATGATGTTCTTCAATAGAAACCTAAGATGCCGGCTGGATTTGGTCAAACCCAACATCAGAAGGGACGTGGAGAACCGGCAGTTTCAAGGCAAGAATGAAAGGCCAACTAGAACCTTCCAGATAGGTCAACAAGTTTTGGCCCGGGACTACCGTACCGAGAAATGGCAGCCTGGAACTATCTGCACACGACTAGGACCACTGATGTATACCGTGGACATCGGAGAAAGCATAATAAGGCGCCATGCTGACCAAATCATAGAGTCATCCGAAAAGGGACAACCTACACCACAACTCTATACGCCGAACGATGAAGTAGAGATACCCATATCTACCTCCGATCCGGTGACACTGGAACCCGATGAACCCGACACTGGCATTCAAGCCGAATCAGCCTTGCCAGAAGAACCTACTACACCACCAGAAACTACTACACCACCGAGGCGTTATCCGGACCGAGTCAGGAAGCCTCCAGAGAGACTGACTTATAATTAATTAACTGCAGCAATGTGCATATTATTTTTCTTATAACATGTAATTAATAATTACTTAAAATATGATGTACTGGTTAGCTAAAAGGGGAGAAATTGTAGTGTATGTGCCTTTAAGAGCCCCATATGTGCTGTAATGCCGGTAATGGCCACTCGGGCTATATAAGCCTGTATATTGTGTTATATCCGTTAGTACCCCTCCAGACTTTGCTTAGTTAACACCTATGAAGCAACTCCTGTCTTCAGTGTCTCTATCAACACACGGACACTGCAGGCACCTCCATCTAGAGAATGATTAACACCTCTGATGAAAGGTCATCGACCTGAAACGTTAACTCTGTTTCTTTCTCCACAGATGTTGCCTGACCAGCTGAGTATTTGCAGCATTTTCTGTTTTTATCCTAGATGGTCTTCTGGCTAATGTAGTGGAGGCAAAATTTCAGGAGCCATTGGAGTGGCAATTAAATGCTGTGAAGTGGGGGCCATAGGTTTCTATTGAATGATGCACTAGATGGGCCAAATAGATTTAATCATGGGATGGGCGGCCTTGCCAGCGACGCCCACATCCCATGAATGAATAAAAAATAATTCATACTTGTTATTGTGAAGAAAAGGTCTTGTCTCAGTGATATTGTCATTTTGAAGACTTTTTAACCAGGTCCATAAAGCCAGGTGCCTGTTTAAAGATATGGTTGATAGTTGTGACTTTGGTTGTTTCCCATTTGGAATAAAAACTCATCGCAGAATATTAGCAGTGTAAATACAAACTTACCAAGGGATTAAAAGTGATAGGCTTTGAGCTGCTTTTTCACAGTTGAGCTGCTTTTTCACACCCTCTGGTTGACCTGCACTTGTCACTGTGGGGACGCTGTCCCTGTAAGGAACCTAAGGGAAAGCCCTGCACAGGTCACATAATTGAAAACTTCAGTCCAGTGTTTGAATTCACTGAGCCAAAGGTTTGCAGCAAAATGGAAATATTCCAAAAGTCTTGTCCGGGGAATCTGTCACAGTTCGACAAACCATGTTGCCAAAAAAAACTACTTTACGCTGTTAGAGATCTCTGGCCTCTTATGCATTTCCGATTTCCTTTCGCCACCATTGGCGGCCATAACTTCAGCTGCCTAGGTCCTAAGCTCTGGAATTCCCTCCCTAAACCTATCTGCCACTCTATCTCGCTCTCTCCTCCTTTAAGACATTCCTTAAAACCTACATCTTTGACCAAGCTTCCTGTCTAAATATCTCCTTACGTGGCTTGGAGCTAAATTTGTTTTGATAACGCTCCCATGAAGCACCTTGCGACATTTTACTATGGTAAATGCGCTATAGAACAGATCTAGCAGCTCAAAACTGTGGGCCATCAGCAGCAGCAGAATTGTATCCCACCACAATCTGCAACCTCATGGCCCGGCATACCCCTCACTCTACCATTACTATCAAGACAGGGGACCAACCCTGGTTCGATGAGGAGTATAGAAAACTATGCCAGGAGCAGCACCGGGTATACCTAAAAATGAGGTGCCAACATGGTGAAGTTACAATACAGAACTACATGCATGCTAAAAAGCGGAAGCAACATGCTATAGACAAAGCTAAGCTATCCCACAACCAACGGGTCAGATCAAAGCTCTACAGTTCTGCCACATCCAGTCGTGAATGGTGGTGGACAATTAAACAACTACTTGGAGGAGGAGGCTCCATGAACATCCCCATCCTCAATGATGGCAGAGTCCAGCACATGAGTGCAAACGACAAGGCTGAAGCATTTACAACCATCTTCAGCCAGAAATGCCGAGTGGATGATCCATCTTGGCCCCCTCCTGAGCTCCCCACCATCACAGAAGCCAGTCCTCAGCAAATTCAATTCACTCCATGTGAGATCAAGAAACGGCTGAGCATATTGGATACAGCAAAGACTATGGGCCCCGACAGCATCCTGGCTGTCGTGCTGAAGACGTGTGCTCCAGAACTAGCCGCGTCTCCAGCCAAGCTGTTCCAGTACAGCTATAACACTGGCATCTATCTGACAATGTGGAAAATTGCCCAGGAATGTCCTATCCACAAAAAGTAGGACAAATCCAATCCGGCCAATTACCACCCCATATCCTCAATCATCAGCAAAGTGATGGAAGGTGTCATCGACAGTGCTATCAAGCGGCACTTAATTACCAATAACCTGCTCACTGATGTTCAGTTTGGGCTCCACAGGACCACTCAGCTCCAGACCTCATTACAGCCTTGGTCCAAACATGGAGGAAAGAGCTGAATTCCAGAGGTGAGTTGAGAGTGACTGCCCTTGACATCAAGGCAACATTTGAATGAGTGTGGCATCAAGGAGTCCTAGTAAAACTGAAGTCAATGGCAATCAGGGGGAAACTCTCCACTGGCTGGAGTCACACTTAGCACAAAAGAATATGGTTGTGCTTGTTGGAGGCCAATCATCTCAGCCCCAGGACATCGCTGCAGGAGTTCCTCAGGGCAGTGTCCTAGGCCCAACCATCTTCAGCTGCTTGAGCAATGACCTTCCCTCCAACATAAGGTCAGAAGTAGGGATGTTCTCTGATGACTGCGCAGTGTTCAGTGCCATTCACAACTCCTCAGATAATAAAGCAGTCCATGCCCGCAAGCAGCAACATCTGGACAACATTCAGGCTTGGGCTGATAAGTGGCAAGTAACATTCGTGCCACATAACTGCCAGGTAATGACTACCTCTAACAAGAGAGAGTCTAGCCACCTGCCCTTGACCATCAATGGCATTACCATCACCGAATCCCCCACCATCAACATCCTGGGGGTCACCATTGACCAGAAACTTAACTGGACGAGCCACATAAATACTGTGGCTACAAGAGCAGGTCAGAGGTTGGGTGTTTTGCGGTGAGTGTCTCACCTCCTGACTCCCCAAAGACTTTCCACCATCTACAAGGCACCTCAGGAGTGTGATGGAATACTCTCCACTTGCCTGGATGAGTGCAGCTCCAACAACACTCAAGAAGCTCGACATCATCCAGGACAAAGCAGTCGGCTTGATTGGCACCCCTTCCACCACCTTAAAGATTCACTCCCTCCACCACCTGTGCACCGTGGCTGCAGTGTGTACCATCTACAAGATGCACTGCAGCAACTCGCCAAGGCTTCTTCAGCAGCACCTCCCAAACCCGCGACCTCTACCACCTAGAAGGACAAGGGCAGCAGGCGCACGGGAACACCACCACCTGCAAGTTCCCCTCCAAGTCACACACCATCCTGACTTGGAAATATATCGCCGATCCTTCATCGTCACTGGGTAAAAATCCTGGAACTCCCTCCCTAACAGCACTGTGTGAGTACCTTCATCTCACGGACTGCAGCCATTTAAGAAGACGGCTCACCACCACCTTCTCAAGGGCAATTAGAGATGAGAATAAATGCCTTGCCAGCGACGCCCACATCCCATGAATGAAAAAAAAATGCAAGTTGTTGTAGATAATACTACGCTCTATTACTTGCCGAAAAGTATCCATCAACAAATATTCGCAGCCTGAGATCCTAGCTAGTCATAGCATCAATTGTTTTCCTCTGAATCTTTCTATCTTCTGCTTGAATCCACTAACTCATGCTGGGAAAGAGTTTCCCAGGTGTCAGCCATTTTGTACATCACCCAAGTATACATTTGT
Source organism: Somniosus microcephalus (assembly GCF_052327205.1). NCBI lineage: Eukaryota > Metazoa > Chordata > Chondrichthyes > Squaliformes > Somniosidae > Somniosus > Somniosus microcephalus. The sequence goes on from NC_140994.1 coordinate 128,254,299, forward strand.
CAAACATGAGCCTCGACAGTTCCAATAGGCAAATTGAGGATTTTCAACTTGAGGCTTCAGGGGAAACAGGGAGCCAGTGAATTTCAGCGAGGATGGGTGAACAGCACTTAGGGCTGGAAAAAAAATAGGCACAGAGTTTTGGACAAGATGGGGGTTGTGAAATTCGAACAGCCTGTCAACACTCTGTCCTCAGACTCTCCTTGAACAATGCTCACCTGTACCAGGTATTAGAGTAGGGGGCGGGGGGAAACAATCTGTGGAACTATATTCCAGAACAAGGTGCAGTGTTGCGAGAGGAAGTGCTATTTAGACTTGATTTTGTATTCTCTTTTAACCACACATTACAGATGTTGTAGATCCAGCTGCAAGCGATGGGAAACCTTTGAACTCCACAGGGATGTATTATGTGTTGGTTAATGGAGCAGACCATTTATTATTTAGCAACCTCTTATGGGAAGGCACATTTTTCCTTTGATCCGGCAGCAGCATCTGCTCAGGCTCTTCAGTATCAGCTGTGATATTACAGCTCGGAGTTCAGATGCCATGCATTACCATCGCCGAATCCCCTATCATCAACATCCTGGAGGTCACCATTGACCAGAAACTTAACTGGACCAGCCACATAAATACTGTGGCAACAAGAGCAGGTCAGAGGCTAGGTATTCTGCGGTGAGTGTCTCACCTCCTCTCTCCCCAAAGCCTTTCCACCATCTACAAGGCACAAGTAAGGAGTGTGATGGAATACTCTCCACTTGCCTGGATGAGTGCAGCTCCAACAACACTCCAGAAACTCAACACCATCCAGGACAAAGCAGCCCGCTTGATCGGCACCCCATCCACCACTTTCAACATTCTCTCCCTCCACCACCGGCGTACCGTGGCTGCAGTGTGTACCATCTAGACGGTGCACTGCAGCAACTCGCCAAGGCTTCTTCGGCAGCACTTCCCAAACCCGCGACCTCTTGCATCTAGAAGGACAAGGGCAGCAGGCGCATGGGAACACCACCACCTCCAAGTTCCCCTCCAAGTCACACACCATCCTGACTTAGAAGTATATCGTCGTTCCTTCATCGTTGCTGGGTCAAAATCCTGGAACTCCCTCCCTAACAGCTCTGTGGGAGTACCTTCACCACACAGACTGCAGTGGTTCAAGAAGGCGGCTCACCACCACCTTCTCAAGGGCAATTAGGGATGGGCAATAAATGCCGGCCTTGCCAGTGATGCCCACATCCCATTAACGAATAAGAAAAAGTCCCCAAATACTGTAAACTTATTGTCTAATGCTTTGTGTGTAACCAATAAGGTAAGTGATAATGTTGCAGCATAGCAATCTAGTAATAATCAGAAAACTGGCATTTTTAACCATCCCTGGAACATTTTATGTGTACTCCAGTGCAATACTGTTGGAGTGCTGGACTGTCGGAGGTGCCATCTTTCGGATGAGACGTTAAACCGAGGCACTGTCTGTTCTCTCAGGTGGCCATCGAAGGTCCCACGGACACTATGAAAGAAGAGCAGGGGAGTTCTCCCCGATGTCCTGACCAATATTTATCCCTCAATCGACGTCACTAAATAACAGATTATCTGGTCATTTATCTCATTGCTGTTTGTGGGACCTTGCTGTGGGCAATTGGCTGCCACGTTTCCTGCATTACCCCAATGACTACACTTCAGAAAAAGTGCTTCATTGGCTGTAAAGCGCTTTCGGACATCCTACGGTTGTGAAAGGCGCTGTAGAAATGCAGGCTCTATTCTTGAAATTTCAGCACTCTCTGGCAGTAATTAGCTGGATGTGGTAAATTGGTGGGATTTTACTTTCTCTTTCTCTGGAATGTGCTGCTGTGAAAGGTCACTTGTGCTAATGATTATTAGAGGCACAAAGTAGTCAGCATAATACTAAGCAAGCTTTTAAGGAAAACATTGAAATTTAAGTACCGTATATAATGCTTCAAAGGCCATTTTATGTGGTACTTAGATTACATTCCTAAATTTTAAAATTATTTTGTCATTTTCCCAGGAGATGTATCCTATTTCATCATGGCTTGAAGGCTTGGCTATTTCAAATGTATCACGCAAGAGATTTCCCCCCCCCCCCCCCGCCACCCCCTGCTCTCCCGAAGGCACTGACTCTCGCTGAGGTTCGGTACCAGGGGCATCACCTGCTCTCTGGTGCTTCACTCAAGCGGCCATTCTTCACTTGCGAGCCCGGCCATCGAGTACTGGTGAGCTATCTGGTGGCGTTGCGGCCGAATCCCGATCCTGTATTCACTATATATCTGCACTTTTCTATTAGCGGCCAAGCGTTTAGTGATCAAGAGCAGGAACCCTGCGTCATTCTGCCACCCTCTAGCCTAGAGGTGTTGAGGACAATTAGCAAGCTCCATCATGACAGTGACAGAGATCAGCTAACGCTGCAGAGACTGGTTCCGACTGTGTGCAGTTATAAGAACTTGTTTTATTTGTTCTCCGGATGTGGGCGACACTGGCAAGGCCGGCATATATTGTCCAACCCTGGTTGCCCTGAGAGGATGATGGTGGAGACTTTTTCTTGAACTGCTGCAGCTCCTTGTACTGATGGTGCTCCCATGATGCTATTGGGAAATATTCTGAAAAGGCTGATCAGATTACAGCAGTCAAACTCATAAACAAGCCTACAAATACAAAAGCAAAATACTGTGGACGCTGGAAATCTGAAATAAAAACAGAAAATTCCACACTCCACCAGCCTCCACATTCAACGGATCATCCTCCACCATTTCCGCCACCTCCAGCGTGATCCCACCACCAAACACATCTTCCCCTCACCTCCCCTTTCAGCATTCCGAAGGGATCGCTCCCTCCGCGACTCGCTGGTCCACTCCTCTATCACCCCCAACACCCCTTCCCCCTCCCACGGCACCTTCCCATGCAAGCGCAGGAGATGCAACACCTGCCCTTTTACATTCTCCTCCCCTTCCACTGTCCAGGGCCCCAAACACTCCTTCCAGGTGAAACAGTGATTTACTTGTACTTCTTGCAATTTAATATACTGTATTCGCTGCTCACGATGCGGTCTCCTCTACATTGGGGAGACCAAATACAGATTGGGTGACCACTTTGCGGAACACCTCCGTTCAGTCTGTAAGGGTGACCCTGAGCTTCTGGTCGCCTGTCACTTTAATTCTCCTCTCCACTCCCACTCTGACCTCTCCGCCCTCGGCCTCTTACACTGTTCCAACGAAGCTCAACGTAAGCTCGAGGAACAGCACCTCATCTTTCGATTAGACACTTTACAACCTTCTGGACTCAACATCTAGTTCAACAATTTCAGACCACAACCTCGGCCCAAATTTTTTTTCTTCTCACATGGCAGGTGTTGATCATTCTGCCATTGCCATTTACACTTCATCTAGAGTCATCTCTTGTTTCTTAACTTGTCCTTTTGCCTTCCACCCTATCACAGACCTTCCCTTTTGTACTTTTCTCTCCTTCCCCCCTTTCCCTGCCCCACACTTGCTTAAAAACCTGTTACATCTCCAACTTTCTCCAGTCCTGACGAAGGGTCATTGGCCTAAAACATTAACTCTGCTTCTCTCTCCACAGATGCTGCCTGACCCGCTGAGTATTTCCAGCATTTTCTGTTTTTATTTCATAAACAAGCCCTCTGCTTAGAATACCTTGCAATACAGAACCTGGATATTTATCAATAATTGCAAGTTCGAGGCTTGCCCATATGGGTAACTGATACCGCTGTGAGCCTGTTCGGGAAGTGATGCATTCTTAAAGGCACAGCAGGAGTCAGTTATTGTCTACCATTGGAAGAAATGTGTGCCGCACTCGCACAGTGATGTCAGCTGATCCGGGAATCCCGCCGGGAATTCTGACTTTCCCGCTCGCATCCGATGCACAGGAAATCTCAGTTGGCAGCAGGTTGTGTGTCTTGGGAGAGTGTCCCTGCGATTAGAAATATCACTTCACCGTTGGTATTCCTTTCAACATCTAAGTCGCTCGCCCCTTGTCATCCTGCCAAGTTTCAATCACTGCAAGCAGTCCCACTGAGGGATACAGGAGCACTTAACTGCAGGGGAAAATTTACTGCCTGCTGATATCATGCTGAGATTTCAGTTTTTAATTCCCCTTGCTCCATAAAGATGTTGGAGGTTAAGTAAATGGGAGGCAAGCAGCAGGGCTTAGAGAACTCACCACTATAAATATAGGACCCACTATGTCATATTTCTTTATCATCAGAAAAACACACCACACAGTGAGCTCTTTCTTCGTTCAAGCGCTGGTTCTCTCACTGCTGAATCTGCACCCTTTCTACTGCGAGACGGGAACATTAGGAACAGGAGGAGGCCATTCAGCCCCTCGGGCTTGCTCCGCCATTCAATTAAATGATGGCTGATCTGTGCGTCAATTCCATTGCTCCATCTCCCTTGTACCCATACCTAACAAAAATCCATTGATCTCAGTCTTGAAATCTCCAATTGCCCCCCAGCAGCCACAGCCTTTTGGGGGAAGAGAGTTCCAGATTTCTACTAACCCTTGTGTGAAAAAGTGCTCCCTGATTTCGCTCCTGAACGGTCTAGCTCTAACTTGTAAGACTATGGGGGTCATTTTTGCTTGCAGCCGCGAGTGGGTTTGGGCGTGGGTGGGTAGTAAAAAGCGCTGAAATTGACAGCGTGTCGGGAAGCCGGCTCCAACCCGTCGACTTCCACATTTCACTGGCGTGCGTTCGGCAGCGTGCGAGAAACCCCCTCGGGAGAGGCGGGTTACCAATTGAAAGCAATTAAAAGGTAGTTAAGAGGTAGTTATCAGGTTTTGTAACAGGGGGTTTTCAACTTTCACTGTGGGTGCACGGGTTTCCCGGGCTTCCTGGACCTCGCCAGTGAAAGCAAGGCGAGAGCACAGTGGCAACTGAGGGGGCTGAAGAAATGACAGGCAAAAAATCCCATAAGTACTGAGACCTCACACCTAAGTGAAAGGCTTTTGCTCACAGCATTTGTTCTGCACTTTCAGCACTTTGGAGCTGGTTGCCACAACTTTGGAGGTGACTTTCACTACATTGGAGGTTTGTGCATCTGATCTCCACTTTAAATCTATCATATATCAGATCAGCATGGGTGCCGCTTATGCTGTTTCACCTTGGACCTCAGATGAGCACCAGCAGCAACAGCTCCAGCAGCAGCGCACATTGCTGCCTAGGATGGACTGATCATGGCAACATTTAGTTAGGTTGCACCACTGCACCCATCTGGCAGCCACATGCTGAACACACTTGCCCTCTCGCCTCCCCCAGCACAAAGCAGTCCTGCAATCAACAAAGCATCCCTTTCGCAGACACCTATTGCTCAGATTTAAATCTTGTCATACCATTCATCAGAACTGAGAAGGCCAGTTGCCAGGCTGCAGGCAAAAATGGGCAAGACTGGAAAGTGGTGCAAAGAAATTATTTTATATGTGGATTAAAACTTATACAGTAACTTATTATTGTGATATGTCTAACACACCCATGTGCATATCCTGGTGCAACTACTAAGCTGGGTGGGCGTGTGTGCTGTGAGGAGGATGCCGAGAAACTCCAGGATGATTTGGACAGGTTGGGTGATTGGGCAGAAGCATGGCAGGTGCAATATAACGTGGATAAATGCGAGGTTATCCACTTTGGTGTCAAAAACAGGAAGGCAGATTATTATCTGAATGGCAATAGATTGGGAGAAGGGGAAGTGCAACGAGACCTGGGTTGTAAGGAGTTTTCGATCGACGAGGTCTCTCGCTCTGGAGGCCTCTCTCTCTTGCACAGTAATTCACCGAGTGGTTCGACCCACTCACCCCTTAGGTTCTATACACTGGACTTTGAGGCAGGAACTACAATGCAGAGAATACTCTATAGACCAAGCTTAATGAAACGAAATGAAATTTTATTGCATAGAGGAAAAATTGAATGTAAGCCAATAAGGTACATGGGAGGGAAAAACAAATCATAATACAGTACTAACCAACATATCTACAGGCATATTACGCTTTACAAGGTTCATCATGAAATAGGGAAACACACGGAACATCGAGGGACAACAACTCATTGTTAATTATCCCCTAAATGCCCACCCCCTAAACCTAACTAGATTAGATTATGAGGGGCCAGAAACATGCTCACCAATCCAAAACTGCGGTTGGGTTGGGGTTCTTTACTTGGTGCTCTCTCTCTCGGGCCTGCCGTCGTCACGTGGTCGTTGGGCTGTAGGCGCAGCGGGCTGCCCAGGCTAATGGTGTCTCGGCCACCTTAATTCAGCAGGACTCACCGTCCATCGTTTCCCCCACCGGCTGTCTTCTCGGTGCTCCTGCATACAACGATGGTGGTCACAGTCTCGATTTCTCCGTGCTCCTGCACACGACGCTGGTGGCTACCTGTTCTGTAAGGCGTTTCGTTTTCTTCCTCTTCGCCAACTGTCTTCTCGTCTCGTCAACAGCCCGGGGTTTTTGTCGATGATCTTCCCGATAACTACCCCGGGTCTCGTCTTCTTCTTATGAGTCCGAAATGGCCTTCTTCGGACCCCCGAGCAATCTCTCGAAACGACTGGCTCTTCACAAAGCGACCAAGCTAAAAACTGCCCAAAAAGCTCTCGATGGCTACCCCGGGACTCCAGTTATACTTTTCCATGGAGGCCCTTATCTCCCGCCAAATCAAGGTTAGTCTTTGTTTAACTTTTGGCGGGCTTGTAGCACAGCGGGGTAGTCTTTGTTTTTAAAGTATCTTCGGGATGGCCGGTAACTGCCATCTCTGGTCTGGAATGACCTTGTATTGTCTTTAATGTCCCTCTTCGAACTTGAATCTGTTCCCCTTTGTCTGGGTAAACATTTAGTCTTTTAAAACAAGGCCTTCTTCTGCCAATAGACCCTTATAGGACAATGTTAAATTTTGCGAATCTTACAGGGTGTCCTTGTGCACCAGTCGCTGAAGGTAAGCATGCAGGTGCAGCAGGCGGTTAAGAAGGCAAATGGTATGTTGGCCTTCGTAGCGAGAGGGTTTGAGTACAGGAACAAGGATGTCTTGCTGCAGTTGTACAGGGCCTTGGTGAGACCACATCTGGAGTATTGTGTGCAGTTTTGGTCGCCTTATCTGAGGAAGGATGTTCTTGCCATGGAGGGAGTTCAGCGAAGATTCACCAGGCTGATACCTGGGATGGCAGGAATGACGTATGAGGAGAGATTGGATCAATTGGGCTTATACTCGCTGGAGTTTAGAAGAATGAGAGGGGATCTCATTGAAACTTATAAAATTCTAACAGGACTGGACAGACTAGATGCAGGAAGGATGTTCCCGAAGGTCAGGGAGTCCAGAACCAGGGGTCACAGTCTAAGGATAAGGTGTAAGCCATTTAGGACAGAAATGAGGAGAAATTTCTTCACCCAGAGAGTGGTGAACCTGTGGAATTCTCTACCACAGAAGGCAGTAGAGGCAAATTCATTAAATATATCCAAGAAGGAGTTGGATATATTTCTTAAGGCTAAAGGGATCAAGGGATATGGGGAGAAAGCAGGGACCGGGTACTGAATTTGGATGATCAGCCATGATCGCATTGAATGGCGGAGCAGGCTCGAGGGGCCGAATGGCCTACTCCTGCTCCTATCTTCTATGTTTCTATGTTTCTATTCTTTCATCTTCATTTTCCTATAACGCCAATGATGTGCAACCCCTGTGGCTTCAGCAGAGGTAGAGGCAGGTTGCTCACATCACTGCTCTGACTGGTTGGACACTTTTGGTGGACGTCCTCTGGGTTTTGGAGCCCGTGAGGGCCCCGCTAAAGACTGCTCCACCTGCACCTGTGCAGGGGCAGATTGGACATCGGGACCTGAGGCAGCATGAGTGGGGAGCAATGAGTGAGAAGCGGAAGCGATTTGAGTGGAGTCCCCACTTCTATGTCCCCTTTTGCCATCATCCCTCTCATGGCAAGGAGCTAGAGAACACTTTGCTGCACATTAGTGGGGTGCTGAACGGCCAAGGCTAGGTTCTGATCTATCCTAGTTAAGGTGGTATTCAGAGTGTGCAAGCTATTGGTGAGGGCAAGCATGCACTTGTTTGACTGCTGCGTTTGATGCTCCATGCAGGTGGCCACTCTTTCCATGAATGAACACATCATAGCTAAGGCCTGTGACATCATGCCAGTCATGCCAGAGACAGACTCCTCCATTCTCTCTGCGAGTGTGCACAATGTGGCTGGAAATCCTGCTACAGCCTGACACAGTTTTTGCTGCTCCTCCAGAATCACCCTGTTTGTGAAAAGCACCTGAGGTTCAGCATCTGCGTCCAGATGAGCAGAGCTTGGAGCGTCCTGCGCCCTCCGACGAGGACTCTCCTCTGCTGTCCCTGTCTCCAGCATCTGCTCTTGTTCACATGTGATCTGTGAGACACCAGGTGACAACACAACTATCGTCTTGATGTTCCACCAATGTGTGTGTATCTGAGCTGGTGCATGCTGGGCATGCGTCCTGTGACGGTGCACCCTCAGAGTTAGCGACCTCCTCTGAGGATTCATCTTCTTCCTCTAGCTCCACCTTCTGTGGGACACTTGATGGGCCTGGGGGAGAATAAAGACATGAATTAGAACTGTCATGGTAAGAAGGTTTTAAGTTAACATTATGCACATGATCATATTTCACTGGCTGCTGACATCAAGTTAACGTCAGTGACTCTTGTGTGCCATGTGGCTGTGTGATATTTAATTTTGTCACCAGGTATCTGGGAGCTCCCCCTCTCTCCATCTCCCACTGCCAGGCATGCCGAAACTCCGCTTATTTCAAGTGCCTCCTTCTCTGCAGCTGTGAGCATGGCAGTGACTGGAGGGCCACCTCCGGCTCCATGCCTCTCCCAGGTGTTCTGTGGTCTCTTCTCCTGCAAGGAGGGAAACAAGAGACCTTTGAGTGAGAGTCATTGAATGAGTGGAACGGATGGATCGACAACATCTGTTGAGGGTGACTATGAGGGAGAGGTGAGACATTGCATTAAGGTGAGGGTGAGTGTCAGTGGTGGAGGACAGATGGGGATGTGAGAGAGTGCATCGACAGAGAGGGATGGATACATCTGCAGGGTTCATTGGTGTGAGGAGTGATGTGCAGGTGTAGGCTTGGGAAGGCAGAGCGAGAGGGTTAGTGTGAGACGCGCATCAGGGTATAGTTGAATGTGCCACTGTACTCATCTTTCCTTCCCTCATAAAATCTCTTCCTGCACTGTATTCAGGAACATGGCACCACACTCCTGCTACTGAGCTCCTCCGCTAAGAACATAAGAACATAAGAAATAGGAGCAGGAGTAGGCCAATCGGCCCCTCGAGCCTGCTCCGCCATTCAATAAGATCATGGCTGATCTGATCCTAACCGCCAATCCACTATCACAGAACCATCTCCTGAATCTAACAGAATTAGACACACGAAATAGGAGCAGGATCAGGCTACACGGCCCCTGGGCCCGCTCCGCTACCCACAGGGCCATGACCGATCCGAACCTAGACTCATGTCCAAATTCCTGCCCGCTCCCCGTAACCCTTAATTCCCTTTACTTCTAGGAAACTGTCTATTTCTGTTTTAAATTTATGTAATGATGTAGCTTCTACAGCTTTTTGGGGCAGCATATTCCATGGACCTACCACCCTCTGAGTGAAGTAGTTCCTCCTCATCTCAGTTTTGAAAGAGCAGCCCCTTATTCTAAGACTATGCCCCCTAGTTCTAGTTTCACCCATCATCGGGAACATCTTCCCCGCATCCACCCAATCCGACCCCTTCACAATCTTATATGTTTCAATAAGATCGCCTCTCATTCTTCTGAACTCCAATGAGTAGAGTCCCAATCTACTCAACCTCTCCTCATATGTCCATCCCCTCATCCCCGGGATTAACCGAGTGAACCTTCTTTGTACTGACTCGAGAGCAAGTGTGTCTTTTCTTAAGTATGGACACCAAAACTGTACGCAGTATTCCAGGTGCGGCCTCACCAATACCTTGTACAACTGAAGCAATACCTCCCTATTTTTATATTCTATCCCCCTAGCAATGAAAGCCAACATTCCATTGGCCTTCTTAATCACTTGCTGCACCTGCATACTAACCTTTTGAGTTTCGTGCACCAGGACCCCCAGATCCCTTTGTACTTCAGTACTTTCCAGTTTCTTGCCATTAAGATAATAACTTGCTCTACGATTTTTCCTGCCAAAGTGCATAACCTCACACTTTCCAGTATTGTATTCCATCTGCCAAATCTCTGCCCACTTACTTAGCCTGTCGATGTCCCCTTGCAGGTTTTTTATGTCCTCCTCACTCACTACTTTCCCTCCCATCTTAGTATCATCTGCAAACTTTGATATGTTGCACTCGGTCCCCTCCTCCAAATCGTTAATATAGATTGTAAAGAGTTGGGGACCCAGCACTGACCCCTGCGGAACACCACTAGTTACTGATTGCCAGTCTGAGAATGAACCATTTATCCCAACTCTCTGCCTTCTGTTAGATAGCCAATCCTCTATCCGTGCCAGAATATTACCCCCAATCCCGTGATTTTTTATCTTAAGCAATAATCTTTTGTGTGGCACCTTGTCAAATGCCTTTTGGAAGTCTAAATACACTACGTCCACTGGTTCCCCTTTATCCACCCTATATGTTACTTCCTCAAAGAACTCCAGCAAATTTGTCAAACATGACTTCCCCTTCATAAAACCATGCTGACTTTGTCCTATTAAATTATGATTATCCAAATGTCCTGTTACTGTCTCCTTAATAATGGACTCCAAAATTTTACCTACCACAGATGTTAGGCTAACCGGTCTATAGTTTCCAGCCTTCTGTCTACTGCCCTTTTTAAATAAGGATGTTACATTAGCAGTTTTCCAGTCTGCCGGGACCTTTGCCGAGTCCAGGGAGTTTTGGAAAATTATTACCAATGCATCCACAATCCCTACCGCCACTTCCCTCAAGACCCTAGGATGTAAGCCATCAGGTCCAGGTGATTTATCCGCCTTGAGTCCCATTATTTTACCGAGTACCACTTCCTTAGTGATTTTGATTGTGTTTAGCTCCTCCCCCCCTTTAGCCCCCTGTTTGTCCAGTGTTGGGATATTCTTAGTGTCTTCTACTGTAAAGACTGATGTAAAATATTCATTCAGTGTTTTTGCCATCTCCATATTTCCCACCATTAGTTTCCCGGTCTCATCCTCTAAGGGACCAACATTTACTTTAGCCACCCTTTTTCTTTTTATATAACTGTAAAAACTCTTACTATCTGTTTTTATATTTTTTGCTAATTTACTTTCATAATCTATCTTCCCTTTCTTAATCAATCTTTTTGTTATTTTTTGCTGTCTTTTAAAGCTTCCCAATCCTCTATCCTCCCACTAGATTTGGCTACCTTATATGCCCTTGTTTTTAGTCGAATACTATCCTTAATTTCTTTACTTAGCCACGGATGGCTGTCTTTTCTTTTACACCCTTTTCTTCTCAGTGGAATATATATATTTTGGAAGTTGTAAAATAACTCCTTGAATGTACACCACTGATCATGTATCGTCTTACCCTTTAATCTATTTTCCCAATCCACTCTACTCAATTCCGCTCTCATACCTTCATAGTCTCCTTTATTCAAGCTTAGCACGCTTGTTTGAGATCCAACCTTCTCACCCCCTAATTGAATATGGAATTCAACCATGTTATGGTCACTCATTCCAAGGGGATCCTTTACTAGGACATTTTTAATTAATCCCGTCTCGTTACACAGGACCAGATCTAAGGTTGCTTGCCCCCTGGTCGGTTCAGTTACATACTGCTCAAGAAACCCATCCCTAATACACTCAATGAACTCATCCTCAAGGCTGCTCTGCCCAATTTGATTTGTCCAATTAATATGATAGTTGAAATCCCCCATAATTATAGATGTTCCCTTATTACAAGCCTCAACTATTTCCTGATTGATACTCCGTCCAACATAGTTGCCACTGTTCGGCGGCCTATAGACTACGCCCACTAGTGTTTTTTTCCCCTTATTATTCCTTACCTCCACCCAAACTGTTTCATTATCCTGATCTTTTGACCCAATATCATTTCTCTGTATTACAGTGATTCCTTCCTTTATTAACATAGCCACCCCACCTCCCCTTCCTTCCTGCCTGTCCTTCCTGATCGTTAAATAACCTGGTATGTTTAATTCCCAGGCATTGTCACCCTGCAGCCATGTTTCTGTAATGGCCACAAGATCATACCCATATGTAGTTATTTGTGCCATTAACTCATCTATTTTGTTACGAATGCTACGTGCATTCAGATAGAGAACTTTCAAAGATGTTTTGTGACACTTAGTTCCTGCTTTTGCCCTTTTTATTACTTTACCTTTTACTCCATACCTTCTGCCCCTTCCTGACATGCTCTGGTTTTTAATTTCCCCACTGCTACCTAAGTCTATTACCTTCTCTGTTGTCATTTTTATTATTTGCTCTCCAGGAACCTCCCCACCACTAGTTAGTTTAAAGCCCTCTCTACAGCCCTAGTTATATGATCCGCCAGGACTCTAGTCCCAGCACTGGCCAAGTGAAGCCCGTCCCAACGGAACAGCTCCCTCCTGCCCCAGTACTGGTGCCAGTGTCCCAGGAAGCAAAACCCATTTCTCCCACACCAGTCTTTGAGCCACGCATTTAACTCTCTAATTTTATTTGTCCTAGCCAAATTCGCTCGTGGCTCAGGTAATAATCCAGAGATTATTACCCTTGTGGTTCTGCTTTTTAATTTGGCCCCTAGCTGCTCAAACTCCCTCAGCAGAACCTCCTTCCTTGTCCTATCTATGTCGTTGGTACCAACATGGACCACGACAACTGGATCCTCCCCCTCCCACTCCAAGTTTCTCTCCAGTCCAGAGGAGATGTCCTTAACCCTGGTACCGGGCAGGCAACACAGCCTTCGGGACTCTCGCTCTCGGCTGCAAAGAACTCTATCTATCCCCCTAACGATACTATCCCCTACCACTACAACATTTCTTTTAACTCCCCCCACTTGAATGGCCCCCTGCTCCACGGTGCTGTGGCCAGATTGCTCATCCTCCCTGCAGTCCCTGCTCCTGTCCCCACAGGGAGTAAGAGCCTCGAACCTGTTGGACAAGTGCAAGGGCTGCAGCTCCTCCAACACTACCTCCTGGATCCCCGTACCTGCCTCACTTCTAGTCACACCATCCTGACCCTGGCCACGGACTACATCTGAATTAATTAATCTAATTGGTGTGACTACCTCGTGATACACAGAGTCCAGGTAACTCTCCCCCTCCCTGATGTGTCTCAGTGTTTGAAGCTCGGTTTCCAGCTCTTCAACACGGAGCCGGAGTTCCTCGAGCAGCCAACACTTACTGCAAATGTGATCACCGTGAGCATCAATGGTGTTCACCAGCTCCCACATATTGCAGCAGCAACACATCGCCTGATCTCCCATTCTATGTAATTAATTAAATTTATCAATATTATTCTTAAATATCCTCTGCCCCGACTCTAGATGGTGTATATCACACCTTAGAAACTATAAACCAAAGAGATTTAAGCTTAAAAGGGAGAAATACTCACCAACCAATCACTTACCCGCTTTCTGGTGACGTCACACTTGGATTACTTTTTACCTCTCTCCTTCGCTCCGAGTTCAGAGATTGGAGACTGGTACGCCTTACCTGGTCTCTGGGGCCTTTTATACCCCGCTCTGCCGCTCGAGATTCCCGCCGACGCTGTGAGGCCTTACCTGGTCTCTGGGGACTTTTATACCCCGCTCTGCCGCTCAGGTTTCCCGCCGACGCTGTGAGGCCTTACCTGGTCTCTGGGGACTTTTATGCCCCGCTCTGTCGCTCAGGTTTCCCGCCGACGCTGTGAGGCCTTACCTGGTCTCTGGGGACTTTTATACCCCGCTCTGCCGCTCAGGTTTCCCGCCGACGCTGTGAGGCCTTACCTGGTCTCTGGGGACTTTTATACCCCGCTCTGCCGCTCAGGTTTCCCGCCGACTCCAGCCATGCCTTCTTTGTCATTAAGGCTAGCTTCTTTCTCTGGTCAGCAGGAATAAAATCTCCCTGCGGGCCTGTGGTAAACCACTGTTTGTATTCCATTGTGTACATGTCTGGACATGCCTCGGCTGACTCCTCCCACAAGTCCTAGTATAAAGGTGACTGCTCCCCAGCCCTTTGTATTTCTGGACCGGTCGACCACTCGAGGCAGACCTTCATTCTTTTGTTAATAAAAGCCTTTAGTTACTCTCTTAACTCTCAGTCTTTTATGAGTAATTGATAGCGCATCAATTTTATTAACAAAATTTTTATAATGGAGAAGATCCTCACACCAGCATGCCTGGACTTAGATCATCGGGAGGCGGACTCATCCACCAAGTCTACTCACTGGCTTAAGTGTTTCGAAAAATTCCTGACCGCCTCCGCAGCAATCAAATCGGACGAGGACAAACTGGATGTCCTGACCTCCAAAGTGAATGACCGAGTGTACTCGGTCATCCAAGACGCGACCTCGTATGCGGACGCTATCAAGCTCCTCAAGGACCAGTACACGCGCGCAGTGAACGAAGTGTACGCCAGGCACCTTCTGGGGAGTCGTAAACAACAACCTGGGGAATCGACCGTGGAATACCTTCAGGCACTGTCTGTGCTTGGCCGGGCCTGTGGTTGTAAGGATGTAAAGGCCGCCGTGTACACAGAGGAACTTATCCGGGACGCTTTTGTAGCGGGCCACAGATCCAATTACACCCGACAGCGACTGTTGGAGCAGAGTGACCTCGACCTCAACAAGGCCTCTGAACTCGCACTATCATTGGATGCAGCCTACCGGGGCATGGATGCCTACTCCTCTGCACCGTGGACGCCACGGGGAATGACAGCCTGGGACACGGTAGGACCGCCTCATAGCGCCGTGCCACCCCAGCCACACCCCAGCAACGGCCCAACTACCGCAGCAGTGTCCCAAGGCCAGACAGCAGTGCCCCAAGGCCAGAAATGCTACTTCTGTGGCCAGGCAAAACACCCCAGAGCACACTGCCCGGCGAAAAATGCGATCTGCTCGGGCTGCGGGAAGAAGGGACACTACGCTAATGTCTGCAGGGCCAAAGCCACCCCGAACCCCAGCAGCGCCGCGTGTGGGCCATGCGGGCCGCCATCTTGGGCCTCCCCAGCCATGTGCGAACCACCGGTACAGCAGCCATTTTGGACGCCTCCAGCCACATGGGGATCATGGACGCCGCCATCTTGGACGACAGCCGGAACGCAGCAGGCCCCCAACACCGCCTCATCTGATACCCGAAGCGACACACCGACCCCTACGCTGGCATCCGTTACACTGGACCAAGCGAGACCGCACCAGCTGGCCAGTTCCACAATGGACATTAAGGTAAATGGCCACGATACAATCTGCCTTTTTGACTCTGGGAGCACGGAGAGCTTCATCCACCCCGACACGGTGCGGCGTTGCTCTCTCCCAGTCCTGCCTGCGCACCAGCGGATTTCTATGGCCTCCGAGTCCCAGTCGGCGGACATCGGCGGCTACTGCGTAGTGACACTCGTAGTAGACGGGACCGTGTACGATCATTTTAAACTTCTGGTCCTGCCCGACCTCTGCGCTGCCGTCCTGCTGGGGTTAGATTTTCAGTGCCACCTTAAAAGTGTTACGATGGCGTACGGTGGACCCCTACCCCCACTCACAGTCCGCAGCCAGCAGCTCCCAAATTGCCCGCCGCGCACCAGGTGCAACCTCTCCACACTCAGAGTCACCCCCCCGCCACTGTTTGCTAACCTCACCCCCGACTGTAAGCCCATCGCCACAAAGAGCAGGCGATACAGTGCCGGGGACAGGGTTTTCATTAAAACCGAAGTGGAGTGGCTCCTGAAGGAAGGGATTATTGAGGGCAGCACCAGCCCCTGGCGAGCCCAGGTTGTGGTTGTTAAGACCGGCGAGAAGCAGCGCCTGGTCATCGACTACAGCCAGACAATAAATCGCTACACCCTGCTGGACGCCTACCCACTCCCCCGCATAGCTGATATGGTCAACCAGATCGCGCAGTACCGCGTCTTCTCGACCATTGACCTGAAATCAGCGTACCACCAGCTCCCTATCCGCCCTGAGGACCGCCAGTATACTGCCTTTGAGGCAAACGGCCGCCTCTACCACTTCCTTAGGGTTCCCTTTGGCGTCACCAACGGGGTCTCCGTCTTCCAAAGGGAGATGGACCGGATGGTAGATCAAAATGCGTTGCAGGCCACTTTCCCATATCTGGACAATGTGACCATCTGCGGCCGTGACTTGCAGGACCATGACGCAAACCTCGAAAAATTCCTCCGCACCGCCCAACTCCTGAACCTGACATATAACAAGGAGAAGTGCATATTCCGCACAAACCACCTCGCCATCCTTGGCTGTGTTGTGGAACACGGAGTCATCGGCCCCGACCCCGACCGGATGCGTCCCCTTATGGAACTCCCACTGCCCCACTGCCTCAAGGCCCTGAAGAGGTGCCTAGGGTTTTTCTCCTATTATGCCCAGTGGGTCCCCTACTATGCGGACAAGGCCCATCTGCTGATCAAGTCCACCTCTTTTCCCTTGACGGCAGAGGCCCGCTTAGCCTTCCACCGTATCAAGGAAGACATTGCCAAAGCCACCATGCACGCAGTGGACGAATCCATCCCCTTCCAGGTGGAAAGCGACGCGTCCGACTTTGCCCTGGCCGCTACCCTCAATCAGGCGGGGAGACCCGTGGCCTTCTTTTCACGAACCCTCCAAGGCCTGGAGACCAGACACTCCGCTGTTGAGAAGGAGGCCCAGGCGATTGTGGAGGCTGTGCGTCATTGGAGGCACTACCTGGCCGGAAAACGATTTACCCTGCTCACTGACCAACGTTCAGTTGCTTTCATGTTTAACAACAAGCAGAGTGGCAAAATCAAAAATGACAAGATCTTGAGGTGGAGAATCGAACTTTCCACCTACAATTACGAGATCTTGTACCGGCCCGGGAAGCTCAATGAACTCCCGGATGCGCTATCGCGTGGCACCTGCGCCAGCGCGCAGATCGATAGACTGCAGGCCCTCCACAATGACCTCTGCCACCAGGGGGTCACCAGGTTCTTCCACTTCATCAAGGCCCGCAACCTGCCTTACTCTATTGAGGAGGTCAGGACCATGACCAGGAACTGCCAAGTCTGCGCTGAGTGCAAACCGCACTTCTATAGACCAGACAGGGCCCACCTGATAAAAGCCACTCGCCCCTTCGAGCGCCTGAGCCTTGATTTTAAAGGGCCTCTCCCCTCCTCCGGCCGCAATGTGTACTTCCTCAATATTATTGATGAGTACTCCCGTTTCCCGTTTGCCATCCCCTGCCCGGACATGACCAGTGCCACGGTCATTAAATGTCTGAACGACCTCTTCACCCTGTTCGGTTTCCCCAGCTATATCCATAGCGACCGGGGCTCATCGTTTATGAGCGACGAACTCCGCCAGTACCTGCTAACTAGGGGTATTGCCACAAGCAGGACCACCAGTTACAACCCCCGGGGGAACGGACAGGTGGAAAGAGAAAATGCGACAGTTTGGAAGGCCGCCCTGCTAGCCCTAAAGTCTAGGGGCCTTCCAACCTCCCGCTGGCAGGATGTGCTCCCCGATGCGCTCCACTCTATTCGGTCACTGCTCTGCACTGCCACTAACGCCACCCCTCATGAGAAAATGTTTGTCTTCCCAAGGAAGCCCACATCGGGGACATCGCTACCGCCATGGCTGACGTCCCCAGGGCCGGTCCTACTGAGAAGGCACGTGAGGACCCATAAAACGGACCCCCTGGTCGAGAGGGTCGACCTCCTCCACGCCAACCCCCAGTATGCTTACATTGCATACCCGGACGGGCGGGAGGACACAGTCTCCATAAGAGACCTTGCACCCTCGGGGGCCGCAGTAACCCACTACTCACTACCACCCCCCCCACCCCACGATCCGATATCCAGCCCCAGCAGACGGCAGGCCTGGGCCCCGCGACCCGTTCGACATCTACGAGGACGACACGCCTGTGCCACAGCCCACGCAGCACTCGACGCCGGAAGCTCCACTACCCCTGCCGTCGCCACGCCGATCACAGCGGCAGACAAGGCCTCCGGAGAGACTCCAATACACTAACTTTTAATACACTTCACCCCGCCGGACTCAATTTTAAACAAGGGGTGAATGTGGTAAACCACTGTTTGTATTCCACTGTGTACATGCCTGGACATGCCTCGGCTGACTCCTCCCACAAGTCCTAGTACAAAGGTGACTGCTCCCCAGCCCTTTGTATTTCTGGACCGGTCGACCACTCGAGGCAGACCTTCATTCTTTTGTTAATAAAAGCCTTTAGTTACTCTCTTAACTCTCAGTCTTTTATGAGTAATTGATAGCGCATCAGGGCCCTAACGCCTCATAGCATGAGGTCCAGGGAGGCATCACTAAAGCGAGGGGCAGTTTTGAATGCTGAGACTCCATTCTATACAGCTAGCTATCTTCCTCCCACCTCCAGAATCCTTCAACTGTCATCTTTGCCGTGTTCCTTTAAATACCTCAGCTGAAATAGACCCATGCGTGTCGTCATCACGCTCGCTGATGTTAGTTGGTTGGCAAACCCGGAAGTCAGATGCAAATTCAGTGGCTGGTTTAAAAAGCCACTTACAGACGTGCTGCAGCAACTTCCGGGTTCCCCGCACGCTACTGGAGCCCCACCCCCCACCCTGCTCCCAACCCGTCTCCAGGTAAATATTCCGACCTCTGTCTCCATGTTCTTGACTCCCCCATCAGAGGAAATAGTTTCTCTGTATCTACCCTCTCGAATCCTTTTTAACGTTTTAAACACCTTGATCAGAGCACTCTTCAATCTTCTATACTCAAGGAAATACAAGCCTTGTTTCCGAGACAATTTTGATTTTTTGACACTTTATTTGGTACGTTTTCCAGTGTTTTGGAGTGGACCTTTTATGATGTTTACAATTCAATCCTCCTAATTTAGTGAAGTTTAATTTGAAATATCTGATCATTTTCGACATGGACATATATTGGCATTCCTTCATCAATGCTGGGTCAAAATCCCTTCCTACCAACTTCCTACCTAACAACACATGGACTGACTGCAGTGGTTCAAGAAGCTCACCACCACCGCCTCAAGCAAAACTGGGAATGGGCAATAAATGTTGGCTTTGCCAGCGGTGCCCATATACAAAGAATTAATAAAAACAGAATTTGGATCTTTTTTTGTAAAAACAACGCAGAATATAGGGCGATATTAGAGAAGTTTTAAAATTGTGAAAGGATGGGACTGAGTGAATAGAAGTGTTTCAGGTCGTTGGTTCGAGAACGAGGGGTCATAGATACAACATTAAATGTCCGAGATTGAGAATAGAGTGCAGGAGTATCTTCTTCACACAGAGAGCTGTGAGGCTGTGGGATTCACTTGTCGGGCCTATGTCAACATTCCCGATTAGATTAAAAGGTGGATGAAGGAAAAGGTATTGAAGGGTAATGGGGATAGGATGGGTAAATGTGATTAGAACTGGTTGGGCTGAATGGCCTGTTTTCGTGTTGTAAATGCCATGTCGTTCCCCTGTGTGCTGTTTCAACACAGGCGTTAACCCACTTATTCTATACAGGTAAACATATAAATAGTACAGAATAAAAAAATCTCTTCATTATGGTAATGTCTATAGAGCCCATGATCTTTATCAGAAGATGGTGCCTTGATCTTGTACTTTGGCAGTCAGTGTGCTTAGCCTCCAAAAATAAAAACTCAGAGTGTATGTCCTTTTGAAAAAAAGGAAAACTTTCATTTATATAGCACGACTTCAGAACATCCCAAAGCACTTTACAGCCAATGAAGTGCTTCTGAAGTGTTGCCACTGCTGCAATGTAGGAAACGCGGCAGCCAATTTACACAAAAACGGCAACACAATAATAACCAAATAACCTATTTATAGTGATGTTGGTTGAGTGAGAAATACTGGCCAGGACACCAGGGAGAACTCCCCAACTCTTCTTGGAAGTATTGTCATGGGATCTTTTACATCCACCTGACAGGGCAGACGGGGCCTCAGTTTAACGCCTCAACTAAAACCGATTATTTGGTAATTTATCTCGTTGTTTGTAGGACCTTGCTGTGTGCAAATTGACTGCCGCCTAAGGTTCCTACTCCTGATCACTACCCAGTGGTCCTTACTGTAAAGTGTACACTTGTGGATCTTGTGTAAGAATCAGCTGAATTTTCCTTTTTCCAACACTCAAAATAAGCTTTCCCACATACCTGCAGGAGCTCTGTCTACTATGGTGATACAAAGGGACTCAAATGCATAATAATAATATTTGCATTTATATAGCACCTCATCACATCAGAATATCTCAAAGTGCTTCACACAATGGATTTACATCAGAATACACTAACTGTTCTTATGTAAGAAACTGCATCAGCTATTCTGTGTCAGTAAGTCCCACAACAGCAAGGAGAGGAATGGCCAATCAATCTGCGTTTGGCTGAGGGAGGAAGGTTGGCTGGGACTCCAGGAGAACAAACAAAGAAAGGACGAATGGTTTGCAGCCAATTGTGTGCTTTTTGAAGTGTAGTCATAGTTGTAATGTGGGAAACACAGCAGCCAATATGTGCAATGAGATAATGACCAAATACCAGGAAACTTTGTTATATCCGGCACCGACGGGACCGAGCTGTTGCCGATCTATCAAAACTGCCGGACATACAAAGTTAATGTTGAAGCATACGGAGGTTTTCATCTCCGTATCTGACAACAAACACACAGCTTCAAACAGTCGGCCCGTACCTTGGAAGCGTTTCTGTAGCTTAGCAACAGCTTCAGAGAGACTTTCCAAAGCCTGACTGTTGAAAAAAAAAGCCACGAGAAGAAAAAAAACCTAACAAAACGGCTCCTGATTTCTGCTGGTAGATCGAGGTTTCCGGACATACAACCTCCGGATAAACCAAAGTCTCCTGTAACCTGTTTTTAGTGATGTTGGTTGAGGGATCATTATTGGCCAGCACACCAGGGAGAACTCCTCTGCTCTTTTTCGAATAGTCCAATGGGATCTTTTACGTCCACCTGAGAGGGCAGACAGGGCCTCGGTTTAATATCTCACCTGACAGACGGCACCTCCGGCAGTGCAGCACTCACTCAGTACTGCACTGGGTGTGGCAGCCTAGATTTTGTGTTCATGTCTCTGGAATGGGACTTGAACCCATGACCTTCTGACTCAGATGCTAGAGTGCTACCTACTGACCCAGGGCTGTGAGCTGCCCAGTTGTGAAGCTGAAATCGTTATACAGCGCCTTATCACACTTCTTAGAAATGACCAAAGCACTTTACATGTAATGAATGACTTTGAGGTGCTTTGAACTGTTGCTCTATAAGTGAACACAGCAGCTATTTTGCATGGAGAAATATCCCAGTAACAGTAATGAGATGAATTACAAGTTTTTTTTTGGATGTCGGTTGAGGGAAACATCTTGGCCAGGACATGAGGAGCACACCCGCCCCCCACCCCCACCCAGTGCTATGGGATCTTTTACATCCACTCAATCCAACACATGAGGAAGATCTATAACGGGCAGATGAATCGATAGATTATGTGGTCAAGTCTCTGGAGAGAGACTTGAACCCACGACTTTCTAACTCAGAGGTGTGAGTGCCAACACTGACCCAAGGCTGGCACCATCTGATGCCACTGGATCTTTAATAAGCAACTGAACAGAGTTCTGTTTAGCATCTCACCTGAAGGATGACACTTTCGGCAGTACAGCGCTCCCTCAGTACAGGAGTGCCAGCCTAGATGCTGCGTTCAGATCCCCAGATGTGGGGATCAAACCAACAGCGTTGCCACCCAGAGGTGAGAGTGCTGCCAGTTGAGCCAAGTTCAAGATTAGGATGTTATATTAAACACCCCAGCATGTTGAGGATAAAATAATGGGGTGGGGGGAATGATTGATGGCAGAAATAATTTTGCTTCAGTGCAGTTGTGATGAAACGTTAGGTGGAAGTGTATGTGAGTGTGTCAGGTGATATGTGAGCCAGTGGGGATAATTTTAACCTCCCCCCTCTGGCGTGAAACTGACGTCAGTGGAGAATAAAATCAGGCAGGATGTAAAACTGGCTGGTGATCTGATCCTATCAGTTTCCCGCTGGGCGGGTTAGGTTAAAATGACCCCTATTGACTTGACCAACATTCCTCAACTAACACTGCTGGAAAACAGAATAACTGGCCAGTCTCATTGGGCCTTTGCACATGCAAGATGGCTGCTGTCTTTACCCACGTAACAAGCCTCACTGCAGTTCAGAGCAATTCATTGTATGCTAAGAGCTTTGGGATGTTTCTGAAAGACACGATAGAGTGTTACATTAATTCAAGTTCCTCCTTCTTTGCTTCCGAGCATTGATGAAAAGTGTCAAAATGCTTGTTTCCTCACACTGATGGGATCCTGCGATTAATGATTTCTGTTTGTGAAATATGGCATGCCATGTTGTCATACTTACCAGTGTCAGATATTTCAGGCCTTCAGCCAGCAGTTCAGTCTGTCTGTGAGCTTGCTGCACAGTTCTTATATTGACCATTCTTTCCCACAGCTCATCAGAGTTGGTTGATTTAATGTCACTGGTACTAAATACATGGTTTGTGGATCATCTGTGGTCCAACATCCCCTTCACTTGTGGTCCAACCCCCTTCACTTGTGGCCCAATATCTCCTTCACTTGTGATTCAACATCCCCTTCACTTGTGACCCAACATCTCCTTCACTTGTGGCTCAAAATCTCCTTCACTTGTGGCCCAATATCTCCTTCACTTGTGACCCAATATCTCCTTCACTTTTGACCCAACATCTCCTTCACTTGTGACTCAACATCCCTTTCACTTGTGACCCAACATCTCCTTCACTTGTGGTTCAAAATCTCCTTCACTTGTGGCCCAACATCTCCGTCACTTGTGGCCCAACATCCCCTTCACTTGAGGTCCAACATCTCCTTCACTTGTGGCCCAACATCTCCATCACTTGTGATCCAACATCTCCTTCACTTCTGGTCCAGCATATCCTTCACTTCTGGTCCCACATCTCCTTCACTTGTGGTCCAACATCTCCTTCACTTGTGGCCCAACATCTCCTTCACTTCTGGTCCAACATCTCCTTAGATGTCGCCCAACATCTCCTTCACTTGTGACCCAACATCTCCTTCACCTGTGGTCCAACATCCCCTTCACTTGTGACCCAACATCTCCTTCACCTCTGGTCCAACATCTCCTTCACCTCTGGTTCAACATCTGCTTCACTTGTGAGCCAACATCTCCTTCACTTGTGGCCCAACATCTCCTTCACTTGTGCCCCAACATCTCCTTCACTTGTGGTCCAACATCTCCTTCACTTGTGCCCCAACATCCCCTTCACTTGTGCCCCAACATCCCCTTCACTTGTGGTCCAACATCTCCTTCACTTGTGGTCCAACATCTCCTTCACTTGTGGTCCAACATC
Source organism: Somniosus microcephalus (assembly GCF_052327205.1). Classification (NCBI taxonomy): domain Eukaryota; kingdom Metazoa; phylum Chordata; class Chondrichthyes; order Squaliformes; family Somniosidae; genus Somniosus; species Somniosus microcephalus. The sequence continues at coordinate 128,277,800 of NC_140994.1, forward strand.
TCCTTCACTTGTGGTCCAACATCTCCTTCACTTGTGACCCAACATCTCCTTCACTTGTGACCCAATATCTCCTTCACTTGTGACCCAACATCTCCTTCACTTGTGACCCAACATCCCTTTCACTTGTGACCCAAAATCTCCTTCACGTGTGGCTCAAAATCTCCTTCACTTGTGGCCCAATATCACCTTCACTTGTGACCCAATATCTCCTTCACTTGTGACTCAACATCTCCTTCACTTGTGGCCCAACATCTCCTTCACTTGTGCCCCAACATCTCCTTCACTTGTGGTCCAACATCTCCTTCACTTGTGCCCCAACATCCCCTTCACTTGTGGCCCAACATCTCCATCACTTGTGACCCAACATCTCCTTCACTTCTGGTCCAGCATCTCCTTCACTTGTGGTCCAACATCTCCTTCACTTGTGGCCCAACATCTCCTTTACTTGTGGCCCAACATCTCCTTCACTTGTGCCCCAAAATCTCCTTCACTTGTGGCCCAACATCTCCTTTAATTGTGACCCAACATCTCTTTCAGTTGTGACCCAACATCTCCTTCACTTGCCTTCCAACATCTCCTTCACTTGTCATCCAACATCTCCTTCACTTGTGGCCCAACATCACCTTCACTTGGGGTTCAACATCTCCTTCACTTGTGGCCCAACATCTCCTTCACTTGTGGCCCAACATCTCCTTCACTTGTGGCCCAACATCTCCTTCACTTGTGGCCCAACATCTCCTTCACTTGTGGCCCAACATCTCCTTCACATGTGGCCCAACATCTTCTTCACTTGTGATCCAACATCTCCTTCACTTCTGGTCCAACATCTCCTTCACTTGTGGCCCAACATCTCCCTCACTTGTGGCCCAACATCTCCTTCACTTGCCTTCCAACATCTCCTTCACTTGTCATCCAACATCTCCTTCACTTGTGGCCCAACATCTCCTTCACTTGGGGTTCAACATCTCCTTCACTTGTGGCCCAACATCTCCTTCACTTGTGGCCCAACATCTCCTTCACTTGTGGCCCAACATCTCCTTCACTTGTGGCCCAACATCTCCCGCACTTGTGACCCAACATCTCCTTCACTTGTGGCCCAACATCTCCTTCGCCTCTGGTCCAACATCTCCTTCACTTGTGACCCAACATCTCCTTCACTTGTGCTCCAACATCTCCTTCACTTGTGGTCCAACAACTCCTTCACTTGTGGCCCAACATCTCCTTCACATGTGGCCCTACAGCTCCTTCACATGTGGCCCAAGATCTCCTTCACTTGTGGCCCAACATCTCCTTCACTTGTGGTCCGACAGCTCCTTCACTTGTGACCCAACATCTGCTTCACTTCTGGTCGAACATCTCCTTCACTTGTGACCCAACATCTCCTTCACTTGTGGCCCAACATCTCCTTCACTTGTGACACAACATCTCCTTCACTTGTGCTCCAACACCTCCTTCACTTGTGACCCAACATCTCCTTCACTTGCGCTCCAACATCTCCTTCACTTGTGGCCCAACATCTCCTTCACTTGTGACCCAACATCTCCTTCACCTGTGGTCCAACATCCCCTTCACTTGTGACCCAACATCTCCTTCCCCTCTGGTCCAACATCTGCTTCACCTCTGGGCCAACATCTCCTTCACTTGTGACCCAACATCTCCTTCACTTGTGGCCCAACATCTCCTTCACTTGTGCCCCAACATCTCCTTCACTTGTGGTCCAACATCTTCACTTGTGCCCCAAAATCCCCTTCACTTGTGGCCCAACATCTCCATCGCTTGTGACCCAACATCTCCTTCACTTGTGGTCCAACATCTTCTTCAGTTGTGGTCCAACATTTCCTTCACTTGTGGTCCAACATCTCCTTCACTTGTGGCCCAACATCTCCTTCACTTGTGGCCCAACATCTCCTTCACTTGTGGCCCAACATCTCCTTCACTTGTGGCCCAACATCTCCGTCACATGTGGCCCAAGATCTCCTTCACTTGTGGCCCAACCTCTCCTTCACTTGTGGTCCTACAGCTCCTTCACTTGTGACCCAACATCTGCTTCACTTCTGGTTGAACATCTCCTTCACTTGTGACCCAACATCTCCTTCACTTGTGGCCCAACATCTCCTTCACTTGTGACCCAACATCTCCTTCACTTGTGCTCCAACATCTCCTTCACTTGTGACCCAACATCTCCTTCACTTGTGACCCAACATCTCCTTCACTTGTGGCACAAGATCTCCTTCACCTCTGGTCCAACATCTCCTTCACTTGTGACCCAACATCTCCTTCACTTGTGCTCCAACATCTCCTTCACTTGTGGTCCAACAACTCCTTCACTTGTGGCCCAACATCTCCTTCACATGTGGCCCAACATCTCCTTCACATGTGGCCCAAGATCTCCTTCACTTGTGGCCCAACATCTCCTTCACTTGTGGTCCTACAGCTCCTTCACTTGTGACCCAACATCTGCTTCACTTCTGGTCGAACATCTCCTTCACTTGTGACCCAACATCTCCTTCACTTGTGGCCCAACATCTCCTTCACTTGTGACCCAACATCTCCTTCACTTGTGCTCCAACATCTCCTTCACTTGTGACCCAACATCTCCTTCACTTGTGCTCCAACAACTCCTTCACTTCTGGTCCAACATCTCCTTCACTTGTGACCCAACATCTCCTTCACTTGTGACCCAACATCTCATTCACCTGTGGTCCAACATCCCCTTCACTTGTGACCCAACATCTCCTTCACCTGTGGTCCAACATCTGCTTCACCTCTGGGCCAACATCTCCTTCACTTGTGACCCAACATCTCCTTCACTTGTGGCCCAACATCTCCTTCACTTGTGCCCCAACATCTCCTTCACTTGTGGTCCAACATCTCCTTCACTTGTGCCCCCAAATCCCCTTCACTTGTGGCCCAACATCTCCTTCACTTGTGACCCAACATCTCCTTCACTTGTGACCCAACATCTCCTTCGCCTGTGGTCCAACATCCCCTTCACTTGTGACCCAACATCTCCTTCCCCTCTGGTCCAACATCTGCTTCACCTCTGGGCCAACATCTCCTTCACTTGTGACCCAACATCTCCTTCACTTGTGGCCCAACATCTCCTTCACTTGTGCCCCAACATCTCCTTCACTTGTGGTCCAACATCTCCTTCACTTGTGCCCCAAAATCCCCTTCACTTGTGGCCCAACATCTCCATCACTTGTGACCCAACATCTCCTTCACTTGTGGTCCAACATCTCCTTCAGTTGTGGTCCAACATCTCCTTCACTTGTGGTCCAACATCTCCTTCACCTGTGGCCCAACATCTCCTTCACTTGTGGCCCAACATCTCCTTCACTTGTGGCCCAACATCTCCTTCACTTGTGGTCCAACATCTCCTTCACTTGTGCCCCAAAATCCCCTTCACTTGTGGCCCAACATCTCCATCACTTGTGACCCAACATCTCCTTCACTTGTGGTCCAACATCTCCTTCAGTTGTGGTCCAACATCTCCTTCACTTGTGGTCCAACATCTCCTTCACTTGTGGCCCAACATCTCCTTCACTTGTGGCCCAACATCTCCTTCACTTGTGGCCCAACATCTCCTTCACTTGTGGCCCAACATCTCCTTCACTTGTGGCCCAACATCTCCGTCACATGTGGCCCAAGATCTCCTTCACTTGTGGCCCAACCTCTCCTTCATTTGTGGTCCTACAGCTCCTTCACTTGTGACCCAACATCTGCTTCACTTCTGGTTGAACATCTCCTTCACTTGTGACCCAACATCTCCTTCACTTGTGGCCCAACATCTCCTTCACTTGTGACCGAACATCTCGTTCACTTGTGCTCCAACATCTCCTTCACTTGTGACCCAACATCTCCTTCACTTGTGACCCAACATCTCCTTCACTTGTGGCCCAAGATCTCCTTCACCTCTGGTCCAACATCTCCTTCACTTGTGACCCAACATCTCCTTCACTTGTGCTCCAACATCTCCTTCACTTGTGGTCCAACAACTCCTTCACTTGTGGCCCAACATCTCCTTCACATGTGGCCCAACATCTCCTTCACATGTGGCCCAAGATCTCCTTCACTTGTGGCCCAACATCTCCTTCACTTGTGGTCCTACACCTCCTTCACTTGTGACCCAACATCTGCTTCACTTCTGGTCGAACATCTCCTTCACTTGTGACCGAACATCTCCTTCACTTGTGGCCCAACATCTCCTTCACTTGTGACCCAACATCTCCTTCACTTGTGCTCCAACATCTCCTTCACTTGTGACCCAACATCTCCTTCACTTGTGCTCGAACATCTCCTTCACTTCTGGTCCAACATCTCCTTCACTTGTGACCCAACATCTCCTTCACTTGTGACCCAACATCTCCTTCACCTGTGGTCCAACATCCCCTTCACTTTTGACCCAACATCTCCTTCACCTGTGGTCCAACATCTGCTTCACCTCTGGGCCAACATCTCCTTCACTTGTGACCCAACATCTCCTTCACTTGTGGCCCAACATCTCCTTCACTTGTGCCCCAACATCTCCTTCACCTGTGACCCAACATCTCCTTCACTTGTGACCCAACATCTCCTTCACCTGTGGTCCAACATCCCCTTCACTTGTGACCCAACATCTCCTTCCCCTCTGGTCCAACATCTGCTTCACCTCTGGGCCAACATCTCCTTCACTTGTGACCCAACATCTCCTTCACTTGTGGCCCAACATCTCCTTCACTTGTGCCCCAACATCTCCTTCACTTGTGGTCCAACATCTCCTTCACTTGTGGCCCAACATCTCCTTCACTTGTGGCCCAACATCTCCTTCACTTGTGGCCCAACATCTCCTTCACTTGTGGCCCAACATCTCCTTCACTTGTGGCCCAACATCTCCGTCACATGTGGCCCAAGATCTCCTTCACTTGTGGCCCAACCTCTCCTTCACTTGTGGTCCTACAGCTCCTTCACTTGTGACCCAACATCTGCTTCACTTCTGGTTGAACATCTCCTTCACTTGTGACCCAACATCTCCTTCACTTGTGGCCCAACATCTCCTTCACTTGTGACCCAACATCTCCTTCACTTGTGCTCCAACATCTCCTTCACTTGTGACCCAACATCTCCTTCACTTGTGACCCAACATCTCCTTCACTTGTGGCCCAAGATGTCCTTCACCTCTGGTCCAACATCTCCTTCACTTGTGACCCAACATCTCCTTCCCTTGTGCTCCAACATCTCCTTCACTTGTGGTCCAACAACTCCTTCACTTGTGGCCCAACATCTCCTTCACATGTGGCCCAACATCTCCTTCACATGTGGCCCAAGATCTCCTTCACTTGTGGCCCAACATCTCCTTCACTTGTGGTCCTACAGCTCCTTCACTTGTGACCCAACATCTGCTTCACTTCTGGTCGAACATCTCCTTCACTTGTGACCGAACATCTCCTTCACTTGTGGCCCAACATCTCCTTCACTTGTGACCCAACATCTCCTTCACTTGTGCTCCAACATCTCCTTCACTTGTGACCCAACATCTCCTTCACTTGTGCTCCAACATCTCCTTCACTTCTGGTCCAACATCTCCTTCACTTGTGACCCAACATCTCCTTCACTTGTGACCCAACATCTCCTTCACCTGTGGTCCAACATCCCCTTCACTTGTGACCCAACATCTCCTTCACCTGTGGTCCAACATCTGCTTCACCTCTGGGCCAACATCTCCTTCACTTGTGACCCAACATCTCCTTCACTTGTGGCCCAACATCTCCTTCACTTGTGCCCCAACATCTCCTTCACCTGTGACCCAACATCTCCTTCACTTGTGACCCAACATCTCCTTCACCTGTGGTCCAACATCCCCTTCACTTGTGACCCAACATCTCCTTCCCCTCTGGTCCAACATCTGCTTCACCTCTGGGCCAACATCTCCTTCACTTGTGACCCAACATCTCCTTCACTTGTGGCCCAACATCTCCTTCACTTGTGCCCCAACATCTCCTTCACTTGTGGTCCAACATCTCCTTCACTTGTGCCCCCAAATCCCCTTCACTTGTGGCCCAACATCTCCATCACTTGTGACCCAACATCTCCTTCACTTGTGGTCCAACATCTCCTTCAGTTGTGATCCAACATCTCCTTCACTTGTGGTCCAACATCTCCTTCACTTGTGGCCCAACATCTCCTTCACTTGTGGCCCAACATCTCCTTCACTTGTGGCCCAACATCTCCTTCACTTGTGGCCCAACATCTCCTTCACTTGTGGCCCAACATCTCCGTCACATGTGGCCCAAGATCTCCTTCACTTGTGGCCCAACCTCTCCTTCACTTGTGGTCCTACAGCTCCTTCACTTGTGACCCAACATCTGCTTCACTTCTGGTTGAACATCTCCTTCACTTGTGACCCAACCTCTCCTTCACTTGTGGCCCAACATCTCCTTCACTTGGGACCCAACATCTCCTTCACTTGTGCTCCAACATCTCCTTCACTTGTGACCCAACATCTCCTTCACTTGTGACCCAACATCTCCTTCACTTGTGGCCCAAGATCTCCTTCACCTCTGGTCCAACATCTCCTTCACTTGTGACCCAACATCTCCTTCACTTGTGCTCCAACATCTCCTTCACTTGTGGTCCAACAACTCCTTCACTTGTGGCCCAACATCTCCTTCACATGTGGCCCAACATCTCCTTCACATGAGGCCCAAGATCTCCTTCACTTGTGGCCCAACATCTCCTTCACTTGTGGTCCTACAGCTCCTTCACTTGTGACCCAACATCTGCTTCACTGCTGGTCGAACATCTCCTTCACTTGTGACCCAACATCTCCTTCACTTGTTGCCCAACATCTCCTTCACTTGTGACCCAACATCTCCTTCACTTGTGCTCCAACATCTCCTTCACTTGTGACCCAACATCTCCTTCACTTGTAACCCAACATCTCCTTCACTTGTGCTCCAACATCTCCTTCACTTCTGGTCCAACATCTCCTTCACTTGTGGCCCAACATCTCCTTCACTTGTGGCCCAACATCTCCGTCACATGTGGCCCAAGATCTCCTTCACTTGTGGCCCAACCTCTCCTTCACTTGTGGTCCTACAGCTCCTTCACTTGTGACCCAACATCTGCTTCACTTCTGGTTGAACATCTCCTTCACTTGTGACCCAACATCTCCTTCACTTGTGGCCCAACATCTCCTTCACTTGTGACCCAACATCTCCTTCACTTGTGCTCCAACATCTCCTTCACTTGTGACCCAACATCTCCTTCACTTGTGACCCAACATCTCCTTCACTTGTGGCCCAAGATCTCCTTCACCTCTGGTCCAACATCTCCTTCACTTGTGACCCAACATCTCCTTCACTTGTGCTCCAACATCTCCTTCACTTGTGGTCCAACAACTCCTTCACTTGTGGCCCAACATCTCCTTCACATGTGGCCCAACATCTCCTTCACATGAGGCCCAAGATCTCCTTCACGTGTGGCCCAACATCTCCTTCACTTGTGGTCCTACAGCTCCTTCACTTGTGACCCAACATCTGCTTCACTTCTGGTCGAACATCTCCTTCACTTGTGACCCAACATCTCCTTCACTTGTGGCCCAACATCTCCTTCACTTGTGACCCAACATCTCCTTCACTTGTGCTCCAACATCTCCTTCACTTGTGACCCAACATCTCCTTCACTTGTGCTCCAACATCTCCTTCACTTCTGGTCCAACATCTCCTTCACTTGTGACCCAACATCTCCTTCACTTGTGACCCAACATCTCCTTCACCTGTGGTCCAACATCCCCTTCACTTGTGACCCAACATCTCCTTCACCTGTGGTCCAACATCTGCTTCACCTCTGGGCCAACATCTCCTTCACTTGTGACCCAAAACCTCCTTCACTTGTGGCCCAACATCTCCTTCACTTGTGCCCCAACATCTCCTTCACTTCTGGTCCAACATCTCCTTCACTTGTGGTCCAACATCTCCTTCACTTGTGCCCCCAAATCCCCTTCACTTGTGGCCCAACATCTCCTTCACTTGTGACCCAACATCTCCTTCACTTGTGACCCAACATCTCCTTCGCCTGTGGTCCAACATCCCCTTCACTTGTGACCCAACATCTCCTTCCCCTCTGGTCCAACATCTGCTTCACCTCTGGGCCAACATCTCCTTCACTTGTGACCCAACATCTCCTTCACTTGTGGCCCAACATCTCCTTCACTTGTGCCCCAACATCTCCTTCACTTGTGGTCCAACATCTCCTTCACTTGTGCCCCAAAATCCCCTTCACTTGTGGCCCAACATCTCCATCACTTGTGACCCAACATCTCCTTCACTTGTGGTCCAACATCTCCTTCAGTTGTGGTCCAACATCTCCTTCACTTGTGGTCCAACATCTCCTTCACCTGTGGCCCAACATCTCCTTCACTTGTGGCCCAACATCTCCTTCACTTGTGGCCCAACATCTCCTTCACTTGTGGTCCAACATCTCCTTCACTTGTGCCCCAAAATCCCCTTCACTTGTGGCCCAACATCTCCATCACTTGTGACCCAACATCTCCTTCACTTGTGGTCCAACATCTCCTTCAGTTGTGGTCCAACATCTCCTTCACTTGTGGTCCAACATCTCCTTCACTTGTGGCCCAACATCTCCTTCACTTGTGGCCCAACATCTCCTTCACTTGTGGCCCAACATCTCCTTCACTTGTGGCCCAACATCTCCTTCACTTGTGGCCCAACATCTCCGTCACATGTGGCCCAAGATCTCCTTCACTTGTGGCCCAACCTCTCCTTCATTTGTGGTCCTACAGCTCCTTCACTTGTGACCCAACATCTGCTTCACTTCTGGTTGAACATCTCCTTCACTTGTGACCCAACATCTCCTTCACTTGTGGCCCAACATCTCCTTCACTTGTGACCGAACATCTCGTTCACTTGTGCTCCAACATCTCCTTCACTTGTGACCCAACATCTCCTTCACTTGTGACCCAACATCTCCTTCACTTGTGGCCCAAGATCTCCTTCACCTCTGGTCCAACATCTCCTTCACTTGTGACCCAACATCTCCTTCACTTGTGCTCCAACATCTCCTTCACTTGTGGTCCAACAACTCCTTCACTTGTGGCCCAACATCTCCTTCACATGTGGCCCAACATCTCCTTCACATGTGGCCCAAGATCTCCTTCACTTGTGGCCCAACATCTCCTTCACTTGTGGTCCTACACCTCCTTCACTTGTGACCCAACATCTGCTTCACTTCTGGTCGAACATCTCCTTCACTTGTGACCGAACATCTCCTTCACTTGTGGCCCAACATCTCCTTCACTTGTGACCCAACATCTCCTTCACTTGTGCTCCAACATCTCCTTCACTTGTGACCCAACATCTCCTTCACTTGTGCTCGAACATCTCCTTCACTTCTGGTCCAACATCTCCTTCACTTGTGACCCAACATCTCCTTCACTTGTGACCCAACATCTCCTTCACCTGTGGTCCAACATCCCCTTCACTTTTGACCCAACATCTCCTTCACCTGTGGTCCAACATCTGCTTCACCTCTGGGCCAACATCTCCTTCACTTGTGACCCAACATCTCCTTCACTTGTGGCCCAACATCTCCTTCACTTGTGCCCCAACATCTCCTTCACCTGTGACCCAACATCTCCTTCACTTGTGACCCAACATCTCCTTCACCTGTGGTCCAACATCCCCTTCACTTGTGACCCAACATCTCCTTCCCCTCTGGTCCAACATCTGCTTCACCTCTGGGCCAACATCTCCTTCACTTGTGACCCAACATCTCCTTCACTTGTGGCCCAACATCTCCTTCACTTGTGCCCCAACATCTCCTTCACTTGTGGTCCAACATCTCCTTCACTTGTGGCCCAACATCTCCTTCACTTGTGGCCCAACATCTCCTTCACTTGTGGCCCAACATCTCCTTCACTTGTGGCCCAACATCTCCTTCACTTGTGGCCCAACATCTCCGTCACATGTGGCCCAAGATCTCCTTCACTTGTGGCCCAACCTCTCCTTCACTTGTGGTCCTACAGCTCCTTCACTTGTGACCCAACATCTGCTTCACTTCTGGTTGAACATCTCCTTCACTTGTGACCCAACATCTCCTTCACTTGTGGCCCAACATCTCCTTCACTTGTGACCCAACATCTCCTTCACTTGTGCTCCAACATCTCCTTCACTTGTGACCCAACATCTCCTTCACTTGTGACCCAACATCTCCTTCACTTGTGGCCCAAGATGTCCTTCACCTCTGGTCCAACATCTCCTTCACTTGTGACCCAACATCTCCTTCCCTTGTGCTCCAACATCTCCTTCACTTGTGGTCCAACAACTCCTTCACTTGTGGCCCAACATCTCCTTCACATGTGGCCCAACATCTCCTTCACATGTGGCCCAAGATCTCCTTCACTTGTGGCCCAACATCTCCTTCACTTGTGGTCCTACAGCTCCTTCACTTGTGACCCAACATCTGCTTCACTTCTGGTCGAACATCTCCTTCACTTGTGACCGAACATCTCCTTCACTTGTGGCCCAACATCTCCTTCACTTGTGACCCAACATCTCCTTCACTTGTGCTCCAACATCTCCTTCACTTGTGACCCAACATCTCCTTCACTTGTGCTCCAACATCTCCTTCACTTCTGGTCCAACATCTCCTTCACTTGTGACCCAACATCTCCTTCACTTGTGACCCAACATCTCCTTCACCTGTGGTCCAACATCCCCTTCACTTGTGACCCAACATCTCCTTCACCTGTGGTCCAACATCTGCTTCACCTCTGGGCCAACATCTCCTTCACTTGTGACCCAACATCTCCTTCACTTGTGGCCCAACATCTCCTTCACTTGTGCCCCAACATCTCCTTCACCTGTGACCCAACATCTCCTTCACTTGTGACCCAACATCTCCTTCACCTGTGGTCCAACATCCCCTTCACTTGTGACCCAACATCTCCTTCCCCTCTGGTCCAACATCTGCTTCACCTCTGGGCCAACATCTCCTTCACTTGTGACCCAACATCTCCTTCACTTGTGGCCCAACATCTCCTTCACTTGTGCCCCAACATCTCCTTCACTTGTGGTCCAACATCTCCTTCACTTGTGCCCCAAAATCCCCTTCACTTGTGGCCCAACATCTCCATCACTTGTGACCCAACATCTCCTTCACTTGTGGTCCAACATCTCCTTCAGTTGTGATCCAACATCTCCTTCACTTGTGGTCCAACATCTCCTTCACTTGTGGCCCAACATCTCCTTCACTTGTGGCCCAACATCTCCTTCACTTGTGGCCCAACATCTCCTTCACTTGTGGCCCAACATCTCCTTCACTTGTGGCCCAACATCTCCGTCACATGTGGCCCAAGATCTCCTTCACTTGTGGCCCAACCTCTCCTTCACTTGTGGTCCTACAGCTCCTTCACTTGTGACCCAACATCTGCTTCACTTCTGGTTGAACATCTCCTTCACTTGTGACCCAACCTCTCCTTCACTTGTGGCCCAACATCTCCTTCACTTGGGACCCAACATCTCCTTCACTTGTGCTCCAACATCTCCTTCACTTGTGACCCAACATCTCCTTCACTTGTGACCCAACATCTCCTTCACTTGTGGCCCAAGATCTCCTTCACCTCTGGTCCAACATCTCCTTCACTTGTGACCCAACATCTCCTTCACTTGTGCTCCAACATCTCCTTCACTTGTGGTCCAACAACTCCTTCACTTGTGGCCCAACATCTCCTTCACATGTGGCCCAACATCTCCTTCACATGAGGCCCAAGATCTCCTTCACTTGTGGCCCAACATCTCCTTCACTTGTGGTCCTACAGCTCCTTCACTTGTGACCCAACATCTGCTTCACTGCTGGTCGAACATCTCCTTCACTTGTGACCCAACATCTCCTTCACTTGTTGCCCAACATCTCCTTCACTTGTGACCCAACATCTCCTTCACTTGTGCTCCAACATCTCCTTCACTTGTGACCCAACATCTCCTTCACTTGTAACCCAACATCTCCTTCACTTGTGCTCCAACATCTCCTTCACTTCTGGTCCAACATCTCCTTCACTTGTGGCCCAACATCTCCTTCACTTGTGGCCCAACATCTCCGTCACATGTGGCCCAAGATCTCCTTCACTTGTGGCCCAACCTCTCCTTCACTTGTGGTCCTACAGCTCCTTCACTTGTGACCCAACATCTGCTTCACTTCTGGTTGAACATCTCCTTCACTTGTGACCCAACATCTCCTTCACTTGTGGCCCAACATCTCCTTCACTTGTGACCCAACATCTCCTTCACTTGTGCTCCAACATCTCCTTCACTTGTGACCCAACATCTCCTTCACTTGTGACCCAACATCTCCTTCACTTGTGGCCCAAGATCTCCTTCACCTCTGGTCCAACATCTCCTTCACTTGTGACCCAACATCTCCTTCACTTGTGCTCCAACATCTCCTTCACTTGTGGTCCAACAACTCCTTCACTTGTGGCCCAACATCTCCTTCACATGTGGCCCAACATCTCCTTCACATGAGGCCCAAGATCTCCTTCACGTGTGGCCCAACATCTCCTTCACTTGTGGTCCTACAGCTCCTTCACTTGTGACCCAACATCTGCTTCACTTCTGGTCGAACATCTCCTTCACTTGTGACCCAACATCTCCTTCACTTGTGCTCCAACATCTCCTTCACTTGTGACCCAACATCTCCTTCACTTGTGCTCCAACATCTCCTTCACTTCTGGTCCAACATCTCCTTCACTTGTGACCCAACATCTCCTTCACTTGTGACCCAACATCTCCTTCACCTGTGGTCCAACATCCCCTTCACTTGTGACCCAACATCTCCTTCACCTGTGGTCCAACATCTGCTTCACCTCTGGGCCAACATCTCCTTCACTTGTGACCCAAAACCTCCTTCACTTGTGGCCCAACATCTCCTTCACTTGTGCCCCAACATCTCCTTCACTTCTGGTCCAACATCTCCTTCACTTGTGCCCCAAAATCCCCTTCACTTGTGGCCCAACATCTCCATCACTTGTGACCCAACATCTCCTTCACTTCTGGTCCAACATCTCCTTCAGTTGTGGTCCAACATCTCCTTCACTTGTGGTCCAACATCTCCTTCACTTGTGGCCCAACAGCTCCTTCACTTGTGGCCCAACATCTCCATCACTTGTGGCCCAACATTTCCTTCACTTGTGACCCAACATCTCTTTCAGTTGTGACCCAACATCTCCTTCACTTGTCTTCCAACATCTCCTTCACTTGTCATCCAACATCTCCTTCACTTGGGGTTCAACATCTCCTTCACTTGTGGCCCAACATCTCCTTCACTTGTGGTCCAACATCTTCTTCACTTGTGTCCCAACATCTCCTTCACTTGTGGCCCAACATCTCCTTCACTTGTGGCCCAACATCTCCTTCACTTGTGGCCCAACATCTCCTTCACTTGTGACCCAACATCTCCTTCACTTCTGGTCCAACATCTCCTTCACATGTGGCCCAACATCTTCTTCACTTGTGATCCAACATCTCTTTCACTTGTGGTCCTACAGCTCCTTCACTTATGACCCAACATCTGCTTCACTTCTGGTCCCACATCTCCTTCACTTGTGACCCAACATCTCCTTCACTTGTGGCCCAACATCTCCTTCACTTGTGACCCAACATCTCCTTCACTTGTGCTCCAACATCTCCTTCACTTGTGACCCAACATCTCCTTCACTTGTGGCCCAACATCTCCTTCACTTGTGACCCAACATCTCCTTCACTTGTGGCCCAACATCTCCTTCACCTCTGGTCCAACATCTCCTTCACTTGTGCTCCAACATCTCCTTCACTTGTGGTCCAACAACTCCTCCACTTGTGGTCCAACATCTCCTTCACTTGTGGTCCAACATCATCTTCACTTTTGGTCCAACATCTCCTTCACTTGTGACCCAACATCTCCTTCACTTGTGGCCCAACATCTCCTTCACTTGTGACCCAACATCTCCTTCACCTGTGCTCCAAGATCTCCTTCACTTGTGGTCCAACAACTCCTTCACTTGTGGCCCAACATCTCCTTCACATGTGGCCCAACATCTCCTTCACATGTGGCCCACGATCTCCTTCACTTGTGGCGCAACATCTCCTTCACTTGTGGTCCTACAGCTCCTTCACCTCTGTTCCAACATCTCCTTCACTTGTGACCCAAGATCTCCTTCACTTGTGCTCCAACATCTCCTTCACTTGTGGTCCAACAACTCCTCCACTTGTGGTCCAACATCTCCTTCACTTGTGGTCCAACATCATCTTCACTTTTGGTCCAACATCTCCTGCAATGTGACCCAACATCTCCTTCACTTCTGGTCCAACATCTCCTTCACTTGTGACCCAACATCTCCTTCACTTGTGGCCCAACATCTCCTTTAATTGTGACCCAACATCTCCGTCACTTGCCTTCCAACATCTCCTTCACTTGTCATCCAACATCTCCTTCACTTGTGGCCCAACATCTCCTTCACTTGGGGTTCAACATCTCCTTCACTTGTGGCCCAACATCTCCTTCACTTGTGGCCCAACATCTCCTTCACTTGTGGCCCAACATCTCCTTCACTTGCGGCCCAACATCTACTTCACTTGTGGCCCAACATCTCCTTCACATGTGGCCCAACATCTTCTTCACTTGTGATCCAACATCTCCTTCACTTCTGGTCCAACATCTCCTTCACTGGTGGCCCAACATCTCCCTCACTTGTGGCCCAACATCTCCTTCACTTGTGGCCCAACATCTCCTTTACTTGTCATCCAAAATCTCCTTCACTTGTGGGCCAACATCTCCTTCACTTGGGGTTCAACATCTCCTTCACTTGTGGCCCAACATCTCCTTCACATGTGGCCCAAGATCTCCTTCACTTGTGGCCCAACCTCTCCTTCACTTGTGGTCGTACAGCTCCTTCACTTGTGACCCAACATCTGCTTCACTTCTGGTTGAACATCTCCTTCACTTGTGCCCCAAAATCCCCTTCACTTGTGGCCCAACATCTCCATCACTTGTGACCCAACATCTCCTTCACTTCTGGTCCAACATCTCCTTCAGTTGTGGTCCAACATCTCCTTCACTTGTGGTCCAACATCTCCTTCACTTGTGGCCCAACATCTCCTTCACTTGTGGCCCAACATCTCCTTCACTTGTGGTCCAACATCTCCTTCACTTGTGGCCCAACCTCTCCTTCACTTGTGGCCCAACATCTCCATCACTTCTGGCCCAACATTTCCTTCACTTGTGACCCAACATCTCTTTCAGTTGTGACCCAACATCTCCTTCACTTGTCTTCCAACATCTCCTTCACTTGTCATCCAACATCTCCTTCACTTGTTATCCAACATCTCCTTCACTTGGGGTTCAACATCTCCTTCACTTGTGGCCCAACATCTCCTTCACTTGTGGTCCAACATCTCCTTCACTTGTGTCCCAACATCTCCTTCACTTGTGGCCCAACATCTCCTTCACTTGTGGCCCAACATCTTCTTCACTTGTGGCCCAACATCTCCTTCACTTGTGACCCAACATCTCCTTCACTTCTGGTCCAACATCTCCTTCACATGTGGCTCAACATCTTCTTCACTTGTGATCCAACATCTCTTTCACTTGTGGTCCTGCAGCTCCTTCACTTATGACCCAACATCTGCTTCACTTCTGGTCCGACATCTCCTTCACTTGTGACCCAACATCTCCTTCACTTGTGGCCCAACATCTCCTTCACTTGTGACCCAACATCTCCTTCACTTGTGCTCCAACATCTCCTTCACTTGTGACCCAACATCTCCTTCACTTGTGGCCCAACATCTCCTTCACTTGTGACCCAACATCTCCTTCACTTGTGGCCCAACATCTCCTTCACCTCTGGTCCAACATCTCCTTCACTTGTGCTCCAACATCTCCTTCACTTGTGGTCCAACAACTCCTCCACTTGTGGTCCAACATCTCCTTCACTTGTGGTCCAACATCATCTTCACTTTTGGTCCAACATCTCCTTCACTTGTGACCCAACATCTCCTTCACTTGTGGCCCAACATCTCCTTCACTTGTGACCCAACATCTCCTTCACTTGTGCTCCAACATCTCCTTCACTTGTGACCCAACATCTGCTTCACTTGTGACCCAACATCTCCTTCACTTGTGGCCCAAGATCTCCTTCACCTCTGGTCCAACATCTCCTTCACTTGTGACCCAACATCTCCTTCACTTGTGCTCCAACATCTCCTTCACTTGTGGTCCAACAACTCCTTCACTTCTGGCCCAACATCTCCTTCACATGTGGCCCAACATCTCCTTCACATGTGGCCCAAGATCTCCTTCACTTGTGGCCCAACATCTCCTTCACTTGTGGTCCTACAGCTCCTTCACTTGTGACCCAACATCTGCTTCACTTCTGGTCGAACATCTCCTTCACTTGTGACCCAACATCTCCTTCACTTGTGGCCCAACATCCCCTTCACTTGTGACCCAACATCTCCTTCAGTTGTGCTCCAACATCTCCTTCACTTGTGACCCAACATCTCCTTCACTTGTGCTCCAACATCTCCTTCACTTCTGGTCCAACATCTCCTTCACTTGTGACCCAACATCTCCTTCACTTGTGACCCAACATCTCCTTCACCTGTGGTCCAACATCCCCTTCACTTGTGACCCAACATCTCCTTCACCTCTGGTCCAACATCTCCTTCACTTGTGGCCCAACATCTCCTTCACTTGTGGTCCAACATCTCCTTCACTTGTGTCCCAACATCTCCTTCACTTGTGGCCCAACATCTCCTTCACTTGTGGCCCAACATCTCCTTCACTTGTGGCCCAACATCTCCTTCACTTGTAACCCAACATCTCCTTCACTTCTGGTCCAACATCTCCTTCACATGTGGCCCAACATCTTCTTCACTTGTGATCCAACATCTCCTTCACTTGTGGCCCAACATCTCCTTCACTTGTGGTCCTACAGCTCCTTCACTTATGACCCAACATCTGCTTCACTTCTGGCCCAACATCTCCTTCACTTGTGACCCAACATCTCCTTCACTTGTGGCCCAACATCTCCGTCACTTGTGACCCAAGATCTCCTTCACTTGTGCTCCAACATCTCCTTCACTTGTGGTCCAACAACTCCTCCACTTGTGGTCCAACATCTCCTTCACTTGTGGTCCAACATCTTCTTCACTTTTGGTCCAACATCTCCTTCAATGTGACCCAACATCTCCTTCACTTCTGGTCCAACATCTCCTTAGATGTGGCCCAACATCTCCTTCACTTGTGATCTGACATCCCCTTCACTTCTGGTCCAACATCTCCTTCACTTGTGACCCAACATCTCCTTCACTTGTGGCCCAACATCTCCTTTAAATGTGACCCAACATCTCCTTCACTTGCCTTCCAACATCTCCTTCACTTGTCATCCAACATCTCCTTCACTTGTGGCCCAACATCTCCTTCACTTGGGGTTCAACATCTCCTTCACTTGTGGCCCAACATCTCTTTCACTTGTGGCCCAACATCTTCTTCACTTGTGATCCAACATCTCCTTCACTTCTGGTCCAACATCTCCTTCACTGGTGGCCCAACATCTCCCTCACTTGTGGCCCAACATCTCCTTCACTTGTGGCCCAACATCTCCTTTACTTGTCATCCAAAATCTCCTTCACTTGTGGGCCAACATCTCCTTCACTTGGGGTTCAACATCTCCTTCACTTGTGGCCCAACATCTCCTTCACATGTGGCCCAAGATCTCCTTCACTTGTGGCCCAACCACTCCTTCACTTGTGGTCGTACAGCTCCTTCACTTGTGACCCAACATCTGCTTCACTTCTGGTTGAACATCTCCTTCACTTGTGCCCCAAAATCCCCTTCACTTGTGGCCCAACATCTCCATCACTTGTGACCCAACATCTCCTTCACTTGTGGTCCAACATCTCCTTCAGTTGTGGTCCAACATCTCCTTCACTTGTGGTCCAACATCTCCTTCACTTGTGGCCCAACATCTCCTTCACTTGTGGTCCAACATCTCCTTCACTTGTGGCCCAACATCTCCTTCACTTGTGGCCCAACATCTCCATCACTTGTGGCCCAACATTTCCTTCGCTTGTGACCCAACATCTCTTTCAGTTGTGACCCAACATCTCCTTCACTTGTCTTCCAACATCTCCTTCACTTGTCATCCAACATCTCCTTCACTTGTCATCCAACATCTCCTTCACTTGGGGTTCAACATCTCCTTCACTTGTGGCCCAACATCTCCTTCACTTGTGCCCCAACATCTCCTTCACTTGTGTCCCAACATCTCCTTCCCTTGTGGCCCAACATCTCCTTCACTTGTGGCCCAACATCTCCTTCACTTGTGGCCCAACATCTCCTTCACTTGTGGCCCAACATCTCCTTCACTTGTGGCCCAACATCTCCTTCACTTGTGGCCCAAGATCTCCTTCACTTGTGGCCCAACATCTCCTTCACTTGTGGTCCTACAGCTCCTTCACTTGTGACCCAACATCTGCTTCACTTCTGGTCGAACATCTCCTTCACTTGTGACCCAACATCTCCTTCACTTGTGGCCCAACATCTCCTTCACTTGTGACCCAACATCTCCTTCAGTTGTGCTCCAACATCTCCTTCACTTGTGACCCAACATCTCCTTCACTTGTGCTCCAACATCTCCTTCACTTCTGGTCCAACATCTCCTTCACCTGTGACCCAACATCACCTTCACTTGTGACCCAACATCTCCTTCACCTCTTGTCCAACATCTCCTTCACTTGTGGCCCAACATCTCCTTCACTTGTGGCCCAACATCTCCTTCACTTGTGGCCCAACATCTCCTTCACTTGTGCCCCAACATCTCCTTCACTTGTGGTCCAACATCTCCTTCACTTGTGCCCCAAAATCCCCTTCACTTGTGGCCCAACATCTCCATCACTTGTGACCCAACATCTCCTTCACTTGTGGTCCAACATCTCCTTCAGTTGTGGTCCAACATCTCCTTCACTTGTGGTCCAACATCTCCTTCACTTGTGGCCCAACATCTCCTTCACTTGTGGCCCAACATCTCCTTCACTTGTGGCCCAACATCTCCTTCACTTGTGGCCCAACATCTCCTTCACTTGTGGCCCAACATTTCCTTCACTTGTGACCCAACATCTCTTTCAGTTGTGACCCAACATCTCCTCCACTGGTCTTCCAACATCTCCTTCACTTGTCATCCAACATCTCCTTCACTTGTCATCCAACATCTCCTTCACTTGGGGTTCAACATCTCCTTCACTTGTGGCCCAACATCTCCTTCACTTGTGGTCCAACATCTCCTTCACTTGTGGCCCAACATCTCCTTCACTTGTAACCGAACATCTCCTTCACTTCTGGTCCAACATCTCCTTCACATGTGGCCCAACATCTTCTTCGCTTGTGATCCAACATCTCCTTCACTTGTGGCCCAACATCTCCTTCACTTGTGGTCCTACAGCTCCTTCACTTATGACCCAACATCTGCTTCACTTCTGGTCCGACATCTCCTTCCCTTGTGACCCAACATCTCCTTCACTTGTGGCCCAACATCTCCTTCACTTGTGACCCAACATCTCCTTCACTTGTGCTCCAACATCTCCTTCACTTGTGACCCAACATCTCCTTCACTTGTGGCCCAACATCTCCTTCACTTGTGACCCAACATCTCCTTCACTTGTGGCCCAACATCTCCTTCACCTCTGGTCCAACATCTCCTTCACTTGTGACCCAAGATCTCCTTCACATGTGCTCCAACATCTCCTTCACTTGTGGTCCAACAACTCCTCCACTTGTGGTCCAACATCTCCTTCACTTGTGGTCCAACATCTTCTTCACCTTTGGTCCAACATCTCCTTCAATGTGACCCAACATCTCCTTCACTTCTGATCCAACATCTCCTTAGATGTGGCCCAACATCTCCTTTAATTGTGACCCAACATCTCCTTCACTTGCCTTCCAACATCTCCTTCGCTTGTCATCCAACATCTCCTTCACTTGTGGCCCAACATCTCCTTCACTTGGGGTTCAACATCTCCTTCACTTGTGGCCCAACATCTCCTTCACTTGTGGCCCAACATCTCCTTCACTTGTGGCCCAACATCTCCTTCACTTGTGGCCCAACATCTCCTTCACTTGTGGCCCAACATCTCCTTCACATGTGGCCCAACATCTTCTTCACTTGTGATCCAACATCTCCTTCACTTCTGGTCCAACATCTCCTTCACTGGTGGCCCAACATCTCCCTCACTTATGGCCCAACATCTCCTTCACTTGTGGCCCAACATCTCCTTTACTTGTCATCCAAAATCTCCTTCACTTGTGGCCCAACATCTCCTTCACTTGGGGTTCAACATCTCCTTCACTTGTGGCCCAACATCTCCTTCACATGTGGCCCAAGATCTCCTTCACTTGTGGCCCAACCTCTCCTTCACTTGTGGTCGTACAGCTCCTTCACTTGTGATCCAACATCTGCTTCACTTCTGGTTGAACATCTCCTTCACTTGTGACCCAACATCTCCTTCACTTGTGGCCCAACATCTCCTTCACTTGTGCTCCAACATCTCCTTCACTTGTGACCCAACATCTCCTTCACTTGTGCTCCAACATCTCCTTCACTTGTGACCCAACATCTCCTTCACTTGTGACCCAACATCTCCTTCACTTGTGGCCCAAGATCTCCTTCACCTCTGGTCCAACATCTCCTTCACTTGTGCTCCAACATCTCCTTCACGTGTGGCCCAACATCTCCTTCACTTGTGATCCAACATCCCCTTCACTTCTGGTCCAACATCTCCTTCACTTGTGACCCAACATTTCCTTCACTTGTGACCCAACATCTCCTTCACCTCTGGTCCAACATCTGCTTCACCTCTGGGCCAACATCTCCTATACTTGTGGCCCTACATCTCCTTCACTTGTGGCCCAACATCTCCTTCACTTGTGGCCCAACATCTCCTTCAGTTGTGGTCCAACATCTCCTTTACTTGTGGTCCAACATCTCCTTCACTTGTGGCCCAACATCTCCTTCACTTGTGGTCCAACATCTCCTTCACTTGTGGCCCAACATCTCCTTCACTTGTGGCCCAACATCTCCATCACTTGTGGCCCAACATTTCCTTCACTTGTGACCCAACATCTCTTTCAGTTGTGACCCAACATCTCCTTCACTTGTCTTCCAACATCTCCTTCACTTGTCATCCAACATCTCCTTCACTTGTCATCCAACATCTCCTTCACTTGGGGTTCAACATCTCCTTCACTTGTGGCCCAACATCTCCTTCACTTGTGGTCCAACATCTCCTTCACTTGTGTCCCAACATCTCCTTCCCTTGTGGCCCAACATCTCCTTCACTTGTGGCCCAACATCTCCTTCACTTGTGGCCCAACATCTCCTTCACTTGTGGCCCAACATCTCCTTCACTTGTGGCCCAACATCTCCTTCACTTGTGGCCCAAGATCTCCTTCACTTGTGGCCCAACATCTCCTTCACTTGTGGTCCTACAGCTCCTTCACTTGTGACCCAACATCTGCTTCACTTCTGGTCGAACATCTCCTTCACTTGTGACCCAACATCTCCTTCACTTGTGGCCCAACATCTCCTTCACTTGTGACCCAACATCTCCTTCAGTTGTGCTCCAACATCTCCTTCACTTGTGACCCAACATCTCCTTCACTTGTGCTCCAACATCTCCTTCACTTCTGGTCCAACATCTCCTTCACCTGTGACCCAACATCTCCTTCACTTGTGACCCAACATCTCCTTCACCTCTTGTCCAACATCTCCTTCACTTGTGGCCCAACATCTCCTTCACTTGTGGCCCAACATCTCCTTCACTTGTGGCCCAACATCTCCTTCACTTGTGCCCCAACATCTCCTTCACTTGTGGTCCAACATCTCCTTCACTTGTGCCCCAAAATCCCCTTCACTTGTGGCCCAACATCTCCATCACTTGTGACCCAACATCTCCTTCACTTGTGGTCCAACATCTCCTTCAGTTGTGGTCCAACATCTCCTTCACTTGTGGTCCAACATCTCCTTCACTTGTGGCCCAACATCTCCTTCACTTGTGGCCCAACATCTCCTTCACTTGTGGCCCAACATCTCCTTCACTTGTGGCCCAACATCTCCTTCACTTGTGGCCCAACATTTCCTTCACTTGTGACCCAACATCTCTTTCAGTTGTGACCCAACATCTCCTCCACTGGTCTTCCAACATCTCCTTCACTTGTGACCCAACATCTCCTTCACTTGTGCTCCAACATCTCCTTCACTTCTGGTCCAACATCTCCTTCACCTGTGACCCAACATCTCCTTCACTTGTGACCCAACATCTCCTTCACCTCTTGTCCAACATCTCCTTCACTTGTGGCCCAACATCTCCTTCACTTGTGGCCCAACATCTCCTTCACTTGTGGCCCAACATCTCCTTCACTTGTGCCCCAACATCTCCTTCACTTGTGGTCCAACATCTCCTTCACTTGTGCCCCAAAATCCCCTTCACTTGTGGCCCAACATCTCCATCACTTGTGACCCAACATCTCCTTCACTTGTGGTCCAACATCTCCTTCAGTTGTGGTCCAACATCTCCTTCACTTGTGGTCCAACATCTCCTTCACTTGTGGCCCAACATCTCCTTCACTTGTGGCCCAACATCTCCTTCACTTGTGGCCCAACATCTCCTTCACTTGTGGCCCAACATCTCCTTCACTTGTGGCCCAACATTTCCTTCACTTGTGACCCAACATCTCTTTCAGTTGTGACCCAACATCTCCTCCACTGGTCTTCCAACATCTCCTTCACTTGTCATCCAACATCTCCTTCACTTGTCATCCAACATCTCCTTCACTTGGGGTTCAACATCTCCTTCACTTGTGGCCCAACATCTCCTTCACTTGTGGTCCAACATCTCCTTCACTTGTGGCCCAACATCTCCTTCACTTGTAACCGAACATCTCCTTCACTTCTGGTCCAACATCTCCTTCACATGTGGCCCAACATCTTCTTCGCTTGTGATCCAACATCTCCTTCACTTGTGGCCCAACATCTCCTTCACTTGTGGTCCTACAGCTCCTTCACTTATGACCCAACATCTGCTTCACTTCTGGTCCGACATCTCCTTCCCTTGTGACCCAACATCTCCTTCACTTGTGGCCCAACATCTCCTTCACTTGTGACCCAACATCTCCTTCACTTGTGCTCCAACATCTCCTTCACTTGTGACCCAACATCTCCTTCACTTGTGGCCCAACATCTCCTTCACTTGTGACCCAACATCTCCTTCACTTGTGGCCCAACATCTCCTTCACCTCTGGTCCAACATCTCCTTCACTTGTGACCCAAGATCTCCTTCACATGTGCTCCAACATCTCCTTCACTTGTGGTCCAACAACTCCTCCACTTGTGGTCCAACATCTCCTTCACTTGTGGTCCAACATCTTCTTCACCTTTGGTCCAACATCTCCTTCAATGTGACCCAACATCTCCTTCACTTCTGATCCAACATCTCCTTAGATGTGGCCCAACATCTCCTTTAATTGTGACCCAACATCTCCTTCACTTGCCTTCCAACATCTCCTTCGCTTGTCATCCAACATCTCCTTCACTTGTGGCCCAACATCTCCTTCACTTGGGGTTCAACATCTCCTTCACTTGTGGCCCAACATCTCCTTCACTTGTGGCCCAACATCTCCTTCACTTGTGGCCCAACATCTCCTTCACTTGTGGCCCAACATCTCCTTCACTTGTGGCCCAAAATCTCCTTCACATGTGGCCCAACATCTTCTTCACTTGTGATCCAACATCTCCTTCACTTCTGGTCCAACATCTCCTTCACTGGTGGCCCAACATCTCCCTCACTTATGGCCCAACATCTCCTTCACTTGTGGCCCAACATCTCCTTTACTTGTCATCCAAAATCTCCTTCACTTGTGGCCCAACATCTCCTTCACTTGGGGTTCAACATCTCCTTCACTTGTGGCCCAACATCTCCTTCACATGTGGCCCAAGATCTCCTTCACTTGTGGCCCAACCTCTCCTTCACTTGTGGTCGTACAGCTCCTTCACTTGTGATCCAACATCTGCTTCACTTCTGGTTGAACATCTCCTTCACTTGTGACCCAACATCTCCTTCACTTGTGGCCCAACATCTCCTTCACTTGTGCTCCAACATCTCCTTCACTTGTGACCCAACATCTCCTTCACTTGTGCTCCAACATCTCCTTCACTTGTGACCCAACATCTCCTTCACTTGTGACCCAACATCTCCTTCACTTGTGGCCCAAGATCTCCTTCACCTCTGGTCCAACATCTCCTTCACTTGTGACCCAACATCTCCTTCACTTGTGCTCCAACATCTCCTTCACTTGTGGTCCAACAACTCCTTCACTTGTGGCCCAACATCTCCTTCACCTGTGGTCCAACATCCCCTTCACTTGTGACCCAACATCTCCTTCACTTGTGGCCCAACATCTCCTTCACTTGTGGTCCTACATCTCCTTCACTTGTGACCCAACATCTCCTTCACTTGTGCTCCAACATCTCCTTCACGTGTGGCCCAACATCTCCTTCACTTGTGATCCAACATCCCCTTCACTTCTGGTCCAACATCTCCTTCACTTGTGACCCAACATTTCCTTCACTTGTGACCCAACATCTCCTTCACCTCTGGTCCAACATCTGCTTCACCTCTGGGCCAACATCTCCTATACTTGTGGCCCTACATCTCCTTCACTTGTGGCCCAACATCTCCTTCACTTGTGGCCCAACATCTCCTTCAGTTGTGGTCCAACATCTCCTTTACTTGTGGTCCAACATCTCCTTCACTTGTGGCCCAACATCTCCTTCACTTGTGGTCCAACATCTCCTTCACTTGTGGCCCAACATCTCCTTCACTTGTGGCCCAACATCTCCATCACTTGTGGCCCAACATTTCCTTCACTTGTGACCCAACATCTCTTTCAGTTGTGACCCAACATCTCCTTCACTTGTCTTCCAACATCTCCTTCACTTGTCATCCAACATCTCCTTCACTTGTCATCCAACATCTCCTTCACTTGGGGTTCAACATCTCCTTCACTTGTGGCCCAACATCTCCTTCACTTGTGGTCCAACATCTCCTTCACTTGTGTCCCAACATCTCCTTCCCTTGTGGCCCAACATCTCCTTCACTTGTGGCCCAACATCTCCTTCACTTGTGGCCCAACATCTCCTTCACTTGTGGCCCAACATCTCCTTCACTTGTGGCCCAACATCTCCTTCACTTGTGGCCCAAGATCTCCTTCACTTGTGGCCCAACATCTCCTTCACTTGTGGTCCTACAGCTCCTTCACTTGTGACCCAACATCTGCTTCACTTCTGGTCGAACATCTCCTTCACTTGTGACCCAACATCTCCTTCACTTGTGGCCCAACATCTCCTTCACTTGTGACCCAACATCTCCTTCAGTTGTGCTCCAACATCTCCTTCACTTGTGACCCAACATCTCCTTCACTTGTGCTCCAACATCTCCTTCACTTCTGGTCCAACATCTCCTTCACCTGTGACCCAACATCTCCTTCACTTGTGACCCAACATCTCCTTCACCTCTTGTCCAACATCTCCTTCACTTGTGGCCCAACATCTCCTTCACTTGTGGCCCAACATCTCCTTCACTTGTGGCCCAACATCTCCTTCACTTGTGCCCCAACATCTCCTTCACTTGTGGTCCAACATTTCCTTCACTTGTGCCCCAAAATCCCCTTCACTTGTGGCCCAACATCTCCATCACTTGTGACCCAACATCTCCTTCACTTGTGGTCCAACATCTCCTTCAGTTGTGGTCCAACATCTCCTTCACTTGTGGTCCAACATCTCCTTCACTTGTGGCCCAACATCTCCTTCACTTGTGGCCCAACATCTCCTTCACTTGTGGCCCAACATCTCCTTCACTTGTGGCCCAACATCTCCTTCACTTGTGGCCCAACATTTCCTTCACTTGTGACCCAACATCTCTTTCAGTTGTGCCCCAACATCTCCTCCACTGGTCTTCCAACATCTCCTTCACTTGTCATCCAACATCTCCTTCACTTGTCATCCAACATCTCCTTCACTTGGGGTTCAACATCTCCTTCACTTGTGGCCCAACATCTCCTTCACTTGTGGTCCAACATCTCCTTCTCTTGTGGCCCAACATCTCCTTCACTTGTAACCGAACATCTCCTTCACTTCTGGTCCAACATCTCCTTCACATGTGGCCCAACATCTTCTTCGCTTGTGATCCAACATCTCCTTCACTTGTGGCCCAACATCTCCTTCAATTGTGGTCCTACAGCACCTTCACTTATGACCCAACATCTGCTTCACTTCTGGTCCGACATCTCCTTCCCTTGTGACCCAACATCTCCTTCACTTGTGGCCCAACATCTCCTTCACTTGTGACCCAACATCTCCTTCACTTGTGCTCCAACATCTCCTTCACTTGTGACCCAACATCTCCTTCACTTGTGGCCCAACATCTCCTTCACTTGTGACCCAACATCTCCTTCACTTGTGGCCCAACATCTCCTTCACCTCTGGTCCAACATCTCCTTCACTTGTGACCCAAGATCTCCTTCACATGTGCTCCAACATCTCCTTCACTTGTGGTCCAACAACTCCTCCACTTGTGGTCCAACATCTCCTTCACTTGTGGTCCAACATCTTCTTCACCTTTGGTCCAACATCTCCTTCAATGTGACCCAACATCTCCTTCACTTCTGATCCAACATCTCCTTAGATGTGGCCCAACATCTCCTTTAATTGTGACCCAACATCTCCTTCACTTGCCTTCCAACATCTCCTTCGCTTGTCATCCAACATCTCCTTCACTTGTGGCCCAACATCTCCTTCACTTGGGGTTCAACATCTCCTTCACTTGTGGCCCAACATCTCCTTCACTTGTGGCCCAACATCTCCTTCACTTGTGGCCCAACATCTCCTTCACTTGTGGCCCAACATCTCCTTCACTTGTGGCCCAACATCTCCTTCACATGTGGCCCAACATCTTCTTCACTTGTGATCCAACATCTCCTTCACTTCTGGTCCAACATCTCCTTCACTGGTGGCCCAACATCTCCCTCACTTATGGCCCAACATCTCCTTCACTTGTGGCCCAACATCTCCTTTACTTGTCATCCAAAATCTCCTTCACTTGTGGCCCAACATCTCCTTCACTTGGGGTTCAACATCTCCTTCACTTGTGGCCCAACATCTCCTTCACATGTGGCCCAAGATCTCCTTCACTTGTGGCCCAACCTCTCCTTCACTTGTGGTCGTACAGCTCCTTCACTTGTGATCCAACATCTCCTTCACTTCTGGTCCAACATCTCCTTCACTGGTGGCCCAACATCTCCCTCACTTGTGACCCAACATCTCCTTCACTTGTGGCCCAACATCTCCTTCACTTGTGCTCCAACATCTCCTTCACTTGTGACCCAACATCTCCTTCACTTGTGCTCCAACATCTCCTTCACTTGTGACCCAACATCTCCTTCACTTGTGACCCAACATCTCCTTCACTTGTGGCCCAAGATCTCCTTCACCTCTGGTCCAACATCTCCTTCACTTGTGACCCAACATCTCCTTCACTTGTGCTCCAACATCTCCTTCACTTGTGGTCCAACAACTCCTTCACTTGTGGCCCAACATCTCCTTCACCTGTGGTCCAACATCCCCTTCACTTGTGACCCAACATCTCCTTCACTTGTGGCCCAACATCTCCTTCACTTTTGGTCCTACATCTCCTTCACTTGTGACCCAACATCTCCTTCACTTGTGCTCCAACATCTCCTTCACGTGTGGCCCAACATCTCCTTCACTTGTGATCCAACATCCCCTTCACTTCTGGTCCAACATCTCCTTCACTTGTGACCCAACATTTCCTTCACTTGTGAGCCAACATCTCCTTCACCTCTGGTCCAACATCTGCTTCACCTCTGGGCCAACATCTCCTATACTTGTGGCCCTACATCTCCTTCACTTGTGGCCCAACATCTCCTTCACTTGTGGCCCAACATCTCCTTCACTTGTGGCCCAACATCTCCTTCACTTGTGACCCAACATCTCTTTCAGTTGTGACCCAACATCTCCTTCACTTGTCTTCCAACATCTCCTTCACTTGTCATCCAACATCTCCTTCACTTGTCATCCAACATCTCCTTCACTTGGGGTTCAAGATCTCCGTCACTTGTGGCCCAACATCTCCTTCACTTGTGGTCCAACATCTCCTTCACTTGTGTCCCAACATCTCCTTCACTTGTGGCCCAACATCTCCTTCACTTGTGACCCAACATCTCCTTCACTGCTGGTCCAACATCTCCTTCACATGTGGCCCAACATCTTCTTCACTTGTGATCCAACATCTCCTTCACTTGTGGCCCAACATCTCCTTCAGTTGTGACCCAACATCTCCTTCACTTGTGCTCCAACATCTCCTTCACTTGTGACCCAACATCTCCTTCACTTGTGGCCCAACATCTCCTTCACTTGTGACCCAACATCTCCTTCACTTGTGGCCCAACATCTCCTTCACCTCTGGTCCAACATCTCCTTCACTTGTGACCCAACATGTACTTCACTTGTGCTCCAACATCTCCTTCACTTGTGGTCCAACAACTCCTCCACTTGTGGTCCAACATCTCCTTCACTTGTGGTCCAACATCTTCTTCACTTTTGGTCCAACATCTCCTTGAATGTGACCCAACATCTCCTTCACTTCTGGTCCAACATCTCCTTAGATGTGGCCCAACATCTCCTTCACTTGTGATCCAACATCTCCTTCACGTGTGGCCCAACATTTCCTTCACTTGTGACCCAACATCTCCTTCACCTGTGGTCCAACATCCCCTTCACTTGTGACCCAACATCTCCTTCACCTCTGGTCCAACATCTGCTTCACCTCTGGGCCAACATCTCCTTCACTTGTGGCCCAACATCTCCTTCACTTGTGGCCCAACATCTCCTTCACTTGTGGCCCAACATCTCCTTCACTTGTGGCCCAACATCTCCTTCACTTGTGGCCCAACATTTCCTTCACTTGTGACCCAACATCTCTTTCAGTTGTGACCCAACATCTCCTTCACTTGTCTTCCAACGTCTCCTTCACTTGTCATCCAACATCTCCTTCACTTGTCATCCAACATCTCCTTCACTTGGGGTTCAAGATCTCCGTCACTTGTGGCCCAACATCTCCTTCACTTGTGGTCCAACATCTCCTTCACTTGTGTCCCAACATCTCCTTCACTTGTGGCCCAACATCTCCTTCACTTGTGACCCAACATCTCCTTCACTGCTGGTCCAACATCTCCTTCACATGTGGCCCAACATCTTCTTCACTTGTGATCCAACATCTCCTTCACTTGTGGCCCAACATCTCCTTCAGTTGTGACCCAACATCTCCTTCACTTGTGCTCCAACATCTCCTTCACTTGTGACCCAACATCTCCTTCACTTGTGGCCCAACATCTCCTTCACTTGTGACCCAACATCTCCTTCACTTGTGGCCCAACATCTCCTTCACCTCTGGTCCAACATCTCCTTCACTTGTGACCCAACATGTCCTTCACTTGTGCTCCAACATCTCCTTCACTTGTGGTCCAACAGCTCCTCCACTTGTGGTCCAACATCTCCTTCACTTGTGGTCCAACATCTTCTTCACTTTTGGTCCAACATCTCCTTCAATGTGACCCAACATCTCCTTCCCTTCTGGTCCAACATCTCCTTAGATGTGGCCCAACATCTCCTTCACTTGTGATCCAACATCCCCTTCACTTCTGGTCCAACATCTCCTTCACTTGTGACCCAACATCTCCTTCACTTGTGGCCCAACATCTCCTTTAATTGTGACCCAACATCTCCTTCACTTGTGGCCCAACATCTCCTTCACTTGGGGTTCAACATCTCCTTCACTTGTGGCCCAACATCTCCTT
Organism: Somniosus microcephalus; assembly: GCF_052327205.1. Classification (NCBI taxonomy): domain Eukaryota; kingdom Metazoa; phylum Chordata; class Chondrichthyes; order Squaliformes; family Somniosidae; genus Somniosus; species Somniosus microcephalus. The sequence continues at coordinate 128,307,758 of NC_140994.1, forward strand.
CACTTGTGGCCCAACATCTCCTTCACTTGTGGCCCAACATCTCCTTCACTTGTGGCCCAACATCTCCTTCACTTGTGGCCCAACATCTCCTTCACATGTGGCCCAACATCTTCTTCACGTGTGATCCAACATCTCCTTCACTTCTGGTCCAACATCTCCTTCACTTGTGGCCCAACATCTCCCTCACTTGTGGCCCAACATCTCCTTCACTTGTGGCCCAACATCTCCTTTACTTGTCATCCAAAATCTCCTTCACTTGTGGCCCAGCATCTCCTTCACTTGGGGTTCAACATCTCCTTCACTTGTGGCCCAACATCTCCTTCACTTGTGACCCAACATCTCCTTTACTTGTGGCCCAACATCTCCTTCACCTCTGGTCCAACATCTCCTTCACTTGTGACCCAACATCTCCTTCACTTGTGCTCCAACATCTCCTTCACTTGTGGTCCAACAACTCCTTCACTTGTGACCCAACATCTCCTTCACTTGTGCTCCAACATCTCCTTCACGTGTGGCCCAACACCTCCTTCACTTGTGATCCAACATCCCCTTCACATCTGGTCCAACATCTCCTTCACTTGTGACCCAACATCTCCTTCACTTGTGACCCAACATCTCCTTGACCTGTGGTCCAACATACCTTTCACTTTTGACCCAACATCTCCTTCACCTCTGGTCCAACATCTGCTTCACCTCTGGGCCAACATCTCCTTCACTTGTGACCCAACATCTCCTTCACTTGTGGCCCAACATCTCCTTCACTTGTGGCCCAACATCTCCTTCACTTGTGACCCAACATCTCCTTCACTTCTGGTCCAACATCTCCTTCACATGTGCCCCAACATCTTCTTCACTTGTGATCCAACATCTCCTTCACTTGTGGCCCAACATCTCCTTCACTTGTGACCCAACATCTCCTTCACTTGTGGCCCAACACCTCCTTCACCTCTGGTCCAACATCTCCTTCACTTGTGACCCAAGATCTCCTTCACTTGTGCTCCAACATCTCCTTCACTTGTGGTCCAACAACTCCTCCACTTGTGGTCCAACATCTCCTTCACTTGTGGTCCAACATCTCCATCACATGTGGCCCAACATCTTCTTCACTTGTGATCCAACATCTCCTTCACTTCTGGTCCAACATCTCCTTCACTTGTGGCCCAACATCTCCCTCACTTGTGGCCCAACATCTCCTTCACTAGTGGCCCAACATCTCCTTTACTTGTCATCCAAAATCTCCTTCACTTGTGGCCCAGCATTTCCTTCACTTGGGGTTCAACATCTCCTTCACATGTGGCTCAAGATCTCCTCACTTGTGGCCCAACCTCTCCTTCACTTGTGGTCCTACAGCTCCTTCACTTGTGACCCAACCTCTGCTTCACTTCTGGTCGAACATCTCCTTCACTTGTGACCCAACATCTCCTTCACTTGTGGCCCAACATCTCCTTCACTTGTGACCCAACATCACCTTCACTTGTGCTCCAACATCTCCTTCACTTGTGACCCAACATCTCCTTCACTTGTGACCCAACATCTCCTTCACTTGTGGCCCAACATCTCCTTCACCTCTGGTCCAACATCTCCTTCACTTGTGACCCAACATCTCCTTCACTTGTGCTCCAACATCTCCTTCACTTGTGGTCCAACAACTCCTTCACTTGTGGCCCAACATCTCCTTCACATGTGGCCCAAGATCTCCTTCACTTGTAGCCCAACATCTCCTTCACTTGTGGTCCTACAGCTCCTTCACTTGTGACCCAACATCTCCTTCACTTGTGGCCCAACATCTCCTTCACTTGTGACCCAACATCTCCTTCACTTGTGACCCAACATCTCCTTCACTTGTGCTCCAACATCTCCTTCACGTCTGGCCCAACATCTCCTTCACTTGTGATCCAACATCCCCTTCACCTGTGGTCCAACATATCTTTCACTTGTGACCCAACATCTCCTTCACCTCTGGTCCAACATCTGCTTCACTTCTGGGCCAACATCTCCTTCACTTGTGACCCAACATCTCCTTCACTTGTGGCCCAACATCTCCTTCACTTGTGGCCCAACATCTCCTTTACTTGTGACCCAACATCTCCTTCACATGTGGCCCAACATCTTCTTGACTTGTGACCCAACATCTCCTTCACTTGTGGCCCAACATCTCCTTCAGTTGTGACCCAACATCTCCTTCACTTGTGCTCCAACATCTCCTTCACTTGTGACCCAACATCTCCTTCACTTGTGGCCCAACATCTCCTTCACTTGTGACCCAACATCTCCTTCACTTGTGGCCCAACACCTCCTTCACCTCTGGTCCAACATCTACTTCACTTGTGACCCAACATCTCCTTCACTTGTGCTCCAACATCTCCTTCACTTGTGGTCCAACAACTGCTCCACTTGTGGTCCAACATCTCCTTCACTTGTGGTCCAACATCTTCTTCACTTTTCGTCCAACATCTCCTTCAATGTGACCCAACATCTCCTTCACTTCTGGTCCAACATCTCCTTAGATGTGGCCCAACATCTCCTTCACTTGTGATCCGACATCCCCTTCACTTCTGGTCCAACATCTCCTTCACTTGTGACCCAACATCTCCTTCACTTGTGGCCCAACATCTCCTTTAATTGTGACCCAACATCTCCTTCACTTGCCTTCCAACATCTCCTTCACTTGTCATCCAACATCTCCTTCACTTTTGGCCCAACATCTCCTTCACTTGGGGTTCAACGTCTCCTTCACTTGTGGCCCAACATCTCCTTCACTTGTGGCCCAACATCTCCTTCACTTGTGGCCCAACATCTCCTTCACTTGTGGCCCAACATCTCCTTCACTTGTGGCCCAACATCTCCTTCACATGTGGCCCAACATCTTCTTCACTTGTGATCCAACATCTCCTTCACGTCTGGACCAACATCTCCTTCACTTGTGGCCCAACATCTCCCTCACTTGTGGCCCAACATCTCCTTCACTTGTGGCCCAACATCTCCTTTACTTGTCATCCAAAATCTCCTTCACTTGTGGCCCAGCATCTCCTTCACTTGAGGTTCAACATCTCCTTCACTTGTGGCGCAACATCTGCTTCACATGTGGCCCAAGATCTCCTTCACTTGTGGCCCAACCTCTCCTTCACTTGTGGTCCTACAGCTCCTTCACTTGTGACCCAACCTCTGCTTCACTTCTGGTCGAACATCTCCTTCACTTGTGACCCGACATCTCCTTCACTTGTGGCCCAACATCTCCTTCACTTGTGACCCAACATCTCCTTCACTTGTGCTCCAACATCTCCTTCACTTGTGACCCAACATCTCCTTCACTTGCGACCCAGCATCTCCTTCACTTGTGGCCCAACATCTCCTTCACCTCTGGTCCAACATCTCCTTCACTTGTGACCCAACATCTCCTTCACTTGTGCTCCAACATCTCCTTCACTTGTGGTCCAACATCTCCTTCACTTGTGACCCAACATCTCCTTCACTTGTGCTCCAACATCTCCTTCACTTGTGACCCAACATCTCCTTCACTTGTGACCCAACATCTCCTTCACTTGTGGCCCAAGATCTCCTTCACCTCTGGTCCAACATCTCCTTCACTTGTGACCCAACATCTCCTTCACTTGTGCTCCAACATCTCCTTCACTTGTGGTCCAACAACTCCTTCACTTGTGGCCCAACATCTCCTTCACATGTGGCCCAACATCCCCTTCACATGTGGCCCAAGATCTCCTTCACTTGTGGCCCAACATCTCCTTCACTTGTGGTCCTACAGCTCCTTCACTTGTGACCCAACATCTGCTTCACTTCTGGTCGAACATCTCCTTCACTTGTGACCCAACATCTCCTTCACTTGTGGCCCAACATCTCCTTCACTTGTGACCCAACATCTCCTTCACTTGTGCTCCAACATCTCCTTCACTTGTGACCCAACATCTCCTTCACTTGTGCTCCAACATCTCCTTCACCTCTGGTCCAACATCTCCTTCACTTGTGACCCAACATCTCCTTCACTTGTGACCCAACATCTCCTTCACCTGTGGTCCAACATCCCCTTCACTTGTGACCCAACATCTCCTTCACCATGGTCCAACATCTGCTTCACCTCTACGCCAACATCTCCTTCACTTGTGACCCAACATCTCCTTCACTTGTGGCCCAACATCTCCTTCACTTGTGCCCCAACATCTCCTTCACTTGTGGTCCAACATCTCCTTCACTTGTGCCCCAAAATCCCCTTCACTTGTGGCCCAACATCTCCATCACTTGTGACCCAACATCTCCTTCACTTGTGGTCCAACATCTCCTTCAGTTGTGGTCCAACATCTCCTTCACTTGTGGTCCAAAATCTCCTTCACTTGTGGCCCAACATCTCCTTCACTTGTGGCCCAACATCTCCTTCACTTGTGGCCCAACATCTCCTTCACTTGTGGCCCAACATCTCCTTCACTTGTGGCCCAACATCTCCTTCACTTGTGGCCCAACATTTCCTTCACTTGTGACCCAACATCTCTTTCAGTTGTGACCCAACATCTCCTTCACTTGTCTTCCAACATCTCCTTCACTTGTCATCCAACATCTCCTTCACTTGTCATCCAACATCTCCTTCACTTGGGGTTCAACATCTCCTTCACTTTTGGCCCAACATCTCCTTCACTTGTGGTCCAACATCTCCTTCACTTGTGTCCCAACATCTCCTTCACTTGTGGCCCAACATCTCCTTCACTTGTCGCCCAACATCTCCTTCACTTGTGGCCCAACATCTCCTTCACTTGTAACCCAACATCTCCTTCACTTCTGGTCCAACATCTCCTTCACATATGGCCCAACATCTTCTTCACTTGTGATCCAACATCTCCTTCACTTGTGGCCCAACATCTCCTTCACTTGTGGTCCTACAGCTCCTTCACTTATGACCCAACATCTGCTTCACTTCTGGTCCGACATCTCCTTCACTTGTGACCCAACATCTCCTTCACTTGTGGCCCAACATCTCCTTCACTTGTGACCCAACATCTCCTTCACTTGTGCTCCAACATCTCCTTCACTTGTGACCCAACATCTCCTTCACTTGTGGCCCAACATCTCCTTCACTTGTGACCCAACATCTCCTTCACTTGTGGCCCAACATCTCCTTCACCTCTGGTCCAACATCTCCTTCACTTGTGACCCAAGATCTCCTTCACTTGTGCTCCAACATCTCCTTCACTTGTGGTCCAACAACTCCTCCACTTGTGGTCCAACATCTCCTTCACTTCTGGTCCAACATCTCCTTCACATATGGCCCAACAGCTTCTTCACTTGTGATCCAACATCTCCTTAACCTGTGGTCCAACATACCTTTCACTTGTGACCCAACATCTCCTTCACCTCTGGTCCAACATCTGCTTCACCTCTGGGCCAACATCTCCTTCACTTGTGACCCAACATCTCCTTCACTTGTGGCCCAACATCTCCTTCACTTGTGGCCCAACATCTCCTTCACTTGTGACCCAACATCTCCTTCACTTCTGGTCCAACATCTCCTTCACATGTGGCCCAACATCTTCTTCACTTGTGATCCAACATCTCCTTCACTTTTGGCCCAACACCTCCTTCAGCTGTGACCCAACATCTCCTTTACTTGTGCTCCAACATCTCCTTCACTTGTGGCCCAACATCTCCTTCACTTGTGACCCAACATCTCCTTCACTTGTGGCCCAACACCTCCTTCACCTCTGGTCCAACATCTCCTTCACTTGTGACCCAAGATCTCCTTCACTTGTGCTCCAACATCTCCTTCACTTGTGGTCCAACAACTCCTCCACTTGTGGTCCAACATCTCCTTCACTTGTGGTCCAACATCTCCTTCACATGTGGCCCAACATCTTCTTCACTTGTGATCCAACATCTCCTTCACTTCTGGTCCAACATCTCCTTCACTTGTGGCCCAACATCTCCCTCACTTGTGGCCCAACATCTCCTTCACTTGTGGCCCAACATCTCCTTTACTTGTCATCCAAAATCTCCTTCACTTGTGGCCCAGCATTTCCTTCACTTGGGGTTCAACATCTCCTTCACTTGTGGCCCAACATCTCCTTCACATGTGGCCCAAGATCTCCTCACTTGTGGCCCAACCTCTCCTTCACTTGTGGTCCTACAGCTCCTTCACTTGTGACCCAACCTCTGCTTCACTTCTGGTCGAACATCTCCTTCACTTGTGACCCAACATCTCCTTCACTTGTGGCCCAACATCTCCTTCACTTGTGACCCAACATCTCCTTCACTTGTGCTCCAACATCTCCTTCACTTGTGACCCAACATCTCCTTCACTTGTGACCCAACATCTCCTTCACTTGTGGCCCAACATCTCCTTCACCTCTGGTCCAACATCTCCTTCACTTGTGACCCAACATCTCCTTCACTTGTGCTCCAACATCTCCTTCACTTGTGGTCCAACAACTCCTTCACTTGTGGCCCAACATCTCCTTCACATGTGGCCCAAGATCTCCTTCACTTGTAGCCCAACATCTCCTTCACTTGTGGTCCTACAGCTCCTTCACTTGTGACCCAACATCTCCTTCACTTGTGGCCCAACATCTCCTTCACTTGTGACCCAACATCTCCTTCACTTGTGACCCAACATCTCCTTCACTTGTGCTCCAACATCTCCTTCACGTGTGGCCCAACATCTCCTTCACTTGTGATCCAACATCCCCTTCACCTGTGGTCCAACATACCTTTCACTTGTGACCCAACATCTCCTTCACCTCTGGTCCAACATCTGCTTCACCTCTGGGCCAACATCTCCTTCACTTGTGACCCAACATCTCCTTCACTTGTGGCCCAACATCTCCTTCACTTGTGGCCCAACATCTCCTTCACTTGTGACCCAACATCTCCTTCACATGCGGCCCAACATCTTCTTGACTTGTGACCCAACATCTCCTTCACTTGTGGCCCAACATCTCCTTCAGTTGTGACCCAACATCTCCTTCAGTTGTGCTCCAACATCTACTTCACTTGTGACCCAACATCTCCTTCACTTGTGGCCCAACATCTCCTTCACATGTGGCCCAAGATCACCTTCACTTGTAGCCCAACATCTCCTTCACTTGTGGTCCTACAGCTCCTTCACTTGTGACCCAACATCTCCTTCACATGTGGCCCAACATCTTCTTGACTTGTGACCCAACATCTCCTTCACTTGTGGCCCAACATCTCCTTCAGTTGTGACCCAACATCTCCTTCACTTGTGCTCTAACATCTCCTTCACTTGTGACCCAACATCTCCTTCACTTGTGGCCCAACATCTCCTTCACTTGTGACCCAACATCTCCTTCACTTGTGGCCCAACACCTCCTTCACCTCTGGTCCAACATCTACTTCACTTGTGACCCAACATCTCCTTCACTTGTGCTCCAACATCTCCTTCACTTGTGGTCCAACAACTCCTCCACTTGTGGTCCAACATCTCCTTCACTTGTGGTCCAACATCTTCTTCACTTTTGGTCCAACATCTCCTTCAATGTGCCCCAACATCTCCTTCACTTCTGGTCCAACATCTCCTCAGATGTGGCCCAACATCTCCTTCACTTCTGATCCGACATCCCCTTCACTTCTGGTCCAACATCTCCTTCACTTGTGACCCAACATCTCCTTCACTTGTGGCCCAACATCTCCTTTAATTGTGACCCAACATCTCCGTCACTTGCCTTCCAACATCTCCTTCACTTGTCATCCAACATCTCCTTCACTTTTGGCCCAACATCTCCTTCACTTGGGGTTCAACATCTCCTTCACTTGTGGCCCAACATCTCCTTCACTTGTGGCCCAACATCTCCTTCACTTGTGGCCCAACATCTCCTTCACTTGTGGCCCAACATCTCCTTCACTTGTGGCCCAACATCTCCTTCACATGTGGCCCAACATCTTCTTCACTTGTGATCCAACATCTCCTTCACTTCTGGTCCAACATCTCCTTCACTTGTGGCCCAACATCTCCCTCACTTGTGGCCCAACATCTCCTTCACTTGTGGCCCAACATCTCCTTTACTTGTCATCCAAAATCTCCTTCACTTGTGGCCCAGCATCTCCTTCACTTGAGGTTCAACATCTCCTTCACTTGTGGCCCAACATCTCCTTCACATGTGGCCCAAGATCTCCTTCACTTGTGGCCCAACCTCTTCTTCACTTGTGATCCAACATCTCCTTCACTTGTGGTCCAACATCTGCTTCACATGTGACCCAACATCTCCTTCACTTGTGCTCCAACATCTCCTTCACTTGTGACCCAACATCTCCTTCACTTGTGACCCAACATCTCCTTCACTTGTGGCCCAAGATCTCCTTCACCTCTGGTCCAACATCTCCTTCACTTGTGACCCAACATCTCCTTCACTTGTGCTCCAACATCTCCTTCACTTGTGGTCCAACAACTCCTTCACTTGTGGCCCAACATCTCCTTCACATGTGGCCCAACATCTCCTTCACATGTGGCCCAAGATCTCCTTCACTTGTGGCCCAACATCTCCTTCACTTGTGGTCCTACAGCTCCTTCACTTGTGACCCAACATCTGCTTCACTTCTGGTCGAACATCTCCTTCACTTGTGAACCAACATCTCCTTCACTTGTGGCCCAACATCTCCTTCACTTGTGACCCAACATCTCCTTCACTTGTGCTCCAACTTCTCCTTCAGTTGTGACCCAACATCTCCTTCACTTGTGCTCCAACATCTCCTTCACTTCTGGTCCAACATCTCCTTCACTTGTGACCCAACATCTCCTTCACTTGTGACCCAACATCTCCTTCACCTGTGGTCCAACATCCCCTTCACTTGTGACCCAACATCTTCTTCACCATGGTCCAACATCTGCTTCACCTCTAGGCCAACATCTCCTTCACTTGTGACCCAACATCTCCTTCACTTGTGGCCCAACATCTCCTTCACTTGTGCCCCAACATCTCCTTCACTTGTGGCCCAACATCTCCTTCACATGTGGCCCAACATCTTCTTCACTTGTGATCCAACATCTCCTTCACTTCTGGTCCAACATCTCCTTCACTTGTGGCCCAACATCTCCCTCACTTGTGGCCCAACATCTCCTTCACTTGTGGCCCAACATCTCCTTTACTTGTCATCCAAAATCTCCTTCACTTGTGGCCCAGCATCTCCTTCACTTGAGGTTCAACATCTCCTTCACTTGTGGCCCAACATCTCCTTCACATGTGGCCCAAGATCTCCTTCACTTGTGGCCCAACCTCTCCTTCACTTGTGGTCCTACAGCTCCTTCACTTGTGACCCAACCTCTGCTTCACGTCTGGTCGAACATCTCCTTCACTTGTGACCCAACATCTCCTTCACTTGTGGCCCAACATCTCCTTCACTTGTGACCCAACATCTCCTTCACTTGTGCTCCAACATCTCCTTCACTTGTGACCCAACATCTCCTTCACTTGTGACCCAACATCTCCTTCACTTGTGGCCCAACATCTCCTTCACCTCTGGTCCAACATCTCCTTCACTTGTGACACAACATCTCCTTCACTTGTGCTCCAACATCTCCTTCACTTGTGGTCCAACATCTCCTTCACTTGTGACCCAACATCTCCTTCACTTGTGCTCCAACATCTCCTTCACTTGTGACCCAACATCTCCTTCACTTGTGACCCAACATCTCCTTCACTTGTGGCCCAAGATCTCCTTCACCTCTGGTCCAACATCTCCTTCACTTGTGACCCAACATCTCCTTCACTTGTGCTCCAACATCTCCTTCACTTGTGGTCCAACAACTCCTTCACTTGTGGCCCAACATCTCCTTCACATGTGGCCCAACATCTCCTTCACATGTGGCCCAAGATCTCCTTCACTTGTGGCCCAACATCTCCTTCACTTGTGGTCCTACAGCTCCTTCACTTGTGACCCAACATCTGCTTCACTTCTGGTCGAACATCTCCTTCACTTGTGACCCAACATCTCCTTCACTTGTGGCCCAACATCTCCTTCACTTGTGACCCAACATCTCCTTCACTTGTGCTCCAACTTCTCCTTCAGTTGTGACCCAACATCTCCTTCACTTGTGCTCCAACATCTCCTTCACTTCTGGTCCAACATCTCCTTCACTTGTGACCCAACATCTCCTTCACTTGTGACCCAACATCTCCTTCACCTGTGGTCCAACATCCCCTTCACTTGTGACCCAACATCTTCTTCACCATGGTCCAACATCTGCTTCACCTCTAGGCCAACATCTCCTTCACTTGTGACCCAACATCTCCTTCACTTGTGGCCCAACATCTCCTTCACTTGTGCCCCAACATCTCCATCACTTGTGACCCAACATCTCCTTCACTTGTGGTCCAACATCTCCTTCAGTTGTGGTCCAACATCTCCTTCACTTGTGGTCCAAAATCTCCTTCACTTGTGGCCCAACATCTCCTTCACTTGTGGCCCAACATCTCCTTCACTTGTGGCCCAACATCTCCTTCACTTGTGGCCCAACATCTCCTTCACTTGTGGCCCAACATCTCCTTCACTTGTGGCCCAACATTTCCTTCACTTGTGACCCAACATCTCTTTCAGTTGTGACCCAACATCTCCTTCACTTGTCTTCCAACATCTCCTTCACTTGTCATCCAACATCTCCTTCACTTGTCATCCAACATCTCCTTCACTTGGGGTTCAACAGCTCCTTCACTTGTGGCCCAACATCTCCTTCACTTGTGGTCCAACATCTCCTTCACTTGTGTCCCAACATCTCCTTCACTTGTGGCCCAACATCTCCTTCACTTGTGGCCCAACATCTCCTTCACTTGTGGCCCAACATCTCCTTCACTTGTAACCCAACATCTCCTTCACTTCTGGTCCAACATCTCCTTCACATATGGCCCAACATCTTCTTCACTTGTGATCCAACATCTCCTTCACTTGTGGCCCAACATCTCCTTCACTTGTGGTCCTACAGCTCCTTCACTTATGACCCAACATCTGCTTCACCTCTGGTCCGACATCTCCTTCACTTGTGACCCAACATCTCCTTCACTTGTGGCCCAACATCTCCTTCACTTGTGACCCAACATCTCCTTCACTTGTGCTCCAACATCTCCTTCACTTGTGACCCAACATCTCCTTCACTTGTGGCCCAACATCTCCTTCACTTGTGACCCAACATCTCCTTCACTTGTGGCCCAACATCTCCTTCACCTCTGGTCCAACATCTCCTTCACTTGTGACCCAAGATCTCCTTCACTTGTGCTCCAACATCTCCTTCACTTGTGGTCCAACAACTCCTCCACTTGTGGTCCAACATCTCCTTCACTTGTGGTCCAACATCTTCTTCACTTTTGGTCCAACATCTCCTTCAATGTGACCCAACATCTCCTTCACTTCTGGTCCAACATCTCCTTAGATGTGGCCCAACATCTCCTTCACTTGTGATCTGACATCCCCTTCACTTCTGGTCCAACATCTCCTTCACTTGTGACCCAACATCTCCTTCACTTGTGGCCCAACATCTCCTTTAATTGTGACCCAACATCTCCTTCACTTGCCTTCCAACATCTCCTTCACTTGTCATCCAACATCTCCTTCACTTGTGGTCCAACAACTCCTTCACTTGTGGCCCAACATCTCCTTCACATGTGGCCCAAGATCTCCTTCACTTGTAGCCCAACATCTCCTTCACTTGTGGTCCTACAGCTCCTTCACTTGTGACCCAACATCTCCTTCACTTGCGGCCCAACATCTCCTTCACATGTGACCCAACATCTCCTTCACTTGTGACCCAACATCTCCTTCACTTGTGCTCCAACATCTCCTTCACGTGTGGCCCAACATCTCCTTCACTTGTGATCCAACATCCCCTTCACCTGTGGTCCAACATACCTTTCACTTGTGACCCAACATCTCCTTCACCTCTGGTCCAACATCTGCTTCACCTCTGGGCCAACATCTCCTTCACTTGTGACCCAACATCTCCTTCACTTGTGGCCCAACATCTCCTTCACTTGTGGCCCAACATCTCCTTCACTTGTGACCCAACATCTCCTTCACATGTGGCCCAACATCTTCTTGACTTGTGACCCAACATCTCCTTCACTTGTGGCCCAACATCTCCTTCAGTTGTGACCCAACATCTCCTTCAGTTGTGCTCCAACATCTCCTTCACTTGTGACCCAACATCTCCTTCACTTGTGGCCCAACATCTCCTTCACATGTGGCCCAAGATCACCTTCACTTGTAGCCCAACATCTCCTTCACTTGTGGTCCTACAGCTCCTTCACTTGTGACCCAACATCTCCTTCACATGTGGCCCAACATCTTCTTGACTTGTGACCCAACATCTCCTTCACTTGTGGCCCAACATCTCCTTCAGTTGTGACCCAACATCTCCTTCACTTGTGCTCTAACATCTCCTTCACTTGTGACCCAACATCTCCTTCACTTGTGGCCCAACATCTCCTTCACTTGTGACCCAACATCTCCTTCACTTGTGGCCCAACACCTCCTTCACCTCTGGTCCAACATCTACTTCACTTGTGACCCAACATCTCCTTCACTTGTGCTCCAACATCTCCTACACTTGTGGTCCAACAACTCCTCCACTTGTGGTCCAACATCTCCTTCACTTGTGGTCCAACATCTTCTTCACTTTTGGTCCAACATCTCCTTCAATGTGAGCCAACATCTCCTTCACTTCTGGTCCAACATCTCCTCAGATGTGGCCCAACATCTCCTTCACTTCTGATCCGACATCCCCTTCACTTCTGGTCCAACATCTCCTTCACTTGTGACCCAACATCTCCTTCACTTGTGGCCCAACATCTCCTTTAATTGTGACCCAACATCTCCGTCACTTGCCTTCCAACATCTCCTTCACTTGTCATCCAACATCTCCTTCACTTGTGGCCCAACATCTCCTTCACTTGGGGTTCAACATCTCCTTCACTTGTGGCCCAACATCTCCTTCACTTGTGGCCCAACATCTCCTTCACTTGTGGCCCAACATCTCCTTCACTTGTGGCCCAACATCTCCTTCACTTGTGGCCCAACATCTCCTTCACATGTGGCCCAACATCTTCTTCACTTGTGATCCAACATCTCCTTCACTTCTGGTCCAACATCTCCTTCACTTGTGGCCCAACATCTCCCTCACTTGTGGCCCAACATCTCCTTCACTTGTGGCCCAACATCTCCTTTACTTGTCATCCAAAATCTCCTTCACTTGTGGCCCAGCATCTCCTTCACTTGAGGTTCAACATCTCCTTCACTTGTGGCCCAACATCTCCTTCACATGTGGCCCAAGATCTCCTTCACTTGTGGCCCAACCTCTCCTTCACTTGTGGTCCTACAGCTCCTTCACTTGTGACCCAACCTCTGCTTCACGTCTGGTCGAACATCTCCTTCACTTGTGACCCAACATCTCCTTCACTTGTGGCCCAACATCTCCTTCACTTGTGACCCAACATCTCCTTCACTTGTGCTCCAACATCTCCTTCACTTGTGACCCAACATCTCCTTCACTTGTGACCCAACATCTCCTTCACTTGTGGCCCAACATCTCCTTCACCTCTGGTCCAACATCTCCTTCACTTGTGACGCAACACCTCCTTCACTTGTGCTCCAACATCTCCTTCACTTGTGGTCCAACATCTCCTTCACTTGTGACCCAACATCTCCTTCACTTGTGCTCCAACATCTCCTTCACTTGTGACCCAACATCTCCTTCACTTGTGACCCAACATCTCCTTCACTTGTGGCCCAAGATCTCCTTCACCTCTGGTCCAACATCTCCTTCACTTGTGACCCAACATCTCCTTCACTTGTGCTCCAACATCTCCTTCACTTGTGGTCCAACAACTCCTTCACTTGTGGCCCAACATCTCCTTCACATGTGGCCCAACATCTCCTTCACTTGTGGTCCTACAGCTCCTTCACTTGTGACCCAACATCTGCTTCACTTCTGGTCGAACATCTCCTTCACTTGTGACCCAACATCTCCTTCACTTGTGGCCCAACATCTCCTTCACTTGTGACCCAACATCTCCTTCACTTGTGCTCCAACTTCTCCTTCAGTTGTGACCCAACATCTCCTTCACTTGTGCTCCAACATCTCCTTCACTTCTGGTCCAACATCTCCTTCACTTGTGACCCAACATCTCCTTCACTTGTGACCCAACATCTCCTTCACCTGTGGTCCAACATCCCCTTCACTTGTGACCCAACATCTTCTTCACCATGGTCCAACATCTGCTTCACCTCTAGGCCAACATCTCCTTCACTTGTGACCCAACATCTCCTTCACTTGTGGCCCAACATCTCCTTCACTTGTGCCCCAACATCTCCTTCACTTGTGGCCCAACATCTCCTTCACATGTGGCCCAACATCTTCTTCACTTGTGATCCAACATCTCCTTCACTTCTGGTCCAACATCTCCTTCACTTGTGGCCCAACATCTCCCTCACTTGTGGCCCAACATCTCCTTCACTTGTGGCCCAACATCTCCTTTACTTGTCATCCAAAATCTCCTTCACTTGTGGCCCAGCATCTCCTTCACTTGAGGTTCAACATCTCCTTCACTTGTGGCCCAACATCTCCTTCACATGTGGCCCAAGATCTCCTTCACTTGTGGCCCAACCTCTCCTTCACTTGTGGTCCTACAGCTCCTTCACTTGTGACACAACCTCTGCTTCACGTCTGGTCGAACATCTCCTTCACTTGTGACCCAACATCTCCTTCACTTGTGGCCCAACATCTCCTTCACTTGTGACCCAACATCTCCTTCACTTGTGCTCCAACATCTCCTTCACTTGTGACCCAACATCTCCTTCACTTGTGACCCAACATCTCCTTCACTTGTGGCCCAACATCTCCTTCACCTCTGGTCCAACATCTCCTTCACTTGTGACCCAACATCTCCTTCACTTGTGGTCCAACATCTTCTTCACTTTTGGTCCAACATCTCCTTCAATGTGCCCCAACATCTCCTTCACTTCTGGTCCAACATCTCCTCAGATGTGGCCCAACATCTCCTTCACTTCTGATCCGACATCCCCTTCACTTCTGGTCCAACATCTCCTTCACTTGTGACCCAACATCTCCTTCACTTGTGGCCCAACATCTCCTTTAATTGTGACCCAACATCTCCGTCACTTGCCTTCCAACATCTCCTACACTTGTCATCCAACATCTCCTTCACTTTTGGCCCAACATCTCCTTCACTTGGGGTTCAACATCTCCTTCACTTGTGGCCCAACATCTCCTTCACTTGTGGCCCAACATCTCCTTCACTTGTGGCCCAACATCTCCTTCACTTGTGGCCCAACATCTCCTTCACTTGTGGCCCAACATCTCCTTCACATGTGGCCCAACATCTTCTTCACTTGTGATCCAACATCTCCTTCACTTCTGGTCCAACATCTCCTTCACTTGTGGCCCAACATCTCCCTCACTTGTGGCCCAACATCTCCTTCACTTGTGGCCCAACATCTCCTTTACTTGTCATCCAAAATCTCCTTCACTTGTGGCCCAGCATCTCCTTCACTTGAGGTTCAACATCTCCTTCACTTGTGGCCCAACATCTCCTTCACATGTGGCCCAAGATCTCCTTCACTTGTGGCCCAACCTCTTCTTCACTTGTGATCCAACATCTCCTTCACTTGTGGTCCAACATCTGCTTCACTTGTGACCCAACATCTCCTTCACTTGTGCTCCAACATCTCCTTCACTTGTGACCCAACATCTCCTTCACTTGTGACCCAACATCTCCTTCACTTGTGGCCCAAGATCTCCTTCACCTCTGGTCCAACATCTCCTTCACTTGTGACCCAACATCTCCTTCACTTGTGCTCCAACATCTCCTTCACTTGTGGTCCAACAACTCCTTCACTTGTGGCCCAACATCTCCTTCACATGTGGCCCAACATCTCCTTCACATGTGGCCCAAGATCTCCTTCACTTGTGGCCCAACATCTCCTTCACTTGTGGTCCTACAGCTCCTTCACTTGTGACCCAACATCTGCTTCACTTCTGGTCGAACATCTCCTTCACTTGTGCTCCAACATCTCCTTCACTTGTGGCCCAACATCTCCTTCACTTGTGACCCAACATCTCCTTCACTTGTGCTCCAACTTCTCCTTCAGTTGTGACCCAACATCTCCTTCACTTGTGCTCCAACATCTCCTTCACTTCTGGTCCAACATCTCCTTCACTTGTGACCCAACATCTCCTTCACTTGTGACCCAACATCTCCTTCACCTGTGGTCCAACATCCCCTTCACTTGTGACCCAACATCTTCTTCACCATGGTCCAACATCTGCTTCACCTCTAGGCCAACATCTCCTTCACTTGTGACCCAACATCTCCTTCACTTGTGGCCCAACATCTCCTTCACTTGTGCCCCAACATCTCCTTCACTTGTGGCCCAACATCTCCTTCACATGTGGCCCAACATCTTCTTCACTTGTGATCCAACATCTCCTTCACTTCTGGTCCAACATCTCCTTCACTTGTGGCCCAACATCTCCCTCACTTGTGGCCCAACATCTCCTTCACTTGTGGCCCAACATCTCCTTTACTTGTCATCCAAAATCTCCTTCACTTGTGGCCCAGCATCTCCTTCACTTGAGGTTCAACATCTCCTTCACTTGTGGCCCAACATCTCCTTCACATGTGGCCCAAGATCTCCTTCACTTGTGGCCCAACCTCTCCTTCACTTGTGGTCCTACAGCTCCTTCACTTGTGACCCAACCTCTGCTTCACGTCTGGTCGAACATCTCCTTCACTTGTGACCCAACATCTCCTTCACTTGTGGCCCAACATCTCCTTCACTTGTGACCCAACATCTCCTTCACTTGTGCTCCAACATCTCCTTCACTTGTGACCCAACATCTCCTTCACTTGTGACCCAACATCTCCTTCACTTGTGGCCCAACATCTCCTTCACCTCTGGTCCAACATCTCCTTCACTTGTGACACAACATCTCCTTCACTTGTGCTCCAACATCTCCTTCACTTGTGGTCCAACATCTCCTTCACTTGTGACCCAACATCTCCTTCACTTGTGCTCCAACATCTCCTTCACTTGTGACCCAACATCTCCTTCACTTGTGACCCAACATCTCCTTCACTTGTGGCCCAAGATCTCCTTCACCTCTGGTCCAACATCTCCTTCACTTGTGACCCAACATCTCCTTCACTTGTGCTCCAACATCTCCTTCACTTGTGGTCCAACAACTCCTTCACTTGTGGCCCAACATCTCCTTCACATGTGGCCCAACATCTCCTTCACATGTGGCCCAAGATCTCCTTCACTTGTGGCCCAACATCTCCTTCACTTGTGGTCCTACAGCTCCTTCACTTGTGACCCAACATCTGCTTCACTTCTGGTCGAACATCTCCTTCACTTGTGACCCAACATCTCCTTCACTTGTGGCCCAACATCTCCTTCACTTGTGACCCAACATCTCCTTCCCTTGTGCTCCAACTTCTCCTTCAGTTGTGACCCAACATCTCCTTCACTTGTGCTCCAACATCTCCTTCACTTGTGGTCCAACATCTCCTTCACTTGTGACCCAACATCTCCTTCACTTGTGACCCAACATCTCCTTCACCTGTGGTCCAACATCCCCTTCACTTGTGACCCAACATCTTCTTCACCATGGTCCAACATCTGCTTCACCTCTAGGCCAACATCTCCTTCACTTGTGACCCAACATCTCCTTCACTTGTGGCCCAACATCTCCTTCACTTGTGCCCCAACATCTCCATCACTTGTGACCCAACATCTCCTTCACTTGTGGTCCAACATCTCCTTCAGTTGTGGTCCAACATCTCCTTCACTTGTGGTCCAAAATCTCCTTCACTTGTGGCCCAACATCTCCTTCACTTGTGGCCCAACATCTCCTTCACTTGTGGCCCAACATCTCCTTCACTTGTGGCCCAACATCTCCTTCACTTGTGGCCCAACATCTCCTTCACTTGTGGCCCAACATTTCCTTCACTTGTGACCCAACATCTCTTTCAGTTGTGACCCAACATCTCCTTCACTTGTCTTCCAACATCTCCTTCACTTGTCATCCAACATCTCCTTCACTTGTCATCCAACATCTCCTTCACTTGGGGTTCAACAGCTCCTTCACTTGTGGCCCAACATCTCCTTCACTTGTGGTCCAACATCTCCTTCACTTGTGTCCCAACATCTCCTTCACTTGTGGCCCAACATCTCCTTCACTTGTGGCCCAACATCTCCTTCACTTGTGGCCCAACATCTCCTTCACTTGTAACCCAACATCTCCTTCACTTCTGGTCCAACATCTCCTTCACATATGGCCCAACATCTTCTTCACTTGTGATCCAACATCTCCTTCACTTGTGGCCCAACATCTCCTTCACTTGTGGTCCTACAGCTCCTTCACTTATGACCCAACATCTGCTTCACCTCTGGTCCGACATCTCCTTCACTTGTGACCCAACATCTCCTTCACTTGTGGCCCAACATCTCCTTCACTTGTGACCCAACATCTCCTTCACTTGTGCTCCAACATCTCCTTCACTTGTGACCCAACATCTCCTTCACTTGTGGCCCAACATCTCCTTCACTTGTGACCCAACATCTCCTTCACTTGTGGCCCAACATCTCCTTCACCTCTGGTCCAACATCTCCTTCACTTGTGACCCAAGATCTCCTTCACTTGTGCTCCAACATCTCCTTCACTTGTGGTCCAACAACTCCTCCACTTGTGGTCCAACATCTCCTTCACTTGTGGTCCAACATCTTCTTCACTTTTGGTCCAACATCTCCTTCAATGTGACCCAACATCTCCTTCACTTCTGGTCCAACATCTCCTTAGATGTGGCCCAACATCTCCTTCACTTGTGATCTGACATCCCCTTCACTTCTGGTCCAACATCTCCTTCACTTGTGACCCAACATCTCCTTCACTTGTGGCCCAACATCTCCTTTAATTGTGACCCAACATCTCCTTCACTTGCCTTCCAACATCTCCTTCACTTGTCATCCAACATCTCCTTCACTTGTGGTCCAACAACTCCTTCACTTGTGGCCCAACATCTCCTTCACATGTGGCCCAAGATCTCCTTCACTTGTAGCCCAACATCTCCTTCACTTGTGGTCCTACAGCTCCTTCACTTGTGACCCAACATCTCCTTCACTTGCGGCCCAACATCTCCTTCACATGTGACCCAACATCTCCTTCACTTGTGACCCAACATCTCCTTCACTTGTGCTCCAACATCTCCTTCACGTGTGGCCCAACATCTCCTTCACTTGTGATCCAACATCCCCTTCACCTGTGGTCCAACATACCTTTCACTTGTGACCCAACATCTCCTTCACCTCTGGTCCAACATCTGCTTCACCTCTGGGCCAACATCTCCTTCACTTGTGACCCAACATCTCCTTCACTTGTGGCCCAACATCTCCTTCACTTGTGGCCCAACATCTCCTTCACTTGTGACCCAACATCTCCTTCACATGTGGCCCAACATCTTCTTGACTTGTGACCCAACATCTCCTTCACTTGTGGCCCAACATCTCCTTCAGTTGTGACCCAACATCTCCTTCAGTTGTGCTCCAACATCTCCTTCACTTGTGACCCAACATCTCCTTCACTTGTGGCCCAACATCTCCTTCACATGTGGCCCAAGATCACCTTCACTTGTAGCCCAACATCTCCTTCACTTGTGGTCCTACAGCTCCTTCACTTGTGACCCAACATCTCCTTCACATGTGGCCCAACATCTTCTTGACTTGTGACCCAACATCTCCTTCACTTGTGGCCCAACATCTCCTTCAGTTGTGACCCAACATCTCCTTCACTTGTGCTCTAACATCTCCTTCACTTGTGACCCAACATCTCCTTCACTTGTGGCCCAACATCTCCTTCACTTGTGACCCAACATCTCCTTCACTTGTGGCCCAACACCTCCTTCACCTCTGGTCCAACATCTACTTCACTTGTGACCCAACATCTCCTTCACTTGTGCTCCAACATCTCCTACACTTGTGGTCCAACAACTCCTCCACTTGTGGTCCAACATCTCCTTCACTTGTGGTCCAACATCTTCTTCACTTTTGGTCCAACATCTCCTTCAATGTGAGCCAACATCTCCTTCACTTCTGGTCCAACATCTCCTCAGATGTGGCCCAACATCTCCTTCACTTCTGATCCGACATCCCCTTCACTTCTGGTCCAACATCTCCTTCACTTGTGACCCAACATCTCCTTCACTTGTGGCCCAACATCTCCTTTAATTGTGACCCAACATCTCCGTCACTTGCCTTCCAACATCTCCTTCACTTGTCATCCAACATCTCCTTCACTTTTGGCCCAACATCTCCTTCACTTGGGGTTCAACATCTCCTTCACTTGTGGCCCAACATCTCCTTCACTTGTGGCCCAACATCTCCTTCACTTGTGGCCCAACATCTCCTTCACTTGTGGCCCAACATCTCCTTCACTTGTGGCCCAACATCTCCTTCACATGTGGCCCAACATCTTCTTCACTTGTGATCCAACATCTCCTTCACTTCTGGTCCAACATCTCCTTCACTTGTGGCCCAACATCTCCCTCACTTGTGGCCCAACATCTCCTTCACTTGTGGCCCAACATCTCCTTTACTTGTCATCCAAAATCTCCTTCACTTGTGGCCCAGCATCTCCTTCACTTGAGGTTCAACATCTCCTTCACTTGTGGCCCAACATCTCCTTCACATGTGGCCCAAGATCTCCTTCACTTGTGGCCCAACCTCTCCTTCACTTGTGGTCCTACAGCTCCTTCACTTGTGACCCAACCTCTGCTTCACGTCTGGTCGAACATCTCCTTCACTTGTGACCCAACATCTCCTTCACTTGTGGCCCAACATCTCCTTCACTTGTGACCCAACATCTCCTTCACTTGTGCTCCAACATCTCCTTCACTTGTGACCCAACATCTCCTTCACTTGTGACCCAACATCTCCTTCACTTGTGGCCCAACATCTCCTTCACCTCTGGTCCAACATCTCCTTCACTTGTGACGCAACACCTCCTTCACTTGTGCTCCAACATCTCCTTCACTTGTGGTCCAACATCTCCTTCACTTGTGACCCAACATCTCCTTCACTTGTGCTCCAACATCTCCTTCACTTGTGACCCAACATCTCCTTCACTTGTGACCCAACATCTCCTTCACTTGTGGCCCAAGATCTCCTTCACCTCTGGTCCAACATCTCCTTCACTTGTGACCCAACATCTCCTTCACTTGTGCTCCAACATCTCCTTCACTTGTGGTCCAACAACTCCTTCACTTGTGGCCCAACATCTCCTTCACATGTGGCCCAACATCTCCTTCACTTGTGGTCCTACAGCTCCTTCACTTGTGACCCAACATCTGCTTCACTTCTGGTCGAACATCTCCTTCACTTGTGACCCAACATCTCCTTCACTTGTGGCCCAACATCTCCTTCACTTGTGACCCAACATCTCCTTCACTTGTGCTCCAACTTCTCCTTCAGTTGTGACCCAACATCTCCTTCACTTGTGCTCCAACATCTCCTTCACTTCTGGTCCAACATCTCCTTCACTTGTGACCCAACATCTCCTTCACTTGTGACCCAACATCTCCTTCACCTGTGGTCCAACATCCCCTTCACTTGTGACCCAACATCTTCTTCACCATGGTCCAACATCTGCTTCACCTCTAGGCCAACATCTCCTTCACTTGTGACCCAACATCTCCTTCACTTGTGGCCCAACATCTCCTTCACTTGTGCCCCAACATCTCCTTCACTTGTGGCCCAACATCTCCTTCACATGTGGCCCAACATCTTCTTCACTTGTGATCCAACATCTCCTTCACTTCTGGTCCAACATCTCCTTCACTTGTGGCCCAACATCTCCCTCACTTGTGGCCCAACATCTCCTTCACTTGTGGCCCAACATCTCCTTTACTTGTCATCCAAAATCTCCTTCACTTGTGGCCCAGCATCTCCTTCACTTGAGGTTCAACATCTCCTTCACTTGTGGCCCAACATCTCCTTCACATGTGGCCCAAGATCTCCTTCACTTGTGGCCCAACCTCTCCTTCACTTGTGGTCCTACAGCTCCTTCACTTGTGACACAACCTCTGCTTCACGTCTGGTCGAACATCTCCTTCACTTGTGACCCAACATCTCCTTCACTTGTGGCCCAACATCTCCTTCACTTGTGACCCAACATCTCCTTCACTTGTGCTCCAACATCTCCTTCACTTGTGACCCAACATCTCCTTCACTTGTGACCCAACATCTCCTTCACTTGTGGCCCAACATCTCCTTCACCTCTGGTCCAACATCTCCTTCACTTGTGACCCAACATCTCCTTCACTTGTGCTCCAACATCTCCTTCACTTGTGGTCCAACATCTCCTTCGCTTGTGACCCAACATCTCCTTCACTTGTGCTCCAACATCTCCTTCACTTGTGACCCAACATCTCCTTCACTTGTGACCCAACATCTCCTTCACTTGTGGCCCAAGATCTCCTTCACCTCTGGTCCAACATCTCCTTCACTTGTGACCCAACATCTCCTTCACTTGTGCTCCAACATCTCCTTCACTTGTGGTCCAACAACTCCTTCACTTGTGGCCCAACATCTCCTTCACTTGTGGCCCAACATCTCCTTCACATGTGGCCCAAGATCTTCTTCACTTGTGGCCCAACATCTCCTTCACTTGTGGTCCTACAGCTCCTTCACTTGTGACCCAACATCTGCTTCACTTCTGGTCGAACATCTCCTTCACTTGTGACCCAACATCTCCTTCACTTGTGGCCCAACATCTCCTTCACTTGTGACCCAACATCTCCTTCACTTGTGCTCCAACTTCTCCTTCAGTTGTGACCCAACATCTCCTTCACTTGTGCTCCAACATCTCCTTCACTTCTGGTCCAACATCTCCTTCACTTGTGACCCAACATCTCCTTCACTTGTGACCCAACATCTCCTTCACCTGTGGTCCAACATCCCCTTCACTTGTGACCCAACATCTTCTTCACCATGGTCCAACATCTGCTTCACCTCTAGGCCAACATCTCCTTCACTTGTGACCCAACATCTCCTTCACTTGTGGCCCAACATCTCCTTCACTTGTGCCCCAACATCTCCATCACTTGTGACCCAACATCTCCTTGACTTGTGGTCCAACATCTCCTTCAGTTGTGGTCCAACATCTCCTTCACTTGTGGTCCAAAATCTCCTTCACTTGTGGCCCAACATCTCCTTCACTTGTGGCCCAACATCTCCTTCACTTGTGGCCCAACATCTCCTTCACTTGTGGCCCAACATCTCCTTCACTTGCGGCCCAACATCTCCTTCACTTGTGGCCCAACATTTCCTTCACTTGTGACCCAACATCTCTTTCAGTTGTGACCCAACATCTCCTTCACTTGTCTTCCAACATCTCCTTCACTTGTCATCCAACATCTCCTTCACTTGTCATCCAACATCTCCTTCACTTGGGGTTCAACAGCTCCTTCACTTGTGGCCCAACATCTCCTTCACTTGTGGTCCAACATCTCCTTCACTTGTGTCCCAACATCTCCTTCACTTGTGGCCCAACATCTCCTTCACTTGTGGCCCAACATCTCCTTCACTTGTGGCCCAACATCTCCTTCACTTGTAACCCAACATCTCCTTCACTTCTGGTCCAACATCTCCTTCACATATGGCCCAACATCTTCTTCACTTGTGATCCAACATCTCCTTCACTTGTGGCCCAACATCTCCTTCACTTGTGGTCCTACAGCTCCTTCACTTATGACCCAACATCTGCTTCACCTCTGGTCCGACATCTCCTTCACTTGTGACCCAACATCTCCTTCACTTGTGGCCCAACATCTCCTTCACTTGTGACCCAACATCTCCTTCACTTGTGCTCCAACATCTCCTTCACTTGTGACCCAACATCTCCTTCACTTGTGGCCCAACATCTCCTTCACTTGTGACCCAACATCTCCTTCACTTGTGGCCCAACATCTCCTTCACCTCTGGTCCAACATCTCCTTCACTTGTGACCCAAGATCTCCTTCACTTGTGCTCCAACATCTCCTTCACTTGTGGTCCAACAACTCCTCCACTTGTGGTCCAACATCTCCTTCACTTGTGGTCCAACATCTTCTTCACTTTTGGTCCAACATCTCCTTCAATGTGACCCAACATCTCCTTCACTTCTGGTCCAACATCTCCTTAGATGTGGCCCAACATCTCCTTCACTTGTGATCTGACATCCCCTTCACTTCTGGTCCAACATCTCCTTCACTTGTGACCCAACATCTCCTTCACTTGTGGCCCAACATCTCCTTTAATTGTGACCCAACATCTCCTTCACTTGCCTTCCAACATCTCCTTCACTTGTCATCCAACATCTCCTTCACTTGTGGCCCAACATCTCCTTCACTTGGGGTTCAACATCTCCTTCACTTGTGGCCCAACATCTCCTTCACTTGTGGCCCAACATCTCCTTCACTTGTGGCCCAACATCTCCTTCATTGTGGCCCAACATCTCCTTCACTTGTGGCCCAACATCTCCTTCACATGTGGCCCAACATCTTCTTCACTTGTGATCCAACATCTCCTTCACTTCTGTTCCAACATCTCCTTCACCGGTGGCCCAACATCTCCCTCACTTGTGGCCCAACATCTCCTTCAGTTGTGGCCCAACATCTCCTTTACTTGTCATCCAAAATCTCCTTCACTTGTGGCCCAACATCTCCTTCACTTGGGGTTCAACATCTCCTTCACTTGTGGCGCAACATCTCCTTCACATGTGGCCCAAGATCTCCTTCACTTGTGGCCCAACCTCTCCTTCACTTGTGGTCCTACAGCTCCTTCACTTGTGACCCAACATCTGCTTCGCTTCTGGTTGAACATCTCCTTCACTTGTGACCCAACATCTCCTTCACTTGTGGCCCAACATCTCCTTCACTTGTGCTCCAACATCTCCTTCACTTGTGACCCAACATCTCCTTCACTTGTGCTCCAACATCTCCTTCACTTGTGACCCAACATCTCCTTCACTTGTGACCCAACATCTCCTTCACTTGTGGCCCAACATCTCCTTCACCTCTGGTCCAACATCTCCTTCACTTGTGACCCAACATCTCCTTCACTTGTGCTCCAACATCTCCTTCACTTGTGGTCCAACAACTCCTTCACTTGTGGCCCAACATCTCCTTCACCTGTGGTCCAACATCCCCTTCACTTGTGACCCAACATCTCCTTCACTTGTGGCCCAACATCTCCTTCACTTGTGGTCCTACAGCTCCTTCACTTGTGACCCAACATCTCCTTCACTTGTGGCCCAACATTTCCTTCACTTGTGACCCAACATCTCCTTCACTTGTGACCCAACATCTCCTTCACTTGTGCTCCAACATCTCCTTCACGTGTGGCCCAACATCTCCTTCACTTGTGATCCAACATCCCCTTCACTTCTGGTCCAACATCTCCTTCACTTGTGACCCAACATCTCCTTCACTTGTGACCCAACATCTCCTTCACCTGTGGTCCAACATTCCCTTCACTTGTGACCCAACATCTCCTTCACCTCTGGTCCAACATCTGCTTCACCTCTGGGCCAACATGTCCTTCACTTGTGGCCCAACATCTCCTTCACTTGTGCTCCAACATCTCCTTCACTTGTGGTCCAACATCTCCTTCACTTGTGACCCAACATCTCCTTCACTTGTGCTCCAACATCTCCTTCACTTGTGACCCAACATCTCCTTCACTTGTGACCCAACATCTCCTTCACTTGTGGCCCAAGATCTCCTTCACCTCTGGTCCAACATCTCCTTCACTTGTGACCCAACATCTCCTTCACTTGTGCTCCAACATCTCCTTCACTTGTGGTCCAACAACTCCTTCACTTGTGGCCCAACATCTCCTTCACATGTGGCCCAACATCTCCTTCACATGTGGCCCAAGATCTCCTTCACTTGTGGCCCAACATCTCCTTCACTTGTGGTCCTACAGCTCCTTCACTTGTGACCCAACATCTGCTTCACTTCTGGTCGAACATCTCCTTCACTTGTGACCCAACATCTCCTTCACTTGTGGCCCAACATCTCCTTCACTTGTGACCCAACATCTCCTTCACTTGTGCTCCAACTTCTCCTTCAGTTGTGACCCAACATCTCCTTCACTTGTGCTCCAACATCTCCTTCACTTCTGGTCCAACATCTCCTTCACTTGTGACCCAACATCTCCTTCACTTGTGACCCAACATCTCCTTCACCTGTGGTCCAACATCCCCTTCACTTGTGACCCAACATCTTCTTCACCATGGTCCAACATCTGCTTCACCTCTAGGCCAACATCTCCTTCACTTGTGACCCAACATCTCCTTCACTTGTGGCCCAACATCTCCTTCACTTGTGCCCCAACATCTCCATCACTTGTGACCCAACATCTCCTTGACTTGTGGTCCAACATCTCCTTCAGTTGTGGTCCAACATCTCCTTCACTTGTGGTCCAAAATCTCCTACACTTGTGGCCCAACATCTCCTTCACTTGTGGCCCAACATCTCCTTCACTTGTGGCCCAACATCTCCTTCACTTGTGGCCCAACATCTCCTTCACTTGTGGCCCAACATCTCCTTCACTTGTGGCCCAACATTTCCTTCACTTGTGACCCAACATCT
Source organism: Somniosus microcephalus (assembly GCF_052327205.1). NCBI lineage: Eukaryota > Metazoa > Chordata > Chondrichthyes > Squaliformes > Somniosidae > Somniosus > Somniosus microcephalus. The sequence goes on from NC_140994.1 coordinate 128,334,406, forward strand.
CTTTCAGTTGTGACCCAACATCTCCTTCACTTGTCTTCCAACATCTCCTTCACTTGTCATCCAACATCTCCTTCACTTGTCATCCAACATCTCCTTCACTTGGGGTTCAACAGCTCCTTCACTTGTGGCCCAACATCTCCTTCACTTGTGGTCCAACATCTCCTTCACTTGTGTCCCAACATCTCCTTCACTTGTGGCCCAACATCTCCTTCACTTGTGGCCCAACATCTCCTTCACTTGTGGCCCAACATCTCCTTCACTTGTAACCCAACATCTCCTTCACTTCTGGTCCAACATCTCCTTCACATATGGCCCAACATCTTCTTCACTTGTGATCCAACATCTCCTTCACTTGTGGCCCAACATCTCCTTCACTTGTGGTCCTACAGCTCCTTCACTTATGACCCAACATCTGCTTCACCTCTGGTCCGACATCTCCTTCACTTGTGACCCAACATCTCCTTCACTTGTGGCCCAACATCTCCTTCACTTGTGACCCAACATCTCCTTCACTTGTGCTCCAACATCTCCTTCACTTGTGACCCAACATCTCCTTCACTTGTGGCCCAACATCTCCTTCACTTGTGACCCAACATCTCCTTCACTTGTGGCCCAACATCTCCTTCACCTCTGGTCCAACATCTCCTTCACTTGTGACCCAAGATCTCCTTCACTTGTGCTCCAACATCTCCTTCACTTGTGGTCCAACAACTCCTCCACTTGTGGTCCAACATCTCCTTCACTTGTGGTCCAACATCTTCTTCACTTTTGGTCCAACATCTCCTTCAATGTGACCCAACATCTCCTTCACTTCTGGTCCAACATCTCCTTAGATGTGGCCCAACATCTCCTTCACTTGTGATCTGACATCCCCTTCACTTCTGGTCCAACATCTCCTTCACTTGTGACCCAACATCTCCTTCACTTGTGGCCCAACATCTCCTTTAATTGTGACCCAACATCTCCTTCACTTGCCTTCCAACATCTCCTTCACTTGTCATCCAACATCTCCTTCACTTGTGGCCCAACATCTCCTTCACTTGGGGTTCAACATCTCCTTCACTTGTGGCCCAACATCTCCTTCACTTGTGGCCCAACATCTCCTTCACTTGTGGCCCAACATCTCCTTCATTGTGGCCCAACATCTCCTTCACTTGTGGCCCAACATCTCCTTCACATGTGGCCCAACATCTTCTTCACTTGTGATCCAACATCTCCTTCACTTCTGTTCCAACATCTCCTTCACTGGTGGCCCAACATCTCCCTCACTTGTGGCCCAACATCTCCTTCAGTTGTGGCCCAACATCTCCTTTACTTGTCATCCAAAATCTCCTTCACTTGTGGCCCAACATCTCCTTCACTTGGGGTTCAACATCTCCTTCACTTGTGGCGCAACATCTCCTTCACATGTGGCCCAAGATCTCCTTCACTTGTGGCCCAACCTCTCCTTCACTTGTGGTCCTACAGCTCCTTCACTTGTGACCCAACATCTGCTTCGCTTCTGGTTGAACATCTCCTTCACTTGTGACCCAACATCTCCTTCACTTGTGGCCCAACATCTCCTTCACTTGTGCTCCAACATCTCCTTCACTTGTGACCCAACATCTCCTTCACTTGTGCTCCAACATCTCCTTCACTTGTGACCCAACATCTCCTTCACTTGTGACCCAACATCTCCTTCACTTGTGGCCCAACATCTCCTTCACCTCTGGTCCAACATCTCCTTCACTTGTGACCCAACATCTCCTTCACTTGTGCTCCAACATCTCCTTCACTTGTGGTCCAACAACTCCTTCACTTGTGGCCCAACATCTCCTTCACCTGTGGTCCAACATCCCCTTCACTTGTGACCCAACATCTCCTTCACTTGTGGCCCAACATCTCCTTCACTTGTGGTCCTACAGCTCCTTCACTTGTGACCCAACATCTCCTTCACTTGTGGCCCAACATTTCCTTCACTTGTGACCCAACATCTCCTTCACTTGTGACCCAACATCTCCTTCACTTGTGCTCCAACATCTCCTTCACGTGTGGCCCAACATCTCCTTCACTTGTGATCCAACATCCCCTTCACTTCTGGTCCAACATCTCCTTCACTTGTGACCCAACATCTCCTTCACTTGTGACCCAACATCTCCTTCACCTGTGGTCCAACATTCCCTTCACTTGTGACCCAACATCTCCTTCACCTCTGGTCCAACATCTGCTTCACCTCTGGGCCAACATGTCCTTCACTTGTGGCCCAACATCTCCTTCACTTGTGCTCCAACATCTCCTTCACTTGTGGTCCAACATCTCCTTCACTTGTGACCCAACATCTCCTTCACTTGTGCTCCAACATCTCCTTCACTTGTGACCCAACATCTCCTTCACTTGTGACCCAACATCTCCTTCACTTGTGGCCCAAGATCTCCTTCACCTCTGGTCCAACATCTCCTTCACTTGTGACCCAACATCTCCTTCACTTGTGCTCCAACATCTCCTTCACTTGTGGTCCAACAACTCCTTCACTTGTGGCCCAACATCTCCTTCACATGTGGCCCAACATCTCCTTCACATGTGGCCCAAGATCTCCTTCACTTGTGGCCCAACATCTCCTTCACTTGTGGTCCTACAGCTCCTTCACTTGTGACCCAACATCTGCTTCACTTCTGGTCGAACATCTCCTTCACTTGTGACCCAACATCTCCTTCACTTGTGGCCCAACATCTCCTTCACTTGTGACCCAACATCTCCTTCACTTGTGCTCCAACTTCTCCTTCAGTTGTGACCCAACATCTCCTTCACTTGTGCTCCAACATCTCCTTCACTTCTGGTCCAACATCTCCTTCACTTGTGACCCAACATCTCCTTCACTTGTGACCCAACATCTCCTTCACCTGTGGTCCAACATCCCCTTCACTTGTGACCCAACATCTTCTTCACCATGGTCCAACATCTGCTTCACCTCTAGGCCAACATCTCCTTCACTTGTGACCCAACATCTCCTTCACTTGTGGCCCAACATCTCCTTCACTTGTGCCCCAACATCTCCATCACTTGTGACCCAACATCTCCTTCACTTGTGGTCCAACATCTCCTTCAGTTGTGGTCCAACATCTCCTTCACTTGTGGTCCAAAATCTCCTTCACTTGTGGCCCAACATCTCCTTCACTTGTGGCCCAACATCTCCTTCACTTGTGGCCCAACATCTCCTTCACTTGTGGCCCAACATCTCCTTCACTTGTGGCCCAACATCTCCTTCACTTGTGGCCCAACATTTCCTTCACTTGTGACCCAACATCTCTTTCAGTTGTGACCCAACATCTCCTTCACTTGTCTTCCAACATCTCCTTCACTTGTCATCCAACATCTCCTTCACTTGTCATCCAACATCTCCTTCACTTGGGGTTCAACAGCTCCTTCACTTGTGGCCCAACATCTCCTTCACTTGTGGTCCAACATCTCCTTCACTTGTGTCCCAACATCTCCTTCACTTGTGGCCCAACATCTCCTTCACTTGTGGCCCAACATCTCCTTCACTTGTGGCCCAACATCTCCTTCACTTGTAACCCAACATCTCCTTCACTTCTGGTCCAACATCTCCTTCACATATGGCCCAACATCTTCTTCACTTGTGATCCAACATCTCCTTCACTTGTGGCCCAACATCTCCTTCACTTGTGGTCCTACAGCTCCTTCACTTATGACCCAACATCTGCTTCACCTCTGGTCCGACATCTCCTTCACTTGTGACCCAACATCTCCTTCACTTGTGGCCCAACATCTCCTTCACTTGTGACCCAACATCTCCTTCACTTGTGCTCCAACATCTCCTTCACTTGTGACCCAACATCTCCTTCACTTGTGGCCCAACATCTCCTTCACTTGTGACCCAACATCTCCTTCACTTGTGGCCCAACATCTCCTTCACCTCTGGTCCAACATCTCCTTCACTTGTGACCCAAGATCTCCTTCACTTGTGCTCCAACATCTCCTTCACTTGTGGTCCAACAACTCCTCCACTTGTGGTCCAACATCTCCTTCACTTGTGGTCCAACATCTTCTTCACTTTTGGTCCAACATCTCCTTCAATGTGACCCAACATCTCCTTCACTTCTGGTCCAACATCTCCTTAGATGTGGCCCAACATCTCCTTCACTTGTGATCTGGCATCCACTTCACTTCTGGTCCAACATCTCCTTCACTTGTGACCCAACATCTCCTTCACTTGTGGCCCAACATCTCCTTTAATTGTGACCCAACATCTCCTTCACTTGCCTTCCAACATCTCCTTCACTTGTCATCCAACATCTCCTTCACTTGTGGCCCAACATCTCCTTCACTTGGGGTTCAACATCTCCTTCACTTGTGGCCCAACATCTCCTTCACTTGTGGCCCAACATCTCCTTCACTTGTGGCCCAACATCTCCTTCATTGTGGCCCAACATCTCCTTCACTTGTGGCCCAACATCTCCTTCACATGTGGCCCAACATCTTCTTCACTTGTGATCCAACATCTCCTTCACTTCTGGTCCAACATCTCCTTCACTGGTGGCCCAACATCTCCCTCACTTGTGGCACAACATCTCCTTCAGTTGTGGCCCAACATCTCCTTTACTTGTCATCCAAAATCTCCTTCACTTGTGGCCCAACATCTCCTTCACTTGGGGTTCAACATCTCCTTCACTTGTGGCGCAACATCTCCTTCACATGTGGCCCAAGATCTCCTTCACTTGTGGCCCAACCTCTCCTTCACTTGTGGTCCTACAGCTCCTTCACTTGTGACCCAACATCTGCTTCGCTTCTGGTTGAACATCTCCTTCACTTGTGACCCAACATCTCCTTCACTTGTGGCCCAACATCTCCTTCACTTGTGCTCCAACATCTCCTTCACTTGTGACCCAACATCTCCTTCGCTTGTGCTCCAACATCTCCTTCACTTGTGACCCAACATCTCCTTCACTTGTGACCCAACATCTCCTTCACTTGTGGCCCAACATCTCCTTCACCTCTGGTCCAACATCTCCTTCACTTGTGACCCAACATCTCCTTCACTTGTGCTCCAACATCTCCTTCACTTGTGGTCCAACAACTCCTTCACTTGTGGCCCAACATCTCCTTCACCTGTGGTCCAACATCCCCTTCACTTGTGACCCAACATCTCCTTCACTTGTGGCCCAACATCTCCTTCACTTGTGGTCCTACAGCTCCTTCACTTGTGACCCAACATCTCCTTCACTTGTGGCCCAACATCTCCTTCACTTGTGACCCAACATCTCCTTCACTTGTGACCCAACATCTCCTTCACTTGTGCTCCAACATCTCCTTCACGTGTGGCCCAACATCTCCTTCACTTGTGATCCAACATCCCCTTCACTTCTGGTCCAACATCTCCTTCACTTGTGACCCAACATCTCCTTCACTTGTGACCCAACATCTCCTTCACCTGTGGTCCAACATTCCCTTCACTTGTGACCCAACATCTCCTTCACCTCTGGTCCAACATCTGCTTCACCTCTGGGCCAACATGTCCTTCACTTGTGGCCCAACATCTCCTTCACTTGTGGCCCAACATCTCCTTCACTTGTGGCCCAACATCTCCTCCACTTGTGACCCAACATCTCTTTCAGTTGTGACCCAACATCTCCTTCACTTGTCTTCCAACATCTCCTTCACTTGTCATCCAACATCTCCTTCACTTGTCATCCAACATCTCCTTCACTTGGGGTTCAAGATCTCCTTCACTTGTGGCCCAACATCTCCTTCACTTGTGGTCCAACATCTCCTTCACTTGTGTCCCAACATCTCCTTCACTTGTGGCCCAACATCTCCTCCACTTGTGACCCAACATCTCTTTCAGTTGTGACCCAACATCTCCTTCACTTGTCTTCCAACATCTCCTTCACTTGTCATCCAACATCTCCTTCACTTGTCATCCAACATCTCCTTCACTTGGGGTTCAAGATCTCCTTCACTTGTGGCCCAACATCTCCTTCACTTGTGGTCCAACATCTCCTTCACTTGTGTCCCAACATCTCCTTCACTTGTGGCCCAACATCTCCTTCACTTGTGACCCAACATCTCCTTCACTTCTGGTCCAACATCTCCTTCACATGTGGCCCAACATCTTCTTCACTTGTGACCCAACATCTCCTTCACTTGTGCTCCAACATCTCCTTCACTTGTGACCCAACATCTCCTTCACTTGTGGCCCAACATCTCCTTCACTTGTGACCCAACATCTCCTTCACTTGTGGCCCAACAGCTCCTTCACCTCTGGTCCAACATCTCCTTCACTTGTGACCCAACATCTCCTTCACTTGTGCTCCAACATCTCCTTCACTTGTGGTCCAACAACTCCTCCACTTGAGGTCCAACATCTCCTTCACTTGTGGTCCAACATCTTCTTCACTTTTGGTCCAACATCTCCTTCAATGTGACCCAACATCTCCTTCACTCCTGGTCCAACATCTCCTTAGATGTGGCCCAACATCTCCTTCACTTGTGATCCGACATCCCCTTCACTTCTGGTCCAACATCTCCTTCACTTGTGACCCAACATCTCCTTCACTTGTGGCCCAACATCTCCTTTAATTGTGACCCAACATCTCCTTCACTTGCCTTCCAACATCTCCTTCACTTGTCATCCAACATCTCCTTCACTGGTGGCCCAACATCTCCTTCACTTGGGGTTCAAAATCTCCTTCACTTGTGGCCCAACATCTCCTTCACTTGTGGCCCAACATCTCCTGCACTTGTGGCCCAACATCTCCTTCACTTGTGGCCCAACATCTCCTTCACTTGTGGCCCAACATCTCCTTCACATGTGGCCCAACATCTTCTTCACTTGTGATCCAACATCTCCTTCACTTCTGGTCCAACATCTCCTTCACTTGTGGCCCAACACCTCCCTCACTTGTGGCCCAACATCTCCTTCACTTGTGGCCCAACATCTCCTGTACTTGTCATCCAAAATCTCCTTCACTTGTGGCCCAGCATCTCCTTCACTTGGGGTTCAACATCTCCTTCAGTTGTGGCCCAACATCTCCTTCACATGTGGCCCAAGATCTCCTTCACTTGTGGCCCAACCTCTCCTTCACTTGTGACCCAACATCTCCTTCACTTGTGCTCCAACATCTCCTTCACTTGTGACCCAACATCTCCTTCACTTGTGCTCCAACATCTCCTTCACTTGTGACCCAACATCTCCTTCACTTGTGACCCAACATCTCCTTCACTTGTGGCCCAACATTTCTTCACCTCTGGTGCAACATCTCCTTCACTTGTGACCCAACATCTCCTTCACTTGTGCTCCAACATCTCCTTCACTTGTGGTCCAACAACTCCTTCACTTGTGGCCCAACATCTCCTTCACATGTGACCCAACATCTCCTTCACATGTGGCCCAAGATCTCCTTCACTTGTAGCCCAAGATCTCCTTCACTTGTGGTCCTGCAGCTCCTTCACTTGTGACCCAACATCTCCTTCACTTGTGGCCCAACATCTCCTTCACTTGTGACCCAACATCTCCTTCACTTGTGACCCAACATCTCCTTCACTTGTGCTCCTACATCTCCTTCACGTGTGGCCCAACATCTCCTTCACTTGTGATCCAACATCCCCTTCACCTGTGGTCCAACATACCTTTCACTTGTGACCCAACATCTCCTTCACCTCTGGTCCAACATCTGCTTCACCTCTGGGCCAACATCTCCTTCACTTGTGACCCAACATCTCCTTCACTTGTGGCCCAACATCTCCTTCACTTGTGGCCCAACATCTCCTTCACTTGTGACCCAACATCTCCTTCACTTCTGGTCCAACATCTCCTTCACATGTGGCCCAACATCTTCTTCACTTGTGATCCAACATCTCCTTCACTTGTGGCCCAACATCTCCTTCAGTTGTGACCCAACATCTCCTTCACTTGTGCTCCAACATCTCCTTCACTTGTGACCCAACATCTCCTTCACTTGTGGCCCAACATCTCCTTCACTTGTGACCCAACATCTCCTTCACTTGTGGCCCAACACCTCCTTCACCTCTGGTCCAACATCTACTTCACTTGTGACCCAACATCTCCTTCACTTGTGCTCCAACATCTCCTTCACTTGTGGCCCAACAACTCCTCCACTTGTGGTCCAACATCTCCTTCACTTGTGGTCCAACATCTTCTTCACTTTTGGTCCAACATCTCCTTAGATGTGGCCCAACATCTCCTTCACTTGTGATCCGACATCCCCTTCACTTCTGGTCCAACATCTCCTTCACTTGTGACCCAACATCTCCTTCACTTGTGGCCCAACATCTCCTTTAACTGTGACCCAACATCTCCTTCACTTGCCTTCCAACATCTCCTTCACTTGTCATCCAACATCTCCTTCACTTGTGGCCCAACATCTCCTTCACTTGTGGCCCAACATCTCCTTCACTTGTGGTCCAACATCTCCTTCACTTGTGTCCCAACATCTCCTTCACTTGTGGCCCAACATCTCCTTCACTTGTGGCCCAACATCTCCTTCACTTGTGGCCCAACATCTCCTTCACTTGTAACCCAACATCTCCTTCACTTCTGCTCCAACATCTCCTTCACATATGGCCCAATATCTTCTTCACTTGTGATCCAACATCTCCTTCACTTCTGGTCCAACATCTCCTTCACTTTTGGCCCAACACCTCCCTCACTTGTGGCCCAACATCTCCTTCACTTGTGGCCCAACATCTCCTGTACTTGTCATCCAAAATCTCCTTCACTTGTGGCCCAGCATCTCCTTCACTTGGGGTTCAACATCTCCTTCAGTTGTGGCCCAACATATCCTTCACATGTGGCCCAAGATCTCCTTCACTTGTGGCCCAACCTCTCCTTCACTTGTGGTCCTACAGCTCCTTCACTTGTGACCCAACCTCTGCTTCACTTCTGGTCGAACATCTCCTTCACTTGTGACCCAACATCTCCTTAACTTGTGGCCCAACATCTCCTTCACTTGTGACCCAACATCTCCTTCACTTGTGCTCCAACATCTCCTTCACTTGTGACCCAACATCTCCTTCACTTGTGACCCAACATCTCCTTCACTTGTGGCCCAACATTTCTTCACCTCTGGTGCAACATCTCCTTCACTTGTGACCCAACATCTCCTTCACTTGTGCTCCAACATCTCCTTCACTTGTGGTCCAACAACTCCTTCACTTGTGGCCCAACATCTCCTTCACATGTGACCCAACATCTCCTTCACATGTGGCCCAAGATCTCCTTCACTTGTAGCCCAAGATCTCCTTCACTTTTGGTCCTACAGCTCCTTCACTTGTGACCCAACATCTCCTTCACTTGTGGCCCAACATTTCCTTCACTTGTGACCCAACATCTCCTTCACTTGTGACCCAACATCTCCTTCACTTCTGGTCCAACATCTCCTTCACTTGTGACCCAACATCTCCTTCACTTGTGGCCCAACATCTCCTTTAATTGTGACCCAACATCTCCTTCACTTGCCTTCCAACATCTCCTTCACTTGTCATCCAACATCTCCTTCACTGGTGGCCCAACATCTCCTTCACTTGGGGTTCAACATCTCCTTCACTTGTGGCCCAACATCTCCTTCACTTGTGGCCCAACATCTCCTTCACTTGTGGCCCAACATCTCCTTCACTTGTGGCCCAACATCTCCTTCACTTGTGGCCCAACATCTCCTTCACATGTGGCCCAACATCTTCTTCACTTGTGATCCAACATCTCCTTCACTTCTGGTCCAACATCTCCTTCACTTGTGGCCCAACACCTCCCTCACTTGTGGCCCAACATCTCCTTCACTTGTGGCCCAACATCTCCTTTACTTGTCATCCAAAATCTCCTTCACTTGTGGCCCAGCATCTCCTTCACTTGGGGTTCAACATCTCCTTCACTTGTGGCCCAACATCTCCTTCACTTGTGACCCAACATCTCCTTCACTTGTGCTCCAACATCTCCTTCATGTGTGGCCCAACATCTCCTTCACTTGTGGTCCAACATCTCCTTCACTTGTGATCCAACATCTCCTTCACTTGTGCTCCAACATCTCCTTCACTTGTGACCCAACATCTCCTTCACTTGTGACCCAACATCTCCTTCACTTGTGGCCGAAGATCTCCTTCACCTCTGGTCCAACATCTCCTTCACTTGTGACCCAACATCTCCTTCACTTGTGCTCCAACATCTCCTTCACTTGTGGTCCAACAACCCCTTCACTTGTGGCCCAACATCTCCTTCACATGTGGCCCAACATCTCCTTCACATGTGGCCCAAGATCTCCTTCACTTGTGGCCCAACATCTCCTTCACTTGTGGTCCTACAGCTCCTTCACTTGTGACCCAACATCTGCTTCACTTCTGGTCGAAAATCTCCTTCACTTGTGACCCAACATCTCCTTCACTTGTGGCCCAACATCTCCTTCACTTGTGACCCAACATCTACTTCACTTGTGCTCCAACTTCTCCTTCACTTGTGACCCAACATCTCCTTCACTTGTGCTCCAACATCTCCTTCACTTCTGGTCCAACATCTCCTTCACTTGTGACCCAACATCTCCTTCACTTGTTACCCAACATCTCCTTCACCTGTGGTCCAACATCCCCTACACTTGTTACCCAACATCTCCTTCACCTCTGGTCCAACATCTGCTTCACCTCTGGGCCAACATCTCCTTCACTTGTGACCCAACATCTCCTTCACTTGTGGCCCAACATCTCCTTCACTTGTGCCCCAACATCTCCTTCACTTGTGGTCCAACATCTCCTTCAGTTGTGGTCCAACATCTCCTTCACTTGTGGTCCAACATCTCCTTCACTTGTGGCCCAACATCTCCTTCACTTGTGACCCAACATCTCCTTCACTTGTCTTCCAACATCTCCTTCACTTGTCATCCAACATCTCCTTCACTTGTCATCCAACATCTCCTTCACTTGGGTTTCAACATCTCCTTCACTTGTGGCCCAACATCTCCTTCACTTGTGGTCCAACATCTCCTTCATTTGTGTCCCAACATCTCCTTCACTTGTGGCCCAACATCTCCTTCACTTGTGGCCCAACATCTCCTTCACTTGTGGCCCAACATCTCCTTCACTTGTAACCCAACATCTCCTTCACTTCTGGTCCAACATCTCCTTCACATGTGGCCCAACATCTTCTTCACTTGTGATCCAACATCTCCTTCACTTGTGGCCCAACATCTCCTTCACTTGTGGTCCTACAGCTCCTTCACTTATGACCCAACATCTGCTTCACTTGTGCTCCAACATCTCCTTCACTTGTGACCCAACATCTCCTTCACTTGTGGCCCAACATCTCCTTCACTTGTGACCCAACATCTCCTTCACTTGTGGCCCAACATCTCCTTCACCTCTGGTCCAACATCTCCTTCACTTGTGACCCAAGATCTCCTTCACTTGTGCTCCAACATCTCCTTCACTTGTGGTCCAACAACTCCTCCACTTGTGGTCCAACATCTCCTTCACTTGTGGTCCAACATCTTCTTCGCTTTTGGTCCAACATCTCCTTCAATGTGACCCAACATCTCCTTCACTTGCCTTCCAACATCTCCTTCACTTGTGGTCCAACATCTTCTTCACTTGTGCTCCAACATCTCCTTCACTTGTGACCCAACATCTCCTTCACTTGTGGCCCAACATCTCCTTCACTTGTGACCCAACATCTCCTTCACTTGTGGCCCAACATCTCCCTCACCTCTGGTCCAACATCTCCTTCACGTGTGGCCCAACATCTCCTTCACTTGTGATCCAACATCCCCTTCACTTCTGGTCCAACATCTCCTTCACTTGTGACCCAACATCTCCTTCACTTGTGACCCAACATCTCCTTCACCTGTGGTCCAACATTCCCTTCACTTGTGACCCAACATCTCCTTCACCTCTGGTCCAACATCTGCTTCACCTCTGGGCCAACATCTCCTTCACTTGTGGCCCAACATCTCCTTCACTTGTGGCCCAACATCTCCTTCACTTGTGGCCCAACATCTCCTTCACTTGTGGCCCAACATCTCCTTCACTTGTGGCCCAACATTTCCTTCACTTGTGACCCAACATCTCTTTCAGTTGTGACCCAACATCTCCTTCACTTGTCTTCCAACATCTCCTTCACTTGTCATGCAACATCTTCTTCACTTGTCATCCAACATCTCCTTCACTTGGGGTTCAAGATCTCCTTCAGTTGTGGCCCAACATCTCCTTCACTTGTGGTCCAACATCTCCTTCACTTGTGTCCCAACATCTCCTTCACTTGTGGCCCAACATCTCCTTCACTTGTGACCCAACATCTCCTTCACTTCTGGTCCAACATCTCCTTCACATGTGGCCCAACATCTTCTTCACTTGTGATCCAACATCTCCTTCACTTGTGGCCCAACATCTCCTTCAGTTGTGACCCAACATCTCCTTCACTTGTGCTCCAACATCTCCTTCACTTGTGACCCAACATCTCCTTCACTTGTGGCCCAACATCTCCTTCACTTGTGACCCAACATCTCCTTCACTTGTGGCCCAACATCTCCTTCACCTCTGGTCCAACATCTCCTTCACTTGTGATCCAACATCTCCTTCACTTGTGCTCCAACATCTCCTTCACTTGTGGTCCAACAACTCCTCCACTTGTGGTCCAACACCTCCTTCACTTGTGGTCCAACACCTTCTTCACTTTTGGTCCAACATCTCCTTCACTTGTGCCCCAACATCTCCTTCACTTGTGGTCCAACATCTCCTTCACTTGTGCCCCAAAATCCCCTTCACCTGTGGCCCAACATCTCCATCACTTGTGACCCAACATCTCCTTCACTTGTGGTCCAACATCTCCTTCAGTTGTGGTCCAACATCTCCTTCACATGTGGTCCAAAATCTCCTTCACTTGTGGCCCAACATCTCCTACACTTGTGGCCCAACATCTCCTTCACTTGTGGCCCAACATCTCCTTCACTTGTGGCCCAACATCTCCTTCACTTGTGGCCCAACATCTCCTTCACTTGTGGCCCAACATCTCCTTCACTTGTGGCCCAACATTTCCTTCACTTGTGACCCAACATCTCTTTCAGTTGTGACCCAACATCTCCTTCACTTGTCTTCCAACATCTCCTTCACTTGTCATCCAACATCTCCTTCACTTGTCATCCAACATCTCCTTCACTTGGGGTTCAACATCTCCTTCACTTGTGGCCCAACATCTCCTTCACTTATGGTCCAACATCTCCTTCACTTGTGTCCCAACATCTCCTTCACTTGTGGCCCAACATCTCCTTCACTTGTGGCCCAACATCTCCTTCACTTGTGGCCCAACATCTCCTTCACTTGTAACCCAACATCTCCTTCACTTCTGGTCCAACATCTCCTTCACATATGGCCCAACATCTTCTTCACTTGTGATCCAACATCTCCTTCACTAGTGGCCCAACGTCTCCTTCACTTGTGGTCCTGCAGCTCCTTCACTTATGACCCAACATCTGCTTCACTTCTGGTCCGACATCTCCTTCACTTGTGACCCAACATCTCCTTCACTTGTGGCCCAACATCTCCTTCACTTGTGACCCAACATCTCCTTCACTTGTGCTCCAACATCTCCTTCACTTGTGACCCAACATCTCCTTCACTTGTGGCCCAACATCTCCTTCACTTGTGACCCAACATCTCCTTCACTTGTGGCCCAACATCTCCTTCACCTCTGGTCCAACATCTCCTTAGATGTGGCCCAACATCTCCTTCACTTGTGATCCGACATCCCCTTCACTTCTGGTCCAACATCTCCTTCACTTGTGACCCAACATCTCCTTCACTTGTGGCCCAACATCTCCTTTAATTGTGACCCAAGATCTCCTTCACTTGCCTTCCAACATCTCCTTCACTTGTCATCCAACATCTCCTTCACTGGTGGCCCAACATCTCCTTCACTTGGGGTTCAAAATCTCCTTCACTTGTGGCCCAACATCTCCTTCACTTGTGGCCCAACATCTCCTTCACTTGTGGCCCAACATCTCCTTCACTTGTGGCCCAACATCTCCTTCACTTGTGGCCCAACATCTCCTTCACATGTGGCCCAACATCTTCTTCACTTGTGATCCAACATCTCCTTCACTTCTGGTCCAACATCTCCTTCACTTGTGGCCCAACACCTCCCTCACTTGTGGCCCAACATCTCCTTCACTTGTGGCCCAACATCTCCTTTACTTGTCATCCAAAATCTCCTTCACTTGTGGCCCAGCATCTCCTTCACTTGGGGTTCAACATCTCCTTCACTTGTGGCCCAACATCTCCTTCACATGTGGCCCAAGATCTCCTTCACTTGTGGCCCAACCTCTCCTTCACTTGTGGTCCTACAGCTCCTTCACTTGTGACCCAAACTCTGCTTCACCTCTGGTCGAACATCTCCTTCACTTGTGACCCAACATCTCCTTCACTTGTGGCCCAACATCTCCTTCACTTGTGACCCAACATCTCCTTCACTTGTGGTCCAACAACTCCTTCACTTGTGGCCCAACATCTCCTTCACATGTGACCCAACATCTCCTTCACATGTGGCCCAAGATCTCCTTCACTTGTAGCCCAAGATCTCCTTCACTTGTGGTCCTACAGCTCCTTCACTTGTGACCCAACATCTCCTTCACTTGTGGCCCAACATCTCCTTCACTTGTGACCCAACATCTCCTTCACTTGTGACCCAACATCTCCTTCACTTGTGCTCCAACATCTCCTTCACGTGTGGCCCTACATCTCCTTCACTTGTGATCCAACATCCCCTTCACCTGTGGTCCAACATACCATTCACTTGTGACCCAACATCTCCTTCACCTCTGGTCCAACATCTGCTTCACCTCTGGGCCAACATCTCCTTCACTTGTGACCCAACATCTCCTTCACTTGTGGCCCAACATCTCCTTCACTTGTGGCCCAACATCTCCTTCACTTGTGACCCAACATCTCCTTCACTTCTGGTCCAACATCTCCTTCACATGTGGCCCAACATCTTCTTCACTTGTGATCCAACATCTCCTTCACTTGTGGCCCAACATCTCCTTCAGTTGTGACCCAACATCTCCTTCACTTGTGCTCCAACATCTCCTTCACTTGTGACCCAACATCTCCTTCACTTGTGGCCCAACATCTCCTTCACTTGTGACCCAACATCTCCTTCACTTGTGGCCCAACACCTCCTTCACCTCTGGTCCAACATCTACTTCACTTGTGACCCAACATCTCCTTCACTTGTGCTCCAACATCTCCTTCACTTGTGGTCCAACAACTCCTCCACTTGTGGTCCAACATCTCCTTCACTTGTGGTCCAACATCTTCTTCACTTTTGGTCCAACATCTCCTTCAATGTGACCCAAAATCTCCTTCACTTCTGGTCCAACATCTCCTTAGATGTGGCCCAACATCTCCTTCACTTGTGATCCGACATCCCCTTCACTTCTGGTCCAACATCTCCTTCACTTGTGACCCAACATCTCCTTCACTTGTGGCCCAACATCTCCTTTAATTGTGACCCAACATCTCCTTCACTTGTGGCCCAAGATCTCCTTCACCTCTGGTCCAACATCTCCTTCACTTGTGACCCAACATCTCCTTCACTTGTGCTCCAACATCTCCTTCATTTGTGGTCCAACAACTCCTTCACTTGTGGCCCAACATCTCCTTCACATGTGGCCCAACACCTCCTTCACATGTGTCCCAAGATCTCCTTCACTTGTGGCCCAACATCTCCTTCACTTCTGGTCCAACATCTCCTTCACTTGTGACCCAACATCTCCTTCACTTGTGACCCAACATCTCCTTCACCTGTGGTCCAACATCCCCTTCACTTGTGACCCAACATCTCCTTCACCATGGTCCAACATCTGCTTCACCTCTGGGCCAACATCTCCTTCACTTGTGACCCAACATCTCCTTCACTTGTGGCCCAACATCTCCTTCACTTGTGCCCCAACATCTCCTTCACTTGTGGTCCAACATCTCCTTCACTTGTGCCCCAAAATCCCCTTCACCTGTGGCCCAACATCTCCATCACTTGTGACCCAACATCTCCTTCACTTGTGGTCCAACATCTCCTTCAGTTGTGGTCCAACATCTCCTTCACATGTGGTCCAAAATCTCCTTCACTTGTGGCCCAACATCTCCTACACTTGTGGCCCAACATCTCCTTCACTTGTGGCCCAACATCTCCTTCACTTGTGGCCCAACATCTCCTTCACTTGTGGCCCAACATCTCCTTCACTTGTGGCCCAACATCTCCTTCACTTGTGGCCCAACATTTCCTTCACTTGTGACCCAACATCTCTTTCAGTTGTGACCCAACATCTCCTTCACTTGTCTTCCAACATCTCCTTCACTTGTCATCCAACATCTCCTTCACTTGTCATCCAACATCTCCTTCACTTGGGGTTCAACATCTCCTTCACTTGTGGCCCAACATCTCCTTCACTTATGGTCCAACATCTCCTTCACTTGTGTCCCAACATCTCCTTCACTTGTGGCCCAACATCTCCTTCACTTGTGGCCCAACATCTCCTTCACTTGTGGCCCAACATCTCCTTCACTTGTAACCCAACATCTCCTTCACTTCTGGTCCAACATCTCCTTCACATATGGCCCAACATCTTCTTCACTTGTGATCCAACATCTCCTTCACTAGTGGCCCAACGTCTCCTTCACTTGTGGTCCTGCAGCTCCTTCACTTATGACCCAACATCTGCTTCACTTCTGGTCCGACATCTCCTTCACTTGTGACCCAACATCTCCTTCACTTGTGGCCCAACATCTCCTTCACTTGTGACCCAACATCTCCTTCACTTGTGCTCCAACATCTCCTTCACTTGTGACCCAACATCTCCTTCACTTGTGGCCCAACATCTCCTTCACTTGTGACCCAACATCTCCTTCACTTGTGGCCCAACATCTCCTTCACCTCTGGTCCAACATCTCCTTCACTTGTGACCCAAGATCTCCTTCACTTGTGCTCCAACATCTCCTTCACTTGTGGTCCAACAACTCCTCCACTTGTGGTCCAACATCTCCTTCACTTGTGGTCCAACATCTTCTTCACTTTTGGTCCAACATCTCCTTCAATGTGACCCAACATCTCCTTCACTTCTGGTCCAACATCTCCTTAGATGTGGCCCAACATCTCCTTCACTTGTGATCTGACATCCCCTTCACTTCTGGTCCAACATCTCCTTCACTTGTGACCCAACATCTCCTTCACTTGTGGCCCAACATCTCCTTTAATTGTGACCCAACATCTCCTTCACTTGCCTTCCAACATCTCCTTCACTTGTCATCCAACATCTCCTTCACTTGTGGCCCAACATCTCCTTCACTTGGGGTTCAACATCTCCTTCACTTGTGACCCAACATCTCCTTCACTTGTGGTCCAACAACTCCTTCACTTGTGGCCCAACATCTCCTTCACATGTGACCCAACATCTCCTTCACATGTGGCCCAAGATCTCCTTCACTTGTAGCCCAAGATCTCCTTCACTTGTGGTCCTACAGCTCCTTCACTTGTGACCCAACATCTCCTTCACTTGTGGCCCAACATCTCCTTCACTTGTGACCCAACATCTCCTTCACTTGTGACCCAACATCTCCTTCACTTGTGCTCCAACATCTCCTTCACGTGTGGCCCTACATCTCCTTCACTTGTGATCCAACATCCCCTTCACCTGTGGTCCAACATACCATTCACTTGTGACCCAACATCTCCTTCACCTCTGGTCCAACATCTGCTTCACCTCTGGGCCAACATCTCCTTCACTTGTGACCCAAGATCTCCTTCACCTCTGGTCCAACATCTCCTTCACTTGTGACCCAACATCTCCTTCACTTGTGCTCCAACATCTCCTTCATTTGTGGTCCAACAACTCCTTCACTTGTGGCCCAACATCTCCTTCACTTGTGGCCCAACATCTCCTTCACTTGTAACCCAACATCTCCTTCACTTCTGGTCCAACATCTCCTTCACATATGGCCCAACATCTTCTTCACTTGTGATCCAACATCTCCTTCACTAGTGGCCCAACGTCTCCTTCACTTGTGGTCCTGCAGCTCCTTCACTTATGACCCAACATCTGCTTCACTTCTGGTCCGACATCTCCTTCACTTGTGACCCAACATCTCCTTCACTTGTGGCCCAACATCTCCTTCACTTGTGACCCAACATCTCCTTCACTTGTGCTCCAACATCTCCTTCACTTGTGACCCAACATCTCCTTCACTTGTGGCCCAACATCTCCTTCACTTGTGACCCAACATCTCCTTCACTTGTGGCCCAACATCTCCTTCACCTCTGGTCCAACATCTCCTTAGATGTGGCCCAACATCTCCTTCACTTGTGATCCGACATCCCCTTCACTTCTGGTCCAACATCTCCTTCACTTGTGACCCAACATCTCCTTCACTTGTGGCCCAAGATCTCCTTTAATTGTGACCCAAGATCTCCTTCACTTGCCTTCCAACATCTCCTTCACTTGTCATCCAACATCTCCTTCACTGGTGGCCCAACATCTCCTTCACTTGGGGTTCAAAATCTCCTTCACTTGTGGCCCAACATCTCCTTCACTTGTGGCCCAACATCTCCTTCACTTGTGGCCCAACATCTCCTTCACTTGTGGCCCAACATCTCCTTCACTTGTGGCCCAACATCTCCTTCACATGTGGCCCAACATCTTCTTCACTTGTGATCCAACATCTCCTTCACTTCTGGTCCAACATCTCCTTCACTTGTGGCCCAACACCTCCCTCACTTGTGGCCCAACATCTCCTTCACTTGTGGCCCAACATCTCCTTTACTTGTCATCCAAAATCTCCTTCACTTGTGGCCCAGCATCTCCTTCACTTGGGGTTCAACATCTCCTTCACTTGTGGCCCAACATCTCCTTCACATGTGGCCCAAGATCTCCTTCACTTGTGGCCCAACCTCTCCTTCACTTGTGGTCCTACAGCTCCTTCACTTGTGACCCAAACTCTGCTTCACCTCTGGTCGAACATCTCCTTCACTTGTGACCCAACATCTCCTTCGCTTGTGGCCCAACATCTCCTTCACTTGTGACCCAACATCTCCTTCACTTGTGGTCCAACAACTCCTTCACTTGTGGCCCAACATCTCCTTCACATGTGACCCAACATCTCCTTCACATGTGGCCCAAGATCTCCTTCACTTGTAGCCCAAGATCTCCTTCACTTGTGGTCCTACAGCTCCTTCACTTGTGACCCAACATCTCCTTCACTTGTGGCCCAACATCTCCTTCACTTGTGACCCAACATCTCCTTCACTTGTGACCCAACATCTCCTTCACTTGTGCTCCAACATCTCCTTCACGTGTGGCCCTACATCTCCTTCACTTGTGATCCAACATCCCCTTCACCTGTGGTCCAACATACCATTCACTTGTGACCCAACATCTCCTTCACCTCTGGTCCAACATCTGCTTCACCTCTGGGCCAACATCTCCTTCACTTGTGACCCAACATCTCCTTCACTTGTGGCCCAACATCTCCTTCACTTGTGGCCCAACATCTCCTTCACTTGTGACCCAACATCTCCTTCACTTCTGGTCCAACATCTCCTTCACATGTGGCCCAACATCTTCTTCACTTGTGATCCAACATCTCCTTCACTTGTGGCCCAACATCTCCTTCAGTTGTGACCCAACATCTCCTTCACTTGTGCTCCAACATCTCCTTCACTTGTGACCCAACATCTCCTTCACTTGTGGCCCAACATCTCCTTCACTTGTGACCCAACATCTCCTTCACTTGTGGCCCAACACCTCCTTCACCTCTGGTCCAACATCTACTTCACTTGTGACCCAACATCTCCTTCACTTGTGCTCCAACATCTCCTTCACTTGTGGTCCAACAACTCCTCCACTTGTGGTCCAACATCTCCTTCACTTGTGGTCCAACATCTTCTTCACTTTTGGTCCAACATCTCCTTCAATGTGACCCAAAATCTCCTTCACTTCTGGTCCAACATCTCCTTAGATGTGGCCCAACATCTCCTTCACTTGTGATCCGACATCCCCTTCACTTCTGGTCCAACATCTCCTTCACTTGTGACCCAACATCTCCTTCACTTGTGGCCCAACATCTCCTTTAATTGTGACCCAACATCTCCTTCACTTGTGGCCCAAGATCTCCTTCACCTCTGGTCCAACATCTCCTTCACTTGTGACCCAACATCTCCTTCACTTGTGCTCCAACATCTCCTTCATTTGTGGTCCAACAACTCCTTCACTTGTGGCCCAACATCTCCTTCACATGTGGCCCAACACCTCCTTCACATGTGGCCCAAGATCTCCTTCACTTGTGGCCCAACATCTCCTTCACTTCTGGTCCAACATCTCCTTCACTTGTGACCCAACATCTCCTTCACTTGTGACCCAACATCTCCTTCACCTGTGGTCCAACATCCCCTTCACTTGTGACCCAACATCTCCTTCACCATGGTCCAACATCTGCTTCACCTCTGGGCCAACATCTCCTTCACTTGTGACCCAACATCTCCTTCACTTGTGGCCCAACATCTCCTTCACTTGTGCCCCAACATCTCCTTCACTTGTGGTCCAACATCTCCTTCACTTGTGCCCCAAAATCCCCTTCACCTGTGGCCCAACATCTCCATCACTTGTGACCCAACATCTCCTTCACTTGTGGTCCAACATCTCCTTCAGTTGTGGTCCAACATCTCCTTCACATGTGGTCCAAAATCTCCTTCACTTGTGGCCCAACATCTCCTACACTTGTGGCCCAACATCTCCTTCACTTGTGGCCCAACATCTCCTTCACTTGTGGCCCAACATCTCCTTCACTTGTGGCCCAACATCTCCTTCACTTGTGGCCCAACATCTCCTTCACTTGTGGCCCAACATTTCCTTCACTTGTGACCCAACATCTCTTTCAGTTGTGACCCAACATCTCCTTCACTTGTCTTCCAACATCTCCTTCACTTGTCATCCAACATCTCCTTCACTTGTCATCCAACATCTCCTTCACTTGGGGTTCAACATCTCCTTCACTTGTGGCCCAACATCTCCTTCACTTATGGTCCAACATCTCCTTCACTTGTGTCCCAACATCTCCTTCACTTGTGGCCCAACATCTCCTTCACTTGTGGCCCAACATCTCCTTCACTTGTGGCCCAACATCTCCTTCACTTGTAACCCAACATCTCCTTCACTTCTGGTCCAACATCTCCTTCACATATGGCCCAACATCTTCTTCACTTGTGATCCAACATCTCCTTCACTAGTGGCCCAACGTCTCCTTCACTTGTGGTCCTGCAGCTCCTTCACTTATGACCCAACATCTGCTTCACTTCTGGTCCGACATCTCCTTCACTTGTGACCCAACATCTCCTTCACTTGTGGCCCAACATCTCCTTCACTTGTGACCCAACATCTCCTTCACTTGTGCTCCAACATCTCCTTCACTTGTGACCCAACATCTCCTTCACTTGTGGCCCAACATCTCCTTCACTTGTGACCCAACATCTCCTTCACTTGTGGCCCAACATCTCCTTCACCTCTGGTCCAACATCTCCTTCACTTGTGACCCAAGATCTCCTTCACTTGTGCTCCAACATCTCCTTCACTTGTGGTCCAACAACTCCTCCACTTGTGGTCCAACATCTCCTTCACTTGTGGTCCAACATCTTCTTCACTTTTGGTCCAACATCTCCTTCAATGTGACCCAACATCTCCTTCACTTCTGGTCCAACATCTCCTTAGATGTGGCCCAACATCTCCTTCACTTGTGATCTGACATCCCCTTCACTTCTGGTCCAACATCTCCTTCACTTGTGACCCAACATCTCCTTCACTTGTGGCCCAACATCTCCTTTAATTGTGACCCAACATCTCCTTCACTTGCCTTCCAACATCTCCTTCACTTGTCATCCAACATCTCCTTCACTTGTGGCCCAACATCTCCTTCACTTGGGGTTCAACATCTCCTTCACTTGTGACCCAACATCTCCTTCACTTGTGGTCCAACAACTCCTTCACTTGTGGCCCAACATCTCCTTCACATGTGACCCAACATCTCCTTCACATGTGGCCCAAGATCTCCTTCACTTGTAGCCCAAGATCTCCTTCACTTGTGGTCCTACAGCTCCTTCACTTGTGACCCAACATCTCCTTCACTTGTGGCCCAACATCTCCTTCACTTGTGACCCAACATCTCCTTCACTTGTGACCCAACATCTCCTTCACTTGTGCTCCAACATCTCCTTCACGTGTGGCCCTACATCTCCTTCACTTGTGATCCAACATCCCCTTCACCTGTGGTCCAACATACCATTCACTTGTGACCCAACATCTCCTTCACCTCTGGTCCAACATCTGCTTCACCTCTGGGCCAACATCTCCTTCAATTGTGACCCAAGATCTCCTTCACCTCTGGTCCAACATCTCCTTCACTTGTGACCCAACATCTCCTTCACTTGTGCTCCAACATCTCCTTCATTTGTGGTCCAACAACTCCTTCACTTGTGGCCCAACATCTCCTTCACATGTGGCCCAACACCTCCTTCACATGTGGCCCAAGATCTCCTTCACTTGTGGCCCAACATCTCCTTCACTTCTGGTCCAACATCTCCTTCACTTGTGACCCAACATCTCCTTCACTTGTGACCCAACATCTCCTTCACCTGTGGTCCAACATCCCCTTCACTTGTGACCCAACATCTCCTTCACCATGGTCCAACATCTGCTTCACCTCTGGGCCAACATCTCCTTCACTTGTGACCCAACATCTCCTTCACTTGTGGCCCAACATCTCCTTCACTTGTGCCCCAACATCTCCTTCACTTGTGGTCCAACATCTCCTTCACTTGTGCCCCAAAATCCCCTTCACCTGTGGCCCAACATCTCCATCACTTGTGACCCAACATCTCCTTCACTTGTGGTCCAACATCTCCTTCAGTTGTGGTCCAACATCTCCTTCACATGTGGTCCAAAATCTCCTTCACTTGTGGCCCAACATCTCCTACACTTGTGGCCCAACATCTCCTTCACTTGTGGCCCAACATCTCCTTCACTTGTGGCCCAACATCTCCTTCACTTGTGGCCCAACATCTCCTTCACTTGTGGCCCAACATCTCCTTCACTTGTGGCCCAACATTTCCTTCACTTGTGACCCAACATCTCTTTCAGTTGTGACCCAACATCTCCTTCACTTGTCTTCCAACATCTCCTTCACTTGTCATCCAACATCTCCTTCACTTGTCATCCAACATCTCCTTCACTTGGGGTTCAACATCTCCTTCACTTGTGGCCCAACATCTCCTTCACTTATGGTCCAACATCTCCTTCACTTGTGTCCCAACATCTCCTTCACTTGTCGCCCAACATCTCCTTCACTTGTGGCCCAACATCTCCTTCACTTGTGGCCCAACATCTCCTTCACTTGTAACCCAACATCTCCTTCACTTCTGGTCCAACATCTCCTTCACATATGGCCCAACATCTTCTTCACTTGTGATCCAACATCTCCTTCACTAGTGGCCCAACGTCTCCTTCACTTGTGGTCCTGCAGCTCCTTCACTTATGACCCAACATCTGCTTCACTTCTGGTCCGACATCTCCTTCACTTGTGACCCAACATCTCCTTCACTTGTGGCCCAACATCTCCTTCACTTGTGACCCAACATCTCCTTCACTTGTGCTCCAACATCTCCTTCACTTGTGACCCAACATCTCCTTCACTTGTGGCCCAACATCTCCTTCACTTGTGACCCAACATCTCCTTCACTTGTGGCCCAACATCTCCTTCACCTCTGGTCCAACATCTCCTTCACTTGTGACCCAAGATCTCCTTCACTTGTGCTCCAACATCTCCTTCACTTGTGGTCCAACAACTCCTCCACTTGTGGTCCAACATCTCCTTCACTTGTGGTCCAACATCTTCTTCACTTTTGGTCCAACATCTCCTTCAATGTGACCCAACATCTCCTTCACTTCTGGTCCAACATCTCCTTAGATGTGGCCCAACATCTCCTTCACTTGTGATCTGACATCCCCTTCACTTCTGGTCCAACATCTCCTTCACTTGTGACCCAACATCTCCTTCACTTGTGGCCCAACATCTCCTTTAATTGTGACCCAACATCTCCTTCACTTGCCTTCCAACATCTCCTTCACTTGTCATCCAACATCTCCTTCACTTGTGGCCCAACATCTCCTTCACTTGGGGTTCAACATCTCCTTCACTTGTGACCCAACATCTCCTTCACTTGTGGTCCAACAACTCCTTCACTTGTGGCCCAACATCTCCTTCACATGTGACCCAACATCTCCTTCACATGTGGCCCAAGATCTCCTTCACTTGTAGCCCAAGATCTCCTTCACTTGTGGTCCTACAGCTCCTTCACTTGTGACCCAACATCTCCTTCACTTGTGGCCCAACATCTCCTTCACTTGTGACCCAACATCTCCTTCACTTGTGACCCAACATCTCCTTCACTTGTGCTCCAACATCTCCTTCACGTGTGGCCCTACATCTCCTTCACTTGTGATCCAACATCCCCTTCACCTGTGGTCCAACATACCATTCACTTGTGACCCAACATCTCCTTCACCTCTGGTCCAACATCTGCTTCACCTCTGGGCCAACATCTCCTTCACTTGTGACCCAACATCTCCTTCACTTGTGGCCCAACATCTCCTTCACTTGTGGCCCAACATCTCCTTCACTTGTGACCCAACATCTCCTTCACTTCTGGTCCAACATCTCCTTCACATGTGGCCCAACATCTTCTTCACTTGTGATCCAACATCTCCTTCACTTGTGGCCCAACATCTCCTTCAGTTGTGACCCAACATCTCCTTCACTTGTGCTCCAACATCTCCTTCACTTGTGACCCAACATCTCCTTCACTTGTGGCCCAACATCTCCTTCACTTGTGACCCAACATCTCCTTCACTTGTGGCCCAACACCTCCTTCACCTCTGGTCCAACAT
Source organism: Somniosus microcephalus (assembly GCF_052327205.1). NCBI lineage: Eukaryota > Metazoa > Chordata > Chondrichthyes > Squaliformes > Somniosidae > Somniosus > Somniosus microcephalus. Next base: position 128,359,377 of record NC_140994.1, read on the forward strand.
CTACTTCACTTGTGACCCAACATCTCCTTCACTTGTGCTCCAACATCTCCTTCACTTGTGGTCCAACAACTCCTCCACTTGTGGTCCAACATCTCCTTCACTTGTGGTCCAACATCTTCTTCACTTTTGGTCCAACATCTCCTTCAATGTGACCCAAAATCTCCTTCACTTCTGGTCCAACATCTCCTTAGATGTGGCCCAACATCTCCTTCACTTGTGATCCGACATCCCCTTCACTTCTGGTCCAACATCTCCTTCACTTGTGACCCAACATCTCCTTCACTTGTGGCCCAACATCTCCTTTAATTGTGACCCAACATCTCCTTCACTTGTGGCCCAAGATCTCCTTCACCTCTGGTCCAACATCTCCTTCACTTGTGACCCAACATCTCCTTCACTTGTGCTCCAACATCTCCTTCATTTGTGGTCCAACAACTCCTTCACTTGTGGCCCAACATCTCCTTCACATGTGGCCCAACACCTCCTTCACATGTGGCCCAAGATCTCCTTCACTTGTGGCCCAACATCTCCTTCACTTGTGGTCCTACAGCTCCTTCACTTGTGACCCAACATCTGCTTCACTTCTGGTCGAACATCTCCTTCACTTGTGACCCAACATCTCCTTCACTTGTGGCCCAACATCTCCTTCACTTGTGACCCAACATCTCCTTCACTTGTGCTCCAACTTCTCCTTCACTTGTGACCCAACATCTCCTTCACTTGTGCTCCAACATCTCCTTCACTTCTGGTCCAACATCTCCTTCACTTGTGACCCAACATCTCCTTCACTTGTGACCCAACATCTCCTTCACCTGTGGTCCAACATCCCCTTCACTTGTGACCCAACATCTCCTTCACCATGGTCCAACATCTGCTTCACCTCTGGGCCAACATCTCCTTCACTTGTGACCCAACATCTCCTTCACTTGTGGCCCAACATCTCCTTCACTTGTGCCCCAACATCTCCTTCACTTGTGGTCCAACATCTCCTTCACTTGTGCCCCAAAATCCCCTTCACCTGTGGCCCAACATCTCCATCACTTGTGACCCAACATCTCCTTCACTTGTGGTCCAACATCTCCTTCAGTTGTGGTCCAACATCTCCTTCACATGTGGTCCAAAATCTCCTTCACTTGTGGCCCAACATCTCCTACACTTGTGGCCCAACATCTCCTTCACTTGTGGCCCAACATCTCCTTCACTTGTGGCCCAACATCTCCTTCACTTGTGGCCCAACATCTCCTTCACTTGTGGCCCAACATCTCCTTCACTTGTGGCCCAACATTTCCTTCACTTGTGACCCAACATCTCTTTCAGTTGTGACCCAACATCTCCTTCACTTGTCTTCCAACATCTCCTTCACTTGTCATCCAACATCTCCTTCACTTGTCATCCAACATCTCCTTCACTTGGGGTTCAACATCTCCTTCACTTGTGGCCCAACATCTCCTTCACTTATGGTCCAACATCTCCTTCACTTGTGTCCCAACATCTCCTTCACTTGTGGCCCAACATCTCCTTCACTTGTGGCCCAACATCTCCTTCACTTGTGGCCCAACATCTCCTTCACTTGTAACCCAACATCTCCTTCACTTCTGGTCCAACATCTCCTTCACATATGGCCCAACATCTTCTTCACTTGTGATCCAACATCTCCTTCACTAGTGGCCCAACGTCTCCTTCACTTGTGGTCCTGCAGCTCCTTCACTTATGACCCAACATCTGCTTCACTTCTGGTCCGACATCTCCTTCACTTGTGACCCAACATCTCCTTCACTTGTGGCCCAACATCTCCTTCACTTGTGACCCAACATCTCCTTCACTTGTGCTCCAACATCTCCTTCACTTGTGACCCAACATCTCCTTCACTTGTGGCCCAACATCTCCTTCACTTCTGACCCAACATCTCCTTCACTTGTGGCCCAACATCTCCTTCACCTCTGGTCCAACATCTCCTTCACTTGTGACCCAAGATCTCCTTCACTTGTGCTCCAACATCTCCTTCACTTGTGGTCCAACAACTCCTCCACTTGTGGTCCAACATCTCCTTCACTTGTGGTCCAACATCTTCTTCACTTTTGGTCCAACAACTCCTTCAATGTGACCCAACATCTCCTTCACTTCTGGTCCAACATCTCCTTAGATGTGGCCCAACATCTCCTTCACTTGTGATCTGACATCCCCTTCACTTCTGGTCCAACATCTCCTTCACTTGTGACCCAACATCTCCTTCACTTGTGGCCCAACATCTCCTTTAATTGTGACCCAACATCTCCTTCACTTGCCTTCCAACATCTCCTTCACTTGTCATCCAACATCTCCTTCACTTGTGGCCCAACATCTCCTTCACTTGGGGTTCAACATCTCCTTCACTTGTGGCCCAACATCTCCTTCACTTGTGGCCCAACATCTCCTTCACTTGTGGCCCAACATCTCCTTCACTTGTGGCCCAACATCTCCTTCACATGTGGCCCAACATCTTCTTCACTTGTGATCCAACATCTCCTTCACTTGTGACCCAACATCTCCTTCACTTGTGCTCCAACATCTCCTTCACTTGTGACCCAACATCTCCTTCACTTGTGACCCAACATCTCCTTCACTTGTGGCCCAACATCTCCTTCACCTCTGGTCCAACATCTCCTTCACTTGTGACCCAACATCTCCTTCACTTGTGCTCCAACATCTCCTTCACTTGTGGTCCAACAACTCCTTCACTTGTGGCCCAACATCTCCTTCACCTGTGGTCCAACATCCCCTTCACTTGTGACCCAACATCTCCTTCACTTGTGGCCCAACATCTCCTTCACTTGTGGTCCTACAGCTCCTTCACTTGTGACCCAACATCTCCTTCACTTGTGGCCCAACATCTCCTTCACTTCTGACCCAACATCTCCTTCACTTGTGACCCAACATCTCCTTCACTTGTGCTCCAACATCTCCTTCACGTGTGGCCCAACATCTCCTTCACTTGTGGTCCAACATCCCCTTCACTTCTGGTCCAACATCTCCTTCACTTGTGACCCAACATCTCCTTCACTTGTGACCCAACATCTCCTTCACCTGTGGTCCAACATTCCCTTCACTTGTGACCCAACATCTCCTTCACCTCTGGTCCAACATCTGCTTCACCTCTGGGCCAACATCTCCTTCACTTGTGGCCCAACATCTCCTTCACTTGTGGCCCAACATCTCCTTCACTTGTGGCCCAACATCTCCTTCACTTGTGACCCAACATCTCTTTCAGTTGTGACCCAACATCTCCTTCACTTGTCTTCCAACATCTCCTTCACTTGTCATCCAACATCTCCTTCACTTGTCATCCAACATCTCCTTCACTTGGGGTTCAAGATCTCCTTCACTTGTGGCCCAACATCTCCTTCACTTGTGGTCCAACATCTCCTTCACTTGTGGCCCAACATCTCCTTCACTTGTGACCCAACATCTCCTTCCCTTCTGGTCCAACATCTCCTTCACATGTGGCCCAACATCTTCTTCACTTGTGATCCAACATCTCCTTCACTTGTGGCCCAACATCTCCTTCAGTTGTGACCCAACATCTCCTTCACTTGTGCTCCAACATCTTTTTCACTTGTGACCCAACATCTCCTTCACTTGTGGCCCAACATCTCCTTCACTTGTGACCCAACATCTCCTTCACTTGTGGCCCAACATCTCCTTCACCTCTGGTCCAACATCTCCTTCACTTGTGACCCAACATCTCCTTCACTTGTGCTCCTACATCTCCTTCACTTGTGGTCCAACAACTCCTCCACTTGTGGTCCAACATCTCCTTCACTTGTGGTCCAACATCTTCTTCACTTTTGGTCCAACATCTCCTTCAATGTGACCCAACATCTCCTTCACTTGTGGCCCAACATCTCCTTCACTTGTGGCCCAACATCTCCTTCACTTGTGGCCCAACATCTCCTTCACATGTGGCCCAACATCTCCTTAGATGTGGCCCAACATCTCCTTCACTTGTGATCCGACATCCCCTTCACTTCTGGTCCAACATCTCCTTCACTTGTGACCCAACATCTCCTTCACTTGTGGCCCAACATCTCCTTTAATTGTGACCCAACATCTCCTTCACTTGCCTTCCAACATCTCCTTCACTTGTCATCCAACATCTCCTTCACTGGTGGCCCAACATCTCCTTCACTTGGAGTTCAACATCTCCTTCACTTGTGGCCCAACATCTCCTTCACTTGTGGCCCAACATCTCCTTCACTTGTGGCCCAACATCTCCTTCACTTGTGGCCCAACATCTCCTTCACATGTGGCCCAACATCTTCTTCACTTGTGATCCAACATCTCCTTCACTTCTAGTCCAACATCTCCTTCACTTGTGGCCCAACACCTCCCTCACTTGTGGCCCAACATCTCCTTCACTTGTGGCCCAACATCTCCTTTACTTGTCATCCAAAATCTCCTTCACTTGTGGCCCAGCATCTCCTTAACTTGGGGTTCAACATCTCCTTCACTTGTGGCCCAACATCTCCTTCACATGTGGCCCAAGATCTCCTTCACTTGTGACCCAACCTCTCCTTCACTTGTGGTCCTACAGCTCCTTCACTTGTGACCCAACCTCTGCTTCACTTCGGGTCGAACATCTCCTTCACTTGTGACCCAACATCTCCTTCACTTGTGGCCCAACATCTCCTTCACTTGTGACCCAACATCTCCTTCACTTGTGGCCCAACATCTCCTTCACTTGTGACCCAACATCTACTTCACTTGTGCTCCAACATCTCCTTCACTTGTGACCCAACATCTCCTTCACTTGTGACCCAACATCTCCTTCACTTGTGGCCCAACATCTCCTTCACCTCTTGTGCAACATCTCCTTCACTTGTGACCCAACATCTCCTTCACTTGAGACCCAACATCTCCTTCACTTGTGCTCCAACATCTCCTTCACGTGTGGCCCAACATCTCCTTCACTTGTGATCCAACATCCCCTTCACTTCTGGTCCAACATCTCCTTCACTTGTGACCCAACATCTCCTTCACTTATGACCCAACATCTCCTTCACCTGTGGTCCAACATTCCCTTCACTTGTGGCCCAACATGTTCTTCACTTGTGATCCAACATCTCCTTCACTTCTGGTCCAACAACTCCTTCACTTGTGGCCCAACATCTCCTTCACCTGTGGTCCAACATCCCCTTCACTTGTGACCCAACATCTCCTTCACTTGTGGCCCAACATCTCCTTCACTTGTGGTCCTACAGCTCCTTCACTTGTGACCCAACATCTCCTTCACTTGTGGCCCAACATCTCCTTCACTTCTGACCCAACATCTCCTTCACTTGTGACCCAACATCTCCTTCACTTGTGCTCCAACATCTCCTTCACGTGTGGCCCAACATCTCCTTCACTTGTGGTCCAACATCCCCTTCACTTCTGGTCCAACATCTCCTTCACTTGTGACCCAACATCTCCTTCACTTGTGACCCAACATCTCCTTCACCTGTGGTCCAACATTCCCTTCACTTGTGACCCAACATCTCCTTCACCTCTGGTCCAACATCTGCTTCACCTCTGGGCCAACATCTCCTTCACTTGTGGCCCAACATCTCCTTCACTTGTGGCCCAACATCTCCTTCACTTGTGGCCCAACATCTCCTTCACTTGTGACCCAACATCTCTTTCAGTTGTGACCCAACATCTCCTTCACTTGTCTTCCAACATCTCCTTCACTTGTCATCCAACATCTCCTTCACTTGTCATCCAACATCTCCTTCACTTGGGGTTCAAGATCTCCTTCACTTGTGGCCCAACATCTCCTTCACTTGTGGTCCAACATCTCCTTCACTTGTGGCCCAACATCTCCTTCACTTGTGACCCAACATCTCCTTCCCTTCTGGTCCAACATCTCCTTCACATGTGGCCCAACATCTTCTTCACTTGTGATCCAACATCTCCTTCACTTGTGGCCCAACATCTCCTTCAGTTGTGACCCAACATCTCCTTCACTTGTGCTCCAACATCTTTTTCACTTGTGACCCAACATCTCCTTCACTTGTGGCCCAACATCTCCTTCACTTGTGACCCAACATCTCCTTCACTTGTGGCCCAACATCTCCTTCACCTCTGGTCCAACATCTCCTTCACTTGTGACCCAACATCTCCTTCACTTGTGCTCCTACATCTCCTTCACTTGTGGTCCAACAACTCCTCCACTTGTGGTCCAACATCTCCTTCACTTGTGGTCCAACATCTTCTTCACTTTTGGTCCAACATCTCCTTCAATGTGACCCAACATCTCCTTCACTTGTGGCCCAACATCTCCTTCACTTGTGGCCCAACATCTCCTTCACTTGTGGCCCAACATCTCCTTCACATGTGGCCCAACATCTCCTTAGATGTGGCCCAACATCTCCTTCACTTGTGATCCGACATCCCCTTCACTTCTGGTCCAACATCTCCTTCACTTGTGACCCAACATCTCCTTCACTTGTGGCCCAACATCTCCTTTAATTGTGACCCAACATCTCCTTCACTTGCCTTCCAACATCTCCTTCACTTGTCATCCAACATCTCCTTCACTGGTGGCCCAACATCTCCTTCACTTGGAGTTCAACATCTCCTTCACTTGTGGCCCAACATCTCCTTCACTTGTGGCCCAACATCTCCTTCACTTGTGGCCCAACATCTCCTTCACTTGTGGCCCAACATCTCCTTCACATGTGGCCCAACATCTTCTTCACTTGTGATCCAACATCTCCTTCACTTCTAGTCCAACATCTCCTTCACTTGTGGCCCAACACCTCCCTCACTTGTGGCCCAACATCTCCTTCACTTGTGGCCCAACATCTCCTTTACTTGTCATCCAAAATCTCCTTCACTTGTGGCCCAGCATCTCCTTCACTTGGGGTTCAACATCTCCTTCACTTGTGGCCCAACATCTCCTTCACATGTGGCCCAAGATCTCCTTCACTTGTGACCCAACCTCTCCTTCACTTGTGGTCCTACAGCTCCTTCACTTGTGACCCAACCTCTGCTTCACTTCGGGTCGAACATCTCCTTCACTTGTGACCCAACATCTCCTTCACTTGTGGCCCAACATCTCCTTCACTTGTGACCCAACATCTCCTTCACTTGTGGCCCAACATCTCCTTCACTTGTGACCCAACATCTACTTCACTTGTGCTCCAACATCTCCTTCACTTGTGACCCAACATCTCCTTCACTTGTGACCCAACATCTCCTTCACTTGTGGCCCAACATCTCCTTCACCTCTTGTGCAACATCTCCTTCACTTGTGACCCAACATCTCCTTCACTTGAGACCCAACATCTCCTTCACTTGTGCTCCAACATCTCCTTCACGTGTGGCCCAACATCTCCTTCACTTGTGATCCAACATCCCCTTCACTTCTGGTCCAACATCTCCTTCACTTGTGACCCAACATCTCCTTCACTTATGACCCAACATCTCCTTCACCTGTGGTCCAACATTCCCTTCACTTGTGGCCCAACATGTTCTTCACTTGTGATCCAACATCTCCTTCACTTCTGGTCCAACATCTCCTTCACTTGTGGCCCAACATCTCCTTCACCTCTGGTCCAAAATCTCCTTCACTTGTGACCCAACATCTCCTTCACTTGTGCTCCAACATCTCCTTCACTTGTGGTCCAACATCTCCTTCACTTGTGATCCAACATCTCCTTCACTTGTGCTCCAACATCTCCTTCACTTGTGACCCAACATCTCCTTCACTTGTGACCCAACATCTCCTTCACTTGTGGCCCAAGATCTCCTTCACCTCTGGTCCAACATCTCCTTCACTTGTGACCCAACATCTCCTTCACTTGTGCTCCAACATCTCCTTCACTTGTGGTCCAACAACTCCTTCACTTGTGGCCCAACATCTCCTTCACATGTGGCCCAACATCTCCTTCACATGTGGCCCAAGATCTCCTTCACTTGTGGCCCAACATCTCCTTCACTTGTGGTCCTACAGCTCCTTCACTTGTGACCCAACATCTGCTTCACTTCTGGTCGAAAATCTCCTTCACTTGTGACCCAACATCTCCTTCACTTGTGGCCCAACATCTCCTTCACTTGTGACCCAACATCTCCTTCACTTGTGCTCCAACTTCTCCTTCACTTGTGACCCAACATCTCCTTCACTTGTGCTCCAACATCTCCTTCACTTCTGGTCCAACATCTCCTTCACTTGTGACCCAACATCTCCTTCACTTGTGACCCAACATCTCCTTCACCTGTGGTCCAACATCCCCTACACTTGTGACCCAACATCTCCTTCACCTCTGGTCCAACATCTGCTTCACCTCTGGGCCAACATCTCCTTCACTTGTGACCCAACATCTCCTTCACTTGTGGCCCAACATCTACTTCACTTGTGCCCCAACATCTCCTTCACTTGTGGTCCAACATCTCCTTCACTTGTGCCCCAAAATCCCCTTCACTTGTGGCCCAACATCTCCATCACTTGTGACCCAACATCTCCTTCACTTGTGGTCCAACATCTACTTCAGTTGTGGTCCAACATCTCCTTCACTTGTGGTCCAACATCTCCTTCACTTGTGGCCCATCATCTCCTTCACTTGTGGCCCAACATCTCCTTCACTTGTGGCCCAACATCTCCTTCACTTGTGGCCCAACATCTCCTTCACTTGTGGCCCAACATTTCCTTCACTTGTGACCCAACATCTCTTTCAGTTGTGACCCAACATCTCCTTCACTTGTCTTCCAACATCTCCTTCACTTGTCATCCAACATCTCCTTCACTTGTCATCCAACATCTCCTTCACTTGGGGTTCAACATCTCCTTCACATGTGGCCCAACATCTCCTTCACTTGTGGTCCAACATCTCCTTCACTTGTGTCCCAACATCTCCTTCACTTGTGGCCCAACATCTCCTTCACTTGTGGCCCAACATCTCCTTCACTTGTGGCCCAACATCTCCTTCACTTGTAACCCAACATCTCCTTCACTTCTGGTCCAACATCTCCTTCACACGTGGCCCAACATCTTCTTCACTTGTGATCCAACATCTCCTTCACTTGTGGCCCAACATCTCCTTCACTTGTGGTCCTACAGCTCCTTCACTTATGATCCAACATCTGCTTCACTTCTGGTCCGACATCTCCTTCACTTGTGACCCAACATCTCCTTCACTTGTGGCCCAACATCTCCTTCACTTGTGACCCAACATCTCCTTCACTTGTGCTCCAACATCTCCTTCACTTGTGACCCAACATCTCCTTCACTTGTGGCCCGACATCTCCTTCACTTGTGGCCCAACATCTCCTTCACTTGTGGCCCAACATCTCCTTCACCTCTGGTCCAACATCTCCTTCACTTGTGACCCAAGATCTCCTTCACTTGTGCTCCAACATCTCCTTCACTTGTGGTCCAACAACTCCTCCACTTGTGGTCCAACATCTCCTTCACTTGTGGTCCAACATCTTCTTCACTTTTGGTCCAACATCTCCTTCAATGTGACCCAACATCTCCTTCACTTCTGGTCCAACATCTCCTTAGATGTGGCCCAACATCTCCTTCACTTGTGATCTGACATCCCCTTCACTTCTGGTCCAACATCTCCTTCACTTGTGACCCAACATCTCCTTCACTTGTGGCCGAACATCTCCTTCACTTGTGCCCCAAAATCCCCTTCACTTGTGGCCCAACATCTCCATCACTTGTGACCCAACATCTCCTTCACTTGTGGTCCAACATCTCCTTCAGTTGTGGTCCAACATCTCCTTCACTTGTGGTCCAACATCTCCTTCACTTGTGGCCCAACATCTCCTTCACTTGTGGCCCAACATCTCCTTCACTTGCCTTCCAACATCTCCTTCACTTGTCATCCAACAACTCCATCACTTGTGACCCAACATCTCCTTCACTTGTGGTCCAACATCTCCTTCAGTTGTGGTCCAACATCTCCTTTACTTGTCATCCAAAATCTCCTTCACTTGTGGCCCAACATCTCCTTCACTTGTGACCCAACATCTCCTTCACTTGTGGCCCAACATCTCCTTCACTTGTGACCCAACATCTACTTCACTTGTGCTCCAACATCTCCTTCACTTGTGACCCAACATCTCCTTCACTTGTGACCCAACATCTCCTTCACTTGTGGCCCAACATCTCCTTCACCTCTTGTGCAACATCTCCTTCACTTGTGACCCAACATCTCCTTCACTTGAGACCCAACATCTCCTTCACTTGTGCTCCAACATCTCCTTCACGTGTGGCCCAACATCTCCTTCACTTGTGATCCAACATCCCCTTCACTTCTGGTCCAACATCTCCTTCACTTGTGACCCAACATCTCCTTCACTTGTGACCCAACATCTCCTTCACCTGTGGTCCAACATTCCCTTCACTTGTGGCCCAACATCTTCTTCACTTGTGATCCAACATCTCCTTCACTTCTGGTCCAACATCTCCTTCACTTGTGGCCCAACATCTCCTTCACCTCTGGTCCAAAATCTCCTTCACTTGTGACCCAACATCTCCTTCACTTGTGCTCCAACATCTCCTTCACTTGTGGTCCAACATCTCCTTCACTTGTGATCCAACATCTCCTTCACTTGTGCTCCAACATCTCCTTCACTTGTGACCCAACATCTCCTTCACTTGTGACCCAACATCTCCTTCACTTGTGGTCCAACATCCCCTTCACTTCTGGTCCAACATCTCCTTCACTTGTGACCCAACATCTCCTTCACTTGTGACCCAACATCTCCTTCACCTGTGGTCCAACATTCCCTTCACTTGTGACCCAACATCTCCTTCACCTCTGGTCCAACATCTGCTTCACCTCTGGGCCAACATCTCCTTCACTTGTGGCCCAACATCTCCTTCACTTGTGGCCCAACATCTCCTTCACTTGTGGCCCAACATCTCCTTCACTTGTGACCCAACATCTCTTTCAGTTGTGACCCAACATCTCCTTCACTTGTCTTCCAACATCTCCTTCACTTGTCATCCAACATCTCCTTCACTTGTCATCCAACATCTCCTTCACTTGGGGTTCAAGATCTCCTTCACTTGTGGCCCAACATCTCCTTCACTTGTGGTCCAACATCTCCTTCACTTGTGGCCCAACATCTCCTTCACTTGTGACCCAACATCTCCTTCCCTTCTGGTCCAACATCTCCTTCACATGTGGCCCAACATCTTCTTCACTTGTGATCCAACATCTCCTTCACTTGTGGCCCAACATCTCCTTCAGTTGTGACCCAACATCTCCTTCACTTGTGCTCCAACATCTTTTTCACTTGTGACCCAACATCTCCTTCACTTGTGGCCCAACATCTCCTTCACTTGTGACCCAACATCTCCTTCACTTGTGGCCCAACATCTCCTTCACCTCTGGTCCAACATCTCCTTCACTTGTGACCCAACATCTCCTTCACTTGTGCTCCTACATCTCCTTCACTTGTGGTCCAACAACTCCTCCACTTGTGGTCCAACATCTCCTTCACTTGTGGTCCAACATCTTCTTCACTTTTGGTCCAACATCTCCTTCAATGTGACCCAACATCTCCTTCACTTGTGGCCCAACATCTCCTTCACTTGTGGCCCAACATCTCCTTCACTTGTGGCCCAACATCTCCTTCACATGTGGCCCAACATCTCCTTAGATGTGGCCCAACATCTCCTTCACTTGTGATCCGACATCCCCTTCACTTCTGGTCCAACATCTCCTTCACTTGTGACCCAACATCTCCTTCACTTGTGGCCCAACATCTCCTTTAATTGTGACCCAACATCTCCTTCACTTGCCTTCCAACATCTCCTTCACTTGTCATCCAACATCTCCTTCACTGGTGGCCCAACATCTCCTTCACTTGGAGTTCAACATCTCCTTCACTTGTGGCCCAACATCTCCTTCACTTGTGGCCCAACATCTCCTTCACTTGTGGCCCAACATCTCCTTCACTTGTGGCCCAACATCTCCTTCACATGTGGCCCAACATCTTCTTCACTTGTGATCCAACATCTCCTTCACTTCTAGTCCAACATCTCCTTCACTTGTGGCCCAACACCTCCCTCACTTGTGGCCCAACATCTCCTTCACTTGTGGCCCAACATCTCCTTTACTTGTCATCCAAAATCTCCTTCACTTGTGGCCCAGCATCTCCTTCACTTGGGGTTCAACATCTCCTTCACTTGTGGCCCAACATCTCCTTCACATGTGGCCCAAGATCTCCTTCACTTGTGACCCAACCTCTCCTTCACTTGTGGTCCTACAGCTCCTTCACTTGTGACCCAACCTCTGCTTCACTTCGGGTCGAACATCTCCTTCACTTGTGACCCAACATCTCCTTCACTTGTGGCCCAACATCTCCTTCACTTGTGACCCAACATCTCCTTCACTTGTGGCCCAACATCTCCTTCACTTGTGACCCAACATCTACTTCACTTGTGCTCCAACATCTCCTTCACTTGTGACCCAACATCTCCTTCACTTGTGACCCAACATCTCCTTCACTTGTGGCCCAACATCTCCTTCACCTCTTGTGCAACATCTCCTTCACTTGTGACCCAACATCTCCTTCACTTGAGACCCAACATCTCCTTCACTTGTGCTCCAACATCTCCTTCACGTGTGGCCCAACATCTCCTTCACTTGTGATCCAACATCCCCTTCACTTCTGGTCCAACATCTCCTTCACTTGTGACCCAACATCTCCTTCACTTATGACCCAACATCTCCTTCACCTGTGGTCCAACATTCCCTTCACTTGTGGCCCAACATGTTCTTCACTTGTGATCCAACATCTCCTTCACTTCTGGTCCAACATCTCCTTCACTTGTGGCCCAACATCTCCTTCACCTCTGGTCCAAAATCTCCTTCACTTGTGACCCAACATCTCCTTCACTTGTGCTCCAACATCTCCTTCACTTGTGGTCCAACATCTCCTTCACTTGTGATCCAACATCTCCTTCACTTGTGCTCCAACATCTCCTTCACTTGTGACCCAACATCTCCTTCACTTGTGACCCAACATCTCCTTCACTTGTGGCCCAAGATCTCCTTCACCTCTGGTCCAACATCTCCTTCACTTGTGACCCAACATCTCCTTCACTTGTGCTCCAACATCTCCTTCACTTGTGGTCCAACAACTCCTTCACTTGTGGCCCAACATCTCCTTCACATGTGGCCCAACATCTCCTTCACATGTGGCCCAAGATCTCCTTCACTTGTGGCCCAACATCTCCTTCACTTGTGGTCCTACAGCTCCTTCACTTGTGACCCAACATCTGCTTCACTTCTGGTCGAAAATCTCCTTCACTTGTGACCCAACATCTCCTTCACTTGTGGCCCAACATCTCCTTCACTTGTGACCCAACATCTCCTTCACTTGTGCTCCAACTTCTCCTTCACTTGTGACCCAACATCTCCTTCACTTGTGCTCCAACATCTCCTTCACTTCTGGTCCAACATCTCCTTCACTTGTGACCCAACATCTCCTTCACTTGTGACCCAACATCTCCTTCACCTGTGGTCCAACATCCCCTACACTTGTGACCCAACATCTCCTTCACCTCTGGTCCAACATCTGCTTCACCTCTGGGCCAACATCTCCTTCACTTGTGACCCAACATCTCCTTCACTTGTGGCCCAACATCTACTTCACTTGTGCCCCAACATCTCCTTCACTTGTGGTCCAACATCTCCTTCACTTGTGCCCCAAAATCCCCTTCACTTGTGGCCCAACATCTCCATCACTTGTGACCCAACATCTCCTTCACTTGTGGTCCAACATCTACTTCAGTTGTGGTCCAACATCTCCTTCACTTGTGGTCCAACATCTCCTTCACTTGTGGCCCATCATCTCCTTCACTTGTGGCCCAACATCTCCTTCACTTGTGGCCCAACATCTCCTTCACTTGTGGCCCAACATCTCCTTCACTTGTGGCCCAACATTTCCTTCACTTGTGACCCAACATCTCTTTCAGTTGTGACCCAACATCTCCTTCACTTGTCTTCCAACATCTCCTTCACTTGTCATCCAACATCTCCTTCACTTGTCATCCAACATCTCCTTCACTTGGGGTTCAACATCTCCTTCACATGTGGCCCAACATCTCCTTCACTTGTGGTCCAACATCTCCTTCACTTGTGTCCCAACATCTCCTTCACTTGTGGCCCAACATCTCCTTCACTTGTGGCCCAACATCTCCTTCACTTGTGGCCCAACATCTCCTTCACTTGTAACCCAACATCTCCTTCACTTCTGGTCCAACATCTCCTTCACACGTGGCCCAACATCTTCTTCACTTGTGATCCAACATCTCCTTCACTTGTGGCCCAACATCTCCTTCACTTGTGGTCCTACAGCTCCTTCACTTATGATCCAACATCTGCTTCACTTCTGGTCCGACATCTCCTTCACTTGTGACCCAACATCTCCTTCACTTGTGGCCCAACATCTCCTTCACTTGTGACCCAACATCTCCTTCACTTGTGCTCCAACATCTCCTTCACTTGTGACCCAACATCTCCTTCACTTGTGGCCCGACATCTCCTTCACTTGTGGCCCAACATCTCCTTCACTTGTGGCCCAACATCTCCTTCACCTCTGGTCCAACATCTCCTTCACTTGTGACCCAAGATCTCCTTCACTTGTGCTCCAACATCTCCTTCACTTGTGGTCCAACAACTCCTCCACTTGTGGTCCAACATCTCCTTCACTTGTGGTCCAACATCTTCTTCACTTTTGGTCCAACATCTCCTTCAATGTGACCCAACATCTCCTTCACTTCTGGTCCAACATCTCCTTAGATGTGGCCCAACATCTCCTTCACTTGTGATCTGACATCCCCTTCACTTCTGGTCCAACATCTCCTTCACTTGTGACCCAACATCTCCTTCACTTGTGGCCGAACATCTCCTTCACTTGTGCCCCAAAATCCCCTTCACTTGTGGCCCAACATCTCCATCACTTGTGACCCAACATCTCCTTCACTTGTGGTCCAACATCTCCTTCAGTTGTGGTCCAACATCTCCTTCACTTGTGGTCCAACATCTCCTTCACTTGTGGCCCAACATCTCCTTCACTTGTGGCCCAACATCTCCTTCACTTGCCTTCCAACATCTCCTTCACTTGTCATCCAACAACTCCATCACTTGTGACCCAACATCTCCTTCACTTGTGGTCCAACATCTCCTTCAGTTGTGGTCCAACATCTCCTTTACTTGTCATCCAAAATCTCCTTCACTTGTGGCCCAACATCTCCTTCACTTGTGACCCAACATCTCCTTCACTTGTGGCCCAACATCTCCTTCACTTGTGACCCAACATCTACTTCACTTGTGCTCCAACATCTCCTTCACTTGTGACCCAACATCTCCTTCACTTGTGACCCAACATCTCCTTCACTTGTGGCCCAACATCTCCTTCACCTCTTGTGCAACATCTCCTTCACTTGTGACCCAACATCTCCTTCACTTGAGACCCAACATCTCCTTCACTTGTGCTCCAACATCTCCTTCACGTGTGGCCCAACATCTCCTTCACTTGTGATCCAACATCCCCTTCACTTCTGGTCCAACATCTCCTTCACTTGTGACCCAACATCTCCTTCACTTGTGACCCAACATCTCCTTCACCTGTGGTCCAACATTCCCTTCACTTGTGGCCCAACATCTTCTTCACTTGTGATCCAACATCTCCTTCACTTCTGGTCCAACATCTCCTTCACTTGTGGCCCAACATCTCCTTCACCTCTGGTCCAAAATCTCCTTCACTTGTGACCCAACATCTCCTTCACTTGTGCTCCAACATCTCCTTCACTTGTGGTCCAACATCTCCTTCACTTGTGATCCAACATCTCCTTCACTTGTGCTCCAACATCTCCTTCACTTGTGACCCAACATCTCCTTCACTTGTGACCCAACATCTCCTTCACTTGTGGCCCAAGATCTCCTTCACCTCTGGTCCAACATCTCCTTCACTTGTGACCCAACATCTCCTTCACTTGTGCTCCAACATCTCCTTCACTTGTGGTCCAACAACTCCTTCACTTGTGGCCCAACATCTCCTTCACATGTGGCCCAACATCTCCTTCACATGTGGCCCAAGATCTCCTTCACTTGTGGCCCAACATCTCCTTCACTTGTGGTCCTACAGCTCCTTCACTTGTGACCCAACATCTGCTTCACTTCTGGTCGAAAATCTCCTTCACTTGTGACCCAACATCTCCTTCACTTGTGGCCCAACATCTCCTTCACTTGTGACCCAACATCTCCTTCACTTGTGCTCCAACTTCTCCTTCACTTGTGACCCAACATCTCCTTCACTTGTGCTCCAACATCTCCTTCACTTCTGGTCCAACATCTCCTTCACTTGTGACCCAACATCTCCTTCACTTGTGACCCAACATCTCCTTCACCTGTGGTCCAACATCCCCTACACTTGTGACCCAACATCTCCTTCACCTCTGGTCCAACATCTGCTTCACCTCTGGGCCAACATCTCCTTCACTTGTGACCCAACATCTCCTTCACTTGTGGCCCAACATCTACTTCACTTGTGCCCCAACATCTCCTTCACTTGTGGTCCAACATCTCCTTCACTTGTGCCCCAAAATCCCCTTCACTTGTGGCCCAACATCTCCATCACTTGTGACCCAACATCTCCTTCACTTGTGGTCCAACATCTACTTCAGTTGTGGTCCAACATCTCCTTCACTTGTGGTCCAACATCTCCTTCACTTGTGGCCCATCATCTCCTTCACTTGTGGCCCAACATCTCCTTCACTTGTGGCCCAACATCTCCTTCACTTGTGGCCCAACATCTCCTTCACTTGTGGCCCAACATTTCCTTCACTTGTGACCCAACATCTCTTTCAGTTGTGACCCAACATCTCCTTCACTTGTCTTCCAACATCTCCTTCACTTGTCATCCAACATCTCCTTCACTTGTCATCCAACATCTCCTTCACTTGGGGTTCAACATCTCCTTCACATGTGGCCCAACATCTCCTTCACTTGTGGTCCAACATCTCCTTCACTTGTGTCCCAACATCTCCTTCACTTGTGGCCCAACATCTCCTTCACTTGTGGCCCAACATCTCCTTCACTTGTGGCCCAACATCTCCTTCACTTGTAACCCAACATCTCCTTCACTTCTGGTCCAACATCTCCTTCACACGTGGCCCAACATCTTCTTCACTTGTGATCCAACATCTCCTTCACTTGTGGCCCAACATCTCCTTCACTTGTGGTCCTACAGCTCCTTCACTTATGATCCAACATCTGCTTCACTTCTGGTCCGACATCTCCTTCACTTGTGACCCAACATCTCCTTCACTTGTGGCCCAACATCTCTTTCACTTGTGACCCAACATCTCCTTCACTTGTGCTCCAACATCTCCTTCACTTGTGACCCAACATCTCCTTCACTTGTGGCCCGACATCTCCTTCACTTTTGGCCCAACATCTCCTTCACTTGTGGCCCAACATCTCCTTCACCTCTGGTCCAACATCTCCTTCACTTGTGACCCAAGATCTCCTTCACTTGTGCTCCAACATCTCCTTCACTTGTGGTCCAACAACTCCTCCACTTGTGGTCCAACATCTCCTTCACTTGTGGTCCAACATCTTCTTCACTTTTGGTCCAACATCTCCTTCAATGTGACCCAACATCTCCTTCACTTCTGGTCCAACATCTCCTTAGATGTGGCCCAACATCTCCTTCACTTGTGATCTGACATCCCCTTCACTTCTGGTCCAACATCTCCTTCACTTGTGACCCAACATCTCCTTCACTTGTGGCCGAACATCTCCTTCACTTGTGCCCCAAAATCCCCTTCACTTGTGGCCCAACATCTCCATCACTTGTGACCCAACATCTCCTTCACTTGTGGTCCAACATCTCCTTCAGTTGTGGTCCAACATCTCCTTCACTTGTGGTCCAACATCTCCTTCACTTGTGGCCCAACATCTCCTTCACTTGTGGCCCAACATCTCCTTCACTTGCCTTCCAACATCTCCTTCACTTGTCATCCAACAACTCCATCACTTGTGACCCAACATCTCCTTCACTTGTGGTCCAACATCTCCTTCAGTTGTGGTCCAACATCTCCTTTACTTGTCATCCAAAATCTCCTTCACTTGTGGCCCAACCTCTCCTTCACTTGTGGTCCTATAGCTCCTTCACTTGTGACCCAACATCTGCTTCACTTCTGGTTGAACATCTCCTTCACTTGTGGCCCAACATCTCCTTCACTTGTGCTCCAACATCTCCTTCACTTGTGACCCAACATCTCCTTCACTTGTGCTCCAACATCTCCTTCACTTGTGACCCAACATCTCCTTCACTTGTGACCCAACATCTCCTTCACTTGTGGCCCAACATCTCCTTCACCTCTGGTCCAACATCTCCTTCACTTGTGACCCAACATCTCCTTCACTTGTGCTCCAACATCTCCTTCACTTGTGGTCCAACAACTCCTTCACTTGTGGCCCAACATCTCCTTCACCTGTGGTCCAACATCCCCTTCACTTGTGACCCAACATCTCCTTCACTTGTGGCCCAACATCTCCTTCACTTGTGGTCCTACAGCTCCTTCACTTGTGACCCAACATCTCCTTCACTTGTGGCCCAACATCTCCTTCACTTGTGACCCAACATCTCCTTCACTTGTGACCCAACATCTCCTTCACTTGTGCTCCAACATCTCCTTCACGTGTGGCCCAACATCTCCTTCACTTGTGATCCAACATCCCCTTCACTTCTGGTCCAACATCTCCTTCACTTGTGACCCAACATCTCCTTCACTTGTGACCCAACATCTCCTTCACCTGTGGTCCAACATTCCCTTCACTTGTGACCCAACATCTCCTTCACCTCTGGTCCAACATCTGCTTCACCTCTGGGCCAACATCTCCTTCACTTGTGGCCCAACATCTCCTTCACTTGTGGCCCAACATCTCCTTCACTTGTGGCCCAACATTTCCTTCACTTGTGACCCAACATCTCTTTCAGTTGTGACCCAACATCTTCTTCACTTGTGATCCAACATCTCCTTCACTTGTGGCCCAACATCTCCTTCACTTGTGGTCCTACAGCTCCTTCACTTATGATCCAACATCTGCTTCACTTCTGGTCCGACATCTCTTTCACTTGTGACCCAACATCTCCTTCACTTGTGGCCCAACATCTCCTTCACTTGTGACCCAACATCTCCTTCACTTGTGCTCCAACATCTCCTTCACTTGTGACCCAACATCTCCTTCACTTGTGGCCCGACATCTCCTTCACTTGTGGCCCAACATCTCCTTCACTTGTGGCCCAACATCTCCTTCACCTCTGGTCCAACATCTCCTTCACTTGTGACCCAAGATCTCCTTCACTTGTGCTCCAACATCTCCTTCACTTGTGGTCCAACAACTCCTCCACTTGTGGTCCAACATCTCCTTCACTTGTGGTCCAACATCTTCTTCACTTTTGGTCCAACATCTCCTTCAATGTGACCCAACATCTCCTTCACTTCTGGTCCAACATCTCCTTAGATGTGGCCCAACATCTCCTTCACTTGTGATCTGACATCCCCTTCACTTCTGGTCCAACATCTCCTTCACTTGTGACCCAACATCTCCTTCACTTGTGGCCGAACATCTCCTTCACTTGTGCCCCAAAATCCCCTTCACTTGTGGCCCAACATCTCCATCACTTGTGACCCAACATCTCCTTCACTTGTGGTCCAACATCTCCTTCAGTTGTGGTCCAACATCTCCTTCACTTGTGGTCCAACATCTCCTTCACTTGTGGCCCAACATCTCCTTCACTTGTGGCCCAACATCTCCTTCACTTGCCTTCCAACATCTCCTTCACTTGTCATCCAACAACTCCATCACTTGTGACCCAACATCTCCTTCACTTGTGGTCCAACATCTCCTTCAGTTGTGGTCCAACATCTCCTTTACTTGTCATCCAAAATCTCCTTCACTTGTGGCCCAACATCTCCTTCATTTGGGGTTCAACATCTCCTTCACTTGTGGCGCAACATCTCCTTCACATGTGGCCCAAGATCTCCTTCACTTGTGGCCCAACCTCTCCTTCACTTGTGGTCCTATAGCTCCTTCACTTGTGACCCAACATCTGCTTCACTTCTGGTTGAACATCTCCTTCACTTGTGGCCCAACATCTCCTTCACTTGTGCTCCAACATCTCCTTCACTTGTGACCCAACATCTCCTTCACTTGTGCTCCAACATCTCCTTCACTTGTGACCCAACATCTCCTTCACTTGTGACCCAACATCTCCTTCACTTGTGGCCCAACATCTCCTTCACCTCTGGTCCAACATCTCCTTCACTTGTGACCCAACATCTCCTTCACTTGTGCTCCAACATCTCCTTCACTTGTGGTCCAACAACTCCTTCACTTGTGGCCCAACATCTCCTTCACTTGTCATCCAACATCTCCTTCACTTGGGGTTCAAAATCTCCTTCACTTGTGGCCCAACATCTCCTTCACTTGTGGCCCAACATCTCCTTCACTTGTGGCCCAACATCTCCTTCACTTGTGACCCAACATCTCCTTCACTTGTGGCCCAACATCTCCTTCACATGTGGCCCAACATCTTCTTCACTTGTGATCCAACATCTCCTTCACTTGTGGCCCAACATCTCCTTCAGTTGTGACCCAACATCTCCTTCACTTGTGCTCCAACATCTCCTTCACTTGTGACCCAACATCTCCTTCACTTGTGGCCCAACATCTCCTTCACTTGTGGCCCAACATCTCCTTCACTTGTGGCCCAACATCTCCTTCACTTGTGGCCCAACATCTCCTTCACATGTGGCCCAACATCTTCTTCACTTGTGATCCAACATCTCCTTCACTTCTGGTCCAACATCTCCTTCACTTGTGGCCCAACACCTCCCACACTTGTGGCCCAACATCTCCTTCACTTGTGGCCCAACATCTCCTTTACTTGTCATCCAAAATCTCCTTCACTTGTGGCCCAGCATCTCCTTCACTTGGGGTTCAACATCTCCTTCACTTGTGGCCCAACATCTCCTTCACATGTGGCCCAAGATCTCCTTCACTTGTGGCCCAACCTCTCCTTCACTTGTGGTCCTACAGCTCCTTCACTTGTGACCCAAACTCTGCTTCACCTCTGGTCGAACATCTCCTTCACTTGTGACCCAACATCTCCTTCACTTGTGGCCCAACATCTCCTTCACTTGTGAGCCAACATCTCCTTCACTTGTGGTCCAACAACTCCTTCACTTCTGGTCCAACATCTCCTTCACATGTGGCCCAACATCTTCTTCACTTGTGATCCAACATCTCCTTCACTTGTGGCCCAACATCTCCTTCAGTTGTGACCCAACATCTCCTTCACTTGTGCTCCAACATCTCCTTCACTTGTGACCCAACATCTCCTTCACTTGTGGCCCAACATCTCCTTCACTTGTGACCCAACATCTCCTTCACTTGTGGCCCAACATCTCCTTCACCTCTGGTCCAACATCTCCTTCACTTGTGACCCAACATCTCCTTCACTTGTGCTCCAACATCTCCTTCACTTGCGGTCCAACAACTCCTCCACTTGTGGTCCAACATCTCCTTCACTTGTGGTCCAACATCTTCTTCACTTTTGGTCCAACATCTCCTTCAATGTGACCCAACATCTCCTTCACTTCTGGTCCAACATCTCCTTAGATGTGGCCCAACATCTCCTTCACTTGTGATCCGACATCCCCTTCACTTCTGGTCCAACATCTCCTTCACTTGTGACCCAACATCTCCTTCACTTGTGGCCCAACATCTCCTTCACCTCTGGTCCAACATCTCCTTCACTTGTGACCCAACATCTCCTTCACTTTTGCTCCAACATCTCCTTCACTTGTGGTCCAACAACTCCTCCACTTGTGGTCCAACATCTCCTTCACTTGTGGTCCAACATCTTCTTCACTTTTGGTCCAACATCTCCTTCAATGTGACCCAACATCTCCTTCACTTCTGGTCCAACATCTCCTTAGATGTGGCCCAGCATCTCCTTCACTTGTGATCCGACATCCCCTTCACTTCTGGTCCAACATCTCCTTCACTTGTGACCCAACATCTCCTTCACTTGTGGCCCAACATCTCCTTTAATTGTGACCCAACATCTCCTTCACTTGCCTTCCAACATCTCCTTCACTTGTCATCCAACATCTCCTTCACTGGTGGCCCAACATCTCCTTCACTTGGGGTTCAACATCTCCTTCACTTGTGGCCCAACATCTCCTTCACTTGTGGCCCAACATCTCCTTCACTTGTGTCCCAACATCTCCTTCACTTTTGGCCCAACATCTCCTTCACTTGTGGCCCAACATCTCCTTCACATGTGGCCCAACATCTTCTTCACTTGTGATCCAACATCTCCTTCACTTCTGGTCCAACATCTCCTTCACATGTGGCCCAACATCTTCTTCACTTGTGATCCAACATCTCCTTCACTTGTGGCCCAACATCTCCTTCACTTGTGGTCCTACAGCTCCTTCACTTATGACCCAACATCTGCTTCACTTCTGGTCCGACATCTCCTTCACTTGTGACCCAACATCTCCTTCACTTGTGGCCCAACATCTCCTTCACTTGTGACCCAACATCTCCTTCACTTGTGGCCCGACATCTCCTTCACTTGTGACCCAACATCTCCTTCACTTGTGGCCCAACATCTCCTTCACCTCTGGTCCAACATCTCCTTCACTTGTGACCCAAGATCTCCTTCACTTGTGCTCCAACATCTCCTTCACTTGTGGTCCAACAACTCCTCCACTTGTGGTCCAACATCTCCTTCACTTGTGGTCCAACATCTTCTTCACCTTTGGTCCAACATCTCCTTCAATGTGACCCAACATCTCCTTCACTTCTGGTCCAACATCTCCTTAGATGTGGCCCAACATCTCCTTCACTTGTGATCTGACATCCCCTTCACTTCTGGTCCAACATCTCCTTCACTTGTGGCCCAACATCTCCTTCACTTGTGGCCC
Organism: Somniosus microcephalus; assembly: GCF_052327205.1. Classification (NCBI taxonomy): domain Eukaryota; kingdom Metazoa; phylum Chordata; class Chondrichthyes; order Squaliformes; family Somniosidae; genus Somniosus; species Somniosus microcephalus. Next base: position 128,382,370 of record NC_140994.1, read on the forward strand.
AACATCTCCTTCACATGTGCCCCAACATCTTCTTTACTTGTGATCCAACATCTCCTTCACTTCTGGTCCAACATCTCCTTCACTTGTGGCCCAACACCTCCCTCACTTGTGGCCCAACATCTCCTTCACTTGTGGCCCAACATCTCCTTTACTTGTCATCCAAAATCTCCTTCACTTGTGGCCCAGCATCTCCTTCACTTGGGGTTCAACATCTCCTTCACTTGTGGCCCAACATCTCCTTCACATGTGGCCCAAGACCTCCTTCACTTGTGGCCCAACCTCTCCTTCACTTGTGGTCCTACAGCTCCTTCACTTGTGACCCAACCTCTGCTTCACTTCTGGTCGAACATCTCCTTCACTTGTGACCCAACATCTCCTTCACTTGTGGCCCAACATCTCCTTCACTTGTGACCCAACATCTCCTTCACTTGTGCTCCAACATCTCCTTCACTTGTGACCCAACATCTCCTTCTCTTGTGACCCAACATCTCCTTCACTTGTGGCCCAACATCTCCTTCACCTCTGGTGCAACATCTCCTTCACTTGTGACCCAACATCTCCTTCACTTGTGCTGCAACATCTCCTTCACTTCTGGTGCAACAAATCCTTCACTTGTGGCCCAACATCTCCTTCACATGTGGCCCAACATCTCCTTCACATGTGGCCCAAGATCTCCTTCACTTGTAGCCCAACATCTCCTTCACTTGTGGTCCTACAGCTCCTTCACTTGTGACCCAACATCTCCTTCACTTGTGACCCAACATCTCCTTCACTTGTGACCCAACATCTCCTTCACTTGTGCTCCAGCATCTCCTTCACGTGTGGCCCAGCATCTCCTTCACTTGTGATCCAAAATCCCCTTCACTTCTGGTCCAACATCTCCTTCACTTGTGACCCAACATCTCCTTCACTTGTGACCCAACATCTCCTTCACCTGTGGTCCAACATACTTTTCACTTGTGACCCAACATCTCCTTCACCTCTGGTCCAACATCTGCTTCACCTCTGGGCCAACATCTCCTTCACTTGTGACCCAACATCTCCTTCACTTGTGGCCCAACATCTCCTTCACTTGTGGGCCAACATCTCCTTCACTTGTGACCCAACATCTCCTTCACTTCTGGTCCAACATCTCCTTCACATGTGGCCCAACATCTTCTTCACTTGTGATCCAGCATCTCCTTCACTTGTGGCCCAACATCTCCTTCAGTTGTGACCCAACATTTCCTTCACTTGTGCTCCAACATCTTCACTTGTGACCCAACACCTCCTTCACTTGTGGCCCAACATCTCCTTCACTTGTGACCCAACATCTCCTTCACTTGTGGCCCAACACCTCCTTCACCTCTGGTCCAACATCTCCTTCACTTGTGACCCAACATCTCCTTCACTTGTGCTCCAACATCTCCTTCACTTGTGGTCCAACAACTCCTCCACTTGTGGTTCAACATCTCCTTCACTTGTGGTCCAACATCTTCTTCACTTTTGGTCCAACATCTCCTTCAATGTGACCCAACATCTCCTTCACTTCTGGTCCAACATCTCCTTAGATGTGGCCCAACATCTCCTTCACTTGTGATCCGACATCCCCTTCACTTCTGGTCCAACAGCTCCTTCACTTGTGACTCAACATCTCCTTCACTTATGGCCCAACATCTCCTTTAATTGTGACCCAACATCTCCTTCACTTGCCTTCCAACATCTCCTTCACTTGTCATCCAACATCTCCTTCACTTGTGGCCCAACATCTCCTTCACTTGGGGTTCAACATCTCCTTCACTTGTGGCCCAACATCTCCTTCACTTGTGGCCCAACATCTCCTTCACTTGTGGCCCAACATCTCCTTCACTTGTGGCCCAACATCTCCTTCACTTGTGGCCCAACATCTCCTTCACATGTGGCCCAACATCTTCTTCACTTGTGATCCAACATCTCCTTCACTTCTGGTCCAACATCTCCTTCACTTGTGGCCCAAAAGCTCCCTCACTTGTGGCCCAACATCTCCTTCACTTGTGGCCCAACATCTCCTTTACTTGTCATCCAAAATCTCCTTCACTTGTGGCCCAGCATCTCCTTCACATGGGGTTCAACATCTCCTTCACTTGTGGCCCAACATCTCCTTCACATGTGGCCCAAGATCTCCTTCACTTGTGGCCCAACCTCTCCTTCACTTGTGGTCCTACAGCTCCTTCACTTGTGACCCAACATCTCCTTCACTTGTGCTCCAACATCTCCTTCACTTGTGACCCAACATCTCCTTCACTTGTGACCCAACATCTCCTTCACTTGTGGCCCAACATCTCCTTCACCTCTGGTGCAACATCTCCTTCACTTGTCTTCCAACATCTCCTTCACTTGTGCTCCAACATCTCCTTCACTTGTGGTCCAACAACTCCTTCACTTGTGGCCCAACATCTCCTTCACATGTGGCCCAACATCTCCTTCACATGTGGCCCAAGATCTCCTTCACTTGTAGCCCAACATCTCCTTCACTTGTGGGCCTACAGCTCCTTCACTTGTGACCCAACATCTCCTTCACTTGTGGCCCAACATCTCCTTCACTTGTGACCCAACATCTCCTTCACTTGTGACCCAACATCTCTTTCACTTGTGCTCCAACATCTCCTTCACGTGTGGCCCAACATCTCCTTCACTTGTGATCCAACATCCCCTTCACTTCTGGTCCAACATCTCCTTCACTTGTGACCCAACATCTCCTTCACTTGTGACCCAACATCTCCTTCACCTGTGGTCCAACATACCTTTCACTTGTGACCCAACATCTCCTTCACCTCTGGTCCAACATCTGCTTCACCTCTGGGCCAACATCTCCTTCACTTGTGACCCAACATCTCCTTCACTTGTGGCCCAACATCTCCTTCACTTGTGGCCCAACATCTCCTTCACTTGTGACCCAACATCTCCTTCACTTCTGGTCCAACATCTCCTTCACATGTGGCCCAACATCTCCTTCAGTTGTGACCCAACATCTCCTTCACTTGTGCTCCAACATCTCCTTCACTTGTGACCCAACACCTCCTTAACTTGTGGCCCAACATCTCCTTCACTTGTGACCCAACATCTCCTTCACTTGTAGCCCAACACCTCCTTCACCTCTGGTCCAACATCTCCTTCACTTGTGACCCAACATCTCCTTCACTTGTGCTCCAACATCTCCTTCACTTGTGGTCCAACAACTCCTCTACTTGTGGTTCAACATCTCCTTCACTTGTGGTCCAACATCTTCTTCACTTTTGGTCCAACATCTCCTTCAATGTGACCCAACATCTCCTTCACTTCTGGTCCAACATCTCCTTAGATGTGGCCCAATATTTCCGTCACTTGTGATCCGACATCCCCTTCACTTCTGGTCCAACATCTCCTTCACTTGTGACCCAACATCTCCTTCACTTATGGCCCAACATCTCCTTTAATTGTGACCCAACATCTCCTTCACTTGCCTTCCAACATCTCCTTCACTTGTCATCCAACATCTCCTTCACTTGTGGCCCAACATCTCCTTCACTTGGGGTTCAACATCTCCTTCACTTGTGGCCCAACATCTCCTTCACTTGTGGCCCAACATCTCCTTCACTTGTGGCCCAACATCTCCTTCACTTGTGGCCCAACATCTCCTTCACTTGTGGCCCAACATCTCCTTCACATGTGGCCCAACATGTTCTTCACTTGTGATCCAACATCTCCTTCACTTCTGGTCCAACATCTCCTTCACTTGTGGCCGAAAAGCTCCCTCACTTGTGGCCCAACATCTCCTTCACTTGTGGCCCAACATCTCCTTTACTTGTCATCCAAAATCTCCTTCACTTGTGGCCCAGCATCTCCTTCACTTGGCGTTCAACATCTCCTTCACTTGTGGCCCAACATCTCCTTCACATGTGGCCCAAGATCTCCTTCACTTGTGGCCCAACCTCTCCTTCACTTGTGGTCCTACAGCTCCTTCACTTGTGACCCAACCTCTGCTTCACTTCTGGTCGAACATCTCCTTCACTTGTGACCCAACATCTCCTTCACTTGTGGCCCAACATCTCCTTCACTTGTGACCCAACATCTCCTTCACTTGTGCTCCAACATCTCCTTCACTTGTGACCCAACATCTCCTTCACTTGTGACCCAACATCTCCTTCACTTGTGGCCCAACATCTCCTTCACCTCTGGTCCAACATCTCCTTCACTTGTGACCCAACATCTCCTTCACTTGTGGCCCAACATCTCCTTCACATGTGGCCCAACATCTCCTTCACATGTGGCCCAAGATCTCCTTCACTTGTAGCCCAACATCTCCTTCACTTGTGGTCCTACAGCTCCTTCACTTGCGACCCAACATCTCCTTCACTTGTGGCCCAACATCTCTTTCACTTGTGACCCAACATCTCCTTCACTTGTGACCCAACATCTCCTTCACTTGTGCTCCAACATCCCCTTCACTTCTGGTCCAACATCTCCTTCACTTGTTACCCAACATCTCCTTCACTTGTGGCCCAACATCTCCTTCACATGTGGCCCAACATCTTCTTCACTTGTGATCCAACATCTCCTTCACTTGTGGCCCAACATCTCCTTCACTTGTGGTCCTACAGCTCCTTCACTTATGACCCAACATCTGCTTCACTTCTGGTCCGACATCTCCTTCACTTGTGACCCAACATCTCCTTCACCTGTGGTCCAACATACCTTTCACTTGTGACCCAACATCTCCTTCACCTCTGGTCCAACATCTGCTTCACCTCTGGGCGAACATCTCCTTCACTTGTGACCCAACATCTCCTTCACTTGTGGTCCAACATCTCCTTCACTTGTGCCCCAAAATCCCCTTCACTTGTGGCCCAACATCTCCTTCACTTGTGGTCCAACATCTCCTTCAGTTGTGGTCCAACATCTCCTTCACTTGTGGTCCAACATCTCCTTCACTTGTGGCCCAACCTCTCCTTCACTTGTGGCCCAACATCTCCTTCACTTGTGGCCCAACATCTCCTTCACTTGTGGCCCAACATCTCCTTCACTTGTGGCCCAACATCTCCTTCACTTGTGGCCCAACATCTCCTTCACTTGTGGCCCAACATCTCCTTCACTTGTGGCCCAACATCTCCTTCACTTGTGACCCAACATCTCCTTCACTTGTAACCCAACATCTCCTTCACTTGTGCTCCAACATCTCCTTCACTTGTGGCCCAACATCTCCTTCACTTGTGACCCAACATCTCCTTCACTTCTGGTCCAACATCTCCTTCACATGTGGCCCAACATCTTCTTCACTTGTGATCCAACATCTCCTTCACTTGTGGCCCAACATCTCCTTCACTTGTGGTCCTACAGCTCCTTCACTTATGACCCAACATCTGCTTCACTTCTGGTCCGACATCTCCTTCACTTGTGACCCAACATCTCCTTCACTTGTGGTCCAACATCTCCTTCACTTGTGGTCCAACATCTTCTTCACTTTTGGTCCAACATCTACTTCAATGTGACCCAACATCTCCTTCACTTCTGGTCCAACATCTCCTTAGATGTGGCCCACCATCTCCTTCACTTGCCTTCCAACATCTCCTTCACATTTCATCCAACATCTCCTTGACTTGTGGCCCAACATCTCCTTCACTTGGGATTCAACATCTCCTTCACTTGTGGCCCAACATCTCCTTCACTTGTGGCGCAACATCTCCTTCACTTGTGGCCCAACATCTCCTTCACTTGTGGCCCAACATCTCCTTCACTTGTGGCCCAACATCTCCTTCACATGTGGCCCAACATCTTCTTCACTTGTGATCCAACATCTCCTTCACTTCTGGTCCAACATTTCCTTCACTTGTGGCCCAACATCTCCTTCACTTGTTGCCCAACATCTCCTTCACTTGTTGCCCAACATCTCCTTCACTTGTGGCCCAACATCTCCTTCACTTGTGACCCAACATCTCCTTCACTTGTGACCCAACATCTCCTTCACTTGTGCTCCAACATCTCACTTGTGGCCCAACATCTCCTTCACTTGTGACCCAACATCTCCTTCACTTGTGATCCAACATCTCCTTCACTTCTGGTCCAACATCTCCTTAGATGTGGCCCAACATCTCCTTCACTTGTGATCCGACATCCCCTTTACTTCTGGTCCAACATCTCCTTCACTTGTGGCCCATCATCTCCTTTAATTGTGACCCAACATCTCCTTCACTTGCCTTCCAACATCTCCTTCACTTGTCATCCAAAATCTCCTTCACTTGTGGCCCAACATCTCCTTCACTTGGGGTTCAACATCTCCTTCACTTGTGGCCCAACATCTCCTTCACTTGTGGCCCAACATCTCTTTCACTTGTGGCCCAACATCTTCTTCACTTGTGATCCAACATTTCCTTCACTTCTGGTCCAACATCTCCTTCACTGGTGGCCCAACATCTCCCTCACTTGTGGCCCAACATGTCCTTCACTTGTGGCCCAACATCTCCTTTACTTGTCATCCAAAATCTCCTTCACTTGTGGCCAAACATCTCCTTCACTTGGGGTTCAACATCTCCTTCACTTGTGGCCCAACATCTCCTTCACATGTGGCCCAACATCTTCTTCACTTGTGATCCAACATTTCCTTCACTTCTGCTCCAACATCTCCTTCACTGGTGGCCCAACATCTCCCTCACTTGTGGCTCAACATGTCCTTCACTTGTGGCCCAACATCTCCTTTACTTGTCATCCAAAATCTCCTTCACTTGTGGCCAAACATCTCCTTCACTTGGGGTTCAACATCTCCTTCACTTGTGGCCCAACATCTCCTTCACATGTGGCCCAAGATCTCCTTCACTTGTGGCCCAACCACTCCTTCACTTGTGGTCCTACAGCTCCTTCACTTGTGACCCAACATCTGCTTCACTTCTGGTTGAACATCTCCTTCACTTGTGACCCAACATCTCCTTCACTTGTGGCCCAACATCTCCTTCACTTGTGACCCAACATCTCCTTCACTTGTGACCCAACATCTCCTTCACTTGTGCTCCAACATCTCCTTCACTTGTGGCCCAACATCTCCTTCACTTGTGACCCAACATCTCCTTCACTTCTGGTCCAACATCTCCTTCACATGTGGCCCAACATCTTCTTCACTTGTGATCCAACATCTCCTTCACTTGTGGCCCAACATCTCCTTCACTTGTGGTCCTACAGCTCCTTCACTTATGACCCAACATCTGCTTCACTTCTGGTCCGACATCTCCTTCACTTGTGACCCAACATCTCCTTCACTTGTGGTCCAACATCTCCTTCACTTGTGGTCCAACATCTTCTACACTTTTGGTCCAACATCTACTTCAATGTGACCCAACATCTCCTTCACTTCTGGTCCAACATCTCCTTCGATGTGGCCCACCATCTCCTTCACTTGCCTGCCAACATCTCCTTCACTTTTCATCCAACATCTCCTTGACTTGTGGCCCAACATCTCCTTCACTTGGGGTTCAACATCTCCTTCACTTGTGGCCCAACATCTCCTTCACTTGTGGCCCAACATCTCCTTCACTTGTGGCCCAACATCTCCTTCACTTTTGGCCCAACATCTCCTTCACTTGTGGCCCAACATCTCCTTCACATGTGGCCCAACATCTTCTTCACTTGTGATCCAACATCTCCTTCACTTCTGGTCCAACATCTCCTTCACTTGTGGCCCAACATCTCCTTCACTTGTTGCCCAACATCTCCTTCACTTGTGGCCCAACATCTCCTTCACTTGTGGCCCAACATCTCCTTCACTTGTGACCCAACATCTCCTTCACTTGTGACCCAACATCTCCTTCACTTGTGCTCCAACATCTCCTTCACTTGTGGCCCAACATCTCCTTCACTTGTGACCCAACATCTCCTTCACTTGTGATCCAACATCTCCTTCACTTCTGGTCCAACATCTCCTTAGATGTGGCCCAACATCTCCTTCACTTGTGATCCGACATCCCCTTCACTTCTGGACCAACATCTCCTTCACTTGTGACCCAACATCTCCTTCACTTGCGGCCCAACATCTCCTTTAATTGTGACCCAACATCTCCTTCACTTGCCTTCCAACATCTCCTTCACTTGTCATCCAACATCTCCTTCACTTGTGGCCCAACATCTCCTTCACTTGTGGCCCAACATCTCCTTCACTTGTGGCCCAACATCTCCTTCACATGTGGCCCAACATCTTCTTCACTTGTGATCCAACATTTCCTTCACTTCTGGTCCAACATCTCCTTCACTGGTGGCCCAACATCTCCCTCACTTGTGGCCCAACATGTCCTTCACTTGTGGCCCAACATCTCCTTTACTTGTCATCCAAAATCTCCTTCACTTGTGGCCAAACATCTCCTTCACTTGGGGTTCAACATCACCTTCACTTGTGGCCCAACATCTCCTTCACATGTGGCCCAAGATCTCCTTCACTTGTGGCCCAACCACTCCTTCACTTGTGGTCCGACAGCTCCTTCACTTGTGACCCAACATCTGCTTCACTTCTGGTTGAACATCTCCTTCACTTGTGACCCAACATCTCCTTCACTTGTGGCCCAACATCTCCTTCACTTGTGACCCAACATCTCCTTCACTTGTGACCCAACATCTCCTTCACTTGTGACCCAACATCTCCTTCACTTATGGCCCAACATCTCCTTTAATTGTGACCCAACATCTCCTTCACTTGCCTTCCAACATCTCCTTCACTTGTCATCCAACATCTCCTTCACTTGTGGCCCAACATCTCCTTCACTTGGGGTTCAACGTCTCCTTCACTTGTGGCCCAACATCTCCTTCACTTGTGGCCCAACATCTCCTTCACTTGTGGCCCAACATCTCCTTCACTTGTGGCCCAACATCTCCTTCACTTGTGGCCCAACATCTCCTTCACATGTGGCCCAACATCTTCTTTACTTGTGATCCAACATCTCCTTCACTTCTGGTCCAACATCTCCTTCACTTGTGGCCCAAAAGCTCCCTCACTTGTGGCCCAACATCTCCTTCACTTGTGGCCCAACATCTCCTTTACTTGTCATCCAAAATCTCCTTCACTTGTGGCCCAGCATCTCCTTCACTTGGGGTTCAACATCTCCTTCACTTGTGGCCCAACATCTCCTTCACATGTGGCCCAAGATCTCCTTCACTTGTGGCCCAACCTCTCCTTCACTTGTGGTCCTACAGCTCCTTCACTTGTGACCCAACCTCTGCTTCACTTCTGGTCGAACATCTCCTTCACTTGTGACCCAACATCTCCTTCACTTGTGGCCCAACATCTCCTTCACTTGTGACCCAACATCTCCTTCACTTGTGCTCCAACATCTCCTTCACTTGTGACCCAACATCTCCTTCACTTGTGACCCAACATCTCCTTCACTTGTGGCCCAACATCTCCTTCACCTCTGGTCCAACATCTCCTTCACTTGTGACCCAACATCTCCTTCACTTGTGGCCCAACATCTCCTTCACATGTGGCCCAACATCTCCTTCACATGTGGCCCAAGATCTCCTTCACTTGTAGCCCAACATCTCCTTCACTTGTGGTCCTACAGCTCCTTCACATGCAACCCAACATCTCCTTCACTTCTGGCCCAACATCTCTTTCACTTGTGACCCAACATCTCCTTCACTTGTGACCCAACATCTCCTTCACTTGTGCTCCAACATCCCCTTCACTTCTGGTCCAACATCTCCTTCACTTGTGACCCAACATCTCCTTCACTTGTGACCCAACATCTCCTTCACCTGTGGTCCAACATACCTTTCACTTGTGACCCAACATCTCCTTCACCTCTGGTCCAACATCTGCTTCACCTCTGGGCGAACATCTCCTTCACTTGTGACCCAACATCTCCTTCACTTGTGGCCCAACATCTCCTTCACATGTGCCCCAACATCTTCTTTACTTGTGATCCAACATCTCCTTCACTTCTGGTCCAACATCTCCTTCACTTGTGGCCCAACACCTCCCTCACTTGTGGCCCAACATCTCCTTCACTTGTGGCCCAACATCTCCTTTACTTGTCATCCAAAATCTCCTTCACTTGTGGCCCAGCATCTCCTTCACTTGGGGTTCAACATCTCCTTCACTTGTGGCCCAACATCTCCTTCACATGTGGCCCAAGATCTCCTTCACTTGTGGCCCAACCTCTCCTTCACTTGTGGTCCTACAGCTCCTTCACTTGTGACCCAACCTCTGCTTCACTTCTGGTCGAACATCTCCTTCACTTGTGACCCAACATCTCCTTCACTTGTGGCCCAACATCTCCTTCTCTTGTGACCCAACATCTCCTTCACTTGTGCTCCAACATCTCCTTCACTTGTGACCCAACATCTCCTTCTCTTGTGACCCAACATCTCCTTCACTTGTGGCCCAACATCTCCTTCACCTCTGGTGCAACATCTCCTTCACTTGTGACCCAACATCTCCTTCACTTGTGCTGCAACATCTCCTTCACTTCTGGTGCAACAAATCCTTCACTTGTGGCCCAACATCTCCTTCACATGTGGCCCAACATCTCCTTCACATGTGGCCCAAGATCTCCTTCACTTGTAGCCCAACATCTCCTTCACTTGTGGTCCTACAGCTCCTTCATTTGTGACCCAACATCTCCTTCACTTGTGGCCCAACATCTCCTTCACTTGTGACCCAACATCTCCTTCACTTGTGACCCAACATCTCCTTCACTTGTGCTCCAGCATCTCCTTCACGTGTGGCCCAGCATCTCCTTCACTTGTGATCCAAAATCCCCTTCACTTCTGGTCCAACATCTCCTTCACTTGTGACCCAACATCTCCTTCACTTGTGACCCAACATCTCCTTCACCTGTGGTCCAACATACTTTTCACTTGTGACCCAACATCTCCTTCACCTCTGGTCCAACATCTGCTTCACCTCTGGGCCAACATCTCCTTCACTTGTGACCCAACATCTCCTTCACTTGTGGCCCAACATCTCCTTCACTTGTGGGCCAACATCTCCTTCACTTGTGACCCAACATCTCCTTCACTTCTGGTCCAACATCTCCTTCACATGTGGCCCAACATCTTCTTCACTTGTGATCCAGCATCTCCTTCACTTGTGGCCCAACATCTCCTTCAGTTGTGACCCAACATTTCCTTCACTTGTGCTCCAACATCTTCACTTGTGACCCAACACCTCCTTCACTTGTGGCCCAACATCTCCTTCACTTGTGACCCAACATCTCCTTCACTTGTGGCCCAACACCTCCTTCACCTCTGGTCCAACATCTCCTTCACTTGTGACCCAACATCTCCTTCACTTGTGCTCCAACATCTCCTTCACTTGTGGTCCAACAACTCCTCCACTTGTGGTTCAACATCTCCTTCACTTGTGGTCCAACATCTTCTTCACTTTTGGTCCAACATCTCCTTCAATGTGACCCAACATCTCCTTCACTTCTGGTCCAACATCTCCTTAGATGTGGCCCAACATCTCCTTCACTTGTGATCCGACATCCCCTTCACTTCTGGTCCAACAGCTCCTTCACTTGTGACCCAACATCTCCTTCACTTATGGCCCAACATCTCCTTTAATTGTGACCCAACATCTCCTTCACTTGCCTTCCAACATCTCCTTCACTTGTCATCCAACATCTCCTTCACTTGTGGCCCAACATCTCCTTCACTTGGGGTTCAACATCTCCTTCACTTGTGGCCCAACATCTCCTTCACTTGTGGCCCAACATCTCCTTCACTTGTGGCCCAACATCTCCTTCACTTGTGGCCCAACATCTCCTTCACTTGTGGCCCAACATCTCCTTCACATGTGGCCCAACATCTTCTTCACTTGTGATCCAACATCTCCTTCACTTCTGGTCCAACATCTCCTTCACTTGTGGCCCAAAAGCTCCCTCACTTGTGGCCCAACATCTCCTTCACTTGTGGCCCAACATCTCCTTTACTTGTCATCCAAAATCTCCTTCACTTGTGGCCCAGCATCTCCTTCACTTGGGGTTCAACATCTCCTTCACTTGTGGCCCAACATCTCCTTCACATGTGGCCCAAGATCTCCTTCACTTGTGGCCCAACCTCTCCTTCACTTGTGGTCCTACAGCTCCTTCACTTGTGACCCAACATCTCCTTCACTTGTGCTCCAACATCTCCTTCACTTGTGACCCAACATCTCCTTCACTTGTGACCCAACATCTCCTTCACTTGTGGCCCAACATCTCCTTCACCTCTGGTGCAACATCTCCTTCACTTGTCATCCAACATCTCCTTCACTTGTGCTCCAACATCTCCTTCACTTGTGGTCCAACAACTCCTTCACTTGTGGCCCAACATCTCCTTCACATGTGGCCCAACATCTCCTTCACATGTGGCCCAAGATCTCCTTCACTTGTAGCCCAACATCTCCTTCACTTGTGCGCCTACCGCTCCTTCACTTGTGACCCAACATCTCCTTCACTTGTGGCCCAACATCTCCTTCACTTGTGACCCAACATCTCCTTCACTTGTGACCCAACATCTCCTTCACTTGTGCTCCAACATCTCCTTCACGTGTGGCCCAACATCTCCTTCACTTGTGATCCAACATCCCCTTCACTTCTGGTCCAACATCTCCTTCACTTGTGACCCAACATCTCCTTCACTTGTGACCCAACATCTCCTTCACCTGTGGTCCAACATACCTTTCACTTGTGACCCAACATCTCCTTCACCTCTGGTCCAACATCTGCTTCACCTCTGGGCCAACATCTCCTTCACTTGTGACCCAACATCTCCTTCACTTGTGGCCCAACATCTCCTTCACTTGTGGCCCAACATCTCCTTCACTTGTGACCCAACATCTCCTTCACTTCTGGTCCAACATCTCCTTCACATGTGGCCCAACATCTTCTTCACTTGTGATCCAACATCTCCTTCACTTGTGGCCCAACATCTCCTTCAGTTGTGACCCAACATCTCCTTCACTTGTGCTCCAACATCTCCTTCACTTGTGACCCAACACCTCCTTCACTTGTGGCCCAACATCTCCTTCACTTGTGACCCAACATCTCCTTCACTTGTAGCCCAACACCTCCTTCACCTCTGGTCCAACATCTCCTTCACTTGTGACCCAACATCTCCTTCACTTGTGCTCCAACATCTCCTTCACTTGTGGTCCAACAACTCCTCTACTTGTGGTTCAACATCTCCTTCACTTGTGGTCCAACATCTTCTTCACTTTTGGTCCAACATCTCCTTCAATGTGACCCAACATCTCCTTCACTTCTGGTCCAACATCTCCTTAGATGTGGCCCAATATTTCCGTCACTTGTGATCCGACATCCCCTTCACTTCTGGTCCAACATCTCCTTCACTTGTGACCCAACATCTCCTTCACTTATGGCCCAACATCTCCTTTAATTGTGACCCAACATCTCCTTCACTTGCCTTCCAACATCTCCTTCACTTGTCATCCAACATCTCCTTCACTTGTGGCCCAACATCTCCTTCACTTGGGGTTCAACATCTCCTTCACTTGTGGCCCAACATCTCCTTCACTTGTGGCCCAACATCTCCTTCACTTGTGGCCCAACATCTCCTTCACTTGTGGCCCAACATCTCCTTCACTTGTGGCCCAACATCTCCTTCACATGTGGCCCAACATGTTCTTCACTTGTGATCCAACATCTCCTTCACTTCTGGTCCAACATCTCCTTCACTTGTGGCCGAAAAGCTCCCTCACTTGTGGCCCAACATCTCCTTCACTTGTGGCCCAACATCTCCTTTACTTGTCATCCAAAATCTCCTTCACTTGTGGCCCAGCATCTCCTTCACTTGGCGTTCAACATCTCCTTCACTTGTGGCCCAACATCTCCTTCACATGTGGCCCAAGATCTCCTTCACTTGTGGCCCAACCTCTCCTTCACTTGTGGTCCTACAGCTCCTTCACTTGTGACCCAACCTCTGCTTCACTTCTGGTCGAACATCTCCTTCACTTGTGACCCAACATCTCCTTCACTTGTGGCCCAACATCTCCTTCACTTGTGACCCAACATCTCCTTCACTTGTGCTCCAACATCTCCTTCACTTGTGACCCAACATCTCCTTCACTTGTGACCCAACATCTCCTTCACTTGTGGCCCAACATCTCCTTCACCTCTGGTCCAACATCTCCTTCACTTGTGACCCAACATCTCCTTCACTTGTGGCCCAACATCTCCTTCACATGTGGCCCAACATCTCCTTCACATGTGGCCCAAGATCTCCTTCACTTGTAGCCCAACATCTCCTTCACTTGTGGTCCTACAGCTCCTTCACTTGCGACCCAACATCTCCTTCACTTGTGGCCCAACATCTCTTTCACTTGTGACCCAACATCTCCTTCACTTGTGACCCAACATCTCCTTCACTTGTGCTCCAACATCCCCTTCACTTCTGGTCCAACATCTCCTTCACTTGTTACCCAACATCTCCTTCACTTGTGACCCAACATCTCCTTCACCTGTGGTCCAACATACCTTTCACTTGTGACCCAACATCTCCTTCACCTCTGGTCCAACATCTGCTTCACCTCTGGGCGAACATCTCCTTCACTTGTGACCCAACATCTCCTTCACTTGTGGTCCAACATCTCCTTCACTTGTGCCCCAAAATCCCCTTCACTTGTGGCCCAACATCTCCTTCACTTGTGGTCCAACATCTCCTTCAGTTGTGGTCCAACATCTCCTTCACTTGTGGTCCAACATCTCCTTCACTTGTGGCCCAACCTCTCCTTCACTTGTGGCCCAACATCTCCTTCACTTGTGGCCCAACATCTCCTTCACTTGTGGCCCAACATCTCCTTCACTTGTGGCCCAACATCTCCTTCACTTGTGGCCCAACATCTCCTTCACTTGTGGCCCAACATCTCCTTCACTTGTGGCCCAACATCTCCTTCACTTGTGACCCAACATCTCCTTCACTTGTAACCCAACATCTCCTTCACTTGTGCTCCAACATCTCCTTCACTTGTGGCCCAACATCTCCTTCACTTGTGACCCAACATCTCCTTCACTTCTGGTCCAACATCTCCTTCACATGTGGCCCAACATCTTCTTCACTTGTGATCCAACATCTCCTTCACTTGTGGCCCAACATCTCCTTCACTTGTGGTCCTACAGCTCCTTCACTTATGACCCAACATCTGCTTCACTTCTGGTCCGACATCTCCTTCACTTGTGACCCAACATCTCCTTCACTTGTGGTCCAACATCTCCTTCACTTGTGGTCCAACATCTTCTTCACTTTTGGTCCAACATCTACTTCAATGTGACCCAACATCTCCTTCACTTCTGGTCCAACATCTCCTTAGATGTGGCCCACCATCTCCTTCACTTGCCTTCCAACATCTCCTTCACTTTTCATCCAACATCTCCTTGACTTGTGGCCCAACATCTCCTTCACTTGGGGTTCAACATCTCCTTCACTTGTGGCCCAACATCTCCTTCACTTGTGGCGCAACATCTCCTTCACTTGTGGCCCAACATCTCCTTCACTTGTGGCCCAACATCTCCTTCACTTGTGGCCCAACATCTCCTTCACATGTGGCCCAACATCTTCTTCACTTGTGATCCAACATCTCCTTCACTTCTGGTCCAACATTTCCTTCACTTGTGGCCCAACATCTTCTTCACTTGTTGCCCAACATCTCCTTCACTTGTTGCCCAACATCTCCTTCACTTGTGGCCCAACATCTCCTTCACTTGTGACCCAACATCTCCTTCACTTGTGACCCAACATCTCCTTCACTTGTGCTCCAACATCTCACTTGTGGCCCAACATCTCCTTCACTTGTGACCCAACATCTCCTTCACTTGTGATCCAACATCTCCTTCACTTCTGGTCCAACATCTCCTTAGATGTGGCCCAACATCTCCTTCACTTGTGATCCGACATCCACTTCACTTCTGGTCCAACATCTCCTTCACTTGTGGCCCAACATCTCCTTTAATTGTGACCCAACATCTCCTTCACTTGCCTTCCAACATCTCCTTCACTTGTCATCCAACATCTCCTTCACTTGTGGCCCAACATCTCCTTCACTTGGGGTTCAACATCTCCTTCACTTGTGGCCCAACATCTCCTTCACTTGTGGCCCAACATCTCTTTCACTTGTGGCCCAACATCTTCTTCACTTGTGATCCAACATTTCCTTCACTTCTGGTCCAACATCTCCTTCACTGGTGGCCCAACATCTCCCTCACTTGTGGCCCAACATGTCCTTCACTTGTGGCCCAACATCTCCTTTACTTGTCATCCAAAATCTCCTTCACTTGTGGCCAAACATCTCCTTCACTTGGGGTTCAACATCTCCTTCACTTGTGGCCCAACATCTCCTTCACATGTGGCCCAACATCTTCTTCACTTGTGATCCAACATTTCCTTCACTTCTGCTCCAACATCTCCTTCACTGGTGGCCCAACATCTCCCTCACTTGTGGCCCAACATGTCCTTCACTTGTGGCCCAACATCTCCTTTACTTGTCATCCAAAATCTCCTTCACTTGTGGCCAAACATCTCCTTCACTTGGGGTTCAACATCTCCTTCACTTGTGGCCCAACATCTCCTTCACATGTGGCCCAAGATCTCCTTCACTTGTGGCCCAACCACTCCTTCACTTGTGGTCCTACAGCTCCTTCACTTGTGACCCAACATCTGCTTCACTTCTGGTTGAACATCTCCTTCACTTGTGACCCAACATCTCCTTCACTTGTGGCCCAACATCTCCTTCACTTGTGACCCAACATCTCCTTCACTTGTGACCCAACATCTCCTTCACTTGTGCTCCAACATCTCCTTCACTTGTGGCCCAACATCTCCTTCACTTGTGACCCAACATCTCCTTCACTTCTGGTCCAACATCTCCTTCACATGTGGCCCAACATCTTCTTCACTTGTGATCCAACATCTCCTTCACTTGTGGCCCAACATCTCCTTCACTTGTGGTCCTACAGCTCCTTCACTTATGACCCAACATCTGCTTCACTTCTGGTCCGACATCTCCTTCACTTGTGACCCAACATCTCCTTCACTTGTGGTCCAACATCTCCTTCACTTGTGGTCCAACATCTTCTACACTTTTGGTCCAACATCTACTTCAATGTGACCCAACATCTCCTTCACTTCTGGTCCAACATCTCCTTCGATGTGGCCCACCATCTCCTTCACTTGCCTGCCAACATCTCCTTCACTTTTCATCCAACATCTCCTTGACTTGTGGCCCAACATCTCCTTCACTTGGGGTTCAACATCTCCTTCACTTGTGGCCCAACATCTCCTTCACTTGTGGCCCAACATCTCCTTCACTTGTGGCCCAACATCTCCTTCACTTGTGGCCCAACATCTCCTTCACTTGTGGCCCAACATCTCCTTCACATGTGGCCCAACATCTTCTTCACTTGTGATCCAACATCTCCTTCACTTCTGGTCCAACATCTCCTTCACTTGTGGCCCAACATCTCCTTCACTTGTTGCCCAACATCTCCTTCACTTGTGGCCCAACATCTCCTTCACTTGTGGCACAACATCTCCTTCACTTGTGACCCAACATCTCCTTCACTTGTGACCCAACATCTCCTTCACTTGTGCTCCAACATCTCCTTCACTTGTGGCCCAACATCTCCTTCACTTGTGACCCAACATCTCCTTCACTTGTGATCCAACATCTCCTTCACTTCTGGTCCAACATCTCCTTAGATGTGGCCCAACATCTCCTTCACTTGTGATCCGACATCCCCTTCACTTCTGGTCCAACATCTCCTTCACTTGTGACCCAACATCTCCTTCACTTGCGGCCCAACATCTCCTTTAATTGTGACCCAACATCTCCTTCACTTGCCTTCCAACATCTCCTTCACTTGTCATCCAACATCTCCTTCACTTGTGGCCCAACATCTCCTTCACTTGGGGTTCAACATCTCCTTCACTTGTGGCCCAACATCTCCTTCACTTGTGGCCCAACATCTCCTTCACTTGTGGCCCAACATCTCCTTCACATGTGGCCCAACATCTTCTTCACTTGTGATCCAACATTTCCTTCACTTCTGGTACAACATCTCCTTCACTGGTGGCCCAACATCTCCCTCACTTGTGGCCCAACATGTCCTTCACTTGTGGCCCAACATCTCCTTTACTTGTCATCCAAAATCTCCTTCACTTGTGGCCAAACATCTCCTTCACTTGGGGTTCAACATCACCTTCACTTGTGGCCCAACATCTCCTTCACATGTGGCCCAAGATCTCCTTCACTTGTGGCCCAACCACTCCTTCACTTGTGGTCCTACAGCTCCTTCACTTGTGACCCAACATCTGCTTCACTTCTGGTTGAACATCTCCTTCACTTGTGACCCAACATCTCCTTCACTTGTGGCCCAACATCTCCTTCACTTGTGACCCAACATCTCCTTCACTTGTGACCCAACATCTCCTTCACTTGTGACCCAACATCTCCTTCACTTATGGCCCAACATCTCCTTTAATTGTGACCCAACATCTCCTTCACTTGCCTTCCAACATCTCCTTCACTTGTCATCCAACATCTCCTTCACTTGTGGCCCAACATCTCCTTCACTTGGGGTTCAACATCTCCTTCACTTGTGGCCCAACATCTCCTTCACTTGTGGCCCAACATCTCCTTCACTTGTGGCCCAACATCTCCTTCACTTGTGGCCCAACATCTCCTTCACTTGTGGCCCAACATCTCCTTCACATGTGGCCCAACATCTTCTTCACTTGTGATCCAACATCTCCTTCACTTCTGGTCCAACATCTCCTTCACTTGTGGCCCAAAAGCTCCCTCACTTGTGGCCCAACATCTCCTTCACTTGTGGCCCAACATCTCCTTTACTTGTCATCCAAAATCTCCTTCACTTGTGGCCCAGCATCTCCTTCACTTGGGGTTCAACATCTCCTTCACTTGTGGCCCAACATCTCCTTCACTTGTGGCCCAACATCTCCTTCACTTGTGGCCCAACATCTCCTTCACTTGTGGCCCAACATCTCCTTCACTTGTGGCCCAACATCTCCTTCACATGTGGCCCAACATCTTCTTCACTTGTGATCCAACATTTCCTTCACTTCTGGTACAACATCTCCTTCACTGGTGGCCCAACATCTCCCTCACTTGTGGCCCAACATGTCCTTCACTTGTGGCCCAACATCTCCTTTACTTGTCATCCAAAATCTCCTTCACTTGTGGCCAAACATCTCCTTCACTTGGGGTTCAACATCACCTTCACTTGTGGCCCAACATCTCCTTCACATGTGGCCCAAGATCTCCTTCACTTGTGGCCCAACCACTCCTTCACTTGTGGTCCTACAGCTCCTTCACTTGTGACCCAACATCTGCTTCA
This sequence comes from Somniosus microcephalus, assembly GCF_052327205.1. Classification (NCBI taxonomy): domain Eukaryota; kingdom Metazoa; phylum Chordata; class Chondrichthyes; order Squaliformes; family Somniosidae; genus Somniosus; species Somniosus microcephalus. The sequence continues at coordinate 128,401,692 of NC_140994.1, forward strand.
CTTCTGGTTGAACATCTCCTTCACTTGTGACCCAACATCTCCTTCACTTGTGGCCCAACATCTCCTTCACTTGTGACCCAACATCTCCTTCACTTGTGACCCAACATCTCCTTCACTTGTGACCCAACATCTCCTTCACTTATGGCCCAACATCTCCTTTAATTGTGACCCAACATCTCCTTCACTTGCCTTCCAACATCTCCTTCACTTGTCATCCAACATCTCCTTCACTTGTGGCCCAACATCTCCTTCACTTGGGGTTCAACATCTCCTTCACTTGTGGCCCAACATCTCCTTCACTTGTGGCCCAACATCTCCTTCACTTGTGGCCCAACATCTCCTTCACTTGTGGCCCAACATCTCCTTCACTTGTGGCCCAACATCTCCTTCACATGTGGCCCAACATCTTCTTCACTTGTGATCCAACATCTCCTTCACTTCTGGTCCAACATCTCCTTCACTTGTGGCCCAAAAGCTCCCTCACTTGTGGCCCAACATCTCCTTCACTTGTGGCCCAACATCTCCTTTACTTGTCATCCAAAATCTCCTTCACTTGTGGCCCAGCATCTCCTTCACTTGGGGTTCAACATCTCCTTCACTTGTGGCCCAACATCTCCTTCACATGTGGCCCAAGATCTCCTTCACTTGTGGCCCAACCTCTCCTTCACTTGTGGTCCTACAGCTCCTTCACTTGTGACCCAACCTCTGCTTCACTTCTGGTCGAACATCTCCTTCACTTGTGACCCAACATCTCCTTCACTTGTGGCCCAACATCTCCTTCACTTGTGACCCAACATCTCCTTCACTTGTGCTCCAACATCTCCTTCACTTGTGACCCAACATCTCCTTCACTTGTGACCCAACATCTCCTTCACTTGTGGCCCAACATCTCCTTCACCTCTGGTCCAACATCTCCTTCACTTGTGACCCAACATCTCCTTCACTTGTGGCCCAACATCTCCTTCACATGTGGCCCAACATCTCCTTCACATGTGGCCCAAGATCTCCTTCACTTGTAGCCCAACATCTCCTTCACTTGTGGTCCTACAGCTCCTTCACTTGCAACCCAACATCTCCTTCACTTGTGGCCCAACATCTCTTTCACTTGTGACCCAACATCTCCTTCACTTGTGACCCAACATCTCCTTCACTTGTGCTCCAACATCCCCTTCACTTCTGGTCCAACATCTCCTTCACTTGTGACCCAACATCTCCTTCACTTGTGACCCAACATCTCCTTCACCTGTGGTCCAACATACCTTTCACTTGTGACCCAACATCTCCTTCACCTCTGGTCCAACATCTGCTTCACCTCTGGGCGAACATCTCCTTCACTTGTGACCCAACATCTCCTTCACTTGTGGTCCAACATCTCCTTCACTTGTGCCCCAAAATCCCCTTCACTTGTGGCCCAACATCTCCTTCACTTGTGGTCCAACATCTCCTTCAGTTGTGGTCCAACATCTCCTTCACTTGTGGTCCAACATCTCCTTCACTTGTGGCCCAACCTCTCCTTCACTTGTGGCCCAACATCTCCTTCACTTGTGGCCCAACATCTCCTTCACTTGTGGCCCAACATCTCCTTCACTTGTGGCCCAACATCTCCTTCACTTGTGGCCCAACATCTCCTTCACTTGTGGCCCAACATCTCCTTCACTTGTGGCCCAACATCTCCTTCACTTGTGACCCAACATCTCCTTCACTTGTGCTCCAACATCTCCTTCACTTCTGCTCCAACATCTCCTTCACTTGTGGCCCAACATCTCCTTCACTTGTGACCCAACATCTCCTTCACTTCTGGTCCAACATCTCCTTCACTTGTGGCCCAACATCTCCTTCACTTGTGGTCCTACAGCTCCTTCACTTATGACCCAACATCTGCTTCACTTCTGGTCCGACATCTCCTTCACTTGTGACCCAACATCTCCTTCACTTGTGGTCCAACATCTCCTTCACTTGTGGTCCAACATCTTCTTCACTTTTGGTCCAACATCTACTTCAATGTGACCCAACATCTCCTTCACTTCTGGTCCAACATCTCCTTAGATCTGGCCCACCATATCCTTCACTTGCCTTCCAACATCTCCTTCACTTTTCATCCAACATCTCCTTGACTTGTGGCCCAACATCTCCTTCACTTGGGGTTCAACATCTCCTTCACTTGTGGCCCAACATCTCCTTCACTTGTGGCGCAACATCTCCTTCACTTGTGGCCCAACATCTCCTTCACTTGTGGCCCAACATCTCCTTCACTTGTGGCCCAACATCTCCTTCACATGTGGCCCAACATCTTCTTCACTTGTGATCCAACATCTCCTTCACTTCTGGTCCAACATTTCCTTCACTTGTGGCCCAACATCTCCTTCACTTGTTGCCCAACATCTCCTTCACTTGTTGCCCAACATCTCCTTCACTTGTGGCCCAACATCTCCTTCACTTGTGACCCAACATCTCCTTCACTTGTGACCCAACATCTCCTTCACTTGTGCTCCAACATCTCACTTGTGGCCCAACATCTCCTTCACTTGTGACCCAACATCTCCTTCACTTGTGATCCAACATCTCCTTCACTTCTGGTCCAACATCTCCTTAGATGTGGCCCAACATCTCCTTCACTTGTGATCCGACATCCCCTTCACTTCTGGTCCAACATCTCCTTCACTTGTGACCCAACATCTCCTTCACTTGTGGCCCAACATCTCCTTTAATTGCGACCCAACATCTCCTTCACTTGCCTTCCAACATCTCCTTCACTTGTCATCCAACATCTCCTTCACTTGTGGCCCAACATCTCCTTCACTTGGGGTTCAACATCTCCTTCACTTGTGGCCCAACATCTCCTTCACTTGTGGCCCAACATCTCTTTCACTTGTGGCCCAACATCTTCTTCACTTGTGATCCAACATTTCCTTCACTTCTGGTCCAACATCTCCTTCACTGGTGGCCCAACATCTCCCTCACTTGTGGCCCAACATGTCCTTCACTTGTGGCCCAACATCTCCTTTACTTGTCATCCAAAATCTCCTTCACTTGTGGCCAAACATCTCCTTCACTTGGGGTTCAACATCTCCTTCACTTGTGGCCCAACATCTCCTTCACTTGTGGCCCAACATCTCCTTCACTTGTGGCCCAACATCTCCTTCACTTGTGGCCCAACATCTCCTTCACTTGTGGCCCAACATCTCCTTCACATGTGGCCCAACATCTTCTTCACTTGTGATCCAACATTTCCTTCACTTCTGCTCCAACATCTCCTTCACTGGTGGCCCAACATCTCCCTCACTTGTGGCCCAACATGTCCTTCACTTGTGGCCCAATATCTCCTTTACTTGTCATCCAAAATCTCCTTCACTTGTGGCCAAACATCTCCTTCACTTGGGGTTCAACATCTCCTTCACTTGTGGCCCAACATCTCCTTCACATGTGGCCCAAGATCTCCTTCACTTGTGGCCCAACCACTCCTTCACTTGTGGTCCTACAGCTCCTTCACTTGTGACCCAACATCTGCTTCACTTCTGGTTGAACATCTCCTTCACTTGTGACCCAACATCTCCTTCACTTGTGGCCCAACATCTCCTTCACTTGTGACCCAACATCTCCTTCACTTGTGACCCAACATCTCCTTCACTTGTGCTCCAACATCTCCTTCACTTGTGGCCCAACATCTCCTTCACTTGTGACCCAACATCTCCTTCACTTCTGGTCCAACATCTCCTTCACATGTGGCCCAACATCTTCTTCACTTGTGATCCAACATCTCCTTCACTTGTGGCCCAACATCTCCTTCACTTGTGGTCCAACATCTCCTTCACTTGTGGTCCAACATCTTCTACACTTTTGGTCCAACATCTACTTCAATGTGACCCAACATCTCCTTCACTTCTGGTCCAACATCTCCTTAGATGTGGCCCACCATCTCCTTCACTTGCCTGCCAACATCTCCTTCACTTTTCATCCAACATCTCCTTGACTTGTGGCCCAACATCTCCTTCACTTGGGGTTCAACATCTCCTTCACTTGTGGCCCAACATCTCCTTCACTTGTGGCCCAACATCTCCTTCACTTGTGGCCCAACATCTCCTTCACTTGTGGCCCAACATCTCCTTCACTTGTGGCCCAACATCTCCTTCACATGTGGCCCAACATCTTCTTCACTTGTGATCCAACATCTCCTTCACTTCTGGTCCAACATCTCCTTCACTTGTGGCCCAACATCTCCTTCACTTGTTGCCCAACATCTCCTTCACTTGTGGCCCAACATCTCCTTCACTTGTGGCCCAACATCTCCTTCACTTGTGACCCAACATCTCCTTCACTTGTGACCCAACATCTCCTTCACTTGTGCTCCAACATCTCCTTCACTTGTGGCCCAACATCTCCTTCACTTGTGACCCAACATCTCCTTCACTTGTGATCCAACATCTCCTTCACTTCTGGTCCAACATCTCCTTAGATGTGGCCCAACATCTCCTTCACTTGTGATCCGACATCCCCTTCACTTCTGGTCCAACATCTCCTTCACTTGTGACCCAACATCTCCTTCACTTGCGGCCCAACATCTCCTTTAATTGTGACCCAACATCTCCTTCACTTGCCTTCCAACATCTCCTTCACTTGTCATCCAACATCTCCTTCACTTGTGGCCCAACATCTCCTTCACTTGGGGTTCAACATCTCCTTCACTTGTGGCCCAACATCTCCTTCACTTGTGGCCCAACATCTCCTTCACTTGTGGCCCAACATCTCCTTCACATGTGGCCCAACATCTTCTTCACTTGTGATCCAACATTTCCTTCACTTCTGGTCCAACATCTCCTTCACTGGTGGCCCAACATCTCCCTCACTTGTGGCCCAACATGTCCGTCACTTGTGGCCCAACATCTCCTTTACTTGTCATCCAAAATCTCCTTCACTTGTGGCCAAACATCTCCCTCACTTGTGGCCCAACATCTCCTTCACTTGTGGCCCAACATCTCCTTCACCTCTGGTCCAACATCTCCTTCACTTGTGACCCAACATCTCCTTCACTTGTGCTCCAACATGTCCTTCACTTGTGGTCCAACAACTCCTTCACTTGTGGCCCAACATCTCCTTCACCTGTGGTCCAACATCCCCTTCACTTGTGACCCAACATCTCCTTCACTTGTGGCCCAACATCTCCTTCACTTGTGGTCCTACAGCTCCTTCACTTGTGACCCAACATCTCCTTCACTTGTGGCCCAACATCTCCTTCACTTGTGACCCAACATCTCCTTCACTTGTGACCCAACATCTCCTTCACTTGTGCTCCAACATCTCCTTCACGTGTGGCCCAACATCTCCTTCACTTGTGATCCAACATCCCCTTCACTTCTGGTCCAACATCTCCTTCACTTGTGACCCAACATCTCCTTCACTTGTGACCCAACATCTCCTTCACCTGTGGTCCAACATCCCCTTCACTTGTGACCCAACATCTCCTTCACCTCTGGTCCAACATCTGCTTCACCTCTGGGCCAACATCTCCTTCACTTGTGGCCCAACATCTCCTTCACTTGTGGCCCAACATCTCCTTCACTTGTGGCCCAACATCTCCTTCACTTGTGGCCCAACATCTCCTTCACTTGTGGCCCAACATTTCCTTCACTTGTGACCCAACATCTCTTTCAGTTGTGACCCAACATCTCCTTCACTTGTCTTCTAACATCTCCTTCAATTGTCATCCAACATCTCCTTCACTTGGGGTTCAAGATCTCCTTCACTTGTGGCCCAACATCTCCTTCACCTGTGGTCCAAAATCTCCTTCACTTGTGTCCCAACATCTCCTTCACTTGTGGCCCAACATCTCCTTCACTTGTGACCCAACATCTCCTTCACTTCTGGTCCGACTTCTCCTTCACTTGTGACCCAACATCTCCTTCACTTGTGGCCCAACATCTCCTTCACTTGTGACCCAACATCTCCTTCACTTGTTCTCCAACATCTCCTTCACTTGTGCTCCAACATCTCTTTCACTTGTGACCCAACATCTCCTTCACTTGTGGCCCAACATCTCCTTCACTTGTGACCCAACATCTCCTTCACTTGTGGCCCAACATCTCCTTCACCTCTGGTCCAACATCTCCTTCACTTGTGACCCAACATCTCCTTCACTTGTGGTCCAACAACTCCTTCACTTGTGGTCCAACATCTCCCTCACTTGTGGTCCAACAACCTCTTCACTTTTGGTCCAACATCTCTTCAATGTGACCCAACATCTCCTTCACTTCTGCTCCAACATCTCCTTAGATGTGGCCCAACATCTCCTTCACTTGTGATCCGACATCCCCTTCACTTCTGGTCCAACATCTCCTTCACTTGTGACCCAACATCCCCTTCACTTGTGACGCAACATCTCCTTCACCTCTGGTCCAACATCTCCTTCACCTCTGGTCCAACATCTCCTTCACCTCTGGTCCAACATCTCCTTCACTTGTGCTCCAACATCTCCTTCACTTGCGGCGCAACATCTCCTTCACTTGAGCTCCAACATCTCCTTCACTTGCGGCCCAACATCTCCTTCACTTGTGCTCCAACATCTCCTTCACTTGCGGCCCAACATTTCCTTCACTGGTGGCCCAACATCTCCTTCACTTGTGGTCCAACATCTCCTTCACTTCTGGTCCAACATCTCCTTCACTTGTGACCCAACATATCCTTCCCCTATGGTCCAACATCTCCATCACTTGTGGTCCAACATCTCCTTCACCTCTGGTCCAACATCTCCTTCACTTGTGGCCCAACATCTCCTTCAATTCTGGACTTCACATCTAGGCCTGGGAACATTTCAGCTTTTACCTAAGGGAAAAAATATTCAGGTTAACACCCATGAGCGAAGTACTCGGCAAAAACTTAAACAGAGTCACTTTATTGTGGGGTTTTCTCCAGGTTTTATTGAGATGTTGCCAATTTTGAAGGTATTTTCATGGTGCAGAAAACAAAATTGCTGAAAGGAAATCATTTACGTTAGAAGGCCTGTCAGGCCTGGGTGAAAATCAGTTGAAAAAAAATACCTGATTGGCACTAATTTGGGAGCCTTCACCGACGGCTGATTTATTGGGTGAGTGTGACAGCGTACGCGCCGAGATTGAAATGGACCGCAAGTTCGGGAGTTCCTCGTGCGCAAGTGCATGCACAAATCAAGAACTTGCGATCTGTCAAATTACAACGTAATAGATCATCTGCTCCGCCTTGGAAATCCCAATTGCTGGCACAGAGTTGGGCTAATTGCCCACCAACTGCCCCGCAGTTAGGTAAGAAAGTTTTACAACTGATGCAAACAGGCACGGGGCGTAAGGGGATACCTCAAAAGATCCAAAGCATCGTTCGGCATGTACTTAGCTTATTTAGCTCACATAAAAGTGAAATTAGAACTTTACAACAGATGGAAGCACTTGAGTTCCGCTTGAATAATGTAGCCGTGAACTTCGTAGAATTGCGAAGAGCTTTTGTTTTTGTTAGTTTGTTTTGTCTGCACATTTTATTGAAATCCTGATGTTGAAGTTTGGTGCTGCCATTTTGCCAGTTTTTTTTGTGTGGTGAAATCTGAATTCAACCGATACTAAATCTCAAATAAAGAACAAAATGTTAAACCTAACTATATATTTATGTCTTATCTCTGACAGTAAAGCATTTTAAGTCACCGTACTGTGCTGTTGTCATTGACTGTGCCCGTTCTGTGAGTGGGTTCAGTGGGTCAGGTGCCAGCCTGCACCCTCCTTTCCTTTTTAAGCCTGATGCTGGTTCCCACCTATCTGTCAAGAAGAAACTCTGCGCTTCCACTGATTGGAGCACCAGGCCCACGTGATCCCAGGTACGCTTCTGCACACACTGCAGCCCTGGGATCCATGAGAAAGACTTGCATTTATATAGCGTCTTTCATGACCACCAGACGTCTCAAAGCACTTTACAGCCAATTAAGTACTTTTGGAGTTTCGTCACTGATTGTAATGTGGGAAACGCGGCAGCCAATTTGCGCACAGCAAGCTCCCACAAACAGCAATGTGAAAATGACCAGATAATGTTTTTGTTATGTTGGTTGAGGGAGAAATATTGACCAGGACACCTGGGATAACTCCCTGACTCTTCTTCAAAATAGTGCCATGGGATCTTTTACATTCACCTGAGAGAGCAGACGGGGCCTCGGTTTAACATTTCATCCAAAAGACGGCACCTCTGACAGTGCAGCACTCCCTCAGCACTACACTGGAGTGTCAGCCTAGATTTTTGTGCTCAAGTTTCATGGTGCGGGACTTGAACCTACAACTTTCTGACTCAGAGGTGAATGTGCTACCAACTGAGCCACAGCTGACACCCATTACGCTGCTCTCGAGTACACAGCGTCAAAGAGCAAGTTCGCGAAGGAGGGTTCCCATCAGGTAAGTGCGAATTCTATTCAGATGCCGGCTGCGTACTCCGTGGGTAAGCCGCCGACTGCTAAATACAGGCCATTAAATTCACTGTCCAGCTTGGGACTGAGCCACACAGAGCAAGAAGGTCCCTGGTTCGATTCCCAGGCTATGCCAAGATAACTGGTTTTATCTGGGGGTGACAGCTAGGTGCTACAATTAGCCTCAGTATCCCTGAAGGAGGGAGGGGGTGGGGGAATCAGCTGGTGTTCTGATTCCTGATCACTATCCACTGACCCCTGATGGAAGACAGCCATGTGTGGACAATGGGTGAGGACAGGATTGGGTTGTGACACCACCCCTGTGGTCGAATAGCTTGCCAACGCTCACTGCCTGGGTTCAACCATGAAGAATGGTTACTTGGATGGTGGAGCCATTTTGCGAATATCAATGGCCCACAAACGACAATGAGATGAACAGTCAGTCAGACTGCTTGTTGGTGTTGATGGGTGGAGGGGCGGGGGTGGCAGGGAAATGTCGGCCAGGACACCGGGAAAACCTCCCACTCTTCCAAGAACAGTGCGGCGAATCATTAATATCCACGTGAACCAGCAGAAGAGGTAGAAAGGGCTTCAATTGATTGTCTCCTCTGAATAATTGGTGGGGCGGGGCAATGTGGTCTCAGAACTAACAAACTCAGAATAACAGGAAGCTGTTTTCCCCATCCACTCATTCTATCACTTCATCAAAGCACAGAGGCAGTTGAGAAATTGTTCTTTCACAATTCGAAAGTGCTAACATGAAAAGTCAGAAGCATGGTTTTAAGGCTATTGCAGTGACTGCTCCATGTGTGTTTTGCAATCGCCTGCAGTCTCTGAAACCAACAGCTTTGCTATAGAACAATAACATTTCACACTACAGAACAAAAGTAGGCCATTCAGCCCCTCGAGCCTTCTTCGCCATTCAGTTAGATCATTGCTCATCTGTAACTCAACTCCATTTGGTCCATATCCCTTCATACCCTTGCCCAACAAACACCTATCGATTGCAATAAATTGAGAGCTCCAAGTGACCCCCAGCATTCACAGCCTTTTCGGGGAGAGAGTCCCAGATTTCTACTACCGTTTGTGTGTAAAAGTATTTCCCTAGCCTTTCCCTTCCTGTTTTCCTGAATGGCCTAGCTCTAATTTTAAGATTATGCCCCCTTGCTTTTGGACTCTCCTACCAGAGGAAATAGTTTCTCTCTATCTATCCTATCGAACCTTTTAATCATCTTAAATACCTCAATTAGATCGCCCCTTAATTTTCTATATTCAACAGAATACAAGCCTAGTCTATGCAACCTGTCCTCATAATTTAATCTTTAGCCCTGGTATCATTCTGGTGAATCTGCACTGCACCCTCTCCAAGGCCTATATATACTTTCTGAGGTGTGGTGCACAGAGCAGTTCTTCAGATGGTGTCTAGCCAGAGCTTTATTTGTATTCCAGCCCTCTTGAGATCAAGGTCAAAACTCCATGCGTTTTTTAAAATTATTTTTTGTACCTGTTATTGAAGAAAGGCAGGAGAGACCAAAGCTCCTGGACCCCCTCCTCAGCGCAGTCCAAGAGGAAAGTGTCAAGGCTAAAGTTAGCATTGACCTGCACCCCCAGTTCAAAGATTTTAGTTGACCCTGACTCGGTTACTTTCTTGAGGCGTCAGTTCCAAATTCTACTACTTTGTGGGGATAAAAAAGGTTTCCTAATCTCTAACCTTGCTTGAAGCTTGTGAATTTTTGATTCCAGTCCTGCGTTCATTGTCCAAGTTAAATAGCTTGCACGCGTCAGAATTCAAATAGCCCGCAATTCAATGTATTTATTTTCTATCAATGCCTTAAAATGTCGCTAAATGATATTATTTAGGTTTAAATATTATGACTGTTATTGGCTTGAGCTGTTCATGCAGACAGCTCCATAATGATCTGGATGAGGGAACTAGATGTGTAATATCTCCAAGTTTGCAGACGACACAAAGCTGGGTGGGCGTGTGTGCTGTGAGGAGGATGCCGAGAAACTCCAGGATGATTTGGACAGGTTGGGTGATTGGGCAGAAGCATGGCAGATGCAATATAACGTGGATAAATGCGAGGTTATCCACTTTGGTGTCAAAAACAGGAAGGCAGATTATTATCTGAAAGGCAATAGATTGGGAGAAGGGGAAGTGCAACGAGACCTGGGTGTCCTTGTGCACCAGTCGCTGAAGGTAAGCATGCAGGTGCAGCAGGCGGTTAAGAAGACAAATGGTATGTTGGCCTTCATAGCGAGAGGGTTTGAGTACAGGAACAAGGATGTCTTGCTGCAGTTGTACAGGGCCTTGGTGAGACCACATCTTGAGTATTGTGTGCAGTTTTGGTCGCCTTATCTGAGGAAGGATGTTCTTGCCATGGAAGGAGTTCAGCGAAGATTCACCAGGCTAATACCTGGGATGGCAGGAATGACGTATGAGGAGAGATTGGCTCGATTGGGCTTGTACTCGCTGGAGTTTAGAAGAATGAGAGGGGATCTCATTGAAACTTATAAAATTCTGACAGGACTGGACAGACTAGATGCAGGAAAGATGTTCCCGATGGTCGGGGAGTCCAGAACCAGGGGTCACAGTCTAAGGATAAGGGGTAAGCCATTTAGGACAGAAATGAGGAGAAATTTCTTCACCCAGAGAGTGGGGAACCTGTGGAATTCTCTACCACAGAAGGCAGTAGAGGCCAATTCATTAAATATATTCAAGAAGGAGTTGGATATATTTCTTAAGGCTAAAGGGATCAAGGGATATGGGGAGAAAGCAGGGACAGGGTACGGAATTTGGATGATCAGCCATGATCGCATTGAATGGCGGAGCAGGCTCGAGGGGCCGAATGGCCTACTCCTGCTCCTATCTCCTATGTTTCTATAAACAGACTGTCAGACTATTATATGCACAGACAGACTCCTCCATTTTTTTGGAGCTTGGAGATCAGATCCAGCTATCAAATTGACCAAAATTCAGCCTTGGTGTGACGATGTAAATTGTGTGAATCACGCTTGCTGAATTTAAGCAACCCCCCACCTCAGGTTAGGTTTTGTGCTTGTCCCAATCTGGACGAATGCTGGTCTAAAGTGGAGGCGGCTTTGGTGCTGAATAAACCACATCAGTGTCACTGTGTGTAACGTAATGACGATGCCTACAATGAATGGGTACTGGTGGGACAAATTTAGAGTACTAGAACAATGAGTTTAGAGTATTAGACGGTAGCTTTGATGGGTCGAATGGCCTTTTCGAATCTTTGCTTCTCTTCCTTAAAATCAAAGGACAAGTGAATTGTAAATGTGGTGCTGTTGATGCCTTACTCTAAGGAAGCAGCGTGGTTGGGTTTTAAATGACTGCATCTGACATCACTGGGATTATAGTCTTGAGTATAAACATGGCAATAAACACATGCCCACACACGATGGATATCAGCATTGCCAACAAGTCTTTGTAAACCGTAATATTTACAAGTTATGTTACAGAGGAACTTGGTCCCACAGTGTTAAGTAAAACTACTCCTGATTTGCCATTTGAAAGTTGGCAAATCCAAGCGATCCTGGGGCCATGAGAGAGCTGGGAGAGGGAAGGAGTGAGAGTGGGGCGGGGGTGGGTCCAATCTAAGAGGGGTGGGAGGTAGTGACCCAGTGCGGCCTCTGACTACGCTGTTCTGCTTTCAAACTAAACAGAGAGGCAGAAGCTTGAAGGCTCGCCAATTGCTGTTAACATTTGAAAACAAATTGGGCTCCAGCCACAAGTGACAGATCCATTCAGAAAGAACGAACGTGATAATAGAGCAATCACACGACTAAAACACAAAGCAACATGCATTTCAAAAGAGGCCACCAAGTGATTCCAACACTGACCGTAAAAGATGACCTCACATTTCCCTCAGCAAAAGCATTTTGTCTTTATTTTTGGTGGGGGAGGGATGAGATACAAGGTTTGAATCTCTGGCCAATATTTATCTCCATAAATGCTACATAAATATAGGAAGGTATATCATAATACAGCCCTGTATTACTGCAAGCTGCACTAAAAGTACAAATACTACAACAGTTCAAATGAGGCACAAAAGTGTATGTTCTGTTTCCTGAGGAGTCATTTGTTCTGTCCAGTGAAGGTCTGAGTATGTCAAGGTAGAAATGGAGACACTCTGATACAGGAGAAACCATTCTATTCCTCTCCAATTTTTTACCCTCCTTTCCTGAAAGCCCTATCCCATTCCATGGTCACTGGCTGCACTGCGATTCTTCATGTGTGAGCCTTTGCGTTGAGTGGCGGGAGACTATTCGACTGCAGTGGGCATCGCAACCAAGTCCAATCCTGAGCTCTGTCTGGCACTTGGAGTAGGACACCAGTATAAACAGTGCAGGGATTCGACTGGCACTCATAGTAAGCATACCACAGTTGCACGAGGCACCGGTATAGATTGCGCTGCACGCCCATTGCTTATAAAGAGAGATGGAAACCTAAAAGACAAAATGCTGACCTTGTAGAATCAATTCCAAGCCCAGACCTGAATTGCCGGGGTTAAACAGACCAGTGGATATAAACCAGAGTGTGACACCAGTGGATATAAACCAGAGACACAGCAACAGGAAAAGCACATTCATGAGCTTCTATTTGACATATCTTACAGGTTTGGCTGCACGAACTTGTAAAGAAGTATTTTTATGGACTAGAACACATTCCCCAGCAGTAAATAGCATCACGTTTCTCAAAGGCTGGAGTTTATTTCTAGAGGAACGGAATACAAAAGGAGGTAATGCTAAATTTATACAGAACTTTGGTTAGATCGCACTCAGAGTATTCTGCACAATTCTGGTCTCCATACTACGAAAAGGATATAGAAGCACTGGAGGAAGTCCAGAAAAGATTTACAAGGATATTAGCAGAATTGAGAGGATGTAGCTATCAGGAAAGATTTGAGCAGGCTGGGTCTGTTTTCTCTGGGGAAAAAAAACTACAAGGAGACCTGGTAGAGATCGTAAAAATTATGCTGGGGTTTCGATAGGGTGGACGTGGTGAAGATGTTTCCACTGTGAGTGGGTCCAGAACAAGGGGGTAATTAATATAAAATAGACACTAACAGATCAAATATAGAATTTAGGAGGAATCGCCTGACACAGAGAGTGGTGAGATTGTGGAAATCGCTGCCCACATATAGTGGCTGAAGCAGATTGACATATTTAGGACAAGGCTTTCTTATCACAGAAATCACACAGAAACCCCACAGTGCAGATAGAGGCCATTTCAGCCCATCGAGCCTGCACCGACACATACCCCACCCGATCCCCGTAACCCCTACACCAACACATATCCCACCCTATCCCCGTAACCCCACGTATTTAATCTCCCTAACACTAAGGGTCAATTTATCATAGCCAATCAACCTAACCCGCACATCTTTGGACTGTGGGAGGAAACCGGAGCACCCGGAGAAAACCCACGCAAACACGGGGAGAATGTACAAACTCCACACAGACAGTCGCCCGAGGCCGGATTCGAACCCGGGTCCCTGGCGCTGTGAGGCAACAGTGCTAACCACTATGCCACCGTGCTGCCACTTATGTTCATTAATAAATAGACATTCTTATTATGAACACAGCTAGCTTTTGCTAGTTACTTTATTGAGCACATGTGGACTGGTACAGTATCAGTAGAGGCTTCCACCTTGACTGTTGCCTTGTGGGTAGCCTAGTGCCTCATGGGTAATACAGCTGGGTAGTGTAGTCTTATTATATACATACAGCTCTATGGCTCCACCTAGTGTCCACTATAGAATGACATGTTATTGATCATTACATCCTCCTTTCTTTGAGGTTTAACAAAATCAATATCAATCAACTTTCAAGAAAACAATAAAGATAATATCAGTAACACTTTTGTTAGTGCTCTATAAACATAAACATTTTCAAAACAGTCAACACATTTTCAAAGCTTTACATTGTACTCAAAGATTAAGTCTATCAGACTTTTTTACTTCACGTGTGGATCTTCTCAACACGGGTAAGTCTGATGTGTCTTCATGAGATTGTTCTGGCGGTGAATGACAAGATGCAGTTGCGGCATTGTCATCAATCCGCTCTTGTATAGATCGAGGTCTCCTTGCGACCTTTGCTTGGAGAGGGTTTCAGTGTTTCCTTCACTCTTCATGCCATAACTCTCAATGTAGTCAATGCACTCTCGAAAAACTGCTGGCAGCTGGATCCCATCATACAGCATAGTCCTCTCAGCAGCCTCGGCTAATGGAACACCAAAGATTGGCCTGAGGGAAGAAGGAGTATCCACCGGAACTGCTTCCTGCTCTGGTGCAGGCTTCTTCTTTTTCTTTTTCTCTTTCCACTGCTTAACAACATCTGCTGCGGTTATATCTTTGGACTTTTTCTCCTTGTGTTTTTTCTCTTTGTGCTTTTCTTCCTTTGGCTTCTCTTTGACCTTAAAGTCTTTTTCTTTCTTCTTGGAGAAACTAGGCTTTTTGAAGACATGGATACCCTTTGGCCTTTTCATCCTTGATGGGCTCTCTGCTTCATCACCTGAGTCATCTGGTCTGCTTATGGCACAGTTTATATGGTAGACTCTCTTGACCAGTTCTAAGTCTTCACAAGCTTTGTCACCTAGTATCGAATCAAGTCTTTCAGCCACAACAGAAAACATGAGATGATGCACTTTGTCTTTGACTGTCACTTTAAGTCTGCATACACCTAAGCTATCTATTTTCTGTCCATTATAGCTCTTCAGTAGTACTGACTTTTTCTGTATTTTGGGCTTTTCTTTCATATTTTTTAAGTCACTCATACTGATTAAGTTTGCTTTTGCCCCAGTGTCCAGTTTCAATGTAACTAATGCTCCATTTATCTGCAGTGGGATCATCCATTTGTCCTCTTTTACTGCATTAACTTTATGTTCAGCATTGTCCATTTCTGAGGGCTGCACATTTTCTGTATCGTTTTTGATATCGTCACATGACACCATTCGTACAAAAAATGTCTCACTTAAATCAGTGTCCTCAATCACATTAACTTGTTGCCCTTTCTTAGGTTTTACTTTTGAAAAGCATTGTTTGGCAAAGTGATTCTTTCCATTACACTTTGTGCACATTTTTCCAAATGCTGGGCATTGTCTTAACTGGTGTTTGTAACCACAGCGTTTACAATTAAAAATTTCATCCTCCGATTGCTTTTCATTTCTGTTCTGCCCACATTTGTTCCCCTTGTAGGACACAGCACTGACAGCAGCATTATCACTCATTACAATCGCATCATTATTGATTTCACTGAAAGTCTTCGCGTGCTTTCGAGCTAGCTCGCTGGCTTGGCATATTTTCACCACATTTTCCAAATTTAGTTCGGTTTCTCTCAACAGACGTTCCCTGACTTTTTTATCATGAATACCAAACACAATCTGGTCACGAATCATGGATGCTTTGAGCTCAGAGAAATTATATGTCTGTGCTTTCAGTTTCAGATGAGTTATAAAGCTATCAAAAGTCTCATTTTGCTGCTGTGTCCGAGAACAGAAGATGTATCTTTCATAGGTCTCATTCTTTTTGGGAGAGCAATGTGAATCAAATTTTTTTAGCACATCTTCTAATTTTTCTCTGTTCTCCTCTGGATTAAATACAAATGTATTAAATACCTCTATTGCCTGTGGGCCTGCAACCGTAAGCAGCAATGCTATCTTCCTTGCGTCTGGCTTCGTACCGAATCCGATGGCTGCAATGTAGAGTTCAAATTGTTGTTTAAGAGTCTGCCAATTGTAGTCGATTTTTCCTGTGAGTTTCAAACGCTCTGGTGGCTTCAAATTCTCCATGTCGCTTTTCACAATTTTTAGCAGATCTTCACCATCCTGGTACCATCTTATGTTCATTAATAAATAGACATTCTTATTATGAACACAGCTAGCTTTTGCTAGTTACTTTATTGAGCACATGTGGACTGGTACAGTATCTGTAGAGGCTTCCATCTTGACTGTTGCCTTGTGGGTAGCCTAGTGCCTCATGGGTAATGTCGTCTTAATATATATACAGCTGGGTAGTGTAGTCTTATTATATACATACAGCTATATACAGCTCTACGGCTCCACCTAGTGTCCACTATAGAATGACATGTTATTGATCATTACAGGCTTGATGCATACATGAGGGGGAATGAAATAGTGGGATATGGGGGCAGGGTGGGAAGAGGTAATTAGAGTGGGAGTAGGCTTGTGTGGAGTATAAACACTGGCACAGACCAGTTGCGATGAATGTCCTGTTTTCTGTGCTATAGATTCTATCATTCTCAAGGCCCAGATCAGACTATTTTCCTGTTTTGCCTGAATACCTACATGATATCTCAGTCTTTAAAACTTGTGTAAAATGTGTTGCAGCTGCTCCGCATGTCTGCACTTCCCCGCTCTGGTGGGATCAGGTCCTCGCACTTTCTGTGTTGGCAGGATTGTCACCCATTTGCATTGGTAAATCCAATTCTAACACTGGTATGATAGCAAAATACTGCGGATGCTGGAAATCCGAAATAACAGCAGAAAATGCTGGAAAAACTCAGCAGGCCAGGCAACATCCGTGGAGAGAGAAATAGAGTCAACGTTTCAGGTCGAAACCGTTCTGTAGAAGGGTTTCGACCCGAAACGTTGATTCTATTTCTCTCTCCACGGATGTTGCCTGGCCTGCTGAGTTTTTCCAGCATTTTCTGTTGTTATTTCTAACACAGTAGTGTTGGGAGTGGGTCTTTGGCTCAGCGGTAGCATCACCGCCTTTGGGTCAGAAGGTGTTGGGTTCGAACCCTGCGCCGCACAGTCCTGGTGAGTGGAAACTGGGGTGCTGGCTCAGAATTCTGGGTTGACAACCAGTGGGATATGTCTGTCACAGTGGATGTGAATGGCTTCCCCCTCCCTATTGTATGGGTTGTGGGAGTCCATAAAACCCTCCCATATTTGCTGGTAATAAAGATGGTTATGGCCAGGCAGGAGCTGTTAATCAGCCTTGGAATTCTTCCACTACTTCACATTGTTCTCCAAGGAAAGATGTGAAGAGATGAAAACAACAGCTCTGATGTCAAATTGACCACATATAGCATTTAGTACATAAGAAGCAGGAGTAGGCCATTTGGCCCTTCCAGCCTGCTCCGTCATCCAAGATCTTGGCTGATTTTGTACCTCATCTCCACTTTCCTGCACCATCCCCATTCCCTTAATATCCAAAAATCTATCAATCTCTGTCTTGAAGCCTTCACAGCCCTCTGGGGTAGAGAATTCCAAAGATTCACCACCCTCTGAGTGAAGAAATGTCTCCTCAGCTCAGTCCCAAATGGCCGACCCCTTATTCTGAGACTGTGACCCCTGGTTCTAGACTCCCCAGCCAGGTGAAACATCCTCTGTGACCCCTTTAGTAGTCTGTATAGGCAGAAACGGAAATATTTCAGATCTGAAAAGGAGTATGGGTTGGGTTGCCAACTCTGTTTGGATGTATTCCGGGAGGTTTCATCACATCACCTCCTGCCCCCACTCCTGCTATTGGCCGGCAGACATGTCCATCCTCATGGTGACCGCCTTTCCATGCCAATTGAAAGGCAAATAGACTCTTCATTACCCGATTGGATGATTTTTCACTGTCAATAAAACAGCCATTTTTTTCCATTTCCAACATTTTTATGACTAAAAGAAAGTGTTAAAAAAAAATGATTAAAAAAACACACTATTTTTTTCTTCTGTCAGGTCTTCTGTCGTGTCCAGGAGATTAATCTTTCATTATTCACTATCCAGACCCACCCATGAAAAGTGGTCACTTGGCTGAGATCCCGGGCAGTCTGAGGGATGGTATCCCAGCACGATTCAGGGCGATCAGAAGATGTAGGCGCCAGCCATGGGTCAGTGGTCGCACTCTCGCCTCTGACTCAGAAGGTCGTGAGTTCGAGTCCCAGTCCAGGGATTTGAGCACATTGTCCAAGCTGACACTTCAATGCAGTACTGAGGGAGCGCTGTACTGTTGGAGGGCTGGATGAGAAGTTAAAATGAGCCCCCATCTGCCCTCTCAGGTAGATGTAAAAGAGCCCATGGCACTATTTCAGAGAAGAGCAGGGGAGTTTTCCCCGATGTCCTAGCCAATTTTTATCCCTCAACCAACGTCACCAAAGCAGAGTATTTGATCATTTTCTCATTGTTGTTTGTGGGAGCTTGCTATGTGCAAATTGGCTGCTGCGTTTCCTACATTACAACAGTGACTATTGTTCAAAAGTACTTACCTGAGGTCATGAAAGGTGCTATATAAATGCAAGCCTTTCTTTTCTTTTATGGGAGGAGCAAACTGGGAGAAAAAAGTGAGCCAGCGGCTGTCTAAGAGAGGTGCAACCTTGAATAAATGGTTTGCAAACAGGTTACTGGATATGGGAATTATGAGGAGAGCCTTGAGAGACTGGCACTATTTCCATTGGAGCAGAGAAGGTTAATAGAAGATTTAATAGAGATTTTCAAAATAATGAAGGGTTTTGTTGGTTCGTATCAGGAAATGCTATTTCCTCTGGCTGGGGAGTCATCGGCGAGGGAACATCAATTTAAAATTATGTAGAAATTACAACCAATGTTCCCGCTAATTTTTTTAGGTGCGCTGCCCCTTTAACGGGCTGTGTGTTTCTTCCATTGTGAAGCCACTGAGCGGCCTGTGTGCGACCTCCAGAGGGCAGCGCAACCACGCAGCTTAACGGGAACATTGATTATAACACATAAATGTTTGGCCCAACTAATCCGTGTTGCTGTTTATCCTCCACATGAGCACTAGTCCTAATCCCATGTGGCCGCCCTGATCCAATATCCCCCTTTCGTTCAACCACCTATCTAACCTAGTCTTAAAATATTGGTTGTAGTAGGAAATCTAAAGGTTGCTCATTTACAGTGAACCATGTCACATCTTGTCTGTTTCTTGCTCTACTGCTGTTATTAGAATGTGACAAATGGCAGGATACTGCTGGTCAGCACCATTGATACAGTTCATTGACCAATTCCTAGCCGCTCCATACATCATTGACTTGAGTGACAGAGAGTGACTGACTGAAATTCGAGAGGAAATGCTTCCTCTCGATGTGTTGGAGTAGACTGATGTGTCTGTAAATATTCCCGTTACAATAGGGAGAATTTAAACCAACTGCCGCCCCATCTCTAACTTCCTTTGCTTATCTAAGATCCTCAAACCTGTGAGGAAGATCTCCACCTCTGTGCTCACCTCCCTCTTAGCTCTTTGTTTGCATCCCTTCAGTCCGCTTTCCACCGTGCTCACAACATTAGGAACCCGCTTGTCAAAGTCACCAGCGAAATTCCCTGTGACTGCGGCACGCTATCCCACCCCATCCTCCTCTCCCTCGCTCTGTCTTCGTCATCTCCAGACGCATCGTCGCCATTGCCCTCCTTGCCAACATCCTGACCTTCACCCTCTAAACACAAAGTCGTCCTCCGCCACATCTTGTCTTTCACGAAATCCCGTTCCCCCATCACCCCCTAGTCTCAATAACTTCCACTGGCTCCTCATCTCCCAATCAATGTTAAAGTTGCTATATAAATGCAAGTTGTTTTTGTAATGGTATAGTATGAGCAGTCAATATAACAACAACTTACATTTATATAGCACCTTTAACATAGTAAAATATCCCAAGGTGCTTCACAGGAGCGTCATTAAACAAAATTTGACACTGAGCCACATAAGGAAATATGAGGACAGGTTATCAAAAGCTTGGTCAAAGAGGTAGGTTTTAAAGAGCGTCTTAAAGGAGGAAAGAGAGGTAGCGAGGCGGAGAGGTTTAGGGAGAGAGTTACAGTTGTTGGAAATATTTAATGCATATTCATAGATATGAATATTTGTAGATGTTCCCTTACTTCAGTAAGTGTCATTATTTGAGTATGTAAGTTTGAGACATTCTCTTAACAATGAGGCAGCAATTCCGATCCCTACGGGTGGGTACGCGCTGTGTACTTACCCGTAGGGCCAACGGAAATGCCGGTTTTAGGCATGCACTGCACATTTTTGTTTAAAATACTTAATTTATTGTAATTTAAAGTCATTTTAAAAATGTGATTTTAAAAAATGTATTTGAAGTTTTACCCTGTTTTGGGGGTGATCTCTATTCATATATTTGACAGGTCTTCCTGGTCCAATGTATGAAGGGAGATTCCCTTCTCTGATTGGCTCCCCATGGCCCACGTGATCCCAGGGATGCTGCGAACCGCCTGCGCCTCTGGGATACCTGGGCCCTGCACACCGGCAGTTTGGAGAGGCCCAGCATCAGAACTCTGCGCCTCCCGGGAGCCCTCCGGTCTAGGCGCAGATTTTTCCAGATTGCAGCCCTCCGCCCGCGGGAGGCCTGTGAACGGAATTTCTGGGCCATTCAATAGCTGACAATGTATCAACTGGGCAATATGGTTGAGGCACACCACCCTAGCAGGACATTGAAGATGGATCCTGGAGGCAGAGGGTGTTTGTTGAATGTTGCTGTATATAATGACGTTTAATGAAATTATTTTCATTCAGTCCGTTACAAAGAACCCTAAAACAGGTTCAAAGGTAGAATATTACTGGGGTGGTACTTTCAAGGTTTCAGTGTACAAAGCAAAGGGCTGGGGGAGGGGGAGACTCATCAGATTGATTCCCTGCTCAGTCTGCATAACTTCAGGGAGTCTTCTAGCCTCTGTTCTGACAGTTCAGCTGAACGCAGTAAACCTCAATGTTGGAGGAACAGCAAAACCACATCCTATCTTCTTGTAATTGCACTGTCTTCAATTATTTCTGAGTATGTGTAAGTTCAAGAGGAGAATTCGGGGAATCTGCTTGGTTCAAGGGCAAGATCGATGACCATTAGAAGTGTTTGGGTGAGCTGTGCACATCTCCCTGCTCCTGCTAGGCCTCATCATCAGGCAGCTTCCTGCCACAGATCAGTCAGCAGAATTCCAAGTTATCTGGGCAATGTCTGCTTTGTATTTTGAGTCAGCAGTAGTGATAATCTTTTTTTTATTGATTCATTCACAGGATGTGGGCATCACTGGCAAGGCCACCATTGATTGCCCATCCCTAATTGCCCTTAAGAAGTGGTGAGCAGCCTTCTTGAACCGCTGCAGTCAGTGTGGTGAAGGTACTCCCACAATGCTGTTAGGTAGAGAGTTCCAGGATTTTGACCCAGTGACGATGAAAGATCGGCGATATATGCCCAAGTCAGGATGACGTGTTACTTGGGAGGGAACTTGGAGGTGGTGGTGTTCCCATGCCCCTGCTGCCCTTGTCCTTCCTCCAGCTATCTCCCTCTGTCCTCTCTGATCTCCACTGCCTCTCTGCTCCCTAGAACATTAATGTCAAAAGCTTGATCCTCATTTACAAGTCCCTCCATGGCCTTGCTCCACCCTACTTCTGCACCCTCCTCCACCTTACCTCTGCAACCTCCTCCACCCTACCTCTGCAACCTCCTCCACCCTACCTCTGCAACCTCCTCCACCCTACCTCTGCAACCTCCTCCACCCTATCACCACAACCTCCTCCACCCTACCTCTGCAACCTCCTCCACCCTACCTCTGCAACCTCCTCCACCCTACCTCTGCAACCTCCTCCACTCTACCTCTGCAACCTCCTCCACCCTACCTCTGTAACCTCCTCCACCCTACCTCTGCAACCTCCTCCACCCTACCTCTGGCCTGCTGTTCCATTCCCTTGAGATGTTTCACTATGCTAAAAGTGCTGCATAAGTGTATGTTACTATAGTTGAAGATTACAAACCAAAACTTTGCATACAATGGGATTTTTAAAATACCTTTTAACTGTATATGAGGGAAGGTTGTTTAATAAACTAAGGGTTAACATGCCTATCCGACAATTTCAAACACCTGGTCTGGCCGAGATGCTTGAAAACTGACCAGGTGTCAATCCTAGCTCAAGGTGTTGGTTGGTGAGGTTTGCTACACAGACATCACTGACACTCCAGGCAAAAACCTAAGGGAAGGAAATTATTCATGTTGGTAAATCTTGAGAGGAACCTTACAGGCCAGTCTCCCACAAACTCATGTCTGAGCCATTTCTTCGCCTATTATCTCCAGGAGTGAAAAACCGATGGTAATTAATTATCTTCCAAGTTCACTGCAGTTGTTATTTTTGTAAGTTTGTGCAGTAAATTCCCCTTAACTGTAATAAACACGAGGGGTACGACTCTCCTTTTCTTGGCAGGACTTGCAGCTGTCGCTGGGACCCCCGCCATAAGTTGACCCATTTTCCTGGGTTGGGAGCCATTTGTTATGCAATGGCAGGCTCCCGGTTACCATCACCAAGAGCGAGGCTGCCACTGCAAGGCCACAAAATGTGGGTGGTGCTGCACTGGGACTGCTGTGGTACTGAGCCATACAGAGCAGGAAGATCCAAGTTTAATCCATCTTTTGTGCTGAGTTAAGTAATATCAGCTTTAGCGGCAATAAGGGCTTTACAGTTGGTCCTGGCAGATTGGGGAGAATCAGGTAGATTGTTATTCACTGACTACTGCTGGAAACTGTGAGCACGTGTGTCAATGGATGGGTCAATATGCATATCAGGTGAGGACGGGATTAGTTTTGGTTGTGATACCCTCTACAGTCAAATAACCTGTCAACACTCACTGTCTAGACTCAGGCATTAAGTATGGCCACTTTGGTGAGGTACACGGAGTGGCTAGGGCCCCAATGTACCCCAGCAAGTGGTGGCCTTGCAGTTAAGGTGATACGTTGCTACTAAATGGGCTGTGTACACATGGGTTTTCATCCTCTCCTTGTCCCTTTATAGAGGTACTAGCTGGGGGGGCCCGGCGTTGCCAGGGCAATTTTGGGCCGCGTGGTTTACGGCCGGGCGGTGCCGCTCCCCCGCTCTGTGTCACTCTTTCCCTCCCTGACTCTTTCTCTTTCCCTCCCCCTCTCCCTGCCCCTCTCTCTGTCCCCTCTCTCTCTCCCCCCCTCTCTCTCCCTGCCGCTGTCTGTCCCCTCTCTCTGTCCCTCCCTCTGTCTCCCTCTCCCCCTCTCCTCTCCCTCTCCGTGTCTCTCCCTGGTTTCATTTCTCTCGGTGCCTCACCTGTCCCTCGCTAGCGCCTCAGGCCCGGCCGGACTCACCTGGGTAGCAGAATGGAGTCAGTCCGAGAACGGGAGGCCGGGTGCGCAGCGGTCGGAAGCGAGCCCGGGGTTGCTGATGGTTAACGCGGCGGGTGTTTGGACCCGGTTGGCCGGGCGGCAGAGGAACGCGCTGGAAAGCCCCGGTTTTGCCGGTCCCGCACTCACGGCAAGAGAGAGAGGGGGAAGGAGAGAGAGAGAGGGAAGAAGAGAGAGAGAGAGAAATGTTTTGAGCTTGAGGCCCGGCCGGTCTGTAATGGGCGCCACTCACCTGACTAACGGCAGTTTGAGGGGAAAAAATGGCGGCGAAGTTTCGGGAGGCTGGAGGATTAGGTCCCGCCCGTGACGCACCGATTGGTCAACCATCAGGTCATTGAACTGTAGGATTGGTCAACCAGCACGTCACTCAACGCTAATGAGAGGTAGGATTGGTCAACCGCTAATGAGCGGATTTTTGAGGATTTTTGAACGTTTTTTGTGTACTGTCCGAACAATTTTTGTCTGACCAAAAAGTAAATACGCCTATTAGACTCCCCTAATGATAACCTTTCTTTTGATAAAACATGCGTGTAGGTACGCTCTATAACTTTTGAGTGTATAGCGGACAGACAGACAAACAGACAAAGACAGACAAACAGACAAACCAACCGCTTTATATATATATAGATAGATAAGCGTTTTTTTTAGTTCACTGGATTATGTTTATCAAAGAGTGATCAACACAGAATAGATTTCTGGTTGGTGTAGTGAAAGCAAAAACCTTGGAGCCATTTAAGAAACAGTTGCGAAGAGGGAGCTGTTGGGTGCTTCTGGACGGCTGAGCTAGGATAGGCCGAATAGCCTCCCTCATATTTATCTTGTGATCTTCTTTAATCAATACTTTCAGGGAATAAATAATATTGGTGTTATTTATGATAGAGTAATGCACTCTGGAGCGTGTTCCAAGACAGTCATATATCGTGGGTGACTATGGCCCAGAAATTCTGATCGCAGGCCTCCCACGGGCAGAGGACTGCGATCTGGAAAAATCTGAGCTTGGGCCGGAGGGCTCCCGGGAGGCGCAGAGTTCCATTCCTGGGCCTCTCCAAACTGCCGGTGTCCAGGGCCCAAGTATCCCAGAAGCGCAGGTGGTTCGCAGCGTCCCTGGGATCACATGGGACATGGGGAGCCAATCAGAGAAGGGAATCTCCCTTTATACATTTGACAGGAAGACCTGTCAAATATATGAATAGAGATCACCCCCAAAAACATAGTAAAACTTTAAATAAATAAAAAAATCAAATTTTTAAAATGAATTTAATAAATTACAATAAATTAAGTATTTAAAAAAATATATTTTTTGAAAAAAATAATTAAAGTTTTTAACGGGGCTAAAAATAAACTTACCTTTCTTTAAAGTATTTTAAAATGATAAATCAGTGGAAATTTCTTTTTTTTACTTTTTTCAACTCTTATCCTGGTAAAAGCAGGCCTTACCCCTGCTTTTACCAGGTGCAAGAATTGTAAGGGTTTTCTGCGGGCGGAGGGTCTCCAAAATACGGAACTCTCCACCCGCAGGGGCCCTTCTCCCGGGCAGGCGGAGGATCTGTCAAGAGCTTTCTTGACAGATTGGAAATGCCGGTTTCCAGCGCATGCGCAGTGCATGCCTGAAACCACCATTTCCGATGTTCCTACGGGTGAGTACACAGCGCGTACACACCCGTAGGGATCAGAATTTCTGCACCATTGAATAAATTTATCACAGGATATATGATACCATCTCAACTCCTCCGTGTGTCACTGCTCCAGATTATCTTTCATGTCCCTTGTCCCAGGGGTTATCAACCTTTTTGCTTCCGAGGCCCCCCTCCCATGTTATAAAAACTCCGTGGCCCCCTGTAACACAACACAAGTATTTATTCTGTAGAAAAATCAGTTATTATTTATTAATAGCTCTATTACACCTTACGTAAAGAAGAATTTATGATGTCCTCAATTTACATAAGCAAAATACTGCAGATGCTGGAAATCTGAAGTAAAAACAAAAAAAGCTGGAAATACTGAGAGAGAGAAACAGAGTTAACGTTTTAGGTCTGACGAAATGTCATCGACCTGAAACGTTAATTCTGTTTCCCTCTCCACAGATGCTGCCTGACTTGCTGAGTATTTCCTGCTTTTATCCTAAATTTACATCGTGTGTCCATTTGCTGCCGATTGTTTGCTCCACCCCATCAACCATTTGCTTAACAGGACATGAACCAGGAGCAACAAGTGCAGCGCTCACTACAGGCTCGTTTTGTGCACATTCAGTCGGACTGGACTAAAGTTTCAGGTCCACGCCCTCCATTTTGGAAACAGAACTTCGCACTTATTTCGATACCAAACCCCAACACGGCGGTGAAAGCCATCAACTTGAATTAACAGCACCAGTAATGACGGAGGAGGATGGCACATGAGAGAAATGGAGAAATAAACAGGGCCCCAAGCGACATTGCCCTCCCAGCCTCATCGCCATAAATCCTTCAGTGGCAAAGGCCGTGCCCCCTTTCCTCCTCCCCAACTCAACAAATAGCCGGCGGTGTCTCAAAGAATGTAAGCACCCAGACTAGGCCTATCTGCCCGTCACAGAAGCACATGGCCATGAATATAAAGCTCTGAGTCTGAGGTACGAGGAAAATCGTGACAACGCCTTTACCTATTTTATTAACACAGACGGAAGACATTGCAGGAGAGAGCCACACCAGATCCCGATTATTACAGCCTTGCCGCAGGCCCAGAGACTGGAACGTCTCTTTCCTCTCTGGATTGGAGGGTAGCTAATGTTACCCCACTATTCAAAAAAGGTGGTAGAGAGAAAATGGGGAATTACAGACCGGTAAGCCTGACATCGGTAGTGGGGAAAATGCTAGAGTCCATTGTAAAAGATGTAATAGCAGAGCACTTGGAAAACAGTGACAGAATCGGACAAAGTCAACATGGGTTCACAAAAGGTAAATCGTGCTTGACTAATCTACTGGAATTTTTTGAGGATGTAACTGGTAAAATAGATAAGGGAGAACCAGTGGATGTGGTGTATTTGGACTTTCAGAAAGCCTTCGATAAGGTCCCGCATAAGAGATTAGTGTGTAAAGTTAAGGCACATGGGATTGGAGGCAAGGTATTGACTTGGATAGAGAACTGGTTGGCAGACAGAAAGCAAAGAGTTGGAATAAACGGGTCCTTTTCCAAGTGGCAGGCAGTGACTAGTGGGGTACCGCAGGGATCGGTCCTTGGACCCCAACTATTCACAATGGCCCAGAAATTCGGCTCTCCACGGGTGAGTACGCACGGGGTACTCACCCGTAGGCTGAATGGAAATGCCGGTTTCCTGCATGCACTGCGCATGCGCGGGAAACCGGCACTTCCGATCCTCTGAACGAAGGGGTTCAGAGGTCGAACGCGCGCGCAGGGGAGGCTGCGCGTGCGCTTTGAACTTAGGTTTTTTTTGCAGGTTTTCACGCGAGGTTAAGCCTGCAGGATTTACACATTTAAAAAGCAGGCGTAAGGCCTGCTTTTTGCAAGGTAAGTGG
This sequence comes from Somniosus microcephalus, assembly GCF_052327205.1. Taxonomy (NCBI): domain Eukaryota; kingdom Metazoa; phylum Chordata; class Chondrichthyes; order Squaliformes; family Somniosidae; genus Somniosus; species Somniosus microcephalus. Next base: position 128,428,741 of record NC_140994.1, read on the forward strand.
TCAATTAATTAAAATTAAAACATTTTTTCCACAGGTTTATTATTTTTAAATACTTTAAAGCAAGGTAAGTTTATTTTTAGCCCCGTTTTTTTATAAAATTATTTTTTTCAAAAATTTAAATTATTGTTTAAAATAGTTATTTAATGTAATTTATAGTTTGTTTAAAAAGTGTGATTTAAAAAAAAAATTATTTGAAGGTTTACTGCTATTTTGGGGCCCGTAGTATTCATAAGTTTTCACAGGTCTTCCTGCCAATCTTATGAATGGACTTTTCCCTCCTCTGATTGGCTGCCCATGGCTCACGTGATCCCAGGGGACGCATTGCACTAACTACGCCCCTGGGACACGCAAGCACAGCGCGCCGGCAGCTGGGCCAGGCCCCGGAGTGGAATTCCACGGGGCCCTACAGCTCAACTGCTGGCGCACAAGGTAAGTGCAGGTCGGGGGCTTGCACCCGCGGGAACCCTCCGACCTGAATTTCTGGGCCATAATATATTAATCATCTAGACAAGGGAACTAGATCTAATATCTCCTAATTTGCAGATGACACAAAGCTGGGTGGGCGTGTGTGCTGTGAGGATGATGTCAAGAAACTCCAGGATATTTTGGACATGTTGGGTGATTGGGCAGAAACATGGCAGATGCAATATAACGTGGATAAATGTGAGGTTGTCCACTTTGGTGGCAAAAACAGGAAGGCAGATTATTATCTAAATGGCAATAGATTGGGAGAAGGGGAAGTGCAATGAGACCTGGGTGTCCTTGTGCACCAGTCGCTGAAGGTAAGCATGCAGGTGCAGCAGGCGGTTAAGAAGGCAAATGGTATGTTGGCCTTCGTAGGGGGAGGGTTTGAGTACAGGAACAAGGATGTCTTGCTGCAGTTGTACAAGGCCTTGGTGAGACCACACCTTGAGTATTGTGTGCAGTTTTGGTCGCCTTATCTGAGGATGTTCTTGCCATGGAAGGAGTTCAGCGAAGATTCACCAGGCTGATACCTGGGATGGCAGGAATGACGTATGAGGAGAGATTGGCTCGATTGGGCTTGTACTCGCTGGAGTTTAGAAGAATGAGAGGTGATCTCATTGAAACTTATAAAATTCTGACAGGACTGGACAGACTAGATGCAGGAAGGATGTTCCCGATGGTCGGGGAGTCCAGAACCAGGGGTCACAGTCTAAGGTTAAAGGGTAGGCCATTTAGGACAGAAACGAGGAGGAATTTCTTCACCCAGAGAGTGGTGAACCTGTGGAACTCTCTACCACAGAAGGTGGTGGAGGCCAATTCATTAAATATATTCAAGAAGGAGTTGGATATATTTCTTAAGGCTAAAGGGATCAAGAGGTATGGGGAGAAAGCAGGGACCGGGTACTGAACTTGGATGATCAGCCATGATCGCATTGAATGGCGGAGCAGGCTCGAGGGGCCGAATGACCTACTCCTGCTCCTATCTTCTATGTTTCCTTTCCCCCTTTCAAGGCCACGTGGCGCGCTCACTTTCTCCATTGACGGCACACTTTTCAAACGCGCAAGGTTTACACCACAATCACAGATTCAATGTACAATTGTCATGGATCCCATCACTTAAAAATACAGGCCCCGATTTTCCCGGAGCCGTCAGGCGGGGTTTCAGGCGGGCGGGGGCTGAAAATCACAGAAATAGGGGGTCGCGACCACCCCCGCCAAATTCCCCGCCCCGCCTGACTTTCGCCCCTGTGTTTCAGCGCGACCTGAATCAGTCCCGCCCGCAGTAGGCGGGACTGGTCGTCGGGAGCCTAATGATCAATAATTGGCAGCTGTAATCCAATTTTAAGGGGCCCTTGGAATTTTGAGCCGTTCCCCACGTAAACCACGCCTGGTGGGAACACCGCTGATGAAACCTGGCGTGAACAATGTCGCTTGCTTGCTTTCAGCTGCAGGTCAATCAGGAATGAAGAGATTTGATCAGACAGCATTGGTAGGCTGCAGGACCTTGTTGCTCCAGGCTTGGGGCAACTTGTTGAAGGCTTAGGCACAGCTGTGGAAGGTTGGAGCCTCACACACTTCTCCAGTGTGAGATCCTGGGAAGCCCCTCTCACCAACTTCACTCAGCGCTTCCTCAACGGAGGCATCTGCCAGAAGCATGGGAGGCCTGTTGTTCCTTCCCTTCTTGGCATTAGAGGATCTCCAACAGCAGAGGAGGCTGGAGCAGATCCAGCAACAACAGCAGATCCAGCAACAACAGCAGATCCAGTAACAGCAGCACCAGCAACAGCAGCACCAGCAGGAGCGACAGGCTGCGGCTCGGCCACCTGAGGCAGCACAGGTCAGAAGGGGCCAGCGCATGGAAGGCCATCGGCGCAGGAGATACCCCCCAAACAGGGTCTACAGACACAGGGTGAGCTACCTCAACATGACTGAGCAGCAGTGCCAAAGGCAGCTCCGACTTTCGCGAGAGGTAGTGACTGACATCTGCGCAATGCGACAGCAAGACCTGCTGCCCAGAGGACCAGGTGGACAAGCATTACCAGTGGCCATCAAAGTCACCACCGCACTCAACTTTTATGCCTCAGGCTCCTTCCAGGGATCAGCAGCAGACATCAGCGGCATCTCCCAGGCGGCCGCACACACTTGCATCAAACAGGTCACCGATGCCCTCTTTGCCCTCGCGCACAATCACATCCATTTCACCCAGGATCGCGCAAGTGTGAGGGCACGAGCGCTTGGATTAGCTCAGCTGGCAGACTTTCCAAGGGTGTAGGGTGTCATTGACTGCACACATGTGGCCCGTAGGGCACCCCACCACAATCCAGGAGTTTTTGTCAAGGCTTCCACTCCCTTAACGTTCAGCTGGTGTGTGACTACAAGAAGGTGATTTTGCATGTTTGTGCCAAGTACCCTGGCAGCTGCCATGACTCCTTCATATTGTGCCAGTCTACTGTGCCTCCGCTATTCAGTCCGCCAAACGAACTTCAGGGATGGCTACTTGGAGACAAGGGATATCCCCTGCGGTCTTGGCTAATGACGCCGTTGAGGAGACCAGCCAACGAAGCTGAGGAGCGCTACAACTCCAGCCACATTTCCACCAGATGCATTATCGAGCAAGCCATCGGATTGCTAAAGATGCGCTTCAGATGCCTCGATAGATCAGGTGGAGCCCTACAGTACTCATCAGCCAGGGTCTCCAAAATCGTCGTGGTATGCTGTGTGCTTCACAACATGACACAGCGTCATGGCTTGCCGATTCCGCAGAGCCGCCTCGGATGAGGATGATGCTGAGGATGATGCTAAGGAGAAGGAGGAGGAGGAGGACGGAAATGAGCATCCTGCAGAGGCCCGTCAACCAGCGGTACCAGTGCGCAAGAACATTGCTGGGTGGAATGCAAGGAACGCACTCATCCTGGGCAGATTTGCGTAGCCTGGTACATCAGACACTGTAGCCTCGCTGCTTCTTAGCTGACCATGGACAGTGGCCCATGCCTGCGCATTTCTACATATTTGATCAGCTTGCTGACATCTGCAAGTAATCCTAAGGCCTCAATGTGATATCCCCATTCGCCAAATGACAGATGCCATAACTGCAGCAGTTGCCACCAGATTTTTAATGTACAGGAAACTGATGGCATTAAAACTATATACAAGACTTTTCACCCAAGTGACTACCCTTGTGATTAGTGGTGCTTTATTTTTCTCTTACGCGTTCTCCTATGTAGTGGTACCCCTGTGGCTTCAGCAGATGTGGAGGCCCCTTGCTCACTTTCCTGCTGCTCCTGTCTCGACACCTTTGGCGGGCGTCCTCTGGGATGGCGAGTCTATGAGGGCTCGCCAGCAGTCTGCTGCTCCTGCGGCTGTGCAGGGGTTGAGACTCCTATCTCACTTGGGTGTGGACTCCGGCGGGGCTCTGACCGAGGGCTCTGAAGTGGCATGGAAGTGTGAGCGCGTGGAGAGGAGCCCCCACTTCCTTGAGGTGTGCCAACAACCTCCCTCTCATGGGTCAGCTGCCTCTCAGCGCCTGCAGGGGGGCCATGGGGACCCGTTTCTGCACTGGAAGTCCTGCTCAGAGGGACTTCCACGAAGGTCTGGTTTTGGTGCTCAATAGATGCCCATCGCTCCTCAAGAGATGTCATTCTATTCTGAGCACTCACCATGTTTTCGATACCATGGCGACTAAGCTCCTCCATGGCCGTAGCCCTCCTCTCCTCGCCCGCAGCCCTCCTCTCCTTGGCTGCAGCCCTCCTCTCCTCGGCTGCAGCCCTCCTCTCCTCGGCGGTAGCCAGCCTTACCACGGAGGTAGCCATCCTTTCCGTGGTGATGCTTTCATGCGCCAATTACTCCAATAAGGCTGTGCTCATGCTCGCCATGGACTCCTCCATTCGCTCCACACTCTCAGCGACCCTGGAGATAATACCTGCCAGAGACTCCTGCATCTGTGCATGGAGAGCCATCACCTCCTCTCTTGCGGATGGACCCAGAGGCATAGGGTCGACATGCAGCTGAGCTGAGCTGGCAGAGGCCTGCGCCCTCCGACGAGGACTCTCCACTGCTGTCCCTGTCTCCACAATCTGCTGATGCTCACTTGTGAGCTGTGAAGCACCAGGTGACAACACTACTCTATGTCCCGAAGGCCCCCCTGAGGTGTGAGTGTCTGCGCTGGTGCTGGGTGCGCTTACTTCTGCTGACGCTGCGCCCTCAGAGGCTGGAGCTTCCTCTGAGGAATCTAGCTGCAAAGCCTCTTCCTCCACGGCAGTGGCGATGGGGGCTCCGGATGGTCCTGTGGGGGAGTAAAGGAAAGAGTTAGAGATCTGATGCCAAGGCTACTTGCACATTGGATTTGGCAGATGCTCATAAGTCCAAATGGTGTAGCTTCAGAATCATATCAGCGACTCATGCTATGTCAATGAGAGAAATGGGAAACTATTCTGTCACCAGCTTGCGGGCTTGCTCCTGTCTCTCCTGCCCCAGCTTCCGCAGCCACGTCAGCCCCAGCAATCGCCATCACTGCTTCCTCCCAGGGGGTCAGCTGGGCGATTGAGGGTGGTCCTCCTCCAGTCCTCACTCGCTCTCTCCTATTGTGAGCACTCTTTTCCTGCAATGAGGGAGACAAGTGGAGTTTGAGTGAGAGTGCAGGAGTGAGTGTAGAGATTGCATAGCATAGATACTTAGAAGGAGACAAAGATGGTGTGAGGCTGCAAGACTAAGGGCCCTCCCTGTGTGTTGTCAGTTGTGTTCCAAGCATCAGAGTGAGAGGCAGTGTGAGGGCTGCATGGTGGAATAGTTATGTGAATGTGAGCATAGAGAGAGAGGGAATGGGTAAGGGTGCATGGATGTGACTGTGAAGTGGGATGTGGAGGAAGTGATTGCTGAAGCTGAGTGCTGTTGGGGAAAGGCAATGGGGATCAGGTTGAGGGTGATGGAAACTTCATACTTACTTTTCCTGTATGGTGAAGGTCATGGAAACGCTTCCTGCACTGCATCCAGGTCCGACGGGTGACTCCCTGAGAGTTCACCTCTGGAGCCACCTCCATCCATGCAGCCCTGGTCTCTTTGGGAGGCCTCTTCCTCCCTGAGCTAGGGAAGAGGACCTCGCTGTGGGCCCTAACCCCATCCACCGATGTCTGCAATGAGGTCTCGTCAAATTTGGCAGCAGCTTGGCCTCTGCCGCTGGCAGCAGCTGGTGCACGCTCCTGTGCCATTCTGTCCGACTGGTTGGGAAGCCTGCAGAGGTTGAGAAGCTTGCTGGAGACTTTAAAAGCACCACGAATGATGACATCATAATGGCCCAGTAATTCCGTTCCAAACGCGTGAGTACGGTCAGGGTACTCACGCGTCTGGCCGGAGGAAATGCCGGTTTTCAGCATGCACAGCGCATGCGGGGAAAACCGGCATTTCCTGTCCTCTGAACGAAGGGGTTCAGAGGCACAGCGCGTGCGCAGTGAAATTCGTCGATTTCATTCATGGATTCAGTGAGGTTAAGTCCTTACAACTTACACATGAAAAAAGCATGTGTAAAGTTGCTCCAGAGGCTGCGGAGGAAGATATATTTTATCGTGGAGCTTCTGAAAGGCAATATTTTTGTTTGGGAAAGGGAGGAAAGTTATTTTAAGAAATGCTGAGGTAAGTTTTAAAGTTTAATTTTTTTAAACGGGTTTTCAGTACTGTAGGTACTGTAGATACTGTGGCTGTGTGAATTGAATTTGCTGTGTTTATTAAATGTGAAAATGACTGTTCTAAAATGAGTAATGTAACATTTCCAACATTTTTAAGAAAGAAACTTTTCATCAATAATATATTCTTTTAAGTAATTATGTATGTATGTCCGTATATATTCCTTTACGTATATGTATGTATGTATATATTCCTTTACTTATGTGTATGAATGTATGTATTTAATTATGATTTTCCAATAAGTTACTTTCTCTGAAAGTCATAATTAAATACATACATTCATACACATAAGTAAAGGAATATATACATACATACATATACGCAAAGGAATATATACAGACATACATACATAATTACTTAAAAGAATATATTACTGATGAAAAGTTTCTTTCTTAAAAATGTTGGAGTCATTTTCACATTTAATAAACACAGCAAATTCAATTCACATAGCCACAATTGCTCCTTCTACCGACAGTACTGAAAACCCGTTTTAAATAAAAAAAAACTTTAAAACTTACCTCAGCATTTCTTAAAATAACTTTCCTCCCTTTCCCAAACAAAAATATTGCCTTTCAGAAGCTCCACGATAAAATATATCTTCCTCCGCAGCCTCTGGAGCAACTGTACTCATGCTTTTTTCATGTGTAAGTTGTAAGGACTTAACCTCACTGAAAGCATGAATGAAACCGGCGAATTTTACTGCGCACGCGCTGCCTGTGCAGTCGCACGCGTTCTGCCTCTGAACCCCTTCGTTCAGAGGACAGGAAATGCTGGTTTTCCCCGCATGCGCTGTGCATGCTGAAAACCGGCATTTCCTCCGGCCAGACGCGTGAGTACCCCGACCGTACTCACGCGTTTGGAACGGAATTACTGGGCCAACATTTTACATGTCAATAAAATGAAAAATTTAACAATTGCACGATTTGCCCCCTCGCATCTGCGACTGAGGGTCCAAGGAGGTGCATTGCGCAAGAGGTCATCGTCGTACGTATCCTCACACTGTTCCCTTTCGGGAACTGTATGAAGTGGTGGAAGGATTTCTGGCCACGTTAACGCTCCTTCCGTGACCATAACCATCTTCATACCAGCCATTAGGGTGGTTAGTCCTAAGGCGCGAGGGTTTTACGGGCTCCCACAACCCATCTGACGGGGGGGGGCCACCCACACCTGCGGACGCAAGTATCCCGCTGGATGTCCACCCTGAATTTATAGTTGGAGCTCCGACTCCACTTGCCGGGACTGTCTGGAGCGGGTTTCGAAGCCCTACTCCTTCTGGCCCAGCGGCAGGGATGCTTACCGCTACGCAAAAGGCCCACTCCGCGCAAAAGGTGACACCCATACGTTTCCTGCGCCTTTTCCCTCCCCGTGACTGGAGCCCTATGCTGCCACTTGAAAGACCAAGCTATCATCTGTCCTTTTTGCGGCACCTTGGACTTCTCATTACCAATGATGAGCAGGCGCTGCGCCTCCACCTCGTTGAGGAGATTGCTGAGGTCATCATCAGTTCAATTGTGAGTTCTTTTAATGCCGTGAATTGTGCTCATTCCAGCCATTTCACGTTGCTAATCGGAGTGGGCCTTTGGCGTAGCGGTAGGATCCCCGCCGCTGGGCCAGACAGGGTAGGGTTTCGAACCCTGCTCCAGACAGTCCCGGCAAGTGGAGTCGGAGCTCCGGCTCTAAATTCTGGGTTGACAGCCAGTGGGATATTTGCGTCCGTGGGTGTGGGTGGCCCCCCCTCCTCGTATAGCTTGTGGGAGCCCGTAAAACCCTCCCGCCATAGGACTAACCACCCTAATGGCTGGTACAAAGATGGTTACGGTCACGGAAGAAGCGTTAATCACGGCCATAAATCCTTCCACCACTTCAAAGGGAACAGTGTGAAGACACGTATGACGACAATGTTGCTAAATAAATAAATGGAATGAAAACAATTCTTTCAGGGCTTTTAAAAGTCTTTAAATTGCTTTAATTCTGTTTAAAACTACTTCAGATTCTTCAAAATAATGTAAATGTTTTTAAAAGTTTATAAAAGTTACCAAAAGCTTCATAAAAATACCAAAAACCTATTTGAAATGCTGCTCTCCATGTAAAAATGCTTTGCAGCTTGTGAGAAACATTGGGGGCGTGTCCTATTAAACTGAGACCTCAAGGGGCGTGTCTCAGTTGCACAGCACGCTCCAGGCTTCGCGCTGGCTGCACTCCTGGGCGGCGTGACGTCAGACGCTGCCCGGGATTCTTCTCTTTCAAAAAGGAATTCCAGGCGTCCCTGGAGGTGAACGGCAGGCGCGTCGGGTAAGTGCAGATCGGGGGCTTGCACGCGCGGCAAGCCCCCGATCCGAATTTCTGCCCCAATGTGGGGCTTTCTGACTGGAATTGGACAATTAGCAAGGGTGCCCACATGCTTGAAATAAATTGGCCAATTGAGGGAAAATTGCGTGCAGCTGGTTGACCCATTTAGATTCGTGTTGTGTCGGTACCTTTCTACCTAGACACAATTTAGGACTCAGAACTCAGAGATTCAAACATGAAGTGCTTTATTGGAAGGAAAGGAAGTTCTGGAAAGTTCCGAACAAAGAGAGCTAAACTTAACAGAGAACACCCAACCATTTATCTCCTGTGACAGCGCCACCACAGGTGGGAGGAGAACACACAATAGAACACACAATACATAACATTTCCTCCCCTCTTAAATGGAAGGTCCACATTATTCCTCAACAGGTAAGTTACTTTCAATGCACTCAACGAACCTAGGGTAGAGGTAGACTGCCTCAACCCCTGACTTTACCCTGGGGTTTATTCTGCCCCAGTCTTGTGGGTAAGTCACTAAGTCTACAGATCCAAGCATCTTGGAGGCCGCCGCTCTCTGAGAGGATACCGGCGGTCATCGCTGGCTTCCACAGCAGTAGGCATTGACACAGGCCTAGATGGAGACGGTGCCTGTGTCAGTCGAAAGTCAGGAGTTTGCACAGGTGGAACAGTCTCTTTGACTTCCTGTGTTGGAGAAGAGCATTGTGGCAAAGGATGCTGGTTTGCGGTATCATCTGGAAACAGTTCAGGCCAACCAGCCGTTGGAGCCTCTGTGGCTGTCTCTGCTCCTAGCAACAGTTGATCTGTGTGTCTTCTCCAGACGACGTCCTCAGCAGTCTCAACCGTGTAAGACACAGGGCCCGTCTGCGCGATCACCGTAGCAGGAACCCATTTCGGTCCAGTGTTGTAGTTTCGAGCTAGGACGTGCTCTCCTGGATGAAACCGTCTCTCCTTGGCTCTTTTCTCTCTCTTTTCAACTAGAGCTTGTTGTTGACAATGGACAACCTGTTCTGCCCTTGGAGGTTTGAGTAAGTCAAAACTTGTCCGCAACTGCCTCTTCATCATGAGCGAAGCGGGGGAAGTTTTGGTTGTGGCATGCGGCTCGTTCCTGTAGGACAACAGGAAGCTGTTCAGATGTTGGTGGATTGAGCCCTGACCTTGCGATGCCTTCAATGCGTGCTTCAAAGTTTGCACAAACCTTTCTGCCTGGCCGTTAGTAGAGGGATGATAGGGCGCAGACCTGATGTGTTGGACACCATTCACATGCAGGAAGGTTGCAAACTCCTGTGATACAAATTGTGGACCGTTGTCACTTGCGAGTTGTTCCGGTGAGCCATAACGGCTGAACATCTCACCAAGTTTCTCAATTATTTTCTCTGCCGTGGTAGACCTCATCACAGCGACCTCCGGCCACTTGCTACGAGCGTCCACAACCACCATAAACATCTTCTCTTCGAAAGGACCGTCGAAGTCCACATGTACTCGCTACCACACTTCTGCAGGCCAATCCCAGGGGTGTAGGGTTGCCAGCTGTGGAACATTCCGGACCCTTTGACATGGGGATCATGTTTTGGCTTTCTCCTCAACATTCCCATCGAGACCTGGCCACCAGAAGTAGCTTCTTGCCATTTCCTTCATCCGAACCATCCCACTGTGGCTTGTATGAAGTTGTTGCAGTATAGGTTCCCTCAGAGGTGGCGGAATGATGACACGGCGTCCCCAAAGAAGACAACCTGCCTGGACGGAGAGCTCATTTCTTTTTGAAACGTAAGGTTTCAAACTAGGAGAATCTCCTATAGCTCTCCCTCGAATGACATCGTCCATTACCTCAGACAGGACTGGATCGTTGCGGGTGTACCTTCGCACCTGAACTGCAGTGACAGGTGCTCCCTCCACTTGTCTAAAGTAGAAGATGTCTATCTGACGAGGCTCTGGGGGAGTAACAGGCAAGGGTAGCCTCGAGAGACCGTCTGCGTTGCCGTGCAAGTCTGATTTGCGATATTTGATGTCGTATGTGTGTCCTGACAACAGTAAAGCCCACCTTTGCATCCTGCTTGCAGCGAGAGACGGAATTCCGGTGTGGGGCCCGAAGATTGAAGTCAATGGACGGTGGTCCGTCAGGAGTGTGAACCTTCTCCCAAACAGGTACTGATAAAATTTTCGAATTCCAAAAACGATTCCCAAGGCCTCGCGCTCGATCTGCGCATAGTTACTCTCGGCCTTGTTCAAGGTGCGTGATGCGAAGGCGATAGGTTTCTCTTCACCCGAAGGCATGATGTGGGATATGACTGCTCCCACACCATATGGTGATGCATCACATGCTAGCTGCACGGGTAGCTTTGGGTCGAAGTGTGTCAGGACCTCCGATTTCAGCAATGCTTTCTTTGCTTGGGCGAAAGCTTCGTTGCACAGTTCAGTCCATTTCCATGTTTTGCCTTGACATAGCAACTGATGTAACGGCTTCAGCAATGTTGCTAAGTCTGGAATAAACTTCCCATAGTAGTTAAGTAGCCCCAGAAATGAACGTAACTGGCTCACATTCTGGGGTGCTGGGGCCTCCACGATCGCCTTGACCTTTGACGGCGCCTTATGCAGGCCAGTAGCGTCAATCACATGCCCCAGGTACTCAACTGAAGACTGAAAGAATTCACATTTGTCTTTACGAACTCTGAGTCCGTACTCTTTCAGTCGTTGTAGTGTCGCATCCAAGTTCAGAAGATGATCCTCCTCATTTGTCCCAGTGACAAGGATGTCGTCCAGATAGCACTGGACTCCTGGCAGTCCACTCAAAATCTGATCCATTGCCCTTTGGAATAGAGCAGGGGCCGAAGTAATTCCAAACGGAAGGCGGCAGTACCTGTATAGCCCCTTGTGTGTCACAATTGTCAGCAGCTCCTTTGATTTGTCATCGACATGCATTTGTAGATAAGCCTGGCATAAGTCTATTTTGCTGAACTTTTGCCCTCCGGCCAGGCCTGTAAAAAGATCATCAATGAGGGGAAGAGGGTACTGTTCCGCAGACAGCACCGGGTTAATAGTCACTTTAAAATCCCCACAGATTCGAACAGATCCATCCTTTTTCAGGACAGGAACAATGGGTGTGGCCCATTTGCTCACGCTCACAGGCTCCAGGACTCCATTCTTGACTAAGGCCTCCAAGTTAGCCTCAACTTTTGGCCTAATTGCATAGGGTACAGGTCGGGCTTTGTGAAACTTCGGCTTGCTGTCAGGTTTAATGTCCAGTCTCACGCTAATCTTTTTCATGCTCCCAAGTTCCCCATTGAAGAGTTGTGCATGTTTGTTTAACACTGCAGTCAGACCTGACTCCCCTTTTGACATCATGCGGACTGCAGGCCAGTCCAGCGTGATTTTCTCTAGCCACGCACGTCCCAGTAGCGATGGGTAATTTCCCTTTACCACATATAGTGGCAGTTTTGCAGTCTGTCCATTCAATTTAACTGTCACCGCAATGACGCCTCTCATGGCCACAGGTTCGCCGGTATACGTCTTTAGCACAATGTTTGTTAGCTGAAGGGTAAGATGCTTTAGCATTTTGTTGTAGACAGTGCCTGAAACAAGGGACACAGCCGCGCCTGTGTCCACCTCCATCCGCACTGATTGTCCCTCCACCAGTGGTGACACCCAGTAGCCATTTGAATCACCTGCAATCGTCAGTATGTGCACCTCTTCCTCCTCAGAGGTGTCGCTCCCCTCTGTTTTGCTTGTTCCATCATACTGCACTGAATGAACACTCTTTTTCCTCTCTTGTCCAAATACAGACATTTTGCTTCCATGCTTCCCAGCTCTGTCTTCTTTTTTTACCTCTACAGGCGCGTTCAATGTGACCCTTTTTGCCACAATTTCGGCATTCCAGCTCCGTACACCAGCAGTCATTAGCGTGATGGCCCGTTTTCCCACAACGGTAACATGTTCCGTTCCGCGCACCTTTAGGCTCAGATGACACCTTGTGAACTCTCCCTGTTGAACTCAACTGGTGAGCCTCCTTTTCCGCCATCTCCATGGAGACACTAACTTCAATGGCCTTCTCAAGAGTAAGGTTGTCCTCAGTAAGAAGGCGCTTCTGTGTGGCTGCATTTTGCAGACCACACACAAGTCTGTCTCTAATGGTGTCATTCAGCACCTCCTTGAACTGGCAGTGTTCGAACAACCTTTTTAAAGCAGCAATAAACATCGTCACAGATTCCCCCTCCTCTTGATTTCGTTTGTGAAATCTAAATCTCTCAGCAATAACCAGAGGTTATAGTGAAAAATGTGCTCCAAGAATTTCCACTAGTTGCTTATATGTTTTAGTTCCTGGCTTATCTGGCTGCACGAGGCTGCGAAGTAAATTGAATGTCTTTGGCCCGATTACACTCAAAAAGGTAGGCACGACCTTTTCATTTGCCACCGCATTCGCCAATACAAAATAGTCAAAACGTTCCGTATATGCGCTCCATTGCTCCACATTTTCATCAAAATCACCGATGTTTCCTAATATAGTAGCCATCTCACGTTTCAAATTAAATTTTCTGTTTACTCACTGCACCCATAACGTACGCAGATTCATCCCATCCTCGTCGCCACTTGTTGTGTCAGTACCTTTCTACCTAGACACAATTTAGGACTCAGAACTCAGAGATTCAAACATGAAGTGCTTTATTGGAAGGAAAGGAAGTTCTGGAAAGTTCCGAACAAAGAGAGCTAAACTTAACAGAGAACACCCGACCATTTATCTCCTGTGACAGCGCCACCACAGGTGGGAGGAGAACACACAATAGAACACACAATACATAACATTTCGGGTCGGAGCCCGACATTCGGGGAACCCAACAATTCCCCGCACCTTCAGGAAAATCGGGGCCACAGTGTCTGCTAATAACATTAAGCCCGGAGTGGTCCCTTAAAGGGACATTGTCTGAATGAAAAATTGCTTAGTAAATCTTTTCTCCTTTGCTTGCAAGCACATACATACAATGACAGAAGTCCCATTTTAATGCATCATCATGTCACTTGGGAGTGAGTGTTGCCTTCAAGGCAGATACGGTTTTTATTCTTCCATTTTTTCCTTCCCAAATTTACTCGTACACTTTTTTTCATGAATACAGTGTCCTTTTAATATATTTAACTGAAGTATCAGCTCAACTTACACAATAGCAAAATACTGTGGATGCTGGAAATCTGAAATAACAGAAAATGCTGGAAACACTCAGCAGGCCAGGCAGCATCCGTGGAGAGAGAAACACGAAGGGTCACAGACCGGAAACGTTAACTCTGTTTCTCTCTCCACGGATGCTGCCTGGCCTGATGAGTGTTTCCAGCATTTTCTGTTATATCAGCTCAATTTGTTAGCTCAGTTGTTAAGAAAGAACGAACTTGCACTTATATAGCGCCTTTCACAACCTCAGGACGTCCCAAAGCGCTTTACAGCCAGTTAGGTACTATTGAAGTGTAGTCACTATTGTAAAATAAAAACAGAAAATGCTGGAGATACTCAGCAGGTCAGGCAGCATCTGTGAAGAGAGAAACAGAGTTAACGTTTCAGGTCGATGACCTTTCGTCAGACGGGACAGCCAATTTGCAAACAACAAGGTCCCACAAACAGCAACATGATGATGAGTAGATAATCTGTTTTAGTGATGTTACTTGTGGGATAAATATTGGCCAGGAGAACTCCCCCTGCTCTTCAGTGGCATGGGACCTTTTACGTCCACCTGAGAGGGCAGGCGGGTCCTTGGTTTAACGTCTCATCCACAAAATGCACTGCCCAAAGTGGTACTGACCATGCAGATCTGAAGGTCCTAGGTTTGATTCCTAGTCTGTGCTGTGGTAGCTAATCTCACTTTGGGGGGATGCTTTATGGCTTGAATACCTGTGAGACAGGTAGGGGAAAATCAAACAGGATTTCCTCCGTTTCTGATTGTTATGTAGTGATCCCTGCTGCAATGTAGCTGTGCTTGGATGTCAGGTGAGAAAATGTGTAGTCTGGACTGTGCTGCACCCCATGGTTAAACAGCATGCAAACACAAGCGATCGCACATGAAGAATGGCAATTTGGGTGAGGTACCAGATGGAACCCGGCTTTGGCAGAAGTCAGTCAGTCAGAGAGGAAAAGCTGGGGGCGGGTGGTGGGGAGGGGGGCGGGGTGGAAATTCACAATCGCATTTAGTATTGAGCGAAATGATCAGTTTACTTATAATAAGAGCTGACTATTGTAAAGAAGCTCTCATTACAATATTCACAGGCTTGTATTCTCCATTTGTCAACACCACTTAAAAATGCACAAGATGCACCTAGTAATAAAGCAAGTGCTTCGCCGGCCTCACTTTGGGATTTAAAATGTCATGATGTCATGTTATTCAATGCTGCTTTTTTTGAAGTGGAATATTGATGAAGATAAGAGCCCAGTTATGTTGAGGAGAATGAAATAATTCATCTGTACAGACAGACTTGATTACTTCAAGCTGCACTGTGCAGTCTTCAAAACATCTCATCCTGTAGATTGGCAATGACGCTCCAATCAAGCACTCATTTATCTTAACAACCTTCAGCCAGTCCTCCTCCTCAGCGATCGCTGCCTAATTGAAACAGACCTGAGCAGCTATATTTACTTTCAGTTAACATGGCTGAAGGTTGAATCATTCAGTTTTATTGAAACAACTGAATAATAAAGCACCATTTTTTTTAAAAAGCATATACTAATAGGTCTCCCGTTGCGCCTCTCATGGATAGTCCTGAGTCTGGGGAAGAATTGCGATGTTCAGCTCCTAATCTGGCCTGTCCCTTTAAGATCACCACTCAAGTACTCCCCTGTGAACAAGTGACCTGACTAGTAATCGTAGCTCACTATAAACTCCTGAGATCGATCGTAGGGCCATTGTAAAATCCAGGCTCCAGGTGAATGATGCTCTTTAAAAAAAATCATTTTCCATCTTTGCAATGCCTTGAAGTGTGACATCTGCAATGTGATAATTGGAATGTGACGGACATGCGTTTATTATAAAAAAGACTAGTACATAAATTGGTGGAATTCCTTTAGCATTGCTTATGAGTAGTCTGTAGGATGGTACGATGTTTAGCCTCTAAACTGGCCTGTTCCTTTAGGGCCACTGCTCAAACACTCCCTGTAGGAAATTAGTCCAAGTAGGCAAATGTAGCTGTTTCTAAACTAAGGTCAGTCAGAGAACAATTGTATGCTTGTAAATTTCAGGCTTTAAGTCAGTGACTAGCTTTCATTCTCTTTTTAAAAAGAAAACAATTGTTTTTCATTTTTAACAAAGTGTGACATCTGCAGGATGGGCGCCAAGGAATTTTTAAAGTTTTGCATATTTTTCTTCTCTTTAATTCTTCTCTGCTCGCCTAAAGGTGAATACTTGAATGGTTCCACGAACACTATATAGGGCATCATAGCCAAAACTTAAAAAAATTCCTCCTCAGGATGTAGACATCACTGGCAAAGCTGCCATTTATTGTGTATCTCTAATTGCCCTTGAGAAGGTGGTGGTAAGCCTTCTTCTTGACCCGCTGCAGTCCATAGAATCTTTGAAATTTACAGCACAGAAGGAGGCCATTTGGCCCAACATGTCCGTGCCGGCCAAAAAAGAACTACCCAGCCTAATCCCACTTTCCAGCTCTTGGTCCGTAGCTTTGTAGGTTGCAGCAGTTCCTGTGCATATCCAAGTACTTTTTAAATGCGATGAGGGTTTCTGCCTCTACCACCCTTTCAGGCAGTGAGTTCCAGGCCCCCACCACACTCTGGGTGAAAGAAGGTCCCCTCAACTCCCCTCTAAACCTTCTACCAATTACTTTAAATCTATGCCCCCTATGATGTAGGCTACATCAAACATGTTACCCTCATCAAATTCTCCAGTCCTGGCAACATCCTTGTAAATCTCCTCTGTACTCTCTCTAGTGCAATCACATTTTTCCTGTAATGTGGTGACCAAAACTGTACACAGTACTCTAGCTGTGGCCTAACTAGTGTTTTATACAGTTCAAGCATAACCTCCCTGCTCTTATATTCTATGCGTTGGCTAATAAAGGAAAGAATCCCGTATGCCTTCTTAACCACTTTATCTACCTGTCCTACTACCTTCAGGGATCTGTGGATATGCACGCCAAGGACCCTCTGTTCCTCTTTACTTCTCAGTATTCTACCATTTAATGTGTATTCCCTTGCCTTATTAGTCCTCCCAAAATACATTGGCCCAGAAATTCGGGTCTCCACGGGTGAGTACGCGCGGGGTACTCACGCGTGGGCCCGATGGAAGTGCCGGTTTCTTGCATGCACTGCGCATGCGCGGGAAACCGGCACTTCCATTCCTCTGAACGAAGGGGTTCAGAGGTCGAACGCGTGCGCGCGGGAGTCTGCGCGTGCGCTTTGAACTTACGTTTTTTTTACAGGTTTTTCCGTGAGGGTAAGTCTTTAGATTTTAGAAATGTAAAAACCAGGCGTAAGGCCTGCCTTTTAAAAGGTAAGTGGTCAATTAATTAAAATTAAAACATTTTTTCCACAGGTTTATTATTTTTAAATACTTTAAAGCAAGGTAAGTTTATTTTTAGCCCCGTTAGAATATAAAATTATTTTTTCCAAAAATTTAAATTATTGTTTAAAATTGTTATTTAATGTAATTTATAGTTTATTTAAAAAGTGTGATGATTTTTAAAAATTTATTTGAAGGTTTACTACTATTTTGGGGCCGTAGTATTGATAAGTTTTGACAGGTCTTCCTGTCACTACTTATGAATGGGCTTTTCCCTGCGCCGATTGGCTGCCCATGGCCCACGTGATCCCAGGGGATGCATCGAACTAACTACGCCCCTGGGACATGCAAGCACTGCGTGCCGGCAGCTGAGCCAGGCCCTGGATCGGAATTCCACGGGGCCCTACAGCTCAACTGCCGGCGCGCAAGGTAAGTGCAGGTCGGGGGCTTGCACCCGCGGGAAGCCCCCGACCCGAATTTCTGGGCCAATACCTCACACTTCTCCAGATTGAATTTCATTTGCTACTTTTCTGCCCACCTGATCAGTCCATTGATATCTTCCTGCAGTCTACAGCTTTCTTCCTCACTATCAACCACACGGCCAATTTTTGTATCATCTGCAAACTTCTTAATTATGCCCCCTGCATTAAAGTCTAAATCATTGATATATACCGCAAAAAGCAAGGGGCCTAGCACTGAGCCCTGTGGAACCCCACTGGAAACAGCCTTCTAGTCACAAAAACACCTGTCGACCATTACCCTTTGCATCCTGCCACTAAGCGAATTTTGAATCCAACTTGCCACTTTCCCTTGGATCCCATGGGCTTTTACTTTTCTGACCATTCTGCCATGTGGGGCATTGTCAAAAGTCTTGCTAAAATCCATGTAGACTACATCAAACATCTTACCCTCATCAACCCTTCGTGTTACCTCCTCAAAAAATGCAATCAATTTAGTCAGACACGATCTTCCCTTAACAAATCCATGCTGATTGTCCTTGATTAATCCGTGCCGTTCTAAATGATGATTTATACTGTCCCTCAGAAATTTTTCCAATAATTTGCCCACCACCGAGGTATAACATTAACAGTTCTCCAGTCCTCCAGCACCACACCCTCCACCACAGCAGCCAGAGAGGATTGGAAAATGATGGTCGGAGCCTCCGCTATTTCCTCCCTTGCTTCTCTTAACAGCCTGGGATACATTTCATCCGGGCCTGGCGATTTATCTACTTGCAAAGATGCTAAACCCTTTAATAGTTCCTCATTCACTATGTTTATCTCATTCAATATTTCACACTCCTCCTCCTTAACTACAATGTCTGCATCGTCCCTCTCTTTTGTGAAGACAGACGCAAAGTATTCATTAAGAACGATACCCATGTCATCCGCCTCCACACACAAGTTACATTTTTGGTCTCTAATAAGCCCCACTCTTTCTTCAGTTATCCTCTTGCTCTTTTTGTATTTATAAAACATCTTTGAGTTTTCCTTGATTTTACCTGCATGTGATGAAAGTGCTCCCACAGTGCTGTTAGGCCGGGAGTTCCAGGATTTTGACCCAGCGACGATGAAGGAACGGCGATATATTTCCAAGTCAGGATGCTGTGTGACTTGGGGGAAGTTGGAGGTGATTCTGAAACTGATCCTGTCCTCAGATGATGTTCACATGCAAACTTTCCAGCAGGAGTCATTAAGTGTGGGTACACTGGATGATTTTTCTCCCCCCCTCCCTCCTTATCCCACGGGTCCTGAGGCCAATTGTAGCCTCCCTGCTGCCTCCTTGGCTGAGATCAGCTCAGAGTGGGGATCAAACCTGCGACCTTCTGGGTCTGCTTGACTCAATAACACACTTGTTTAACTAACTGAACCATCATAATGGCTTCAAGCTCTCTGTCCTTTATGCTGAGGTGAATGCCTCCAGCTTATTTTTCAGGTTGCTAACTAAATCCCATTAGAACTGCTAAGTACAGCACTCCCAGTTTGCTGTAAATGTAGGACCATTGCATTACTATGCAAAATCTAAATTCAGCATTTGACCGACAATGCACGCACTGACCTCATTTCAACCATAAACTCGCTGTTGTCTGGCTGGCAGGAACCAGATGAAGAAAATGTTGTTTGATGGCAGACATTATGCGCCTTTAGCATTCAGAAACATTAATAACTCAAAGTTCATTATGAATCTGAACAGAAAAATGTCCAAAGGCTGAAGGCTGCACTCACAGTGATGTGGCAAAGGCGCCCTGTTGACCTTTTAATGGTATTTTTTTATGTCTAGCCTGATAAAGAGCTATGGTAGTTCAGTTCTGGAGAGGGTTATGTTCCCGCGCCGTTACCTCTGGAGTCCCCCAAGGATCTATCCTTGACCCCCTCCTATTTCTCATCTACATGCTGCCCCACCTCGGTGACATCATCCAAAAACCTGTCAGACTCCACATGTACACTGGTGAAACCCAGCCTTACATCCCCACCACCTCTCTCGACCCTGCCACTGTCTCTGATTTATACGCTGTTTGGCTGATGAGCAGAAATTACCTCCAATTAAATATTGGGAAGACCAAATCCATTCTCTTGGTCCCCGCCACAAACTACATTCCCTAGCCACGGATTCCGTCCCTCTCCCTGGCCACCCTCTGAGGCTAACCCAGGCTGTTCGCAACCTCGATGTCCTATTTGATTCTGAGCTGAGCTTCTGACCCCATATCCTACTTCTACCTCCTTAATATCGCTCGTCTCTGCCCATGCCTCAGCTCATATGCTGCTGAAACCCTCATCCACGTCCTTGTTCTCTACAGACTCGACTATTCCAATGCTCACCTGGCTGTCTGTGGTGGAGCGGGAGCAGCCATGAGGAAATTTCTGGCCCGAGTAGTTCTAAACCTCACAGAGAGAAATCTGTAATACGGAGGAAAGGAAATCTCTGCTCCATTTCCTTGCACTTAGTACTTGGAGGCTGCTGGAACACATAGAAATTCGCTTGCTGCCCATTTCCTATCTAACGCCAACCTCCCCCACTCCATTACACATCATTGTAAGATCTACTTGCTTAGCTCATTGATGTGCCTTCAATAACCACAAAACTAGAAGTTATAGGGCTAAAAATTCAGTTTGGGGCGCCAAGCTCGCCTGGGCGCCGGGATTACCGCTGCACGCGGAGCCACTTGCGCCATCGGGATATTCAGTTTCTGTGCCCCAAATGGAAGCCGGCCGCTAAACGAGGCTTCCCGCGCCCCGCTTGGGGCGCTGAAACTGAATATCGGCGCGCAAAGTGCCGCAGCGCCACCCACTGCGGCACGGCACACAGCGGTACTGCAGGCCTTCCTCCCACTGTTAAGGGGGAGGTGGCTGCAACAGCACGATCCCCGCTCGCGAGTGCCGGCAAATGAGCCCGGCACCAAGGAGAAGTGCCGGGCTCTCGGGAAACAGCCGGCAATGCCGCGGGTGGGGGGGTGTAGGAGGCCGGGGACGGAGGTGCGGGCAGGCAGCCGCCGAAAAAGCGGCCGGCCGCACCTCCACCTTAACTCGCTCCACTACCGCCACAGGTTGGCCCCTGTGTACCGGTCGCTATTTGCGGCCGGCGCGGAAGAGGCGGGCGCGACCTAATATGGCATTCGGGGCGGTAGCGGGGCGCTGCGCACACCGATGACATCATCGGTGGCGGCGCAGCGCTACAGGCTAACGTCGCCATTAGCGCCCCGCTAAATATCGCGGTGGTTGTGGCCAGTGGCGCTAAAGCCTCTGAGTGGCCTCTTTGGGCGCAAACTGGTGGCGCAAGCAACTGAATTTCTAGGCCATAGACTTTAACAAGTTGGCTTTTAATCACTAAGATCAGAGCTAACATCTCAACACACTGACTGGCTCACAGGAATGAGTCATACAGATCCTGGGATCTTTAAGTAAGAGAAGTCAGGGGCGGAGCCAAGAGCCAAGACCTGGAACCTTCCAGGTTAGTCAGGGAAGAGGAAGTGAAACTATACACTGTGTGGGGGAGGGTAATATACATGAGTGCAAAACAAATACAGGCAAGACAAACAGATTTCATTACATTCACCCCTTCTTTAGATTTAGTCCATCGGGGTGATGTTTCTTAAAAGTTGGTATAAGTGAGTCTGTCAGGAGGTTTTGCGGTTCTCAGTGATCGGCACAAAGCCGGTTGGGGTGCCTCTAGGGGAGTGGATTCTGGTTCCTCCGCTGTCCGGGCCTCCGCAGTGTCTTCCAGGTTATCTGCAGTGTCCTCCAGGTTAAAGTTGGGTATTGATACCTCTGGGCGTCCTGTCTCTTTTTGGTGTAGGTCTTCCTCGGGTAGTCTTTCATCGTTCTCTCCGCTCCCCGAGGGAGCGAGGTCTTTTATGGAAACAGTGTCCTCTCGCTCGTCAGAGTATTCGATATAGGCGTACTAAGGGTTTGCATGGAGGAGCTGTACCTTTTCCACAAGGGGGTCCATTTTATGGCCTCTCACGTGCTTCCGCAATAGTACTGTTCCCGGAGACGTCAGCCACGCGGGTAGAGATATGCCCGAGGTGGATTTCCGGGGGAAAACGAACATCTTTTCGTGAGGGGTAGCGTTAGTGGCTGTACATAACAGAGACCTTATGGAGTGGAGCACGTCTGGGAGGACTTCCTGCCAGTGGGAGGTCAGAAGGCCTTTTGACTTTAAGGCTAACGTGACAGCCTTCCAAACAGTAGCATTCTCCCTTTCCACTTGCCCATTACCCCGGGGGTTGTAGCTAGTGGTTCTGCTAGTGGCTATCCCCTTTGAGAGCAAGAACTGGCGCAGTTCGTCACTCATAAATGACGTCCCCCTATCGCTGTGTATGTAGTTCGGCATGCCAAACATGCAGAATAGATTACCGAGACACTTGATGACCGTGGCACTGGTCATGTCTGGGCAGGGAATGGCGAAAGGGAAGCGGGAATATTCATCGATGATATTGAGGAAGTATACGTTACGGTCGGCAGAGGGAAGGGGTCCCTTGAAGTCCAGACTTAGGCGCTCGAATGGCCGTGTGGCTTTGATAAGGTGTGCATGGTCAGGCCTGTAGAAACGAGGCTTGCATTCCGCACAGATGCGGCAGGCTCTGGTCATTGCCCTGACCTCCTCGATGGAGTGGGGCAGATTGCGGGACTTTATAAAATGGTATAGTCGGGTGACCCCTGGGTGACAGAGGTCGTTGTGGAGACCCTGTAATTTGTCCGTATGAATGGTGGCACACATTCCCCGCGATGGGGCGTCTGGGGGTTCATTAAGGGCTCCCGGCCTGTACATAATATCATAGTCGAACGTGGATAGTTCGATCCTCCACCTGAGTATTTTGTCATTCTTGATTTTCCCCCTTTGTTATTAAACATGAAAGCCACCGACCGCTGGTCGGTGAGCAGGGTGAAACGTTTGCCGGCTAGGTAGTGTCTCCAGTGCCGCACTGCCTCCACTATAGCCTGTGCCTCCTTCTCGACAGAAGAGTGCCTGATATCAGGTCCCTGAAGGGTTCGGGAGAAGAAGGCCACAGGTCTCCCAGCCTGATTGAGGGTCGCAGCTAAGGCAAAGTCTGACGCATCGCTTTCGACTTGAAAGGGAATGCTTTCGTCCACTGCACACAGTGCAGCCCTTTCAATGTCCTGTTTGATACTGGTGAAAGCCTCCCGAGCTTCAGCTGATAGTGGGAAGGACGTCGATTTAATGAGGGGTCGGGCCTTATCAGAGTAATTGGGTACCCATTGGGCATAACACGAAAAAAATCCCAGGCACCTTTTTAAAGCTTTGGGATTGTGTGGCAGGGGCAGTTCCTTTAGGGGGCGTAATCGGTCAGGGTCCGGTCCAATTACCCCATCTTCCACCACACAGCCGAGGATACAGAGACGGGTTGTGTTGAAGACACATTTGTCTTCGTTGTAGGTTAGATTCAGCTTTAGGGCAGTTTTTAAAAATCTCGCAAGATTTAGATCGTGGTCTTGCTGGTTGTGCCCGCAGATAGTGACATTGTCCAGATAGGGGTAGGTAGCTTGTAGTTTATTCTCGTCAACCATGCGGTCCATCTCACATTGGAAGACCGAGACCCCATTTGTTACCCCGAAGGGCACTCTGAGAAAATGGTAGAGGCGTCCGTTCGCCTCAAAGGCGGTGTATGGGCGCTCCTCCGTTCTAATGGGGAGCTGGTGATACGCGGATTTGAGGTCGATAGTCGAGAAGACTCGGTATTGCGCAATCTGGTTGACCATTTCTGATATGCAGGGTAAAGGGTAGGCGTCCAGCTGGGTATAAATATTAACAGTCTGGCTGTAGTCAATTACCATCCGTTTCTTTTCGCTATTTTTAACTATGACTAGTTATATAATGACTAGTTATATAATATATAATGGGCAGCACGGTGGCATAGTGGTTAGCACTGTTGCCTCACAGCGCCAGAGACCCGGGTTCGAATCCGGCCTCGGGCGACTGTCTGTGTGGAGTTTGCACATTCTCCCCGTGTTTGCGTGGGTTTTCTCCGGGTGCTCCGGTTTCCTCCCACAGTCCAAAGATGTGCGGGTTAGGTTGATTGGCTATGATAAATTGACCCTTAGTGTTAGGGGGATTAAATACGTGGGGTTACAGGGATAGGGTGGGATATGTGTCGGTGCAGGCTCGATGGGCCGAAATGGCTTCTATCTGCACTGTGAGGTTTCTGTGATTTCTGTGATTTCTGTGACTACTTGGGCACGCCACGGACTGGTACTGCATTCAATAATGCCTTCCCGCAGGAGTCTGTCCACTTCCGCCTTGATAAAGTGTCTGTCTTCCAGACTGTACCGTCTACTTTTGGTCGCTATGGGCCTACAGTTCGGAGTGAGATTAGTGAATAAAGAGGGCGGGCTGATTTTTAAGGTTGATAGGCCACAGACTGTGAGTGGCGGCTGGGACCCGCCATATGCTAGCGTGACACTTTCGTGGTGGCACTGGAAGTCCAGGCCCAAGATTACATTAACACAGAGTTCTGGCATCACGAGGAGTTTAAAATCCTTGTAGTCCGTGCCTTTTACAGTCAGTGTCTTTTACAGTCAGTGTTACCACACAGTAGCCCAAAATGTCCGAAGTGTGGGGCTTAGCAGCCATAGCAATTCTGCTCTGTGTAGGGGTTACCGTTAATGAGTGCCGCCGTACCAGGTTAGGGTGGATAAAACTCTCGGTACTCCCACAGTCAATTAAACATTTCGTTAAATTCCCGTTTACCTGTATGTCCATCATGGATTTTGTCAACGGGTGTGGCCTGGATTGATCCACCGTGATCGAAGCCACTGTTGGGCCCTGGGCGGCCGTTGAGTCGGGAAAAGATGGCGGATCCCAAGATGGCAGCCCGCACGGCACGCACGAGGCGGTGACGGAGTTGGAAATCGGATTCCCCCTGCAGACTTTGCTAAAATGCCCCTTTTTCTTACATTTGAAGCATGTAGCGTCCTTCGCTGGGCATCGTTGTCTGGGGTGCTTGGCCTGGCCGCAGAAGTAGCATTTCGGGCCTCGAGACATTGCCGCTGTAGTAGGACTCCTGGGTGAACTTCTGTGTGGGGACTCCGGCGGTGTAGAGCTGGTCTGAGACCTGGATGGGGAAGATGGCTGATTCCAAGATGGCAGCCCGCTCGGCGCACACGAGGCGGTGAGGGCCGCATGGCCGGAAGAATAAGAGTCAGAGTTTTTCTGGGCCACGTCCAGCGATCGCGCAGTGGCCACTGCCTTTTTTAAGTCCAGGACCTCCTTCTCCAGCAGTCTCTGCCGGATATAATTCGATTTGAGGCCCGTGATGAAGGAATCGCGGACCACTTCGTCAGAGTACACGTTGGCCGTCACGGCCTTGCAGTTACAGTCCCGGACCAAGTCCTTTAGGCCCTGTAAGAAATCGTCCATTGATTCCTCAGGTCGCTGCCTGCGTGTAGCCAGCAGATGTCTGGCGTACACTTCGTTTACTGGCCTCTGGTATTGGGCCTTCAGGATAGTGATGGCCTCCGTGTAAGAGGTGGCGTCCCGGATGAATGAATAAATCTGATGATTAACGCGAGTAGTCAGTAGACTCAGTTTATCTACCTCGCTAGCGGATGAGGCCCTCGCGAAGAGTTCGAAGCATTTGAGCCAGTGTCCAAATTGATTTGATGCTTCAGCAGAATGTGGATCCAAGCCCAGACGCTCTGGTTTTAGGAGTCGATCCATCCTAGTATTCTTTAGTGATTAAAATTGATGTGCCTTCAATAACCACAAAACTAGAAGTTATAGACTTTAACAAGTTGGCTTTTAATCACTAAGATCAGAGCTAACATCTCAACACACTGACTGGCTCACAGGAATGAGTCATACAGATCCTGGGATCTTTAAGTAAGAGAAGTCAGGGGCGGAGCCAAGAGCCAAGACCTGGAACCTTCCAGGTTAGTCAGGGAAGAGGAAGTGAAACTATACACCGTGTGGGGGAGGGTAATATACATGAATGCAAAACAAATACAGGCAAGACAAACAGATTTCATTACACTCATTAAAAGGAGTTCAGTGCCCACTTCCAGCCAATATTTTAGGAACGTAGGAATTGCTCGACGAGGAAAGACCAAGGTCCGTCTAGTTCGCCTTTGACCATCCTGGTAAAACAAAGGAAGGACTTACGTTTCTATAGCGCCTTTCACGACATCAGGACATCCCGAGCTGCTTTACAGTCAATGACGTACTTGTGAAGTGTAGTCATTTTTGTAAGATAGGAAACACGGCAGCCAATTTCTGCACAGCAACAGCAATATGATAATGACCAGATAATCTGTTTTAGTGATGTTGGTTGAGCGATAAATATTGCTCAGGACCCATGTCGCATCATACAACAATAATGGAGTTGTTAACTAATCATCGCAATCAATCTCTATCAATTCGTCTACAACAGACCCAGGCATGACACGAGGAAAACCACCAGTGGTGGAGAGCTTTGGGAACCACAGGTCCAAAGCCACCTCTTCCCTCCCAAGCCCGCTACACTCACCACATGTCATACCTCAAATTACTCATATTCTGTATCTCAAAATGTTATTTTCTGAAATAAATCTATCTAATTTGCATTTGAATGAATCAATACTAACTGCTTCCACCATCTCCCCAGGGAGCCTGTTCCATTGATTGACCACTCGCTCACTGAGGTTTCCACAGATTTGTTCTGAATTTACCTCACTTCAAGCACAGTCTGTGTCCTCTGGTTCTACTGTTCTGGACAGGGTGAAATATCTTGTCATGGTCTACATTTTCATTTTTTTGTTCTAAGAAGACTAATATTGTGTTTTTCAGATAAGTTAATGCACACAATGACTGTACTTTCAGATAATAATTATAATGGCAATAGTGTGCAGGGCGTTAGTGGCATTCGCAGGCCCAGCAGGAGACAAAGAATAAAGACTTGCATTTCTGTAGCACCTCAGGATGTCCCAAATTGCTTTACAGCCAATTAAGTGCTTTTGAAGTGTAGCCACTGTTGTAACAGAGTGGGCAGACTGGCAGGTGGGATTCACAAGCAAGCAAGGGCAATACAGTGCTAGAGCTAAAATTGAAGTGCATTGTTTGCATAGTGCTTTTCATAGACCGGCCCATCTCAGGACAGATGTATTCTATGTCCCTGTCAGACACGGTGGAAAGTCCTGGAAGTGGTGGGGACAAGCAGCGAGACAGCAGAGCAGCTTACAATCAAAATTTCACCACATTCCGACTCGCCGATGTCATTCTCTAATTCGCTACTGTACAAGCGAGAAGCTCAGATCACATGCTTGAGCCTTAATTGTAGCCTTTTTTAATCAAAAGTCGCTAGAAGGCAAAATGCAAATGAATAAAACAGCTGATTCACCCGCTGACAAGAAGTCAGTCAAGTAAGAGATGGAACATCGCACTGGCATGTTCTGCTCACTTTAAACTCAGCTCAACAGAGTCCGTAGCAACTGCTTAACAAGTGTTCTTCAGCTAAAGCTCCTATCTCCTTGCTTCTGGTTCCCGACAGCCCTGATTGTCCTCAGTTTTATTGTGCTCCTCTTCTGGATGGCTGTGGCAGTCAGGGTTGGGTTGGCCTTGGCTGGGCCGGATCGGGTGGGGAACTGAGCAGAAGGAGCTGGCACACCTCCAGCCCTCAGAGGAGATCGCCACTGATCAAAAACTCAAGAGAAACTCTGAGAAAGCCTGAGTTTGGTTAAAAATTCAAAGTCTCTGCAGCAAATGTGGAAAGTTTGTGTTTCTGGTGTTTATATTAGTCACTGAGCTGTTTGATGTTGGCTTGGCTCAGTGGGTAGGACTCTTGCCTCTCAATCAGAAGGTCATTGATTCAAGCCCCATTCCAGAGACTTGAGCACATAATCCAGGCTGACATTTCAGTGCAGTACAGAGAGAGTGTTGCACTGTCGGAGGTGCCGTCTTTCAGATGAAATATTATACCCAGCTCCGTCTGCCTGCTCAGGTTGGTTGTAAGAGATCCCATGTCACTTTTTCAAAGATGAGCATGGAGTTCTCCCGATATCGTGGGCAACATTCATCCCTCAAGCAAAATCAGATTAACTAGTCGTTCACCTCATTTACTGTTTCTGGGGCCACACGTGTGCAAATATGGCTACGCCATTTGCAAACCAACATCGACTACACATCAAAGAGTCATTGATTAGATGAAGTGCTTTGGACATCCTGAGGATGTAACAGGCCCTATATAAATACAGGTCTTTCTTTCTCTGAAAGCAGTACCTGCTATGGAAGGTGCAGTAGCATAGTAAGTATGTTATTGGACTAGTAATCCAGAGGTCTGGACTAATGATCCACGGCAGCTAGGGAATTTAAATTCAATTAAATAAATCTGGAATAAAAAGCTAGCATCAGTAATGGTGACCATGAAATCAGTAATGGCGTAAAAACCCATCTGGTTCACTAATGTCCTTTAGGGATGGAAATCTGCCTGGTCTGGCCTATATGTGACTCCAGACCCACAGCAATGTGGTTGACTCTTAACTGCCCTCTGAAATGGCCGAGCAAGCCACTCAGTTGTACCACCCACTGTGGGAGTACCCTCACCTCATGGACTGTAGCGGTTCAAGGCGGCGGCTCACCACCACCTTCTCAAGGGCAATAAATGCTGGCCTTGCCAGCGACGCCCACATCCCATGAATACATTTTTAAAAAGTGGGATGTGCTTGATCAGATTGTTGTAGTGAAAGGCTGTTGCCTTTGAAAGGAAAGATACAGAAATAGTTTCTGTGCATTACTCCTAATTTACAGTTACCCACACAGCTGTTAAAGACAGGGTCAATGGAGCCACAATCAGACCAGCTTTACTGACTCGCTTCTTCTGAAATACTGGCTTTTCTACCACAAGCTGCCTCGCAATTTCTCAAATACTGGCTTCTCTACCACAAGCTGCCTCACTCCTTCTGAAATACTGGCTTTTCTACCACAAGCTGCCTCGCTCCTCAAATACTGCCTTTTCTACCACAAGCTGCCTCGCTCCTCAAATACTGGCTTCTCTACCACAAGCTGCCTCGCTCCTTCTCAAATGCTGGCTTTTCTATCACAAGCTGTCTCGCAATTTCTCACATACTGGCTTCTCTACCAACAGCTGCCTCACTCCTTCTGAAATACTGGCTTTTCTACCACAAGCTGCCTCGCTCCTCAAATACTGGCTTCTCTACCACAAGCTGCCTCGCTCCTTCTCAAATACTGGCTTTTCTACCACAAGCTGCCTCGCTCCTTCTGAAATACTGGCTTTTCTACCACAAGCTGCCTCGCTCTTTCTGAAATACTGGCTTTTCTACCACAAGCTGCCTCGCTCCTTCTGAAATACTGGCTTTTCTACCACAAGCTGCCTCGCTCCTCAGATACTGGCTTCTCTACCACAAGCTGCCTCGCTCCTTCTGAAATACTGGCTTTTCTACCACAAGCTGCCTCGCTCTTTCTGAAATACTGGCTTTTCTGCCACAAGCTGCCTCGCTCCTTCTGAAATACTGGCTTTTCTACCACAAGCTGCCTCGCGCCTTCTGAAATACTGGCTTTTCTACCACAAGCTGCCTCGCTCCTTCTCAAATACTGGCTTTTCTACCACAAGCTGCCTCGCTGATTCTCAAATACTGGCTTTTCTACCACAAGCTGCCTCGCTGATTCTCAAATACTGGCTTTTCTACCACAAGCTGCCTCGCTCATTCTCAAATACTGGCTTCTCTACCACAAGCTGCCTCGCTTCTTCTGAAATACTGGCTTCTCTACCACAAGCTGCCTCGCTCCTTCTCAAATACTGGCTTTTCTACCACAAGCTGCCTCGCTCATTCTCAAATACTGGCTTCTCTACCACAAGCTGCCTCGCTCATTCTCAAATACTGGCTTCTCTACCGCAAGCTGCCTCGCTCATTCTCAAATACTGGCTTCTCTACCACAAGCTGCCTCGCTTCTTCTGAAATACTGGCTTTTATACCACAAGCTGCCTCGCTCTTTCTGAAATACTGGCTTTTCTCCCACAAGCTGCCTCGCTCTTTCTCAAATACTGGCTTCTCTACCACAAGCTGCCTCGCTCTTTCTCAAATACTGGCTTCTCTACCACAAGCTGCCTCGCTCCTTCTGAAATACTGGCTTCTCTACCACAAGCTGCCTCGCTCCTCAAATACTGGCTTCTCTACCACAAGCTGCCTCGCTCTTTCTCAAATACTGGCTTCTCTACCACAAGCTGCCTCGCTCTTTCTGAAATACTGGCTTCTCTACCACAAGCTGCCTCGCTCCTCAGATACTGGCTTCTCTACCACAAGCTGCCTCGCTCCTTCTCAAATACTGGCTTTTCTACCACAAGCTGCCTCGCTCCTTCTGAAATACTGGCTTCTCTACCACAAGCTGCCTCGCTCTTTCTGAAATACTGGCTTCTCTACCACAAGCTGCCTCGCTCCTTCTCAAATACTGGCTTCTCTACCACAAGCTGCCTCGCTCCTTCGGAAATACTGGCTTCTCTACCACAAGCTGCCTCGCTCTTTCTGAAATACTGGCTTTTCTACCACAAGCTGCCTCGCTCCTTCTGAAATACTGGCTTCTCGACCACAAGCCGCCTCGCTCCTTCTGAAATACTGGCTTTTCTACCACAAGCTGCCTCGCTCCTTCTGAAATACTGGCTTCTCTACCACAAGCTGCCTCGCTCCTTCTGAAATACTGGCTTCTCTACCACAAGCTGCCTCGCTCATTCTCAAATACTGGCTTCTCTACCACAAGCTGCCTCGCTCCTTCTCAAATACTGGCTTCTCTACCACAAGCTGCCTCGCTCCTTCTGAAATACTGGCTTCTCTACCACAAGCTGCCTCGCTCTTTCTGAAATACTGGCTTCTCTACCACAAGCTGCCTCGCTCTTTCTGAAATACTGGCTTCTCTACCACAAGCTGCCTCACTCCTTCTGAAATACTGGCTTCTCTACCACAAGCTGCCTCACTCCTTCTGAAATACTGGCTTCTCTACCACAAGCTGCCTCGCTCCTTCTCAAATACTGGCTTTTCTACCACAAGCTGCCTCGCTCCTTCTCAAATGCTGGCTTTTCTACCACAAGCTGCCTCGCTCCTTCTGAAATACTGGCTTCTCTACCACAACCTGCCACGCAATTTCTCAAATACTGGCTTCTCTACCACAAGCTGCCTCGCTCCTTCTGAAATACTGGCTTCTCTACCACAAGCTGCCTTGCTCCTTCTCAAATACTGGCATTTCTACCACAAGCTGCCTCGCTCCTTCTCAAATACTGGCTTTTCTACCACAAGCTGCCTCGCTCCTTCTGAAATACTGGCTTTTCTACCACAAGCTGCCTCGCTCTTTCTGAAATACTGGCTTTTCTACCACAAGCTGCCTCGCTCCTTCTGAAATACTGGCTTTTCTACCACAAGCTGCCTCGCTCCTCAGATACTGGCTTCTCTACCACAAGCTACCTCGCTCCTTCTGAAATACTGGCTTCTCTAACACAAGCTGCCTCGCTCCTTCTGAAATACTGGCTTTTCTACCACAAGCTGCCTCGCTCCTTCTGAAATACTGGCTTTTCTACCACAAGCTGCCTCGTTCTTTCTGAAATACTGGCTTCTCTACCACAAGCTGCCTCGCTCTTTCTCAGATACTGGCTTCTCTACCACAAGCTGCCTCGCTCCTTCTGAAATACTGGCTTCTCTACCACAAGCTGCCTCGCTCCTCAGATACTGGCTTCTTTACCACAAGCTGCCTCGCTCCTTCTCAAATACTGGCTTCTCTACCACAAGCTGCCTCGCTCTTTCTGAAATACTGGCTTCTCTACCACAAGCTGCCTCGCTCTTTCTGAAATACTGGCTTCTCTACCACAAGCTGCCTCGCTCCTTCTGAAATACTGGCTTTTCTACCACAAGCTGCCTCGCTCCTTCTGAAATACTGGCTTCTCTACCACAAGCTGCCTCGCTCCTTCTCAGATACTGGCTTCTCTACCACAAGCTGCCTCGCTCCTCAAATACTGGCTTCTCTACCACAAGCTGCCTCGCTCTTTCTGAAATACTGGCTTTTCTACCACAAGCTGCCTCGCTCCTTCTGAAATACTGGCTTCTCTACCACAAGCTGCCTCGCTCCTTCTGAAATACTGGCTTTTCTACCACAAGCTGCCTCGCTCTTTCTCAGATCCTGGCTTCTCTACCACAAGCTGCCTCGCTCTTTCTGAAATACTGGCTTTTCTACTACAAGCTGCCTCGCTCCTCAAATACTGGCTTTTCTACCACAAGCTGCCTCGCTCCTTCTCAAATACTGGCTTTTCTACCACAAGCTGCCTCGCTCCTTCTGAAATACTGGCTTCTCTACCACAAGCTGCCTCGCTCCTTCTGAAATACTGGCTTCTCTACCACAAGCTGCCTCGCGCCTTCTGAAATACTGGCTTTTCTACCACAAGCTGCCTCGCGCCTTCTGAAATACTGGCTTCTCTACCACAAGCTGCCT
The DNA here is from genome assembly GCF_052327205.1 of Somniosus microcephalus. NCBI lineage: Eukaryota > Metazoa > Chordata > Chondrichthyes > Squaliformes > Somniosidae > Somniosus > Somniosus microcephalus. The sequence continues at coordinate 128,460,585 of NC_140994.1, forward strand.
CGCTCTTTCTGAAATACTGGCTTCTCTACCACAAGCTGCCTCGCTCCTTCTGAAATACTGGCTTCTCTACCACAAGCTGCCTCGCTCCTTCTGAAATACTGGCTTCTCTACCACAAGCTGCCTCGCTCCTTCTGAAATACTGGCTTTTCTACCACAAGCTGCCTCGCTCCTTCTGAAATACTGGCTTTTCTACCACAAGCTGCCTCGCTCCTTCTCAAATACTGGCTTCTCTACCACAAGCTGCCTCGCTCCTTCTCAAATACTGGCTTTTCTACCACAAGCTGCCTCGCTCTTTCTCAAATACTGGCTTCTCTACCACAAGCTGCCTCGCTCTTTCTGAAATACTGGATCCTCTACCACAAGCTGCCTCGCTCTTTCTGAAATACTGGCTTCTCTACCACAAGCTGCCTCGCTCCTCAGATACTGGCTTCTCTACCACAAGCTGCCTCGCTCTTTCTGAAATACTGGCTTCTCTACCACAAGCTGCCTCGCTCCTTCTGAAATGCTGGCTTCTCTACCACAAGCTGCATCGCTCCTTCTGAAATACTGGCTTCTCTACCACAAGCTGCCTCGCTCTTTCTCAAATACTGGCTTCTCTACCACAAGCTGCCTCGCTCTTTCTGAAATACTGGCTTTTCTACCAGAAGCTGCCTCGCTCTTTCTCAAATACTGGCTTCTCTACCACAAGCTGCCTCGCTCTTTCTGAAATACTGGCTTCTCTACCACAAGCTGCCTCGCTCTTTCTGAAATACTGGCTTCTCTACCACAAGCTGCCTCGCTCCTTCTGAAATACTGGCTTTTCTACCACAAGCTGCCTCGCTCCTTCTGAAATACTGGCTTCTCTACCACAAGCTGCCTCGCTCCTTCTGAAATACTGGCTTCTCTACCACAAGCTGCCTCGCTCTTTCTCAAATACTGGCTTCTCTACCACAAGCTGCCTCGCTCCTTCTGAAATACTGGCTTCTCTACCACAAGCTGCCTCGCTCCTTCTGAAATACTGGCTTCTCTACCACAAGCTGCCTCGCTCTTTCTGAAATACTGGCTCCTCTACCACAAGCTGCCTCGTTCTTTCTGAAATCCTGGCTTCTCTGCCACAAGCTGCCTCGCTCTTTCTCAGATACTGGCTTCTCTACCACAAGCTGCCTCGCTCCTTCTGAAATACTGGCTTCTCTACCACAAGCTGCCTCGCTCCTCAGATACTGGCTTCTTTACCACAAGCTGCCTCGCTCCTTCTCAAATACTGGCTTCTCTACCACAAGCTGCCTCGCTCTTTCTGAAATACTGGCTTCTCTACCACAAGCTGCCTCGCTCTTTCTGAAATACTGGCTTCTCTACCACAAGCTGCCTCGCTCCTTCTGAAATACTGGCTTTTCTACCACAAGCTGCCTCGCTCCTTCTGAAATACTGGCTTCTCTACCACAAGCTGCCTCGCTCCTTCTCAGATACTGGCTTCTCTACCACAAGCTGCCTCGCTCCTCAAATACTGGCTTCTCTACCACAAGCTGCCTCGCTCTTTCTGAAATACTGGCTTTTCTACCACAAGCTGCCTCGCTCCTTCTGAAATACTGGCTTCTCTACCACAAGCTGCCTCGCTCCTTCTGAAATACTGGCTCCTCTACCACAAGCTGCCTCGTTCTTTCTGAAATCCTGGCTTCTCTACCACAAGCTGCCTCGCTCTTTCTCAGATACTGGCTTCTCTACCAGAAGCTGCCTCGCTCTTTCTGAAATACTGGCTTCTCTACCACAAGCTGCCTCGCTCTTTCTGAAATACTGGCTTCTCTACCACAAGCTGCCTCGCTTCTTCTCAAATACTGGCTTCTCTACCACAAGCTGCCTCGCTCCTCAAATACTGGCTTTTCTACCACAAGCTGCCTCGCTCCTTCTCAAATACTGGCTTTTCTACCACAAGCTGCCTCGCTCCTTCTGAAATACTGGCTTCTCTACCACAAGCTGCCTCGCTCCTTCTGAAATACTGGCTTCTCTACCACAAGCTGCCTCGCTCCTTCTGAAATACTGGCTTTTCTACCACAAGCTGCCTCGCTCCTTCTCAAATACTGGCTTCTCTACCACAAGCTGCCTCACTCCTCAAATACTGGCTTTTCTACCACAAGCTGCCTCGCTCCTTCTCAAATACTGGGTTCTCTACCAGAAGCTGCCTCGCTCCTCAAATACTGGCTTTTCTACCACAAGCTGCCTCGCTCTTTCTCAAATACTGGTTTCTCTACCACAAGCTGCCTCGCTCCTCAAATACTGGCTTCTCGACCACAAGCTGCCTCGCTCTTTCTCAAATACTGGCTTTTTAAAAAATCCTTCATGGGATGTGGGCGTCGCTGGCAAGGCCAGCATTTATTGCCCATCCCTAATTGCCCTGGAGAAGTTGGTGGTGAGCCGCCTTCTTGAACCGCAGAGGGCAGTTAAGAGTCAACCACATTGCTGTGGGTCTAGAAGTCACATACAGGCCAGACCAGGTAAGGACGGTAGATTTCCTTCCATAAAGGACATTAGTGAACCAGATGGGTTTATTACAACAATCCGGTAGTTTCATGGCTAACATTACTGACACTAGCTTTTAATTCCAGAATGATTTAATTCATTGAATTTAAATTCTTCAGCTGCCTGTGGTGGAGATTTGAATTCACATCTCTGGCTTACTAGTCCAGTAACATAACCACTATGCTACTGTACCAGCTCTTCCAAGAACACACACTTGAATTCTGTGAAATATCAGTGAATCCTGGATTAATGGTTCATCGCAGTTTCTCCTGACCCGGCCAACATTTAATAGTTCTGGTCTCTATACTAGAAAAAGGCTATTGATACACTGGAGAAAGTGCAGAACAGATTTACAAGGATGTTACAAGAATTGAGTGGATTAACGATTGGGCAGGCTGGGGCTCTTTTCTCTGGAATGAGCAGACTAAGAGGAGACCTGATAGAGCGCTTCAAAATAGTGAAGGAGTTTGATAGGGTGGATGGGGAGAAATTGTTTCCACTTGTGGGTGAGTCCAGAACAAGAGGGCATAAATGTAAGAAAGCCACTAACAGATCAAATAAAGAGTTCAGGAGGAACTTCTTTACACAGAGTGGTGAGAATGTGTAATTTGCTGCCTTATGGCGTGGCCAAAGTAAATAGCATTGATGCATTTAAGGGGCGATTTGATGTTAATGGGCCAGAAATTAGGTTCGGGGGCTTGCCGTGCGTGCAAGCCCCCGATGTGCACTTACCCGGCGCGCTGACATTTCAATCCTGGCCCGCATTGCATTTCCTGTCACTGGCCCGCTTCAGGTCCTGCCGCGCTGTGCGTGCGTGACCCAGCGGCGTACTTAGTGCGATGAGCCGGCTGGGATCACGTGAGCACAGGGCAACCAATGGGAGGTTGCAAAAGTTCATTCATGAGTTTGATAGTAAGAACTGTCAAACTCATGAAAACTCCTGGCCCCAAAACACTACTTAAACTTGAAAGAAAATTTTAAAAAAATAGCACTACTTAAATAAACTATAAATAACTGTAAAAAACTATTTTAAACAACAATTTTAAATTTTGAAAAAAATGATTATATAAAAAATCAGGGCTAAAAATACACTTACCTTACTGTAAAGTCTTCAAAAAAAATGAACCTGTGGAAAAATGTTCTAATTTAACTTAATAGACCACTTACCTGTTAAAAGTAAGTACTTACGGCTGCTTTTTCCACGCGTAAAAACCGGAGTCTTTTCCCCACGGGCAACTCTAATAAAAAAAGGGAAGTTCAGCGCGCACGCGCTGCCTGATACGTCGTACGCGTTCCGCCTCTTAACCCCTTGGGTCAGAGGAGAGGAAATGCCGGTTTTCCCTGCATGCACTGTGCATGCTGAAAACCGGCAATTCCTCCGGGCCCACGCGTGAGTACTCCGTCCGTACTCATGCGTTGGGAGAGGAATTACTGGCCCAATATGAGGGAGAAGGGAATAGAGGGATATGGAGGCAGGGTGGGAAGAGATAATTAGAGTGGGAGGAGGCTTGTGTGGAATATAAACACTGGCACAGACCAGTTGAGATGAATGGCCTGTTTCTGTGCTGTCGATTCGATACAATTCAATGTAAAGCTACACATTCTTAGTTAAATTCCTGATTCATATCTAGTTTTTACAGTGAAGGAAGTTGGAATATTCAAAAGTGAATTCTGATAGTCTTAAAACTTGTCCAGTTTATTGAGGTGTGAAACGTAACTACGTTTGTCTTTCAGGCAACTGTTGGCAGCTGGTTACGCTGAGACTCACTACAGCCAGACCGGAGAGCAAAGAACCATCTATCCTGACCATAAGGTGTGTCTGTGTAATGCTGTATGTGACTGGGAGGAGCTGGATACGAGGTACACGGCGAGTAACTGACAGCGGATGATTGTGGGGCAGCAGCTGCTGGAGATGATCTAAACGTACACTTAACGATAATCTTTTGACGACACATGGCCGAGCAGTGTCATGTAAATAACTTAGACAGTTCCACTCAAATAGCCAGATTATGTATGGTCAGCTGTCGTACATCTTATTATAAATCAGTAACCTTCACTAAAAAGAGGGTGCATTTTCGAGTTAAATAAAAGAAAGAACTGGCATTACGAAATAACAACAGAAAATGTTGGAAAAACTCAGCAGGTTAGGCAACATCCGTGGAGAGAGAAATAGAGTCAACGTTTCAGGTCGAAACCGTTCATCAGAACTGAGAAAAAAGGCAGGAAATGAAACAGATTAAAAGACCAGTTTGGGGGCTGAGAAATGAGGGAGGGGATGAAAGAACAAAAGGAAAGTGAAGAGACATTAAGAGGTATTCAAGACGAGACGAGATAGTAATAGGACAAGTAAAGAGACAAAAGATGGCTCCAAATGAAGTGTGAAATGCGCTGGCAGAATGAGAGACAGCTGCCATGTGGGAGAGAAAAAAAGGGAAAAGGCACAAACCAAAGGTGTGGATAAAAAATATATAAAAATGTAATGGGGGCCGAGGTTATGGTCTGAAATTGTTGAACTCGATATTGAGTCCGGAAGGCTGTAAAGTGCCTTATCGGAAGATGAGGTGCTGTCCCTCGAGCTTACGCTGAGCTTCTGTGGAACAATGCAAGAGCCCGAGGATGGCCTGAGGGCGCTCCACTTCTCCCTTGAACAGAGGCCCAAACAGTCCCCATCCACCACCACCCTCCTCCGCCTGGCTGAACTTGTTCTCACATTGAACAACTTCTCCTTTGACTCCACTCAGTTCCTCCAAATTAAAGGTGTTGCTATGGGTACCCGCATGGGTCCTAGCTATGCCTGCCTTTTTGTGGGATATGTGGAACATTCTTTGTTACAGTCCTACTCGGGTCCCCTCCCTCACCTCTTTTTCCGGTACATTGATGACTGTATCGGTGCCGTTTCCTGCTCTCGCCCTGAACTAGACAATTTCATTCACTTTGCCTCCAATTTCCACCCTTCCCTCACCTTCACATGGTCCATATCCGGAACTCTTCCCTTCCCTTCCTCGACTTCTCCGTCTCCATCTCTGGAGATAGGTTATCGACCAACATTCACTACAAGCCCACTGACTTCCACAGCTACCTGGACTACACTTCCTCCCACCCCGCCTCCTGTAAGGACTCTATTCCATTCTCCCAGTTTCTCTGTCTCCGCCGCATCTGCTCCGACTACGTCACCTTCCACACCAGTGCTTCCGACATGTCTTCCTTTTTCCTCAACCGAGGATTCCCCTCTACTGTGGTTGACATGGCCCTCGACCGTGTCCGTTCTATCTCCTGCACTTCTGCCTTCACCCCTGCCCCTCCCTCCCGGAACCACGATAGGGTTCCCCTTGTCCTCACCTTTCACCCCACCAGCCTCCACATTCAACGGATCATCCTCCGCCATTTCCGCCACCTCCAACGTGATCCCACCAACAAACGTATCTTCCCCTCCCCTCCCCTTTCAGCATTCCGTAGGGACCGCTCCCTCCGAGACACACTAGTCCACTCCTCTATCACCCCAGCACCCCTTCCCCTTTGCCCGGCACCTTCCTGTGCAAGTGCAGGAGATGCAACACCTGCCCTTATACCTCCCCCCTTCCCACTGTCCAGGGCCCCAAACACCCCATTCCAGGTGAAACAGCGATTTACTTGTACTTCTTGCAATCTAGTATACTGTATTCGCTGCTCACGATGTGGTCTCCTCTACATTGGGGAGACCAATCACAGATTGGGTGACCACTTTGCGGAACACCTCCATTCAGTCCGTAAGGGGGACCCCGAGCTTCCGGTCACCTGTCATTTCAATTCACCGCCCCATTCCCACTCAGACCTCACTGTACTCGGGCTCTTGCATTGTTCCACAGAAGCTCAGCGTAAACTCGAGGAACAGCAGCTCATCTTCCGATTAGGCACTTTACAGCCTTCCGGACTCAATGTCGAGTTCAACAATTTCAAATCATAACCTCGGCCCCCATTACATTTTTATATATTTTTTATCCACACCTTTGGTTTGTGCATTTTCCCCTTTTTTTTCTCTCCCACATGGCAGCTGTCTCTCATTCTGCCAGCGCATTTCACACTTCAGTTGGAGCCATCTATTGTCTCTTTACTTGTCCTATTACTATCTCGTCTCGTCTTGAATACCTCTTAATGTCTCTTCACTTCCCTTTTGTTCTTTCATCCCCATTTCCCAGCCCCCAAACTGGCCTTTTAATCTGTTAGATTTCCTGCTATTTTTCTCAGTTCTGATGACGGATCATCGAACTGAAACGTCAAATCTATTTCCCTCTCCACGGATGCTGCCCTGGCCTGCTGAGCTTTTCCAGTGTTTGCTGTTGTTATTTTGGATTTCCAGCATCCACAATATTTTGCTAAAGAACTGGCATTGTTGGCCCAGATGTTGCAGTCAGCGGCAAAAGAACGATGCTAACCATTCATTACATATGCTCACCGTTCATTACACACTCACTGTTCATTACACACTCACCGTTCATTACACACGCTCACCGTTCATTACACACGCTCACCGTTCATTACACACGCTCACCGTTCATTACACACGCTCACCGTTCATTACACACGCTCACCGTTCATTACACACGCTCACCGTTCATTACACACGCTCACCGTTCATTACACACGCTCACCGTTCATTACACACGCTCACCGTTCATTACACACGCTCACCGTTCATTACACACGCTCACTGTTCATTACACACGCTCACTGTTCATTACACACGCTCACCGTTCATTACACATGCTCACTGTTCATTACACACGCTCACTGTACATTACACACGCTCACCGTTCATTACACACGCTCACTGTTCATTACACACGCTCACCGTTCATTACACACGCTCACCGTTCATTACACACGCTCACCGTTCATTACACACTCTCACCGTTCATTACACACGCTCACCGTTCATTGCACACACTCACTGTACATTACACACACCCACTGTACATTACACACTCTCACTGTTCATTACACACACTCACTGTTCATTACACATGCTCACTGTTCATTACACACACTTACCGTTCATTACACACTCACTCTTCATTACACACGCTCACTGTTCATTACACACACTCACTGTTCATCACACACTCACCGATCATTACACAGGCTCACTGTTCATTACACACTCACTCTTCATTACACACGCTCACTGTTCATTACACACACTCACTGTTCATTACACACTCACCGATCATTACACACGCTCACTGTTCATTCCACATGCTCACTGACGTAATAAAGACTCACTACGCACTTGGTTGTACATAAAGCAAGGCTTAAATCGAATTGTAACATAACATGGAGGTCTAGTTAGTAGTCACCAGCTTCCTGTTTCCAGAATGTCTCTGGCCAAGTTGGGCCCATGTCCGAGTATTTACACTCCTCGGACGGCGCCCTCAGCTGGCCGTCCAGTAGTACTTCCTGAGTTATTTCTTGTAGAAGTTGCGATTTATGACACTCACAATTCATTACACACACTAACTGTTCAGTACACACACTCGCTGTTCATTACACATTCTGACCATTCATTACACACACTCACTGTTCATTACACACACTCACTGTTCATTACACACACTCACCGTTCATTACACACACTCACCGTTCATTACACACACTCACTGTTCATTACACACGCTCACCGTTCATTACACCCACTCACCGTTCATTACACACACTCACTGTTCATTACACACACTCACCGTTCATTACACACACTCACCGTTCATTACACACGCTTGCCGTTCATTACACACGCTCACTGTTCATTACACACGCTTGCCGTTCATTACACACACTCACCGTTCATTACACACACTCACCGTTCATTGCACGCACTCACTGTTCATTACACACACTCACCGTTCATTACACACGCTTGCCGTTCATTACACACGCTCACTGTTCATTACACACGCTTGCCGTTCATTACACACACTCACCGTTCATTACACACGCTCACTGTTAATTACACACTCTCACTGTTCATTACACACACTCACTGTTCATTACACACGCTCACCGTTCATTACACAGTCTCACTGTTCATTACACACTCTCACTGTTCATTACTCACACTCACCATTCATTACACACACTCACCGTTCATTACACACGCTCACTGTTCATTACACACTCACTGTTCATAACACCTGCTCACCGTTCATTACACACACTCACCGTTCATTGCACACACTCACTGTTCATTACACACTCACCGTTCATTACACATGCTCACCGTTCATTACGCACACTCACTGTTCATTATACACGTTCACGTTTCATTACACATGCTCACCATTCATTACTCACACTCACCGTTCATTACACACACTCACCGTTCATTACACACACTCACCGTTCATTACTCACACTCACTGTTCATTACACACACTCACCATTCATTACTCACACTCACTGTTCATTACACACACTCACCGTTCATTACACGCACTCACTGTGCATTGCACACAATCACCGTTCATTACACACACTTTCTGTTCATTACACACAATCACCGTTCATTACACACACTCACTGTTCATTACACACACTCACTGTTCATTACACACACTCACTGTTCATTACACACACTCACTGTTCATTACACACGCTCACCGTTCATTACACACACTCACTGTTCATTACACACACTCACCGTTCATTACACACACTCACCGTTCATTACACGCACTCACTGTTCATTACACACACTCACTGTTCATTGCACACACTCACCATTCATTACACGCAATCACCGTTCATTACACACACTTTCTGTTCATTACACACAATCACCGTTCATTACACACTCACCGTTCATTACACACACTCACCGTTCATTACACGCACTCACTGTTCATTACACACACTCACCATTCATTACACCCACTCACTGTTCATTACACACACTCACCGTTCATTACACATGCTCACTGTTCATTACACATGCTCACTCTTCATTACACATGCTCTCCATTCATTACACTCTCTCACTGTTCATTGCACACGCTCACCGTTCATTACACACACTCACTGTTCATTACACACACTCACCGTTCATTACACACACTCACTGTTCATTGCACACACTCACCGTTCATTACACACACTCACTGTTCATTGCAAACACTCACCATTCATTACACACTCACTGTACATTACACAGGCTCACCGTTCATTACACCCGCTCACCGTTCATGAGGCACACTCACCCTTCATTACACATGATCAACATTCATTACACAACCACCGTTCATTTCACACTCACTGTTCCTTTCACACACTCACTGTTCATTACACACACTCACCGTTCATTACACACGTTCACTGTTCATTACACATGCTCACCGTTCATTACACACTCACTGATCATTACACACACTCACCGTTCATTACACATGCTCACCGTTCATTGCACATGCTCACCGTTCATTACACACTCACTGATCATTACACACACTCACCGTTCATTACACATGCTCACCGTTCATTACACACGTTCACTGTTCATTACACATGCTCACCGTTCATTACACACTCACTGATCATTACACACACTCACCGTTCATTACACATGCTCACCGTTCATTACACACTCACTGTTCATTACACACACTCACTGTTCATTACACACTCTCACTGTTCATTACACACACTCACCGTTCATTACACACACTCACCGTTCATGACACACTCACCGTTCATTACACACGCTCACCGTTCATTACACACTCACTGTTCATTACACATGCTCACCGTTCATTACACACTCACCGTTCATTACACACTCTCACTGTTCATTACACACTCTCGCTGTTCAATACACACACTCGCTGTTCAATACACACTCACTGTTAATTACACTTGCCCACCGTTCATTACACACTCTCACTGTTCATTACACACACTCACCTTTCATTACACACTCTCACAGTTCATTACACACGCTCACCATTCATTATACACTCTCACTGGTCATTACACACACTCACCATTCATTACACACTCTCACTGTTCATTACACACGCTCACCTTTCATTACACACTCTCACTGTTCATTATACACTCTCACTGTTCATTACACACTCTCACTGTTCATTACACACGCTCACCGTTCATTAGACACACTCAACCTTCATTACACATGATCACCATTCATTGCACACGCTCACAGTTCATGACACACATTCACTGTTCATAACACACAATCACCGTTCATTACACATGCTCACCGTTCATCACACTTGCTCACCGTTCATTACACACGCTCAATGTTCATTACACACACTCACTTCATTATACACGCTCACTGTTCTACACACACTCACCGTTCATTACACACACTCACTTCATTACACACACTCACTGTTCATTACACACACTCACCGTTCATTACACACGCTCACCGTTCATTGCACACACTCACCGTTCATCACACTTGCTCACCGTTCATTACCCACGCTCACCGTTCATTACACACACTCACTGTTCATTACACGCACTCACTGTTCATTACACACACTCACTTCATTACACACACTCACTGTTGATTACACACACTCACCGTTCATTACACACGCTCAATGTTCATTGCACACACTCACTGTTCATTACACGCACTCACTGTTCATTACACACACTCACCGTTCATTACCCACGCTCACCGTTCATTACACACGCTCACCATTCATTGCACACACTCACTGTTCATTACACACACTCACTGTTCATTACACACACTCACCATTCATTACACACACTCACTGTTCATTGCACACACTCACCGTTCATTACACACACTCACCGTTCATTACACACACTCACCGTTCATTGCACACACACTGTTCATTACACACACTCACCGTTCATTACACACGCTCACCGTTCATTACACACGCTCACCGTTCATTACACACACTCACAGTTCATTACACACGCTCAGTGTTGATTACACACGCTCACCGTTCATTACACACACTCACCGTTCATTACACACTCTCACTGTTCATTACACACACTCACTGTTCATTACAGACGCTCACCGTTCATTGCACACGCTCACTGTTCATTACACACTCTCACTGTTCATTACACACACTCACTGTTCATTACACACACTCACCGTTCATTACACACGCTCACCGTTCATTGCACACACTTACTGTTCATTGCACACACTCACTGTTCATTACACACACTCACTGTTCATTACACACACTCACCGTTCATTACACACACTCACCGTTCATTGCACACTCTCACTGTTCATTGCACACACTCACTGTTCATTACACACACTCACCGTTCATTACACACGCTCACCGTTCATTGCACACACTCACTGTTCATTGCACACACTCACTGTTCATTACACATGCTCACTGTTGATTACACATGCTCACCGTTCATTACACACGCTCACCGTTCATTGCACACACTCACTGTTCATTACACACACTCACTGTTCATTACACACACTCACTGTTCATTACACATGCTCACTGTTCATTACACACACTCACCGTTCATTACACACACTCGCTGTTCATTACACACACTCACTGTTCATTACACATGCTCACTGTTCATTACACACACTCAACATTCATTACACACGCTCACTGTTCATTACACACACTCACTGTTCATTACACATGCTCACTGTTCATTACACACACTCACCGTTCATTACACACACTCACCGTTCATTACACACACTCACTGTTCATTACACACACTCACTGTTCATTACACACACTCACCATTCATTACACACTCACTGCTCATTAGCCACACTCACTGTTCATTAGACATGCTTACCGTTCATTGCACACACTCACTGTTCATTACACATGCTCACTGTTCATAACACACACTCACCGTTCATTACACACACTCACTGTTCATAACACACACTCACCGTTCATTACACACACTGACCATTCATTACACACACTCACCGTTCATTACACACACTCACCGTTCATTACACACACTCACTGTTCATTACACACACTCACTGTTCATTACACACACTCACCATTCATTACACACTCACTGCTCATTAGCCACTCACTATTCATTAGACATGCTTACCGTTCATTGCACACACTCACTGTTCATTACACACACTCACTGTTCATAACACACACTCATTGTTCATTACATACACTCACTGTTCATAACACACACTCACCGTTCATTACACACACTCACTGTTCATAACACACAATCACCGTTCATTACACACACTCACCGTTCATTACACACGCTCACCGTTCATTACACACACTCACTGTTCATAACACACACTCACCGTTCATTACACACACTGACCATTCATTACACACACTCACTGTTCATTACACACACTCACCGTTCATTACACACACGCGCCGTTCATTACACACTCACCGTTCATTACACACGCTCTCACTGTTCATTACACACACTCACCGTTCATTACACACACTCACTGTTCATTACACACACTCGCCGTTCATTACACACTCACCGTTCATTACACACGCTCTCACTGTTCATTACACACACTCACCGTTCATTACACACTCACCGTTCATTACACATGCTCTCACTGTTCATTACACACACTCACCGTTCATTACACACTCACCGTTCATTACACACACTCACCGTTCATTACACACACTCACTGTTCATGACACACACTCACCGTTCATTACACACACTCGCCGTTCATTACACACTCACCGTTCATTACACACGCTCACTGTTCATTACACACACTCACCGTTCAGTACACACACTCACTGTTCATTACACACGCTCACTGTTCATTACACACACTCACCGTTCATTACACACATTCACCGTTCATTACACACGCTCACTGTTCATTACACACACTCACCGTTCATTACACACACTCACCGTTCATTACACGCACTCACTGTTCATTACACACACTCATCGTTCATTACACACACTCACCGTTCATTGCGCACGCTCACTGTTCATTACACACAATCACCGTTCATGACACACACTCACCGTTCATTACGCACGCTCACTGTTCATTACACACACTCACCATTCATTATACAAGCTCACCATTCATTACACACAATCACCATTCATTACACACACTCACCATTCATTACACACACTCACCGTTCATTACACACGCTCACTGTTCATTACACACGCTCACCATTCATTACACAAACTCACTGTTCATTACACACACTCACTGTTCATTACACACACTCACTGTTCATTACACAATCACCGTCACCGTTCATTACACACTCACCGTTCATTACACACTCACCGTTCATTACACACTCACCGTTCATTACACACTCACCGTTCATTACACACTCACCATTCATTACACACACTCACCGTTCATTACACACACTCACCGTTCATTACACACACTCACCGTTCATTACACACACTCACCATTCATTACTCACACTCACTGTTCATTACACACACTCACCGTTCATTACACGCACTCACTGTGCATTGCACACAATCACCGTTCATTACACACACTTTCTGTTCATTACACACAATCACCGTTCATTACACACACTCACTGTTCATTACACACACTCACTGTTCATTACACACGCTCACCGTTCATTACACACACTCACTGTTCATTACACACACTCACCGTTCATTACACACACTCACCGTTCATTACACGCACTCACTGTTCATTACACACACTCACTGTTCATTGCACACACTCACCATTCATTACACGCAATCACCGTTCATTACACACACTTTCTGTTCATTACACACAATCACCGTTCATTACACACTCACCGTTCATTACACACACTCACCGTTCATTACACGCACTCACTGTTCATTACACACACTCACCATTCATTACACCCACTCACCGTTCATTACACACACTCACCGTTCATTACACATGCTCACTGTTCATTACACATGCTCACTCTTCATTACACATGCTCTCCATTCATTACACTCTCTCACTGTTCATTGCACATGCTCACCGTTCATTACACACACTCACTGTTCATTACACACACTCACCGTTCATTACACACACTCACTGTTCATTGCACACACTCACCGTTCATTACACACACTCACTGTTCATTGCAAACACTCACCATTCATTACACACTCACTGTACATTACACAGGCTCACCGTTCATTACACCCGCTCACCGTTCATGAGGCACACTCACCCTTCATTACACATGATCAACATTCATTACACAACCACCGTTCATTTCACACTCACTGTTCCTTTCACACACTCACCGTTCATTACACACTCACCGTTCATTACACACACTCACCGTTCATTACACATGCTCAATGTTCATTACACATGCTCACCATTCATTACTCACACTCACCATTCATTACACACACTCACCGTTCATTACACACACTCACCGTTCATTACTCACACTCACTGTTCATTACACACACTCACCATTCATTACTCACACTCACTGTTCATTACACACACTCACCGTTCATTACACGCACTCACTGTGCATTGCACACAATCACCGTTCATTACACACACTTTCTGTTCATTACACACAATCACCGTTCATTACACACATTCACTGTTCATTACACACACTCACTGTTCATTACACACACTCACTGTTCATTACACACACTCACTGTTCATTACACACGCTCACCGTTCATTACACACACTCACTGTTCATTACACACACTCACCGTTCATTACACACACTCACCGTTCATTACACGCACTCACTGTTCATTACACACACTCACTGTTCATTGCACACACTCACCATTCATTACACGCAATCACCGTTCATTACACACACTTTCTGTTCATTACACACAATCACCGTTCATTACACACTCACCGTTCATTACACACACTCACCGTTCATTACACGCACTCACTGTTCATTACACACACTCACCATTCATTACACCCACTCACCGTTCATTACACACACTCACCGTTCATTACACATGCTCACTGTTCATTACACATGCTCACTCTTCATTACACATGCTCTCCATTCATTACACTCTCTCACTGTTCATTACACACACTCACCATTCATTACACCCACTCACTGTTCATTGCACACACTCACCGTTCATTACACACGCTCACTGTTCATTACACACTCTCACTGTTCATTACACACACTCACCGTTCATTACACATGCTCACTGTTCATTACACACACTCACCGTTCATTACACATACTCACCGTTCATTACACACGCTCACCGTTCATTACACACACTCACTGTTCATTACACACAATCACTGTTCATTACACACACTCACCGTTCATTACGCACGCTCACTGTTCATTACACACAAGCACCGTTCATTACACACGCTCACCGTTCATTACACACTCACCGTTCATTACACTCTCTCACTGTTCATTATACACACTCACCATTCATTACACACACTCACCATTCATTACACCCACTCACCGTTCATTACACACTCACCGTTCATTACACACGCTCACCATTCATTACACACAATCACCGTTCATTACACAATCACCCATCATTACACACACTCGCCGTTCATTATACAAGCTCACCATTCATTACACACACTCACCATTCATTACACACACTCCCCATTCATTACACACACTCACCATTCATTACACACACTCAATGTTCATTACACACACTCCCCATTCATTACAGACGCTCACCATTCATTACACACACTCGCTGTTCATTACACACACTCACCGTTCTTTACACAATCACCATCACCGTTCATTACACACTCACCATTCATTACTCACACTCACCATTCATTACACACAATCACCGTTCATTACACACACTCGCTGTTCATTACACACAATCACCGTTCATTACACACACTCACTGTTCATTACACACAATCACCGTTCATTACACACAATCACCGTTCATTACACGCACTCACCGTTCATTACACACACTCACTGTTCATTACACACACTCACCATTCATTACACATGCTCACTGTTCATTACACACGCTCTCCATTCATTACACTCTCTCACTGTTCATTACACACACTCACCATTCATTACACCCACTCACTGTTCATTACACACGCTCACCGTTCATTACACACGCTCACTGTTCATTACACCCACTCACCATTCATTACACACACTCACCGTTCATTACACACACTCACCTTTCATTACACACGCTCACTGTTCATTACACACTCTCACTGTTCATTACACACGCTCACTGTTCATTACATATGCTCACCATTCATTACACACTCTCACTGTCCATTACACACACTCCCTGTTCATTACGCACGCTCACTGTTCATTACACACGCTCACCGTTCATTGCACACGCTCACCGTTCATTACACACTCTCACTGTTCATTACACACGCTCACTGTTCATTACATACGCTCACCATTCATTACACACTCTCACTGTCCATTACACACACTCCCTGTTCATTACGCACGCTCACTGTTCATTACACACGCTCACCGTTCATTGCACACGCTCACCGTTCATTGCACACGCTCACCGTTCATTACACACGCTCACCGTTCATTACACACGCTCACCGTTCATTACACACACTCACCGTTCATTGCACACGCTCACCGTTCATTACACACGCTCACCGTTCATTACACACGCTCACCGTTCATTACACCTGCTCACCGCTCATTACACGTGCACTTGGCCATAGAATTTCAGTGGGCTTTCGTACTGCGACTTGCGGTACTTTGAAAAACATTTCAGCGCGCCATCCCCTACAGGGGATCTGAGACCTGTGCAAACAGGGCAAGCAACGCTGTGTCTCCTCAACCAATCAGATTGAAGAATCCTTACTGAGACATGCAGCGTCTAAACCAGGAAGTCTAAGTTAGCGGCCTAGAAATTCGTCTCAGGCGTTCGCGCAAAACGGGCGGTATCGAATCGGCCACTCGTTATGCGCAGCGCCCGATATTCGGTTCCATTGCGGTCAACGGAACAGATCATCAGGCGCTGTGTATAACGGGCGGCCGATCCGATACCACCCGTTTCGTGCGAACGCCTGAGACGAATTTCTCGGCCACAATATTTAATTCAATGTCAGATTATGTACAGAAAATTAACTAAAGAGAGCAAAAGAAAGATGGGATTAAGAGAGAGAGAGATAAAAGAGACAGAAAGAAAAAGTAATAATAAATTATTTTAATTTGTTAAAATCTCCAACATTCATTAAATTCTGAAGGAATGAGACTCCACACTTTTAAAAATACATTTTCCGTGCCAGGGAGGTTGTTTGGCAGTAATTAAGACTTATCACGTCGTTAAAAATTCACTTAAACTTAAACTTTTTCTGCCGTGTTTAGTGGGTATCTCTCACATAAGTACCCCAGCTTCACGTTGATGCATCTATTTGAATGGCGAGTCTCTCGGTGAGGTACCGGTGTAGTGAAGCTTGTGGAAGAGCAGGGCAACTCGGACAGCAATTCCTGATTTCCATGTTTAACTGCACATGTGTGGACGCCAGAAGTTGCTGTCCGATTTACTCTTTAATAATGGAGAGCGCTGATAGCCTCACCGTTATAGCGCCTTTCACGGCCTTAAGATGTCCCAAAGCGCTTTACAGTCAATCAAGTACTTTTGAAGTGGAGTCACTGTTGTAATGTAGGAAACAAGGCAGCTAACCTGCGCACAGCAAGCTCCCACAAACAGCAATGTGATAATGACTTGATAATCTGTTTTTTTTATATGTAGGTTGAGGAATATTGACCACGGTACCAGGAGAACTCCCCTGCTCTTCTTTGAATAGTGCCATGGGCAACGTTCCCTATAAGTTGCGTGAAACTCTGAATGGGCCATGCAGCCCCTTAAAGGGGCAATGCACCAAAAAAAAAATTAGGGGGAACATTGGCCATGGAAACTTTTATGTCCACCTGAGAGGGCAGAGGGAGCCTTGGTTTAACATCTCATCCGAAAGATGGCGCCTCTGACAGTGCAGCACTCCCTCTGTACTGCGCTGAAGTGTCAGCATAGATTATGTGCAGCGGTCTCTGGAGTATGTTTGAACCCATGACACAGTGACTCAGAGATGGGAGTGTTAATACTGAGCTAAGGCTGTTACTGATATGCTGCCACAATTCACTGTATCATATGGACAAGAATCTTGAGGAGTGAGGGTCGGGGGGTGATCAAACAATCTGTAATCTAGGAATTTTCTATGCATTGACAACAAGACAGATCACCAGTATCTGTGCATAGTTATGAGATGATCTCATTGTTTTGCTGATGAGGGTCATGTGTTACTGAGCAAAAAACCCACCCCATACACAGAACCAGAGCTGTCCATGTTAAACAAATCCCGAGTCCAAGATTTTAGGTCGCGAGCCATGCTCCTCAGGCATCTCTTCCCAGCAAGGTGCTCCTGTCATATGGTAACAGGGAATGGCCAAGAGGCACTAATCTCAGGCTATACTTCATGAATTGAAGCTCACAGCACAGAGCTTTGTGTGATAGCATTGGGTGGAGGTGGAGGTCACAGCACAGAGCTTTGTGTGATAGCACTGGGTGGAGGTGGAGGTCACAGCACAGAGCTTTGTGTGATAGCACTGGGTGGAGGTGGAGGTCACAGCACAGAGCTTTGTGTGATAGCACTGGGTGGAGGTGGAGGTCACAGCACAGAGCTTTGTGTGATAGCACTGGGTGGAGGTGGAGGTCACAGCACAGAGCTTTGTGTGATAGCACTGGGTGGAGGTGGAGGTCACAGCACAGAGCTTTGTGTGATAGCACTGGGTGGAGGTGGAGGTCACAGCACAGAGCTTTGTGTGATAGCACTGGGTGGAGGTGGAGGTCACAGCACAGAGCTTTGTGTGATAGCACTGGGTGGAGGTGGCGGTCACAGCACAGAGCTTTGTGTGATAGCACTGGGTGGAGGTCAGCACCCCGCACAAGGTTCCGTATTCGGAATGAACGCACGGAAAGTCACGCAGGTTGCGCTGACCTTGGCGCACGAATTACCGACATTCTCTGCGCCAGAAACACTGAAGGCAAAGTGTTCACCATTATATTTCATATAATCCCATCTAGCTGTAACAGAGGCTAACCTAGCCGCTGTTCCACATGAAGCCCACGGCCTGCCTTGTCATTATTAACGTCCACCTGTTGTTCCCTTTTGTTTCAGGGGCACTGTTTTTACCATGGCAACGTGAAAGGTTTCGAGCACTCCAGTGTAGTAATGAGCACGTGCAGAGGACTCCGGTAAGATTGACGATGCATGTATTTGATGACCTTTAAAAGCAATCTACTTCACAATAAAAATAAATGATTTGATTTGCAAATTGTCACATGAACGACCCGAACAGATTTTCTTCCAGCTAAGAAAATGTGCGTGTATGGTGGGGAAGTGGGGGGGGGGGGAAGGTGTGGTTAAGGGGACAACATCACATGTTTTTTCTTGAGATGTGAGCAAAGGTGGCAAGGCCGGCATTTATTGCCGATCCCTAGTTGCCGTGAGATGGAGGTGGTGAGCCTTCTCTTTGAATCACTGCAGTCTAAGTGATGATAGTGCTCCCAAGATAGTGTCAGAAGGAAAAAACAAACTTGCATTTCTATAGCACCTTTCACAAACTCAGGACATCCCAAAGCGCTTCACAGACACAATGGCCTGGAAATACGCACGGGGTACTCACCCGTAGGCCCAATGGAAGTGCCGGTTTCGTGCATGCACTGCGCATGCGCGGGAAACCGGAACTTCAGTTCCCTTAAAGGAAGGGGTTCGGAGGTCGAATGCGTATGCCGGAGAGGCAGCGCGTGCGCATTGAACTTACGTTTTTTTTCCAGGTTTTTCCAGGAGGGTAAGTCTCCAGGAGTTACACATGTAAAAAGCAGGTGGTGACTTAATTAAAATTAAAACATTTTTTCCACAGGTTTATTATTTTTAAATACTTTAAAGAAAGGTAAGTTTATTTTTAGCCCCGTTAGAAAATGTAATTATTTTTTTCAAAAATTTAAATTATTGTTTAAAATAGTTATTTTATATAATTTATAGTTATTTTTAAAATGTGATGTTTTTTTAAAATTTATTTGAAGTTTTAGTGATGTTTTGGGGCTTATAGTATTTATGGTTTTGACAGCTCTTCCTGTCAATTTTATGAATGAAGCATTCCCTGCTACCATTGGCTCTCCATGGCCCACGTGATCCCAGGGGATGCTTCAAACTAACTGCGCCCCTGGGATGCGCAAGCACTGCGCACCGGCCGTTGGAGCAGGCCCAGGATCTGAATCCCACGCGGGCCCACAGCTCAATGGCCGGCGCGCTAGGTAAGTGCAGGTCGGAGGCTTGCACCCGCGGGAAGCCCTCGACCCGAATTTCTGGGCCAATATTTTTTTTCCTAGTGTAGTCACTGTTCAGGGAATGTAGGGAAATGCTGCAACCAATTTGCACTCATCAAGGTCCCACAAGCAGCAATGAGGTAACTGACCAGATAATCTGTTTTTCTTGGTATTGCATGAGGGATAACTGTTAGCCAGGACACTGGAGAACTCCCTGTTCTTCTTCAAATAGTGCCATGGGATTTTTTACAACTACATGAGAAGGGAGAAGGGATCTTAGTTTAATGTGTCATTGCACTGAACTGTCAGCTTACATTATGTGCTCACATCTTTGAAGTAGGGTTTGAACCCACGACCTTCTGACTCAATATAAGAGTGAACCAAGGCTGACTCCTCATTTAGGTAGGAAATTCCAGGATATCAATCCAATGACGACGAAGGAACGGGGATATACGTTCAAGTCAGGACGGTGTATGACTTGGAGGGGAACTTGAAGATGATGGTGTTTCCGTGACATTGCTGCTCTTGTTCTTCTCGATGGTGGTGGTTACAGGGGAAGGAGATATTGTTGAAGTCAGTTTAGTGTGTAGGAAGAGAGGAGCACCTATGCCATGCTCCTTCAGACATTGTTAAGGTTAAGCTTGCACCCGGCCTATTTAACCAGCCATCCAGTGTAGCTTGCCATTTTTCACGCGTTCCCCTTGGGCAGTGCTACTTCCATCAGGGAAGACCAGGTGCAGAAGGTCACGGAAGGAGCCCCGAGGAGGGGCGGTTGGTGAGAAGGTCACGGAAGGAACCCCGGGAGGGGCAGCTGGTGAGCAGGCCCGGGCGTTGGGCTGAAGATTGTCGGACAGGAGGAATGGTGGAAAATGGAATGGCGGCGCGTACAGACGCAGCGGCTTTGCTTCTCCCAGGACGGTGCTATTTACGTTTAATGTTATTTGTACTGGACTCATGGGAGCTTGCAAGATCACATTTCGTTGTTCATGTACTTGCGCATTGTACAATGACAATAAAGTTGAATTATTATTATTATTATTATTATTATTATTATTAATAATGTTTTGTTGAGGGCCACAATCCCAAGCAACGTCTTGCTCGAGGACCAGTCTTAGGAACACTGCAACGGAAGAGACTGCAGAATATGAGCTGCAGATTTCCATCCTATCTCATTAGGGCAGTTACTAAATGATAGCCAGACACCTTGGCAGCACGGTGGCATAGTGGTTAGCACTGTTGCCTCACAGCGCCAGGGACCCGGGTTCAAATCCGGCCTCGGGTGACTGTCTGTGTGGAGTTTGCACATTCTCCCCGTGTTTGCGTGGGTTTTCTCCGGGTGCTCCGGTTTCCTCCCACAGTCCAAAGATGTGTGGGTTAGGTTGATTGACCATGATAAAAATTGACCCTTAGTGTTAGGGGGGATTAAATACGTGGGGTTACGGGGATAGGGCTTGGGTGGGATGGCTGTCAGTGTAGGGACCGGGTGCTAGGGTTTGGATGATCAGCCATGATCTCGTTGCAGAGCAGGGCCGAATGGCCTACTCCTGCTCCTATGTTTCTAGGGAAAAGGGGAAAAATGCATTTCGGGAAAATTATCGTCTATATAGTTTTGACATGGGATCCTTTTACTTACTATGTGGATGTCGGGATAACCCAGCCTCCTAACAGCATTCACTTCCCTTGATGTGGAACCCAACTGGCTAACAACCTCCAACCTCATGTTTAGTTATTGGTAAACAGGCTAACCTTGGAATGCCGACTTGGAATGGATGTTTCCTATTTAAATAACTTGGAACGTGAGTCACGTTACCTGGCAACCAGTGCCATTAATGTTTCAAGCAACAAGCCAAAGCCATGTTCAAAGTGAGGATCGCTGCCTTGATGGAGCAATTACGGGGTCTTAGGAGTGTAGTAGCAGCTGGGGATTGTTTAAGCAGATGTTTGGGAGTTTGATGCCTTAAGTCAGTATAGAAAGGGATTTTCCTATTTATAACTCTGAAGGAAACCACAAGACAGCTCCCAGGATGAAAACAATGAACTTCCTGCGGTGGATTTTTTGACAAGGTCAAACAAAGCAGTTTACTAATGTTTATATGGAAACAGGGAACAAATTGTGTGCAGACCTTTGCTCTTCCAGAATTTCTGCAAGGAACCGATGTTATACCTATGCTTCACAAGGCAAAACTGCATTTCTTAACTTCATATATGGAGTCTGTAGTTCAAAACTGGACCGTCTATGTTTGTCTAGTTGAGGTAAAGACCCTAGGCCCACAATGCCTCACCAAGGTTATAAAAGGCAATGTAATTAGTACTTTGGTGTCAGCCTTGGCTCAGTGGTATCGCTCTCACCTCTTGAGTCAGAAGGTTGTGCGTTTACGCCCCACTTCATGAGACTTGAGCACATGATCCAGGCTGACACTTCAGTGCAGTACTGACGGAGTGCTACACTGCCAGAGGTGCCTTCTTTTGTATGAGATGTTAAAACTGAGGTCCTCTCGGATGGATGTAAAAGATCCTGTGGTGCTATTTGAAGAAGAGTGGGGGAGTTCTCTTGGTGTCTTTGCCAGTATTTATCCTTCAGCCAACACCACTAACAAAGATTGGAGTAGATTTCCAAGTTGCATAAAACTGACATTGCGGATCAGCTGTAGGTTATAGTAACAGACTTCAGGAGGACTTATATAGACTGGTGAAATGGGCAGACAGACGCCAGATGCAATTTAATGTGGATAAGTGTGAAGTGATGCACATTGGGAGGAACAATATGGAGAGGCAGTATAATCTAATTAGTAGTATTTTGACAGGGTTGCAAGAGCAGAGGGACCTGGGGTGCAAATGCACAAATCTTTGAAGGTGGTAGATCAAGTTGATAAGGCAGTTAAGAAAGCTTTGTAAATAAATAGGGGCATTGAATACAAAAACAAGGAAGTTATGCTAAACCTTTAAAAATGAGTGGGTAGGCCTCAGCTGGAGTATTATGTACAATTATGGGCAGCACATTTTAGGAGGAATGTCAAGGCCTTGGAGAGGCTACAGAGGAGGTTTACCTGGATGACGGACTTAAGTTATGTGTCGAGATTGGAGAAGCTGGGATTGTTCTCCTTAGAGCAGAGAAGGTTAAAGGGAGATTTAATAGAGGTATTCAAAATTTTGAGAAGTTTTGATGGAGTAGATGAGAAACTGTTTCCTCTGGCAAGTGGGTCAATAACCAGAGGTCATAGATTTAAAATAATTGCCAGGGGAAATGAGAATTTTTTTCACACAGAGTTGCTATGATCTGGAACGCACTACCTGAAAGGGTGGTGGAAGCAGATTCTAAAGGAGCTTTCAAAAGGCAATTGGATATGTATTTGAAGAGGGCTAATTTGTAGGGATATGAGGAAATAGCTGGGGTGTGGGACTAAATTGGACAGCTCTTTCAAAGCACCAGCACAGGCACGATGGGCCGAATGGCCGCCTTCTGTACTGTAAGGTGAGTGATGTTTGTTTTGGGAAATGGAACAGTTTCTACTTTGGATGCTCGTTGCCGGCATTGAACATGGTTAGATAATCATTCTGTCCCGACAGTTTGTCTCAGTCTCAACCTCAGAACCTACTGCACCAGTGGCACACTGGGGATAAAATTGGTCTTGGGGAGGTAGTGCAAAACAGGTGATGGTGAATCGGCTGCCCATTTTACACCCTGTCTGGTATTCTTTCCCATCAACCTCAAAGGAAATGAATATCGGGCGGAGTGTGAGACAGGCTGTCGACTCTCCGTCACCGGTTTTGCATTACCAATTTCACCCCCCAACCCACCTTTTGTCCATTCTTTACATCGTTGACCTGTCTGCCCTCACTGAGTGAGATGGTCAATTTAATGCCAAGTCATGTTTTATGATTGGGGGGGCCATGCTTACTAGGAGGTAGGTTGAGACTGCCCAAGCTCATTTCACGCTGGATCCTTACACCAGCAGACAATGGAGGCTGGATTTGAACTCAGGTCGCAGAGTTGAAAGGTCAATGCCTAATTCATTATGCTGCCACCTAGTTCTCCATCCTTTAAACTTCAACGACATAAGGTGATGAAAAGCTAATAATTACTCTCTAACAACGGAAGGCGTATTATCTAAATGATATGTCCTGTACTAGGGGTATGATCGTTCTAAATGCGAACCTCAGTTACCTGGTGGAGCCCCTTGAAGATGGCCTCGGCCAACACCTCATCTACAGGGCCGAGCATCTGAAGCTAAAAAGCGGGACCTGCGGACATCAACAGAGTGAGCACGAAGAAAATTGGGTCAAAGACTTCACCAGCCAATTTCACCCAGCACATCATCGGGTAAGGATAGCCAAAAACCAAGTCTTGTCAAGAGTCACACCCAGAACCTTAACCTGCCCGCTCTTACGGGTGATCATTGAGCTCTTGGGCATTTTCTGTTTATATATCTGGCGTTTGTTGTTTTTCTCTTTACCTCATTTGTTGCTGAGTTGGAAGGCAGCATTCACAGCCACACATTCATAAAGACAAGGTCCAATTAACAGTAACATTTTTAATACTCACATGTGACCTCGAACCCACAGACTCAAACCGCATTCACTGCCATCATTAAGATCTCCAATCTTAAACCACCATAATGCAGAAAAACCTCAAACGAATAAGAGTCCATCTCAAAATTCTCTCTCCGCTATTTGAGCCAATTGGTTAACCTATCCATTTTAAACAGATTAATGCCTTCCATTAAAACTGAAGAGAATGATTTTAAGTGAGTGCGTCAAATGTTTGTACGCTAGGACCCCACAGCAATAATCGATGGGTTAAGATTTTAAGGGGGAAAAATTTGGTCGTGCCCCCCTTTGGGGCGCTAACTTCGCCGGGGCACTACTTTTAGCGCCCTGAAAAAGTTAGCATCCCCGTACCTGAAATTGAATGGTAGCGCCCCAAGCAGTAGGCGGGGCGCTACTAGAAGCGCTCTCCCTCCCTCTTGGGGTGCTCCCATTGAATATCGTGGCGCTACGTGCAGCAAATCCACGCACGCCGGACGTAGCGCCGTGGTACTGCAGGCCTCCCAACCCTGCTAGGCCACCGGGGAGTGGGGTGCCGGTGAAAGAGCCCGGCACTCAAGAGGCAGGCAGCCCAAAAAAAATCGCCGCCCAGCACCTGCCCTTTAATTTGCACCGCTCCGGCCGCAAAAACGCCACCCTGACTCTGTTGGACATATCGTCCGGCAGTAGGTCAGAGAGCGCGAGCCAAGTTTGCGGCCGGGGCGTGAGTGGGGTGCTGTGCACGGCGATGACGTCATTGTCGGAGGCGTAGCACCACAGGGCGCTACCGGCTACCGCCACCACTAACCTCCCACTGAATTTCACGGGAGGCATTAGTGGCACCGCGCCCGAGCACTCACCTCGTTGGCAGGCGCAACGCAACTGAATTTTTCCCCCTAAGACTGAAGTGCATTTGAGGATAGGCTAGTTTTTGACGTTGAATAGAATTTGTTTAGTTCACTTGTGCTGCAAGAATGACATTACCCAGATTCACATCTGGACATTATATTGTAGACAGTGCTGTATCACTCTAAGTGTTATATCTGCTCTGCACAGGAAAAGAGAGATGTGGTGAAGGATATGAAGTATGTGGAGCTGTATTTAGTGGCTGATTATGCTGAGGTAAGGCTCTTTATGTTCCTTGTGGGACTTCACTTATTTGTTTTATTCACTGACAGGTCTAGGTGAATGGTCAAGGCTCCTCGTTTATTATCCCACTGAGATTGAAAAGGATGGAAGAGAAGATAAATCAGGATAAGTAGTGGTTAGGTGGGAAGACTGAAGGCGGGCAGGAGTTGACAGTTGTGTGGTCCTGGGAGGGAATGAGTTGGAGTGGGAGAGCATTCAATGGTGTAGATCTTGTCTTTGTGCGATGGTGTAAAACAGGTGATCGCGAATCGGCGGCCCGTTGTACGTGTTTATTCCCACTGACTTCAATAGAAATCAAAACATGGGGAGAGATGTAACACGGGCTGCCAAATCACTGTCACCCATTTTACATTATCGCACAAAGTTAAGATCTACCCCAGTAAGTCAGAAGGGTTTAGGAGGTGAATTTCCACCTGGGTTCTCCCAGCCGTCTGTCGTAACTTGGCGGAAGAGCCCTGGGAACGCTGGAAAAACAGGGTATAGGCCATTTTTTCAGGGTTTCTTCAGGGTGTCTTCAACGGAGAATATGGTGGATGATTAGGAGAACCTCTGCAGAAATTCATCTTCCTTAGTTTTTATAGAAAGAAAAAAATACTTACATTTGTATAGTGTCTTTCTCAGCACCGTCCCCAAGTGCTTCACGTAAGGTGAATTACAGTCCCGAGTGTTATGTAGCAAGATTCCACAAACTTGCAATAAAATGAATCATCAGTTAACCTGTGGGAGGAGAGAGGAATGCAGGCCAGGACATCAGGAAACTTTCCTTGCTCTTCTTCAGATTCTTCCATGGGTCCTTCGCAGACATTTGAATCACAACAACAGACAGATCGGGCCTCCGTTTAACAACTTGTCTGAGGAGCCATACCTCCGACAGTGCAGCGCTCCCTCAGGACCGCACTGGAGCGTTAGCCTAGACTATGCGCCGAAGTCCCTTGGATTGGAGCTTGAACCCACGTTGGACTCGAGACAAGAGGGCTGCCACTGAGGCAAGCTGGCACCTTCTCCATCATGATTGATCCACCAACAAAATGACATGTTCAGAAGTCGCGTGTTTCAAATCCACGGGCTCCCGTGACTTCATTCGCAGGTGGCTCATTTCTGAGATCAGCCAGCATTCTCCTGTTGAAAGAGGAAGCTCACCACGGCCCCCCCCCCCCCCCTTTGATTCTAACACAGTGAAGATGGAGGAAGAAGGATGGGGAAAGCTTACCGTTTATACCCTGCCTGGGTCAATGTAAGCAGCATATACACTGTCAAATTATATTCGTAGGGAAAGACCATTGTGCCTCTGTAAGTAGAAGTTACGATTCACTTTCCAGGTTTCATACCCGACGCCATAATATAAGCCATTGTCTTCCATTCTGTATCAAATCATTCATCTTCCATCTAATCATTTCATTTAGAGCAAGACAGACAGGCATTTCCCCATAACTCACCTCTTCCTCTCCCCATGAAAGCATTGACTCTTGCTGGGTACAGTTCAGCGAGCACTGGCAGCCCTCCAATACTTTGCCCAAGTGGATATTCTTCATGCCCAAACCTAGCCAGTTAAGTGTCGGCAGGCTATTCAACAGCGGCGGGCACCATGGCCATGCCTGGTTCTGCCCTCGCCTGATGTCCATGTGTTTTCAAGCATGGGTCACTGAATAGCGAACAGGACAATGAAACCCCCCTGGCAGATTTCTTTTGACCCCTCTCTAGCCTGAGGATGTTGAGGCCAGTTGTAGCACCCCCATCACTGCCCTGACACAAAATAACTGTTACATCCGTCTCCTCATATAGGGTTCAACAGCTCAGTTAATCGCCCCAACCTTTGAATTGCTGACTATTTAACAGATTTCCCCATCCTAATGCATCGCCCAGTGAGGCACTGAGCCTATGCACCACAAAGGGTAAGGTTTGAACCCCAGTCTATGCTGAGAGAACGAGCCATCATTCAGTTTTGCCCCTCAGATTCTGCATCAGGCACTCCCAGGTCAGCCACTGCACAACCGAATGAAGAATAAAGCTCCCTCTGCTCTGCCCCCAATAACCCCTACTGATGTGATCCATTTGCCATCTTGTAACACATCCTATTTACTGCCAATTAGTCTTGAATGATTGGACATGTTCTTGAAGTGGACTATTTTACAGGGTTCTGGGGAAAAAGCTGGGATGAGGGACTAAATTAATAGCTCTTTCAAAGAGCCGGCACAGGCCTGTCGGGCCAAATGGCCTCATTCTGTGCTGTAAGATTCTATGATTCTATGATATGCAGTGCTTGTGCTGTGGGAATTGGACAAAGACTGTGCAAACTTACTTTATTTAGGACTCTTCCACGCTAAGAGATACTTTAATGGGATAGAGAAAGTAAACCGGGACAATACTTGCAGATTTACCAGCGGAGCGGACTGACATAGCAAGTTGAGGTCAGATCCAGGAAGTATTCCTTTACACAGAGGTTGAGCAGAAGCAGGTTGCCGGGAAAGATGGCTGAGGCCAAGACAAATTGATAGAGATTGATGGCCATGATTAGTCAACAACTCCATTATCGTTGTAACATGTGTCCACCAGGGTGGTAGAAGGGCCAACTCGATGGACCTTGGTCTTTCTTCGTCTAGCAATTCCTATATTCCTATGACACCGGGTTAATTTAGGAATCAGCCAAATGCTGTAATGGGAAGACTATAGGGTTAGTATCCTGAAAGGATGAGATCAAATGGCCAAAAAGCCTTCATCATCTGTGCCCATTTTGCGATTACCTCATGACATTGGGAAGCTAGCATTGGTCCTAGTGAAGCTTCGCTGAACCTTTTAGAGATGGTTGGCTTCTTTCCTCTAGCTAATTCTATCACCCTTTAGTTTCAGAAACATCATTGGGATCTCGAGAAAACAAAACTGAAATTGAAGGAAACTGCGAACTACGTTGATAAGGTGAGATCAAGTGTTGCCGTGGGTTTTCGGATGTTAGATTGCATGGTATATTACCAGGTGTCCTGGCCAATATCTATCCCTCAACCAGCATCACTAAAATATATTATCGGCTCATTATCACATTGCTGTTTGTGGGACCTTGCTGTGTGCAAATTGACAGCCACGTTTCCTACACTACAACAGTGACTGCACTTCAAAAGTACTTCATTGGCTTAAAACGCTTTGGGAGGTCCTGAGGTCGTGAAAGGCGATATAGAAATACAAGTCTTTCTTTTTTCTTTCTTATTATTTGTTACATAGAAACATAGAAGATAGGAGCAGGAGTAGGGCATTCAGCCCCTCGAGCCTGTTCCGCCATTCAATGAGATCATAACTGATCATCCAAATTCAGTACCCTGTCCCTGCTTTCTCCCCATATCCCTTGATCCCTTTAGCCTTAAGAAATATATCTAACTCCTTTTTGAATATATTTAATAAGTTGGCCTCAACTGCCTTGTGTGGTAGAGAATTCCACAGGTTCACCACTCTCTGGGTGAAGAAATTCCTCCTCATCTCACTCCTAAATGGCTTACCCCATATACTTAAACTGTGACCCCTGGTTCTGGACTCCCCGTTGGCACGCAAGATTGCTTCACAGAACATGGAAGACATGTAAACGTATATCTGATTCACTAAAAGTGATATATGTTGCAGGCCAATGACTGGGTTTTAGATTAACCAACACTGGGCAGTCATGCAGAGCCAGCTCCTGCGTTTTGTTCGGCCCATTGTTGGGCTGCCTCTCGAGCCTGTCTCTCTACCTGAGTGTTTCTCTCAGTATTACAGGTCCCTGAATATCAGGGTTGCCTTGGTTCACTTGGAGGTGTGGACTCATGAGAACAAGTGCGATGTGAGAGAGAATCCCTACAGCACCCTCTGGTCCTTCCTGAAATGGAGGCGGCAGACACTGACCCGAAAGAAGCATGATAACGCACAGCTGATCACGTAAGTGTCAAAGAATTTTTCCTTGAATTTCTTCAGGGCACATGGACACCTGCCTCTGCTGCTGGAAGGGCAACTAGTACGACCTAAAATCCATTACCAGGGTGCACTGGCCCATGCAGGAAATCGGGAGGTTTCCTCGGTGTCCCCCCCCCCTCCCCATGCAGTGTTCCGTAGCATTGTATTATCGGCGCCCCGAACACCCCCTTTATCGGTGAGACTCCTGAATAATCCAAACACCCTTTCAGGGTATCCGTTCCACCCCTGCATTTACTTCACTGCCGTTTGCGGGACCTTGCTGTGCACACATTGGCTGCAGCATGACAACAGTGACTGCCCTTCCAAAGCAATCCATTGGGTATAAAGTGCTTTGGGCCGTCCTGAGGCTGTGATAAGATGTTTTATAAAATGCAACTTGAATTATAATGAAATAAAGATGCACAATTCCATGTGATACTGAGCAACACTGGTCAGAGGGTCTGCAGGTTGATTCCATAGCTGCATTCCAATTAACTTTAGCCCCCCCTGCACTAGGGAGGGGAAAAACCAGCCAGGGTGAACAATCCTGATCACTAACTAATGATCCCAGCTGGAAAGTGTATGATATATATTCGATATATCTGATAGTAGCAGGGGAGCCCGGCGTTGCCAGGGCAATTTTGGGCCGCGCGGTCTCCGTGCCCCTGTGTGTCCCCCTCTCTGTCCCTCTCCCTGTGCTGTCCTCTCCCTGCCTCCCTCCTGCCTCCCTCCCTCCCCCTCCCCCCCCTCCCTCACCTCCCCCTCCCCTCACCTCCCCCCCTCCCCTCACCTCCCCCTCCCCCCCCTCCCATTCTGATAGCGGCCGTGCGGGGCCTAGCGCTTGAGGCGCGGCCGGGCTGTCGGGCGGAGATGGACCTGAGCTGAGCTCCCTCGCGGATCGCGCGGCTGACGGGCGGCCGCTGCCGCTCCCCCGACCGCTGTGTGTGTCGGGCCGAGCGGTTGCGAGGCACGGCCCGAGTGAGCCCAACTTAACTGCCGGTGCGGCGGGGCAGGAGCGGGATCGGGAGCCGCAATGTGAGGGTTACTGTGGGGATGGAGCTCCCCCGCGGGTGGCGCGGTTGATGGTCGGCCGCTGCCAATGACCCACCCGCTGCGTGGAAACTCACCTGCCGCTGCCGGAGTCGGAATGTGGGGGTTTGTTTGGCTGGTGGTGTCCCTGTGGGGATGAAAAAAATGGCGGCGAAGTTTAGGGAGACTGGAGCATTAGGTCCCGCCTGTGACGCACCGATTGGTCAACCATCAGGTGAGTGAACTGTAGGATTGGTCAAGCAGCACACCACTCAATGCTAATGAGAGGTAGGATTGGTCAAGCGCTAATGAGTGGATTTTTGAGTATTTTTGAACGTTTTTTGTACACTGTGCAAACAATGTTTGTGTGACGAAAAAGTAAATATGCCTACAAGAGTCCTCTAATGATAAGCTTTCTTTTGATATAACATATGTGTAGGTACGCTCTATAAATTTTGATTGTATAGCCGGACAGAGAGACAGAAAGACAGACAGAGAGACATAGGGGGAGAAATTGGGTGAGTAGCGCCACCTGTTAGCGCCTAAAGAGGCAGTCAGTGGCTGTAGCGCCACTGGCTGCATCTCCGGCGATATTCAGTAGGGGCGCTAATGGTGCCGTTAGGCATTTGCGCTGCGCCGCCACCGATGACGTCATCGGTGTGCGCAGCGCCCCATTCGTGCGCCGTTCGCGATATTTGGTAGCGAACGCCGCAGTTGCGCCGCTCGCTACCCGCGCCCGGTTCACAGGGCCTTACTGTGCCGGCAGCGGCGCAAGTTAAGGTGGAGGTGCGGTGCGGCCACTTTTCCGGCGGCCGCCTGCCAGCACCTCTGTCCCCGGCCTCCTAACAACCCCGCCCCCCCCGCGGCATTGCCGGCTGTTTCCCGAGAGCCCGGCACTTCTCCTTGGTGCCGGGCTCATTTGCCGGCACTCACGATCGGGGCTTGCGCTGTTGCAGGCACCTCCCCCTTAACAGTGGGAGGAAGGCCTGCAGTACCGCAGCGTGCCGTGCCGCAGCATGTGGCGCTGCAGCACGTTGTGCTGCGATATTCAGTTTCAGCGCCCTAAGAGGGCCGCGGAGCGCCTCGAGCCTCGCCCCATGTCCCTCGAGGGGCAATGAAACTGAATATCTGGCGATCGGTATCACTCCGATCGCTGCGCTAAATCCTGCGCTCCGCCAACTTTTGCGCCACTTTGGCGCCCCAACCCAATTTCTAGGCCATACTGTTTTATATATATAGAAGATGCAGTTTATTTAAAAATCTTTACAGTCTGTAAAGGAGACGGTTAAGGTAAGACTTTGCTGACATATATAAAATATTAAATGGCTTTAAATGAAGTAAATCCTGAACTAACATAAGGCTGGACATTGGGACAATGGGTCATAAGTATGAATGAATGAAGTAAATTTAGATCAGATTTTGAAACGGACTTCCTTACAGAAAGGGTAAGAAATGTTTGGAATAATCTGCCAGGCAGGCAAATAGATATGGGAGGGGCGGGGGCGGAGGCAGGGAGGGATTTTCTGAGGGAGCGCTGTCCACAGTTTTTTGCCCATTGATTTCTTGGGCACCAGTGCACGGACGAATTTCCGCTACACGCTACTGACAGGCAAGTCTGCTCGTGTTGGAAACTCTTTTGTGCCCATCAGGTACAATAGCTGGAAAATCCCACGTGACACACCTTGGGAAAACCGCTCCCCATACTTTAGGTGGCAAACCAAACGCAGGTAAATGATTGGGAGAGTTAGAATACATGGGAGCTGAACTAAGAACTGAGCTGAGAAGTGGCCTTTTCTCATCCTTGACTTTATTTCTGTCTTGTAACGCGAGATTTATTTTTCCACAATTATGAATTTGCGTTTAGGGGGATCACCTTCAACGGCACCACGATTGGCTTGGCACCTCTGATGGGCATGTGTTCAGATTATCAGTCGGGAGGTGTGAATATGGTGAGTGATTCCAGATGGCGGCAGCTCTTGCACAGCAAAGCTCAAAGTCCATGTATTTATTTTCCATTGGGCAATATGTTAGAACAATCAGATTGGTAGACCGTGGTTTCTGCACCATAATTCTCCTCTCGGTGAGTTCTCTGTGGAGGTTCCTTGTATGATCTTCACGTCCCCATGGAATTCTGCACCAGATGGGTTTTGGGGATTAATAGCAAGAAGGATCAATATGTTGTAATAATGACAGTATCATTCGGTTCTTGTTAATAAATTTAAGACATCCTGAATAAATTTTGTATCTGGATCCTTTTCCCCAACATTGTAAAACTGGCTGCCGTTTAAAGTTAAGATTAATCAGAGTGGTGACTGGCAGTGTTTGTCCTCGGTGCACCTGAATGTGGGGGTGGGGATAGCAGTAAATCAATGGATCAGTGCTTCTGTTTTTGATTTCCAGTAAGGAGGCGGGGTCAGTGGATGACAAGTATGTCTGCGTGAGTGAGGGCAGAATCAGGCTCAGTAGTGATATCCCCCAGTGTCCAATAGGATTCCTGACTGGCCTAACACCTGAAGAACACACATGGAGTGTTGCCTGTGCCCATAGAACAATGCTGCGGCACCAGGATAGAAGGGAGGAAAAGGGAAGAGATGTGTCGGAATCCCCTCGAGCTGCTGGCTGTGCAGGGATTATTTCAGTGGTGTCAGCCTTGGCTCAGGTGTCAGCTGTGGTTCAGTTGGTAGCACTTTCACCTCTGAGTCAGAAGGTCGTGGGTTCATAGTCCCACTCCAGAGACTTGAGCACAAAATCCAGTGCTGCAGTATCGGAGGTGCTGTCTTTTAGATGAGATGTTAAACCGAGGCCCATCTGCCCTCTCAGGTGGATGTAAAAGATCCCATGGCACTAGAGCAGGGGAGTTCTCCCCGGTGTCCTGGCCAATACTTAGCCCTCAACCAACATCACTAAAAAAACAGATTATCTGGTCATTATCTCATTGCTGTTTGTGGGACCTTGCTGTCTGCAAATTGGATGCTGGGTTTGTCTACAAAACAGTGATTACACAACAGAAGTACTTCATTGGCTCTAAAGCGCATTGGAACGTCCTCAGGTCATGAAAGGTGCTATATAAATGCAAGTCCTATCCTTCCTTCGTTTCCTGGGTTTACGCTTGTCCCAGTTACTGTTGTACCAATATCGCAGTTACTTTAATATTGAAAAAACAAATTTGATGATCATTAACGAGAATAAAAACGCCAGAAGTGACGAATAGAAAAAGAACTCCATTCATAAAGCTGACAATCTTCCTTTCACCATTGGTCTATTCTCCCTCAAGGATCACTCCGACAGTGCAATCGGTGTGGCGGCCACCATGGCCCACGAGATGGGGCACAACTTCGGGATGAGCCACGATGCTGATGGCTGCTGTGCGGCCCGCCCGGAGGATGGAGGATGCATCATGGCCGCAGCCACCGGGTAAGGTCTAACGCCATGGGGATTGTGTCCGAGTATGGTCTCGTCAGCCTGTGTCATAGAGTCATAGAGTCATAGAGTTTTACAGCACAGAAAGAGGCCCTTCGGCCCATCGTGTCTGCGCCGCCCATCCATCCCTGTCCAGTCTAATCCCATTTTCCAGCATTTGGTCCATAGCCCTGTATGCAATGGCATTTCAAGTGCTCATCCAAATGCTTCTTGAATGTTGTGAGGGTTCCTGCCTCTACCACCCTTTTAGGCATTGAGTTCCACATTCCAACCACCCTCTGGGTGAAAAAGTTCCTCCTCAAATCCCCTCTAAATCTCCTGCCCCTTACCCTGAATCTATGCCCCCTTGTTATTGACCCCCCTACTAAGGGGAAAAGTTCCTCTTTGTCTACCCTATCTATGCCCCTCATCATTTTGTACACCTCAATCAGGTCCCCCCTCAGCCTTCTTTGCTCCAAGGAAAACAACCCCAGCCTGTTTAGTCTTTCTTCATAGCTGAGGCGCTCCATCCCAGGTAACATCCTGGTGAATCTTCTCTACACCCTCTCCAAAGCAATCACATCCTTCCTATAGTGAGGCGACCAGAACTGCACACAGTACTCCAGCTGTGGCCTCACCAGCGTTTTGTACAGCTCCATCATAACCTCCCTGCTCTTATATTCTATGCCTCGGCTAATGAAGGCACGTATCCCATATGCCCATAGATACAGTGCATTGTAGCAGAAGTGATGAAGATCAGGGGAACTCTTCCACAAAGTGTGAAAGGCATGAGTAGAGTTCAATGATGACATGGGAAACAGTTTCTCCCTGTGTACTCTTATCAAAACATTCTATAATTTTGAACACCTCCCCTGTGTCCAATAACAATTACAATCAGCAACATGCACAGAATAAAGAGTGAAACTCTTTTTATCTCAAATCTAACAGTGTGAAAAATAAAGCATTTCTTTGTGCAGACCTTTCCTGTAAAAGCCTGTCTCTGGAAGCTGTACAAAAGGCACATTATGGTGATGAGACTGTGAGCAAGAGGGCAGTGTTTGTCGTGTCAAAAGTCATGATATATCAGGGAGAAAATGCTGGAAATACTTAGCAGGCCAGGCAGCATCCGTGGAGAGAGAAACAGAGTTAACGTTTCAGGTCTGGGACCCTTCATCAGAACTGGAAAAAGCTGGAAATGTAACAGATATTAAGCAGGTGCAGACAGTGGGCGGGGGGGAGGGGGGTGCGAGGTTAGGAGGGGAGGAAGGAATTGAAATAACATACTGTGAAAATGTTGCAAATGGAAATGGCAAAAACATTCTGCGTGAAAAATGGGGGCAGGGATTATTATCTGAAATTGTTGAACTCGATGTTGAGTCCGGAAGGCTGTAAAGTGCCCAATCGAAAGATGAGGTGCTGTTCCTCGAGCTTACGTTGAGCTTCATTGGAACAATGTAATAGGCCGAGGACAGAGAGATCAGAGTGGAAGTGAAGTGGAGAATTAAAGTGACAGGCGACCGGAAGCTCAGGGTCACCCTTACGGACTGAATGGAGGTGTTCCGCAAAGCGGTCACCCAATATGCGTTTGGTCTCCCCAATGTGGAGGAGACCGCATCGTGAGCAGCGAATACAGTATATTAAATTGCAAGAAGCATCTTGAGATCTACGCTCAATGCCATGCGCCACCACATGAACACTCTCGACCTCTCTCTTCAGCAGCACCGATGCACTCTATCTCAAAGCTGTCCGGGTCCACAGTTCCATTTCATCCTTCGACTCATCCGACGCTTCAACAAAAAACTTTTTTTCTTCCTTTTTGATGTCAAGGATCACAAGCTTCATCAACTCTTGGACACCAACGCCCCTCCAGAACCTTCTTCCCCGTTACTTTCCTCTGATCCCATCCCTTCTTCCAATCTCACCCCCTGCCGTGTTTTCACTATCCCCTCTGACCTTCCCCTCTCTGACCCCGAACGATCAGTCCTCAGCAAAGGCATGAGCTTCATCCCCTTACGCCCCCATCTGAATGAATTTCGAGCTCGGCGCAATGCTGAGCTCTTCCTCTGTCACCTTCATCTCCATGCCCACTTCTCTGGCCAGGAGTCTTCCCCCCGCACGGCTGATCCTTTCTCCCGCTTTCTAAATTCTCGTTCTACTTGGACCCCTCCCTCTGGCCTCTTACCCTCGCTAGATCTTTTCATTGCTAACTGCCGACGTGACATCGGCCGTCTCCATTTCTCTGCTCCCCTCTCTCACTCCAACCTACCTCCCTCTGAACTTGCAGCACTCCGTTCTCTCCGATCCAATCCTAACATTATCATTAAACCTGCTGATAAGGATGGTGCTGTTGTTGTTTGGCGAACCGACCTCTACCGTGCGGAAGCTGAAAGCCAACTCTCCAACACCTCCTCCTACCTCCACCTGGACCATGATCCCACTAGCAAATATCAAGCCATTGTTTCCAAGACTATCACTGACATCATCTCCTCTGGAGATCTTCCCTCCATGGCCGCCAACCTCATAGTCCCCCAACCCTGCACAGCCCGCTTATGTTGTGTCCGTCAGTAGTAAGACACAAGACTGCAGGAGAACGGTACAACAGGTGTTTACTCAACGTGGCTCACTCTGGAACTGAACTGTACAGATTACTACTCAGTGCTATATACAGGTGTGGTCACTGCCGGTACTACAGTATACATGAGCTGTAAAAAGTAGTTCCCCCCTTAATAAAGGTATATACATTACAATTCCTCCCCTTTTAGATTAACAGTACCATAACACTCATTTAACAATTAAATATCAAACTAATTACAATTAACACTTTTAACATACAACGTTAGCTGAAAATAGTCCATTTATATATTCAGTCTTTGGGGAGGCTTCCTGATCCTTTCTGGATAGCGCCTTTCCCGAGTGTCTCGCTCTTGGTGCGGAGGTGAT
Organism: Somniosus microcephalus; assembly: GCF_052327205.1. Taxonomy (NCBI): domain Eukaryota; kingdom Metazoa; phylum Chordata; class Chondrichthyes; order Squaliformes; family Somniosidae; genus Somniosus; species Somniosus microcephalus. Next base: position 128,498,394 of record NC_140994.1, read on the forward strand.
TCTGGCACCCTGTCGTCGGTTGGGTCATCAGCTTCCGATGCTACTGTTTCTGGGGTAGATGCGACCTGTACATCGGGTTCCTCACCAGGTACGTATGGGCTAGGCATGGGGTTGACTTGTTCCTGTGACTCTAGGATCTGGTCAGCATGGCATCTCACGATGTTCTCCCCAACGTCCACTGTGTACATTAGTGGGCCCTGCCGTGTGCATATCGTTCCTGGCTGCCATTTTTCTGTTCGGTAGTCGCGGGCCAAGACTGGTTGCCCTACATTGAAGCTCCTTGTTGGCTTCTCATGGATGTGCTGGAATTGCTTACTCTCAACATCTCTTCGTACGTTTGGTCTGAGCAAATCCAGGCGAGATCTTAACCTTCGGTTAAAGAACATCATGGCCGGGACCTGGTTGGTGACTGCATGCGTCGCATTCCGGTAGGCGAGCAGGAAATTGTCCACCTTATGCTGCAGCGGAATGTTGTCATTGTACATAGTCTTTATTGCCTTCTTAAAGGTTTGTACGAACCTCTCAGCCAATCCATTTGTGGCTGGATGATACAGGGCGGATGTGTAATGCCTTACCCCATTCTTCTTCATAAACCTCCGGAACTCTTCGGACACAAACTGTGGTCTGTTATCGGAGCAAATGTGTTCTGGCAAGCCGTTCCTGGCAAAAATGGTCCGTAGGACTGCAATAGTTTTCTCCGTGGTGGTGGAGGACATTTTGATGACCTCAGGCCATTTCGAGTGCGCATCCACGGCTATTAAAAACATTGAGTCCATGAATGGACCAGCAAAATCAATATGCACCCGTTGCCATGGAGATGAGGGCCACTCCCATGGGTGTAGAGGGGCATGTGGTGGTGCATTTTGGACTTTCTGGCATCCTGAGCAGCTCTTGGTCAGGTCCTCGATTTGTTTATCGATTCCCGGCCACCACACATAAGCCCTGGCAAGGCTTTTCATTTTTACCCCTCCCAGATGACCCTCATGAAGCTCATTGAGCACTCTATCCCTTAACTTGGGTGGAATTACCACTCAGGATCCACACATCAAGGTCCCCCGGCACACTGACAGCTGTTCTCTTCTTGTCGAGAATGCTGGCAACAGTGAGTCGCCATGTGCTGGCCATCCCTTCACCGTCAAATCATATACCCGAGACAGTGTCGGGTCATTTCGGGTCTCCTTTTCTATACGAGCATTAGTTACCGGTAGGTATTCAACTATAGTCGAATGAAATATTTCGACAGGATCCACTGCTGGTGCTTCCTCCGCAGTAGGCAGTGGCAGGCGTGATAGCCCATCAGCATTTCCATGCTGTTTCGTGCCCTTATATTCAATCTCATAGTGGTGCACCCCTAGAAAGAGTGACCATCTTTGTAGTCGTTGCGCAGTCATCACCGGAACGTCCTTCTTCGGATTAAAAATGGAGACAAGAGGCTGGTGGTCAGTCAGCAAGGTGAATTTCTGCCCGTGCAGATTGTGATTGAACTTTTTCACTCCCCACACTAGGCTGAGGGCCTCCCTGTCAATCTGGGCGTAGTTATGCTCGGCTGAGGTTAGTGATCGTGACGCAAAGGCTATTGGCCTCTCTGAGCCGTCCGAGAATTTGTGCGACAGCACCGCTCCAATGCTGTAGGGTGATGCATCACATGCCAACCGAATTGGTAGTGCTGGGTTGAAATGGGCCAATACCTCTTTCGATGTGATTAGTGTTTTGCTCTTCTGGAAAGCTCGTTTGCATTCGTCATTCCACTTCCATGGCACTCCAGTTTGCAGTAGGGTGTTCAGTGGGTGTAGTATTGTAGACAAATTTGGCAAGAACTTATGGTAGTAGTTTACCAGCCCGAGGAACGACCTCAGCTGTGACACGTTTTCCGGTGCTGGAGCCTTGACTACTGCCTCAATCTTTTCTGGAGACTTATGCAACCCCTCTTTATCGATAACGTGGCCACAATACGAGATCTGTTTTTTAAAAAACTCGCCTTTGGGGCGGTTAGCTCGGAGCCCATATTCCTTCAATCTAGTGAGCACCTGCTCCAAGTTGGCGAGGTGATCACTGTCATTTTCGCCCGTGACCAGGATGTCGTCCAAATAACACTGGGTCCCTGGGATCCCTTGCAGGACTTGTTCCATTGCCCTTTGCCAAATAGCCGGAGCTGATGCTACCCCGAATACCAGCCGGTTGTATTGGTAGAGACCTTTATGGGTGTTGATTGTGAGGTATTTTTTTGATGCTTCTTCTACCTCCATTTGCAGATACGCCTGGGCCAGATCAATCTTAGTGAAGCGTTTCCCTCCAAATAGCGAGGCGAAAATATCTTCAATGCGCAGAAGTGGATATTGCACAGTGTGAAGGACTGGGTTCACTGTTACCTTAAATTCCCCACAGATGCGAACCTTCCTAGGTTCCCTAGGCGTGCTGCTCAACGACTTTTTCATCACAGGGACGATGGGTGTAGCCCACTCGCTCCAGTCTACCTTGGACAGTACTCCTGAACGTTCCAAACTCTCCAGCTCTGCTTCGACGGCTGGGCGGATCGCATAAGGTACCGGTCTGGCCTTAAAAAATGTTGGGCTTGCGTTTTCTTCGATTTTAATTGTTGCTGTCATGCCTTTTAGTGTTCCGAGTCCTTGCTGGAACACTTCTTGCGCGTCAGTTAGGATCTTTGACAGTCGCCCAGGTGTGACGTCGTCATCCTTATTGGCAGCCACAGTCAGTGCTTGTATGGAATGCCAATCCAGGTATATTTTCCGGATCCATTCACATCCCAGTAATGGTGGTCCTCCATCTTGCAATACATACAGGTCTAGTTTTGGTGTTTCCTTACCATTATATATAACGGTCACCCTTATTTTTCCTTTGGGGTAGACTTTTTGCCCCGTGTACATCTTCAAAATAATTTTTGTGTCTCTCAAGGGTATGTGTGAGAATAGCCGCTCATAGTCCCGTCGGTTTATGACTGTTAGGGCTGATCCTGTGTCCAATTCCATTTTTACCTGGACTCCTGCTATCTTGAGAGTGACCCAAATGGTTCAGTGATCCTCCGTTTTGATCACATTATGTAGTTTCAGACAACTCAGCTCCCTGCTTTCGAAGTCGGTATCACTCTTTTGTTCGTCTGAACTATTCTCCGTCATCTTATGTACCTTCTTGTACTTTTCTTTTGGAGATTTCTTATTGCTGGTTTTCTTTCCCGACCGGCAGACTCGTGCTATGTGTCCTACTTTTCCACACTGTCTGCACACTTTGTCTTTGAACCAGCAATCATTGTGGTCATGTGTTGTTCTGCCGCAGCGATAGCACTTCTCTGTTCTGCATGACATTTCGTTTGTGCCATATTCTTGCGGTCTCTGTTGTATCTCTGCAGCGCCCCGTGCTGCTGCTTCATATGATACCGCAATGCTGAAAGCCTTGTCCAGCGTAAGGTCCTTTTCAGATAAAAGCCGTTTCTGGGTTCCTTCACTTTGAAGCCCACACACAAACTTGTCCCTTAAGGTATCTGCCAGTCCCGTTCCAAACTGGCAGTGTTTCGATAGTTTGCGCAGTTCTGTTAAATATTCAGCATTGCTTTCATCCTTATGCTGGTTCCGTTTGTGAAACTTGAATCTTTCTGCTATCAGCAGCGGTGTGGGGTTTAAATGTTCCTGTAGTATCGTCACTATATCTCCAAAACTCTTTTCCACTGGCTTCGCTGGGGTTACTAGATTTTGTAATAAGCCATATGTCTTTGCACCCATTAAATTTAACAATACCGGCGCTTTCTTGTCATCTGATACCTCATTTGCCTTGCAGTATACCTCTATTCGTTCGACATATGTAGTCCAATCTTCGACTTCATTGTCAAATGCGGCGATACTGCCACTCTTCGGCATTTTGGGTGTGGTTTAAAATGGCATCTCCCGCGCTTTCCTTCCTCCCCCGCTTCTGCCAACGCCGCTCTCGGCGGCCCTCGTGGCAATGTCGGCGCCCTGTAGGTTTCGCGCGCTTCTCCTGCGCTGCTGCCAACGCCGCTCTCGGCGGTCCTCATGGCAATGGCGACGCCTCGCGGGTTTCTGTGCGTCTCTCTCCCTCTCCTCGACGCTGCTCAGCCCCTGAACACCAGCTGCGCCCTGTGCGCTCTGCCCTCTCTCTCTCTCTCTCCCGTCGACGCTGCTTGGCCTTTTGCTGTGCCGCTCGGTCGGGCTCTAGACCGCCGCTGTCCGGGAAGGGTCTGCGCACGACCAGTTGCCAGCCCGTTTCGCTGGACCACCGCGACTGAAAAGCCAAGCCTGGCTCTCAACAGCCTCCCCCGCAATTCTCGAGTCTCTGCTGGATGACTGGGCGGTTGCCCGTGGTCGACGCCCGTGTCTCTGGCCTTGACCTCCAATCTACTGGTCTCCAGGAACGAATCCCTGGGAGGTGATGCAGAGTTGCAGGTAGGATCGAATTTGCCTCGTCACCAATGTTGTGTCTGTCAGTAGTAAGACACAAGACTGCAGGAGAATGGTACAACAGGTGTTTACTCAACGTGGCTCACTCTGGAACTGAACTGTACAGATTACTACTCAGTGCTATATACGGGTGTGGTCACTGCCGGTACTACAGTATACATGAGCTGTAAAAAGTAGTTCCCCCCTTAAAGGTATATACATTACAGCTTCTACCTCCTTCCCAAGATCCACAAACAGGACTGCCCTGGTAGACCCATCATTTCAGCCTGTTCTTGTCCCACGGAACTTATCTCTTCCTATCTCGACTCTATTTTTTCTCCCCTTGTCCAGTCTCTTCCCACCTACATTCGCGACTCTTCCGATGCCCTCCGTCACTTTAACAGTTTCCAGTTTCCTGGCCCCAACCGTCTCCTCTTCGCTATGGACGTCCAATCCCTCTACACCTCCGTCCCCCACCAGGACAGCCTTCGGGCGCTCCGTTTCTTCCTTGAACAGAGGCCCAACCAGTCCCCATCCACCACCACCCTCCTCCGCCTGGCTAAACTTGTTCTCACAGAATCACAGAATCTACAGTGCAGATAGAGGCCATTTCGGCCCATCGAGCCTGCACCGACACATATCCCACCCTATTCCTGTAACCCCATGTATTTAATCCCCTAACACTAAGGGTCAATTTATCAGGGCCAAATCAACCTAACCTGCACATCTTTGGACTGTGGTAGGAAACCGGAGCACCCGGAGGAAACCCACGCAGACACGGGGAGAATGTGCAAACTCCACACAGACAGTCGCCCGAGGCCAGATTTGAACCCGGGTCCCTGGCGCTGTGAGGCAACAGTACTAACCACTATGCCACCGTGCCCCCCGTAACACATTGAACAACTTCTCCTTTGACTCCACTCACTTCCTCCAAATTAAAGGTGTTGCTATGGGAACCCGCATGGGCCCCAGCTATGCCTGCCTGTTCATGGGATATGTGGAACACTCTTTATTCCAGTCCTACTCAGGTCCCCTTCCTCACCTCTTTTTCCGGTACATCGATAACTGTATTGGTGCCATTTCCTGCTCTCGCCCTGAACTAGATAAGTTCATTCACTTTACTTCCAATTTCCACCCTTCACTCACCTTCACATGGTCCATCTCCGACTCTTCCCTTCCCTTCCTTGACTTTTCCGTCTCCATATCTGGCGATCGGCTTTCGACAAACATCCACTACAAGCCCACCGACTCCCACAGCTACCTGGACTACACTTCCTCCCACCCCGCTTCCTGTAAGGACTCTATTCCATTCTCCCAGTTTCTCCATCTCTGCCGTGTCTGTTCTGACGATGCCACCTTCCATACCAGTGCTTCCGACATGTCTTCCTTTTTCCTCAACCGAGGATTGCCCTCTACTGTGGTTGACACGACCCTTGACCGTGTCCGTTCTATTTCCCGCACTTCTGCTCTCACCCCTTCCCCCCCTCCCAGAACCACGATAGGGTTCCCCTTGTCCTCACCTTTCACCCCACCAGCCTCCACATTCAACAGATCATGCTCCGCCATTTCTGCCACCTCCAACGTGATCCCACCACCAAACACATCTTCCCCTCACCTCCCCTTTCAGCATTCCGAAGGGACCGCTCCCTCTGCGACACCCTGGTCCACTCCTCAATCACCCCCAACAGCCCTTCTCCTTCACCTGGCACCTTCCCGTGCAAGCGCAGGAGATCCAACACATGTCCTTTTACCTCCTCCCTTCCCACTGTCCAGGGCCCCAAACACCCCTTCCAGGTGAAACAGCGATTTATTTGTACTTCTTGCAATTTAATATACTGTATTCGCTGCTCACAATGCGGTCTCCTCTACATTGGGGAGACCAAACGCAGATTGGGCGACCGCTTTGCGGAACACCTCTGTTCAGTCCGTAAGGGTGACCCTGAGCTTCCGGCCGCCTGTCACTTTAATTCTCCGCTTCACTCCCGCTCTGATCTCTCTGTCCTCGGCCTATTACATTGTTCCAATGAAGCTCGAGGAACAGCACCTCTCGATTAGGCACTTTACAACCTTCTGGACTCAATATCGAGTTCAACAATTTCAGATAATAATCCCTGCCCCCATTTTTCATGCAGTATGATTTTGCCATTCCCATTTGCAACATTTTCACAGTATGCTCTTTCAATTCCTTCCTCCCCTCCTAACCCCCGTCTCTGCACCTGCTTAATATCTGTTACATTTCCAGCTTTTTCCAGTTCTGATGAAGGGTCCCAGGCCTGAAACGTTAACTCTGTTTCTCTCTCCACGGATGCTGCCTGGCCTGCTGAGTATTTCCAGCATTTTCTGTTGTTATTTCAGATTTCCAGCATCCGCAGTATTTTGCTATTATATATCAGGGAGAGTTGTAGTGAGGGCTAGTCACCCTTTAACACAAGCACTTCTCATCCAACACTCTTGCCCAATGTGCTGTATTCAGCCAGTAAACACGATGTTAGTCATGATTTTTTTATTTCAGATTTTATTTAAGATCTCGTAGCACTATTTCGAAGAAGAGCAGGGGAGTGCTGCCAGTGTCCTGGCCAACATTTTTCCCTCAGCTAACATCATTGAAACAGATTATCTGGTCATTTATCTCATTGCTGTTTGTGGGACCTTGCTGTGCGCAAATTGGCACACTTGACTACCCTTCAAAAGTTCTTCATTGGTTGTGAAGTGTTTTGGGACGTCCTGAACATCTCATCCGAAAGCCGGCACCTCTGATAGTGCAGCACTCCCTCAGTACTGCCCTGGAGTGTCAGCCTGGGTAATGTGCTCAAGTCTCCGGCAGGGGGTTTGAACCCATGACTTATTTGACTGAGAAGTGAGAGTGCTACCACTGAGCCATGGCCAATACTGGTACAATCATTGCTCAGCCAGTACACTAGATGGATCTGTATTCAGAGTCCATATTTAAACTTGCTTCAGCCAAAGAATTCACCTTGATTCAAGAATGATCATTGAGTTGATGCTTTCCCCACATCACTTTTGAACATTACTATTGAATCTGCTTCCACCAACCTTTCAGGCAGTGCATTCCAGATCATAACAACTTGTTGCGTAAAAATATTCCCCATATCTCCCCTTTGGTTCTTTTGCCAATTATCTTAAATCTGTGACCTCTGGTTGCTGACTCTCTTGCCACGGGAAACAGTTTCTCCCTGTGTACTCTTATCAAAACAGTCTATAATTTTGAACACCTCTATTAAATCTCCCCTTAACCTTCTAAATGGTGATCTAGTGGCCACCCATTACACTTCAAAGTGTCAAAAGAAAGCTAGTCATTTCCCGCTGCTTTTCTGATGTTGCTAACCTAGCTTCTTCCCAAATGGCATGAGCCGAGGATTAACGGGTTGCAGCCAAGCTCCAGAAAGTTCCCTCAAGAATTGACTTCAGGATGTTCCTATTAACACCACTTTCCCCACAGAAAATACCCGAGCAGTGATCCTAAAGGGTCAGGGCAGGTTAAACATAGCTCCATGTCAACAGCTAAACATCACCATGGCGCAGTCAATTCCAGACTACCCGTGAGCAATGCCACAGGGGAAAGGGGGGTCAGCTAGAACATTTAGCAACAAAACCCGGTTGACCATATTGAAGCACAAACTATTTGGAATACTTGTACAGAAGAACCGCCCATTAACATTGTTGGTGAGTGCATCCTCTGGTTAAGGGTATCCGATAGACCGATGCACTTTGACATGAGTCAGACCAAAGGTTTCCATTTGCAATCCTGCAGATGAATGAAATCATTGACTGTGCACCTGCTGGCCAGATATTAATGGGGAATGAATCCCCAAAACACAGATATGTGGCTTTGCAGGGGCTCAGTAATTATGTTCGATGTCTGCTATGCAACTGAGTTATAGGATCATTAGGAACAGGAGTAGGCCATTCAGTCCCTCGAGCCTGCTCCACCATTCAGTTAGATCATGGCTGACCTGTATCTCAATTCCATTGATACATAAATGGTAGGAAGGTCCTAGGTTAAATCTCCGGTCTGTACTGAATTATCTAGTCTCAATCAGTTTTAATTTTTTGGGCTGGGTGGTGGGAAAAATCAGCCCAAACTCCCTATCTCACCCCCCTTCCCCACACCCCCTGAGGAAAATCTATTTGTATGGATGTCAGGTAAGGCAATGTTCAGGCTTCTTAGTGATGCCCATGGTAGTGAAATAGTGTCCTGACACTCACTGCCTGGGCACACAGCTGGAGATTGGGCACTTGGGCGAGGTACTGGAGAGCTGCTAGTCCCCATGGAGCCCTCTATTAAAGAGGCAGCACCTTCAGAAGTGGAGAGGAAAGGGAAGTAAAATGTGAGCTGGCACAGGGTTGATGGGCTGAATGGCCTGTTTCTGTGCTGTAACCTATAATTCTATGAAAAGTCTTGGACGGTATGACTAAAGAGTCCTTCGTGCGATACCTTTGGTCACATGGTTAGCATGAGCCAATCTGATGCGGAGAATCAATCCCAGAATAACATTTGGCTGCTCTGTCTGTTCCCACTCCGCAGCCTGGCTGTTGCTGTTTCCCAGTTGACCTCTGCTTCCAGGCTTCAGCTGTCCCTTCTCCAAGGTGTTCCTATGTCCCCGCCACTTTCAGGCGTTCATTGAATTGCATTTACATCTGCATTTCGAAACTTATCTCTGGATGTGGCCCCATCAACTGTCCGTGTGCTCCTAGGGCTCTCGCCCCAACACTGCATCAGCTGCCACTCCATGACAGGCTCGGAGTATCCGACTGATGCAGCCCAACTGAGCCGTTCCATTAAGCGTTCCTGGCCCCTGCCATGTATTTTGGAGCAGCTTAAGTTTTATCCTGACGTGGAGCCTCCTTTCCCACCCACTGGCCAGGCTATCCTGACCCAGCCAGACCTCGGTCCAGGGCCCAGTCTCAGCCTCAGCTCCTGCCCTAACCCACCTGTGACAAAAGCTTATTTTTTTTGTCTTTGTTGATTTTTTTAACTTGTACAGCTTTTTTACAAACAGCGCATATAGCGCTAATTGTGGTTTTCTGTGAGCTACACTCTGTATTATGCAGAAAGTACACATTATGTTCTGGCAGATGAAGGTGAATTAATAAGCATTGGGTTGGCAGTCTTTATGGTTCTCACATGTTAATGCAGACTGGGTGCGAGACATTAGCCCCAATTGTAACTCCACATGGTTTTTGGGTGAGTGGGTGGCGAGGTGAGTTGGAAACACACTGCTGCAGAAATCTGGTCCGGCCTATTTTAACTCCCGGGCCTCAGTGACATGCCGCAGGTCACACTTCCCGCCCAGAGCTGGTGGCCTCTGGAAAATCGGGCAGCCACGAGCACTCGGGTAACTGTGTGGTGGGGATTTCAGGAAGGTCTCGCGGGAGAGAGGGAGGGAGGGAAGGGAGTACGGGGCAGGGGAGGCCTAAACTTTAACTGAGGGGCTTCTATAAGCATGCCTACTCCTCCTGGCCCCGCAAAGAAAAGGAAAGAAACGTCCCCATTTGGGCCTTTCCATCTTTCCGGCAGGATCTGACTCTCTTCAGATGGAGAGGGGCATGATGACACCATCGTTCCCTGATCTGCATATTTAAACAAGGACCCCGTTGGCTTAGCCGCCCCATCAAAAGCCTGCGTAAAAAACAGGATCGGCGGGCGGCTGGAGGGCGGGCAAGTAACCCGGGCGATTTCAACCAAGCCACACGCCCAGTTATCACCGGCTGGGTAGGGTTCAAATCGCCCCATTTCAGTTCTAGTTATGGCAGACAGGGAGGTAGGAGGCGTAAACAGCCCTGTCCGTTTGGGTTGCCAACCCTGGTTGGATGAGTTCCTGGAGATCTCATCACAAGATCTCCTGCCTCACCCTTTGGTCACCCGACACGTCCATCCTCACAGGGCACCGCCTTCCCACACCTATTGGAAAGCAAAAATGCTCTTCATTACCCAATTCGATAATGAATGACTGTCAGTCAAACAGCCTTTTTATCCCATCACAAATGTTTTTAAAACTAATAAATGAATGCGTTCAAAGAAAATTAGAAAATCATGCACAATATTCTTAATGCCACTATAATTTTTCTCCTGTGTTGTTTGTAGCAGAGTCCTTGAGACTAATCTTTAATTCCTGGAAACTCCAGGGCAATCCTGGAGGGTTGGCAACCCGACTGTCAGTGCCAGGGATTCCTTATACTCAATACTGATGAATGGGTGTTTCCTCCAATGTAGTTATGAGAGATTCAGCCATCTACTGCTTTGTTTCGGGATGGCTGTGGGGGTGGTCCCAAGCCATCTGGACACAGGTCAAAGGGTAAGCCCCATTCTGGGGTTTTGGCTTTGATTGACAGCTGTCTCTGTGAAGGGGGCAGTCATTGATTGGCTGAGGTCCTCTTTGACGGACAGCTTGGAGCCAGAGTTCTCATAGTATAGAATTATATTAGGCATTGAGGTGAGTCAGTTTCAGTGTGTGAATCTCGCAGACAGCATTTCAATGTGTGCAAAGAATACAACTTAAACTGATGGAAAGGCAGTCATTTCATGCTGGTTTGTTCTGACCTGGAATTAGATGTACACAAGCACCTTATCGATCTGCAAGCATCCCTCACCAACAGCAATCAACTTGTCTCCGCATGTGCCTATTTACAGCAATTGGACTAAGTTGCCCTAAAGGATCAGGTCAGATTAAGCATAACTTCACCCTCCCAGCAGAATCATTCATTGTGCATTACATGGCGTAACAGTTGTTAGATCCCTGTATCTTGATGTTGTGTCCTTCAATAATTAGACAAGAGACTGCAGGGAACAATCAACAGGTGTTTACTGAATGAGGGTTACTCTAAAACTAACTATACAGATCCCTACTCAGGGTTTATATACAGGTGTGGTCACTGCCGGTACTACAGTATACAGGAGCTGTAAAAAGTAGTTCTCCCCTTAAAGGTACATACACTACAATTCCTCCACTTTTAGATTAACAGTACCATAACATTCATTTAACAATTAAATATCAACTAATTACAATTAACACTTTTAACATGCAACATTAACTGAAAATAGTCTATTTATAAATTCAGTCTTTGGGGAGGCTTCCTGATCCTTTCTGGATAGCGCCTTTCCTGAGTGTCTTGCTCTTGGTGCGGAGGCGATTCTGGCCCCCTGTCGTCGGTTGGTTCATCAGCTTCCGATGCTACTGTTTCTGGGGTAGATGCTATCTGTATGTCGGGTTCATCACCAGGTACGCGAGACATGGGGTTGACTCGTTCCTGTGACTCTAGGATCTGGTCAACATGGCGTCTCACAATGTTCTCCCCAACATCCACTGTGTACATTAGTGGCCCCTGCCGTGTGCATATCATTCCTGGTTGCCATTTCTCTGTTCGGTGGTCGCGGGCCAAGACTGGTTGCCCTACATTGAAGCTCCTTGTCGGCTTCTCATTGATGTGCTGGAATTGCTTATTCTCAACATCTCTTCGTGCATTTGGTCTGAGCAAATCCAGACGAGATCTCAACCTTCGGTTAAAGAACATCATGGCCGGGGTCTGGTTGGTGACTGCATGTGTCGCATTTCTGTAGGCTAACAGGAAATTGTCCACCTTGTGCTGCAGCGGAATGTCGTCATCACACATGGCCCTTACTGCTTATTTAAAGGTTTGTACGAACCTCTCAGCCAATCCATTTGTGGCTGGATGATACGGGGCGGATGTGTAATGCCTTACCCCATTCCTTTTCATAAATCTTCGAAACTCTTCGGACACAAACTGTGGTCCGTTATCAGAGCAAATCTGCTCTGGCAAGCCGTTCCTGGCAAATATGGTCCGTAGGACTGCAATAGTTTTCTCCGTGTTGGTGGACGACATTTTGATCACCTCAGGCCATTTCGAGTGCGCATCCATGGCTATTAAAAACATTGGCCTAGAAATTCAGTTGGGCGCTGCAAGCTTTGCGCCCAGTTGGCGCCTAAAGAGGGTTTCTGCGCCAGTATAAGAGGTTGCGCTGATATTCAGCGCTGCGGTAATGGTGGCGGTAGCCGGTAGCGCTGCGCCGACACCGATGACGTCATCGGTGTGCGCAGTGCCCCGGTACCGCCCCGCTTCTGGCCCAAACCCCATATTTAGTTGCGGCCGCCTCTTCTGCAGCGGCCGCAAACAACGTTCGTGAAACGGGGCCGTACTGCTGCGCTACTGGGGCGCTTTAAGGTGGAGGTGCGGCTGGCCGCTTTTTCGGCGGCCGCCTGCCCGCACCTCCCTCCCCGGCCTCCTCCACCACCCCCCCGCGGCATTGGTGGCTGATTCCCGTGAGCCCAGCACTTCTCCATGGTGCCGGGCTCATTTGCCGGCAGAATCCAGCGGCGATCTCACGGCTGCAGGCAGCTCCTCCTTAAGAGAAGGAGGAGGCCTGCAGTACCCCAGCCTGCCGCACCGCATCGGGTGGCGCAGCGGCAGCTGGAGCGCTGAAATTCACTTTCAGCGCCCCAAGCGGAGGCGGGCACACCCTGGAACAGCGCCCGGTTCCGAATTGGGGCGCTAAAAGTTAATTTCTGGCAGTCGCAACGGGCTCCGCGCGCAGCGCTAACTTTTGGGCGTTAGCCTGCTGGCGGGCCTTAACTGAATTTCTAGGCCATTGAGTCCATGAATGGACCAGCAAAATCAATATGCACCCGTTGCCATGGAGATGAGGGCCACTCCCATGGGTGTAGAGGGGCATGTGGTGGTGCATTTTGGACCTTCTGGCATCCTGAGCAGCTCTTTGTCAGGTCCTCGATTTGCTGATCGATCCCCGGCCACCACACATAAGCCCTAGCAAGGCTTTTCATTTTCACCCCTCCCAGATGACCTTCGTGAAGCTCATTGAGCACTCTCTCCCTTAACTTGGGTGGAATTACCACTCGGGATCCACACATCAAGGTCCCCTGGCATACTGACAGCTGTTCTCTTCTGGATGAGAATGCTGGCAACAGTGAGTGGCCATGTGTTGGCCATCCCTTCACCGTCAAGTCATATACCCGAGACAGTGTCGGGTCATTTCGGGTCTCCTTCTCTATATCAGCGTTAGTTACTGGCAAGCGTTCAATTATAGTCGAATAAAATATTTCGACAGGGTCCACTGCTGGTGCTTCCTCCGCAGTAGGCAGTGGCAGGCGTGATAGCCCATCAGCGTTTCCATGCTGTTTTGTGCCCTTATACTCGATTTCATATTGGTTCGCCCCTAGAAAAAGGGACCATCTTTGTAGCCGTTGCGCAGTCATCACCGGAACACCCTTCTTTGGATTAAAGATGGAGACAAGTGGTTGGTGGTCAGTCAGCAAGGTGAACTTCTGCCCGTGCAGATAGTGATTGAACTTTTTCACTCCCCACACTAGGCTGAGGGCCTCCCTGTCAATCTGGGCGTAGTTACGCTCGGCTGAGGTTAGTGACCGAGACGCAAAGGCTACTGGCCTCTCCGAGCCGTCCGGGAATTTGTGCGACAGCACCGCTCCAATGCCATAGGGTGATGCATCACACGCCAACCGAATTGGTAGTGCTGGGTTGAAATGAGCCAACACCTCTTTTGATGTGATCAATGCTTTGCTCTTCTGGAAAGCTCGTTTACATTCGACACTCCACTTCCATGGTACCCCCGTTTGCAGTAGGGTGTTCAGTGGGTGTAGGACTGTAGACAAATTCGGCAAGAACTTATGGTAGTATTTCACCAGCCCGAGGAACGACCTCAGTTGTGACACAGTTTCCGGTGCTGGAGCCTTGACTACTGCCTCAATCTTTTCAGGGGACTTATGTAACCCCTCTTCATCAATAACGTGGCCACAATACGAGATCTGCTTCTGGAAAAACTCGCATTTGTGGCGATTAGCTCGGAGCCCATATTCCTTCAATCTAGTGAGCACCTGCTCCAGGTTTGCGAGGTGATCACTGTCATTTTTGCTCGTGACCAGGATGTCGTCCAAATAACACTGGGTCCCTGGAATCCCTTGCAGGACTTGATCCATTGCCCTTTGCCAAATAGCCGGAGCTGATGCTACCCCGAACACCAGCCGGTTGTATTGGTAGAGACCTTTATGAGTGTTGATCGTGAGGTACTGTTTCGAGGCTTCTGCTACCTCCATTTGCAGTTACGCCTGGGCCAGATCAATCTTAGTGAAGCTTTTCCCTCCAGATAGCGAGGCGAAAATATCTTCAATCCGCGGAAGCGGATATTGTACCGTGTGAAGGACTGGGTTCACTGTCACCTTAAAGTCCCCACAGATGCGAACCTTCTTTGGTTCCCCAGGCGTATTACTCAACGACCTCTTCATTACAGGAACGATGGGTGTAGCCCACTCGCTCCAGTCCACTTTGGACAGTATTCCTGAATGTTCCAAACCTTCCAGCTCTGCTTCGACGGCTGTGCGGATCGCATAAGGCACCGGTCTGGCCTTAAGAAACTTTGGGCTTGCATTTTCCTCTATTTTGATCGTCGCTGTTATGCCTTTTAGTGTTCCGAGTCCCTCCTGGAACACTTCTTGTGCGTCAGCATTTTTGACAGTCGCCCAGGTGTGACTTCGTCATCCTTTTTGGCATCTACAGTCAGTGCTTGTATGGAATGCCAATCTAGCTGTATCTTCCGGATCCATTCATGTCATAGTAGTGGTGGTCCTCCATCTGGCAATACATATAGGTCCATTTTTGGTGTTTCCTTGCCATTATATATATAACGTTCACCCTTATTTTTCCTTTGGGGTAGACTTTTTGCCCCATGTACGTCTTCAAGACAATCTCTGTATCTCTCAAGGGTATATGTGAGAATAGCCGATTGTAGTCCCTTCAGTTTATGACTGTTAGGGCTGATCCTGTGTCCAATTCCATTTTCACTTGGACTCTGGCTATCTTGAGCGTGACCCAGATAGTTTGGTGATCCTCCGTTTTGATCACATTATGTAGTTTCAGACAACCCAGCTGCTTGCTTCCGGAGTCTGTATCACTTTTCTGTTCATCTGAACTACTCTCCGTCACCTTATGTACCTTCTTGTACTTCTCCTGTGGAGATTTCTTGCTGCTGGTTTTCTTTCCCGACCTGCAGACTCTTGCTATGTGTCCTATTTTCCCACACTGTCTGCACACTTTGTCCCTGAACCAGCAATCCTGATGGTCGTGTGTTGTTCTGCCGCAGTGAAAGCACTTCACTGTTCTGTATGACATTTCATTTGTGCCATATTCTTGCGGTCTCCATTGTATCTCTGCCGCGCCCCGTGCTGCTGCTTCATGTGATACTGCCATGCTGAAAGCCTTGTCCAGCGTAAGATCCTTTTCTGATAGAAGCCGTTTCTGGGTTCCTTCACTTTGAAGCCCACACACAAACTTGTCCCTTAAAGTATCTGCTAGTCCCGTTCCAAACTGGCAGTGTTTCGATAGCTTGCGCAGTTCCGTTAAAAACTCAGCATTATTTTCATCTTTATGCTGGTTCCTTTTGTGAAACTTAAATCTTTCTGCTATCAGCAGCGGTGTGGGGTTTAAGTGGTCCTGTAGGATTGCCACTATGTTTTCAAAATCCTTTTCCACTGGCTTCTCTGGGGTTACTAGGTTTCGCAGTAAGCCATACGTTTTTGCACCCATTGAATTCAACAATACCAGCGCTTTCCTGTCATCTGGCACTTCATTTGCCTTGCAGTACACTTCTATGCGTTCGACATATGTCATCCAATCTTCGACTTCATTGTCGAACGCTGTGACACAGTCACTCTTCGGCATCCCTGGGTGTGGTTAAACTGGCTCAAAATGGCGTCTCCCGCGCTCTCCCTTCTTCTCCGCTGCGGCTCAAAATGGCGGCTCCCGCGCTTTCCTTTCTTCCCCGCTGACACTGCTCGGCCCTTGAGCACCGGCTGCGCTCTGCGTGTTTTCCTGCACGCCTCTCTCTCTCTTTGACGCTGCTCGGCCCTTGAACACTGGCTGAGCTCTGCTCACTCTCGTTGACGCCGCTCAGTCCTGAACACCGGCTGCGCCCTGTGCGCTCTACCCTCTCTCTTCTCCCGTCGACGCCGCTCGGTCCTGAACACCGGCTGCGCCCTGTGCGCTCTACCCTCTCCCTTCTCCCGTCGACGCTGCTCGGCCTTTTTCTGTGCCGTCGGTCGGCTCTAGCCGCCGCTGTCCAGGAAGGGTCTGCGCCGTACCTGTTGCCAGCCCGTTTCGCTGGACCACCGTGACTGGAGAACCAAGCTCGGCTCTCGACAGCCTCCCCTGTGATGCTCAAATCTCCGCTGGATGACTGGGGGGTTTCCTGTGGTCGACGCCCGTGCTTCTGGACTCGGCCTTCTTCTTTCACTGTTCTCCAGGAGCAAATCCCTGGGAGGTGATGCAGAGTTGCAGGTAGGTTTGAATCTTCTCGTCGCCAATGTTAGATCCGTGTATCTTGATGATGTGTCCTTCAATAATTAGACAACAGACTGCAGGGAACAATCAACAGGTGTTTACTGAATGAGGGTTACTCTAAAACTAACTGTACAGATCCCTACTCAGGGTTTATATACAGGTGTGGTCACTGCCGGTACTACAGTATACAGGAGCTGTAAAAAGTAGTTCTCCCCTTAAAGGTACATACACTACAACAGTCCTCTCAATATACATCAGTGTATCGCCCACCTTATCCTGAGCAATGCCACAAAGACCCAATGGTAAATATTCCATACATTTATGTCTGGTTTTTACTCTTCAGCGATCCGTTCCCCAAAGTGTTCAACAAATGCAACGAAAAGGAACTTCAGAAATATCTGCACAACGGTGGAGGGATGTGTCTCTTCAACATGCCTGACACGAAGATGCTGTACGGAGGGCGAAGATGCGGGAACGGCTATGTGGAGGAAGGCGAGCAGTGTGACTGTGGGGAGGTTGAGGTAAGTTGGCTCCTTATGGCAACCAGGTAGAGCAACCTCTTCAAGTGACACCATTTGGCTGGGTGTTTTCAAATTTGACCCTTCCATGCTTCCTGCTCCCTGAATTATTTTGGGTTTTTTATTCATTCACAGGATGCGGGTGTCGTTGGCAAGGCCAGCATTTATTGCCCATTCCTAATTGCCCTTGAGAAGATAGTGGTGAGCTGCCTTCTTGAACCGCTGCAGTCCATGTGGTGAAGGTACTCCCACAGTGCTGTTAGGGAGGGAGTTCCAGGATTTTGACCCAGCGATGATGAAGGAACAGGATTTTTTCCAAGTCAGGATGTGTGTGACTTAGAGGGGAAAATATAATACAATAGTAGTATCAGTCGTCGGTCAGTTGGTAGCACTCTCGCTTCTGAGTCAGAAAGTTGTGGGTTCAAGTCCCACTCTAGGGACTTGAGCCCATAATCTAGGCTGACACTCCAGTGCAGTACTGAGGGAGTGCTGTATTTTTGGAGGTGCTGTCAGACGAGATGTTAAACTGAGGTCCCATCTGCTGTCTTAGGTAGACGTAAAAGATCCCATGGTGCTATTTTGAAGAATAGCAGGGGAGTTCTCCCCGGTGTCCTGACGAACATTTATCCTTCAAGCAACATCCCTAAAACAGATTATCTGGTCATTATCACATTGCTGTTTGTGGGACCTTGCTGTGCGCAAATTGGCTGCCATGCTTCCTACATTACAACAGTGACTACACTTCAAAAAATACTTATTTGATTGTAAAGCACTTTGGGACATCCTGAGATTATGAAAGGTGCTAAATAAATGCAAATTCTTTCTCTCTTTTGCTTGTTGGAGCTACTGTGGACTACACATAATATGACAGAATTCTTCATTAAGATGGAGAGTGAAGAAGTTGACTCAGAGACTAGGGTCCTGAATTTAAATAAAGGAAACTACGATGGTATGAGGCGCGAGTTGGGTAGGATTGATTGGGGAATGTCACTCAAAGGGATGACGATGGATAGGCAATGGCAAACATTCAAAGACCGCATGGATGAAGTACAGAATTTGTTCATCCCAGTTTGGCATAAAAATAAAACAAAAAGGTGACTCAACCGTGGCTAACAAGGGACATTAGGGATAGCATAAGATCCAAGGAGAGGACATATAAATTGGCCAGAAAAAGCAGTAAACCTGAGGATTGGGAGCAGTTTAGGATTCAACAAAGGAGGACAAAGGGATTAATTAAGAAGGGGGAAATAGAGTATGAGAGTAAGCTTGCAGGGAACATAAAAACTGACTGTAAAAGCTTTTATAGATGTGTGAAGAGAAAAAGATTGGTGAAGTCAAGCGTAGATTCCTTGCAGTCAGAATCAGGGGAATTTATAATGGGGAACAAAGAAATGGCAGGCCAATTAAATACATATTTTGGTTCTGTCTTCACAAAGGAGGACACAAATAACCTCCCAGAGATGTCGGGGAACATAGGGTCTAATGAAAGGGAGGAACCGAAAGAAATCAGTATTTCTAGGGAAATGGTGTTAGGGAAATTGACGGGATTGAAGGCCGATAAATCCCCAGGGCCTGATAATCTACATCCTAGGGTATTAAGGAAGTGGCCCTAGAAATAGTAGATGCATTGCTGGTCATCTTCCAACATTCGTTAGAATCTGGAACAGTACCCATGGATTGGAGGGTAGCTAATGTTACCCCACTATTCAAAAAAGGTGGTAGAGAGAAAACGGGGAGTTACAGACCAGTACGCCCGACATCGGTAGTGGGGAAAATGCTAGAGTCCATTATAAAAGATGTAATAGCAGAGCACTTGGAAAACAGTGAGAGGATCGGACAAAGTCAACATGGATTTACAAAAGGTAAATCGTGCTTGACTAATCTGCTGGAAATTTTTGAGGATGTAACTGGTAAAATAGATAAGGGAGAACCAGTGGATGTGGTGTATTTGGACTTTCAAAAGGCTTTCGATAAGGTCCTGCATAAGAGATTAGCGTATAAAGTTAAGGCACATGGGATTGGGGGCAAGGTATTGACTTGGATAGAGAACTGGTTGGCAGACAGAAAGCAAAGAGTTGGAATAACCGGGTCTTTTTCCGAGTGGCAGGCAGTGACTAGTGGGGTACCGCAGGGATCGGTCCTTGGACCCCAGCTATTCACAATATATATTAATGATCTAGACGAGGGGACTAGATGTAATATCTCCAAGCTTGCAGACGACACAAAGCTGGGTGGGCGTGTGTGCTGTGAGGAGGATGCCGAGAAACTCCAGGATGATTTGGACAGTTTGGGTGATTGGGCACAATCATGGCAGATGTAATATAACGTGGATAAATGTGAGGTTATCCACTTTGGCGTCAAAAACAGGAAGGCAGAGTATTATCTGAATGGCAATAGATTGGGAGAAGGGGAAGTGCAACGAGACCTGGGTGTCCTTGTGCACCAGTCGCTAAAGATAAGCATGCAGGTGCAGCAGGCGGTTAAGAAGACAAATGGTATGTTGGCCTTCGTAGCGAGAGGGTTTGAGTACAGGAACAAGGATGTCTTGCTGCAGTTGTACAGGGCCTTGGTGAGACCACATCTTGAGTATTGTGTGCAGTTTTGGTCGCCTTATCTGAGGACGGATGTTCTTGCCATGGAGGGAGTGCAGCGAAGGTTCACCAGGCTAATACCTGGGATGGCAGGAATGACATATGAGGAGAGTTTGGGTCGATTGGGCTTATACTCGCTGGAGTTTAGAAGAATGAGAGGGGATCTCATTGAAACTTATAAAATTCTAACAGGACTAGACAGACTAGACGCTGGAAGGATGTTCCCGATGGTCGGGGAGTCCAGAACCAGGGGTCACAGTCTAAGGATAAGGGGTAGGCCATTTAGGACAGAGATGAGGAGGAATTTCTTCACCCAGAGAGTGGTGAACCTGTGGAATTCTCTACCACAGAAGGCAGTAGAGGCCAATTGATTAAATATATTCAAGAAGGAGTTGGATATATTTCTTAAGGCTAAAGGGATCAAGGGATATGGGGAGAAGGCAGGGACAGGGTACTGAATTTGGATGATCAGCCATGATCTCATTGAATGGCGGGGCAGGCTCGAGGGACCGAATGGCCTACCCCTGCTCCTATCTTCTATGTTTCTATGTAAGTCATGGTTAGAGTTTTCCCACATTGTTGCCAAACAATGCATTAATCCTCATTTTCCTCTCTTGACATCAATGACTCGCTGTGCGGTTTAGTTCATTCAAGTGGACATTCTTCAAGTATGAGCCTACGCAGTGGGCAACAACAATCTAATTATTTTGTAATTTTGTACTGGTCAATGTTTGTTACTGGGGAATGGAACTCTGTGCATTTCAGGCACCCAGTGTCAGTATCAACATATCCCACATCAGTTATAGCACAGCTAGATGTACAGGTAAGCTCCCTCTACTCTGCCTCAACAATGCTCCTCAGCCCCAAACCTTATTGTACCAGTGTGGAGATTTTTCCATTTTAAACAGCAGCTATCCTTGGGTCTATCTGAGCAACATTTTAATTTATTATTCATTCTCGGAATTTGGAAAGGCTGGCATTTATTGCTTGCTAGGCCACTTCAGAGGGCAGTTAAGAGTCAACCACGCTGGTGTGGGACTGAAGTCGCATACAGGCCAGACCGGGCAAGGACGGCAGCTTTCCTTTCCTAAAGGACATTAGTGAACTAATTGGGTTTTTACAACAATCTGACAGCTTCACAGTCACTTTTACTGACACCAGCTTTTTATTTCCACATTTTTTAAAAATCAAATCAAATTCTGAAACTGCCGTGGTGAGCTTTGAACTCAGTTCTATGGATTATTAGTCCAGGCCTCTATAAGAATATAAGAAATAGGAGCAGGAGTAGGCCATTCGGCCCTTCGAGCCTGCTCTGACATTCAATATGATCATGGTTGATCTTCTAGCTCATCTCCATTTTCCTGCACTACCCCCATATCCCTTGATTCCCTTAATATTCAAAAATCTATCGATCTCTGCCTTGAATATACTCAACGACTGAGCCTCCACAGCCCTCTGGGGTAAAGAATTCCAAAGATTCACCACCCTCTGAGTGAAGAAATTTCTCCTCATCTCTGTCCTAAATGGCCGACCCCTTATTCTGAGACTGTGACCCCTGGTTCTAGACTCCCCAGCCAGGGGAAACATCCTCCCTGCATCTACCCTGTCAAGCCTTGTAAGAATTTTGTATGTTTCAATGAGATTGCCTCTCATTCTTCTAGAATATAGGCCTAGACTACTCAATCTATCCTCATAGGACAATCCCCCCATCCCTGGAACCAGTCCGGTGAACCTTCGTTGCACTCCCTCTATGGCAAGTATATCCTTCCTTAGGTAAGGAGACCAAAACTGTACACAATACTCCAGGTGTGGTCTCACCAGGGCCCTATATAATTGCAGTAAGACGTCTTTACTCTTATACTCAATTCCTCTTGTAATAAATACAATTTGCTTTCTTAATTAAGGACACCCAGGTCCCTCTGAACACTAACATTTCCCAATCTCTCACCATTTAAAAATACTCTGATTTTCTGTTTTTTCCTACCAAAGTGGATAACTTCACATTTCTCCACATTATATTCCATTTGCCATGTTCTTGCCCACTCACTTATCCGGTCTATATCCCCTTGATGCCTCCTTGCATTCTCCTCACAATTACATTCCCACCCAGCTTTGTATCATCAGCAAACCTGGATATATTGGGGGAACAATTCAGTTGTTTGCGCCTCCCGTTGGCGCCATAAGAGGGCGCTAATGGGGCGCAAAGCAACTAGCGCCCGGGCGCGGCGCTATTTGCGCCGCTCACGAAATTAACTAGACATTTTGCGGTGGCACTAAACGCTACCGCCATGATCTCCTGCGCTGGCAGATCGTGACATCAATCGAGTGCGCAACGCCCCAGTAGCGCCCCGGACCGGATATTGAGTGGCGCCCCCTGCCTTACCGCCTGCCGCTAGCAACGACAGGTTGAGGGGAGCATTTTGATGTCAGAAAGGGACTGGGGGAGCGCTATTTAAAGGCAACCGCTTCCTGCCTTTTTTTGTTGGTGACATTTTTGCACCACGCATTCTGAGAGAGAGACAGAGAAAGAGACTTCTGGAGGGATTCAACGCTGTGTGAAGGAGTTTTGGGTACTGAGCAGCACTTTGCAGGTTCATTTTGATTTGCCCTTCCTTGCTTCGCTAGCGCTCTGAGTTAGCGCCTCGCTGCTCGGCCTTTGCGCCTTAAGTGTAAGATTCGCGAAATTTTCATTAAATAATCACGCAGGAAATTAGGGTTAATAAAACAGCTTTATTGACCAAAAGAAGCTTGTACAGAGAAACCTTTGATAAAAGGGCACACAAAATGGCCGCCAGGCCTCATGACCAGCTTCTGGGACCATTTGAATTTCTGTTACTGCAAGCCAGACAGGCTTGTGGATTGAGGACATTAAAAGCCCGCGAAAACCAGTTTCGGGAAGTCGAAACTCATGGAACTGAGTATACATATTGATTAGATTACAAGTACAGGATGAGACCCATCAAGAAATGGGCGGACAATTGAACGAACGCTTAAGCCCATTACACTGTACAAAGAGAAGCCGTTTAACAGCCATCCAGGGCAATCTCCAGACCGATCAATATACAAACCAAGTTACGGTAACAAAGCAAAGACATTATCGGCCCAGGAAGGCCAGTTCAGCTATCACCGACTCCCGTTATGAAGACAAAACACCCCTGCAGAGAGTTCTGCCCGCCAAAATTATTACAAAGACAGGACTATGATTTGGCGGGAGATAAGAATGTTCCAAAAGGGTATAACTGTGGATTGAGTAAAGTCCATCAGTGAGTTCTCCATCAGTAGCTTCGGAACTTGTACGGTACTGCTTCTTCAACTTCTTCGGTAAGACGCTTCAAGACCATCAGAGACCTTCACACAGCACTTCGGTTCGGAACGTGTTCGGTGTTCGGGCAGGCAAGGCCCGGCCACGACGAGAAGACGACGAGAAGATTTCGGCTTGGAAGCCAGCTCGGCCAGGCAAGGCCGGGCCACGACGGGAAGACGACGAGGGTGGCCCGGGTACTTTTGTCGGGAGATCATCGACGACCCAGGCCGAAGAAGAAGACACCCTGTACTCCAGCTCTGCTCCAAATCAGAAGGACATTATGACTGTATAAAGAAAGCAATTTGGGACCAGCGTCCCGCCCCGGGGAAGACCATCGGGAGATCGACGACCCA
Source organism: Somniosus microcephalus (assembly GCF_052327205.1). Taxonomy (NCBI): domain Eukaryota; kingdom Metazoa; phylum Chordata; class Chondrichthyes; order Squaliformes; family Somniosidae; genus Somniosus; species Somniosus microcephalus. The sequence goes on from NC_140994.1 coordinate 128,521,911, forward strand.
GGCCGGAGAAGAAGACACTCAGGGCCCGGCACTCCAGTGTCTCAACATCACATCGGCGAGCGCTCATCGCAGGAGAACCAAGAGGAAAACAAGCTGCGCCAGAACCTTCCAAACCCACGTGATGACGGAAAGCTGTGTCAAAAGGCTGCAAACCCCTTTTTGAAATTCTTAAAGTAGTGAGCATGATCCCGAGTTCCTCAAATCAAAACTTAGTTAGGTCTAGGGGAGGGGGTTAAGGGTAATTGTAATGTGTTACCCCTTTTACGATGTGCCGTGTGTTCCCCATTTCTATAGAGTTAAGTTTATAGATGTGTGCATGCTTGTAGTTGCTTTAATCTGTGCATATGACATGTATTTTATAATGCTGCAAACTGTTCAATAAAGGCATCCATTTCGTGCTATTCGACCTGGTCTATTGAGTTTTTCTGCACTACAGCTCCCTGCACCTAAGTCCAAGGTCGAGAACCGTAGGGGCGAGTGGGTCGAACCACTCACGGGTAATTATTGCAAGAAGCCTGGCAGGAGACCAGAGCAAGCAAGAGAAACCCCCTACATAAGACAGGTGTGAAGCGCCTGATTTAGCGCTCCAATCACCTCCAGGGGCGATAAAAGCCAAGTTTGCAGTCGGAGGCGATAATTAGCGCCCGGCGCTAAACTTTGCGCATGGCTGATAATGGCGCCCCAAACAGGGCGATACTGAATTTTTCCCCTAATACATTTGGTCCCCTCATCCAAATTATTGATGTAGATTGTGAACAGCTGAGGCCCAAGCACTGATCCTTACGGTACCCCACTAGTTACAGCCTGCCAACCTGAAAATGACTCATTTATTCCTACTCTCTGTTTTCTGTCCGTTAACCAATCCTCGATCCATGCTAGTATATTACCCCCAATCCCATGAACCCTAATTTTGTTTAATAACCTCTTGTGTGGCACCTTATCGAATGTCTTCTGAAAATCCAAATACACCACATCCACTGGTTCCCCCTTATCTATTCTGTTAGTTATAACCTCAAAAAACTCTAACAGATTTGTCAAACACAATTTCCCTTTCATAAATCCGTGTTGACTCTGCCCAATCCTATTATTATTTTCTAAGCGCCCTGTTCCCAGATCCTTAATAATAGATTCTAGCATTTTCCCTACTACTGATGTCAGGCTAACTGATCTGTAGTTCCTCGTTTTCTCTCTCCCTCCTTTCTTAAATAGTGGGGTTACATTTGTCACCTTCCAATCCGCAGGAACCGTTCTAGAATATATGGAATTTTGGAAAATGACAACCAATGCATTCACTATCTCTATAGCCACCTCTTTCAAAACCCTAGGATGTAGGCCACCAGGTCCAGGAGATTTATTGGCTTTCAGTCCCTTTAATTTCTCCAGCACTATTTTTTTACTAATACTAATATCTTTCAGTTATTAAACTATTACTAATTTAATAACTTAACCACTACACCACCATATCCATAAGTGGGCACTGCAAATTATTGCCAAATTAGGAGAGTTTTCCGTCCTAGGCCCCTACACACGAGAAACTGAATTAAGCCTCGCCTAAACTCATAGGCTGCGATTTTGCTAACCTCGGCAGGTCCGTGACGGGTGACGTCGGTGGCTGGTCCTGACCCCACTACTGGCTCCATCCCGGCCTCTGAAATGAATTTCCCCTGATTGGGCTTGATAAGTCCGCCCAGCGCGTTTCCCAACCAATTAGAGGAAGCGGGTCTGGTGACGTCATTTGATGATGCGTCATCAGCCGGTTTCCTTAAAGGGACCATGGCCAAATTTATTTTGACATTTGTGCTGTCAGTGTTCTGCAGCACTGAGAAGCTGCAAACACTGACAAGCACTGCACAGAGGTGCAGGGCTGCACCCAGGCTCTCCCATGACTCCTTCCATATGCTTATGGAGGGAGTCACAGCACGCAGGGAGGTTCTCTTCCCTTCCCATGGGCAGAAGAGACCTCCCCAGGAGATCAGAACAGCCTGGTTGCACATTGCACAGGAGAATACAAGCAGGGATGTGGTCAGGAGAACCTGGGTGCAGTGCCGCAAACATTTCAATGATCTCAGTAGATCACGAAATGTTAGTACAAAGCCACACTGAACCTCATCCTGCTGTGCCACTCATCACATCCCCATCACTCTGCCTTCCCTACCCTACTCCTACACATCCTTACTCACACCAACTTACCTTGTACCTCCACCCATCCCTCTTTATCTATATTATATTATCACATCCCCATCTCAATAGCCACCCCTCACACTCACCCTCATCCTAGTCCAATCTGTAACATTTGCATATTGAATTATCATTGGCCCGCAGGCATCTGTAAGGAATACCTATTATATTCACATGTGATCACATGCTGAGTTGTCATTGGCCTGCAGGCATCTGTAAGGACTACTATTGTTTTGAAGACCCAGGCTAGGGGTCCTAATGCCAGGCTTACCCCACTAGTGCTGCTATGAGTAAGATCACAGACCTAATGCTTAATAAAAGAGTTAAACTGTAATACTCCGTTGTCCTGCAATTTATTATTTTTATGCAAAGTTTGCAAAACAAGACATGGTGTCAGAATAGGGATTGTAAATGGGCATCGTTGGAGCTCCCTCGCCTCGAATGGATTGGGAATTTTTGAACTTACCTAGAGAATGGCGCAAGTTCAAGCAACACGTGGAGTTGATGTTCTCGGGTCCGCTGAAAAGCAAAGGGGAGGAAGAAAGATGCAGCTACCTACTCCTGTGGATCGGAGAAAAAGGGAGAGACATTTTTAACACATGCTCTCTCACCGCGGGTGAAGCAAAGGTACTGAAAAGTTATTTTGACCGTTTTGAATCATATGTGATGCCCAAGACAAATACGATATTCACTAGGTACAAGTTTCAGGAGAAAGTACAAGGAGCTAGTGAGTCGTTTGAACAGTTTGTGACTGAGTTAAAACTGCTGGTAAAAGACTGTGAATATGCAGATAAAGATGAGATGGTCAGAGACCGCATCATGTTTGGAATACATTCAGCTAAAGTGAGAGAGAAACTTTTGAATGTTGGGCCCGGGCTAATGCTGGACAAAGCTATGGACATAGCTAGATCGCACGAGATAGCCCAAGCACAGTTGAAAACCATAACCGGTGCCATGAACAGCTCGCATGAACAGACAGTGCACGCAGTTAATAGACACACACCAAAGAACACCGCCCAGAGAGTGTGTTTCAGAACAGAAAGAACAGAGAGAGTTCTAAAAATGAGCGACACAGACATAAAACGATTCAAAAACTGTGGATATTGTGGAAACAAGGTGCATGGGGAAAAGGAGCACTGCCCTGCCAAAGGAAGGCAATGTGCTAAATGTGGTAAACTTTGCTAAAGTTTGCAGGACTGTTTTTGGAAAACCAGTACACACAGTGAGTGACAGCCAAATGCCAGATAGAGAGCCAAATGCAGATGAACTGTTTATTGATTCTGTGTCACAGAAAAAACAGATTTCAGAGACTGAGCTAGCCTTTGCAGAAATTGAGATAGGAAAACAGGGCACAGAGCTTATGTTTAAACTAGACACTGGAACTCAGGTTAATGTAATTCCTCTGAGTGAGTATCACAGCTTGAAGGATGAGTGTGAGCTACAACCCACCTCATGCAGACTGACCAGCTATGGGGGTGAGCAGCTCATTGTAAAAGGCACATGCGTGATGAAATGCAAGTACAAAGAAAGCGACGTGATGTTGGACTTTTACATTGTTGACACTCGAGCACCTCCAGTGCTAGGTCTAAAGGCATGTTTAGACATGGACCTCGTCAAGCTAGTGCTATCATTGACGGCACCAGTTGAGAAGCAGACAGTCATGGAGGAGTTTGCTGACGTTTTCAAAGGAATTGACCCAGCAGCAACCCCTGTGGTTTGCCCACCGAGAAGGATACCCCTTGCTCTACGTAGTCGCCTGAAGGAGGAGCTGCAGAGCATGGAGAATACAGAAATCATCGTCCAGGAAACAGAACCGACAGAGTGGGTAAACGCGTTAGTAGTGGTTGAGAAACCACGTACAGTCAAGCTCAGAGTCTGTCTCGACCCCAGAGATTTGAACAAGGCTATCAAACGCCCTCACTACCCTCTACCAACGCTAGATGACATCACACCCAAGCTAGTGGGAGCACGTTACTTCAGTGTAATGGACGCACAATCAGGATACTGGACTATCAAGCTCACGGAAGAGTCATCTAAGCTAACAACATTCAACACACCATTTGGACGCTACCGATTTCTGCGTTTACCATTTCGTCTTAGCTCAGGATGAATTCCAGCGGAACATCGACGAAACCTATGAAGGCCTCGACGGAGTAGTCGCAATCGTAGATGATATCCTCATCGATGGCAGGAATAGAGAGGAACATGACAGGAACCTCCATGCAATGCTACAAAGATCACGGGAGAAAGGTATCCGGCTCAATCCTGAGAAAAAGCATAATCAGATCCACCGAGATCAGTTATTTCGGGCATCGCCTCTCAACTGATGGCATTAAGCCGGATCCAGAGAAAATCTCCGCCATCAAGAAGATGGAGCTGCCGAAGAACCGCGCAGAGCTAGAGACAGTACTAGGCATGGTTAACTACTTAGCCAAGTTTGCCCCGAGCCTCTCCGAAATCAACGCACCCATGCGTCAGTTGCTCAAACAATCCAATGAGTTCCTGTGGGACAAACAACATGACACAGTGTGGTAAACCACTTTTATCGTTCACTATCGTTACACTATGGTTATCACTGTTTATATCGTTACACTATGGTTATCACTGTTTACACTGTTGTATCACTACACAAGGTTACCTCTTGCCACGCTGTTATACCTGGGCTGACCACAGCTGACTCCGCCCATGGCTCCGCCTGCTTGCCCAGGTATAAAGGTGGTCGACTGGCTGGTATTCCTCCTTGTTGGATCCGATCACCCACGAGGGTGGGCTCTGTTATTTAGCCAATAAAAACCTATAGTTACTAACTTAACTCGTCGCTTTTCATGAACTGAATTGATAGGTATATCACACAGCATTTCAGAAAATGAAAGATCTAATCACCAGAGAACCAGGACCAGTTCTTGCCTACTTCGACCCCAACAAAGAGCTCAGACTACAAGTGGATGCGTTAAAGGACGGACTAGGCGCAGTATTACTGCAAGAAGGAAAGCCCATCGGCTATGCTTCCAGATCTCTCACAGACAGTGAAATCAACTATGCTCAAATCGAGAAAGAGCTATATGCAATTCTGTTTGGATGTAAGGATTTCCACCAGTACATCTATGGCTGACAAGTCATTGTGGAATCTGACCACAAGCCCCTCGAGTCAATCATGAGGAAACCACTAGCCGCAGCCCCACCAAGACTACAGAGAATGATCCTTCAGCTACAGAAGTACGACTTCACAATTATTCACCGTCCAGGCAAAGACATTCCTGTCGCAGACACGCTCCCCAGAAAGTCTCTTAGCTACCAGGACAGCAGCCTCAGTGAAGGCATGGATGTGCAGGTGCACATGGTGTACAACAGCTTACCTGTGAGTGACTCAAAACTGAAGGAGATCCGAGCAGAAACAGAGAAAGATGCACAACTCACACTGCTGAGCAAAGTCATACATGAAGGATGGCCTGAGGAAAGGAGGAAATGCCCTCAGAGCATATCTGAATTCTGGAACCACAGAGACGAACTGTCACAAATCAACAGAATCATCTTCAAAAGGGAGAAAATCATCATTCCTACCAGTCTCAGAGAAGAGATGTTGAAAAAAATTCATGCTGGACATATGGGCATGGAAAAATGCAAACAAAGAGCACGTGACATTATGTTTTGGCCTGGAATGTGCAAACACATTGAGGACATTGTCGGAAAATGTTCCATTTGTCTAGAACGCCGCCCATCAAATGTCCAAGAACCCATGATACCTCACCGTATCCCAGACAGGCCCTGGCAGGTCGCGGCAACGGATCTGTTCACATGGAACAACGAGGACTACATAGTGACTGTTGATTACTACAGCAGATTTTTTGAACTGGACAAGCTTCACAGCACCTCATCTGCAGCTGTGATCCACAAGCTAAAGGCAGCCTTTGCCAGGCATGGCATGGTAGAGACTTTAGTCTCAGACAATGACCCCCAATACAAATCAAAAGAGTTCGAGTTGTTTGCCAAGGCATGGGATTTCACACATGTCACATCAAGTCCACATTACCCTCAAAGTAATGGCCTTGCTGAAAAAACTGTCCAGATTGCAAAAACACTCATGGACAAAGCCAAAGCGGACAAAAGAGACCCCTACATCAGTCTCCTTGAGTACCGCAACACTCCGGTTGACAACTTCAAGTCACCAGCACAGCTGTTGATGAACCGCAGACTTCGCTCAATCCTTCCAAGCACCAACCAGCAGCTGCAGCCAGAGGTCGTCAGCTGCAAGCTAGTGCATGCAAAACACGTACAGAGACAGCAACACCAAAAGAGATACTATGACAGGTCAGCTAGACTACTGCCGCCGCTGCACAATGGAGAATCCGTCAGAATCCAGGAGCATGACTACTGGAAGCCAGCAGTCGTCATCCAGCCAGCTGACACTGAGCGATCGTATCACGTCCGCACCCCAGAAGGACAGGTGTACCGCCGCAATCGCAGGCACCGCCTGAACACCAAGGAACAACACCGTCATTCTGACGAGAGGATCAATTCAACAGAGTGTGATGAACAGAGCAATACACAAAACACATCATACTTACCTGAACCTGAATTGTTGACCGATTCAGGAGCATGCTCAGTTTCATACCACATAAGGTCGGGACGAGAGGTCAAGCCTGGAGTTATCCTTGACTTGTGAACTGTCAAAGGGTGTAGGCGGACCGCTGCCCTAAAAAAAAACTGTACATCGTTGTTGAAATGTTGAGATGTTTTCAGTGCTAGTTAAATGCTGAGTTTACTTATATGTTTATGCTACCGAGAACATTATGTAGAAGAAAGGTTTAAAAGTAATGCATAACATTTTTCTTTTAAAAGAAAGGGGATGTAACATTTGCATATTGAATTATCATTGGCCCGCAGGCATCTGTAAGGAATACCTATTATAGTCACATGTGATCACATGCTGAGTTGTCATTGGCCTGCAGGCATCTGTAAGGACTACTATTGTTTTGAAGACCCAGGCTAGGGGTCCTAATGCCAGGCTTTCCCCACTAGTGCTGCTATGAGTAAGATCACAGACCTAATGCTTAATAAAAGAGTTAAACTGTAATACTCCGTTGTCCTGCAATTTATTGGCCCAGAAATTCGGGTCTCCACAGGTGAGTACGCACGGGGTACTCACCCGTAAGCCCGATGCGTGGGAAACCGGCACGTCCGTTCCTCTGAAAGCAGGGGTTCAGAGGTCGAACGCGTGCGTGGGGGAGGATGCGCGTGCGCATCAAACTTAGTTTTTTTTTACAGGTTTTCACGCGAGGGTAAGCCTGCAGGATTTCGAAATATAAAAAGCAGGCGTAAGGCCTGCTTTTTACAAGGTAAGTGGTGAATTAATTAAAATTAATACATTTTTTCCACAGGTTTATTATTTTTAAATACTTTAAAGCAGGGTAAGTTTATTTTTAGCCCCGTTAGAATATAAAATCATTTTTTTCAAAAATTTAAATTACAGTATTGTTTAAAATAGTTATTTAATGTAATTTATAGTTTACTAGCTGAAGTGCCCGGCGGTGCCGAGGCTTTTTCGAGGGAATGTTGTTGTTGGAAGAGAGAGAGAGCGACTGGGGGGAAGAGAGAGCGACTGGGGGGAAGAGAGAGAGCGACTGGGGGGAAGAGAGGGCGCGACTGGGGGGAAGAGAGGGAGGGGAGGGGAAGAGGGGGAGGGGAGGGGGGAGGGGAAGAGGGGGAGGGGAGGGGGGAGGGGAGGGGGGAGGGGAGGGGGAAGGAGGAGGGAGGGGAAGGGAGGGGGAGAGGGAGGCGGAGGGCGGGGGAAGGGAGGGAGGGGGGAGGGGGAGAGCGGGGAAGGGAGGGCGGGGGGGAAGGGAGGGCAGGGGGGGAGGGAGGGGGGAAGGGCGGGGGGGGAAGGGAGGGCGGGGGGGGGGAGGGAGGGCGGGGGGCGACCCCCCCGAGGGTCGCGGACCCCCCCCCCCCCCGAGGGTCGCGGACCCCCCCCCCCCCCTCCGAGGTGAAGACCGCCGATTGCGCGCGCAGCAGGAGCTGAGACGCGGCGTCTCTCTCGGCCGGCGGGCCCGGTTGCCAGGGCAACCGTGACGCTGACCAAGCCAGACAGACGCCGCGTCTCAGCTGCTCCTGCTGCGCGCGCGGCACCCCCCCCCCCGAGGGTCGCGGCCCCCCCCCCCCCCCCGAGGGTCGCGGGCCCTCCCCCCCCCCCCCGAGGGTCGCGGCCCCCCCCCCCAGGTGAAGACCGCCGATTGCGGCTGTGCGAGACGCCCGGCGGGCCCGGTTGCCAGGGTAACGCTGTACGCTCAGCAAGCCCCGCCCCCCGGCCGAGCCAGAGACGTCTCAGCTCCTGCTGCGCGCGCACACTAGCGGCGCTGGGCTGAGGCTCGGCCCTCCAGCCTTCGCGTGGGACCGGGAGGTGCCTAGCTCGGGCGTGGGTGCGGAGGAGACGCCGAGGCTTCTAGGCCTACCTGGAAAAAGGGGAAAGGTAGGAAAATTAATGAGATTAGATAAGTTAATTACTTTCTAAATCATTTTTTTAAAAACAATATGTGTTTTAAAAGCAACGTTTTTTTTTAAGACGCAGAAAGCGGGAAAAAGAAAGGAAAAGTTTGGAATCAAGATGGCGGTGCATCACCTCGGTTCAGAACGATAAAGCCCGGCCACACGCGCACCGATTGGCCCGGCGGCACACGCCAGCAACCCGGCGTACGATTGGTCGAGCTCGAGGTCACTCTGTCGCTAATGAGCGGATAATGAGATGCTAATGAGCGGAACGTTGAAGGTTTTTGGGATACCGCGGGCGGGATTTTAGCCCGGCCGAAACGTAAATACGCTTAAAACCGTCTCGGAAGCGTAAGCTTTCTTTGGAGGTAACGCGCGCGTAGGTACGCCCTGTAACGTTCGAGTGCATACCCATAAGCACACGCGATGACAGACAGATAGACAGATAGACAGACAGAATGACAGAAGTACCGATTTATATATATAGATTTTAAAAATGTGATGTTTTTAAAAATTTATTTGAAGGTTTAGTGCTATTTTGGGGCCGTAGTATTTATAAGTCTTGACAGCACTTCCTGTCAAAACTTATGAATGGAGCATTCGCTGCTCCAATTGGGTGCCCATGGCCCACGTGATCCCAGGGGACGCATCGAACTAACTGCGCCCCTGGGATACGCAAGCACTGCGCGCTGGCAGCTGGACCAGGCCCCGGATCGGAATTCCACGGGGCCCTACAGCTCAACGGCCGGCGCGCAAGGTAAGTGCAGATCGGGGGCTTACACCCGCGGGAAGCACCCGACCCAAATTTCTGGGCCAAACAAAGTGTGCAAAACAAGACACAATCATACCAACTAACAACACACAAGGGTAGGCACTTGGATGTTTTATACAATGTTCATGTAAAGTTTCTATTAATGTGGAGTCAAACATTTAAATCTTTATTTTCAACACTTTCCAATCTTGGACAGATTTGTGCGCACCTTTGGAAGTTGCTTAGTGAGTTGCCGTGAATGGTGAGATATAACGGTACCCCCCGCAATGGTGATGAGTGTGAAAGGAATGGCTTGGGCATTGTAGGGATGCTTTATGGTGTTGCTGTAAGGGGGTGCCAACCTGGCGTATCATGTGGCAGCCAGGGTGTACAGCATCAAGTGAAGTAAATCTGGCCACGGTGAGGCTATCCCTGCCCTCCCGGGCAGCAATGCGGTCGGGTGCTAATGCCCTGTGTCTTGTGCAGCATCAGGTGATTGCGGAGAAGGTTGATGTTGTTGTTCTTGGTACTGCTGGTGTTGGGGTTGATCGTGGTGGGATTCTGAGGACCAAGGTGAGAGGGTATAAAGGGCACCCATGCTGATGGAATAGATGGCAGGTGAAGTAGAGATGACAGAAGTGATATCTTAATGGTGAGCGAGGTAATGAGGTCAGACTGGATGGAGACTTGTGGGGATGGGGATGGTTTAGCAGGGTGGGGTCAGTGTTTATGAGCTGAGTGATTTTGTTTTGTAATATATATTCCAGGTTTTCCAGTAACCCACTGTTAAATCTATCCTGGATTGTACTGAGAACTGTCACATTATCCAGTACCCTGTTATGCATTAAACCCTTAACAAGGGTGGATTTCCACGGGTCTTTCCTTGCATGCCTGCCGTAACTTTGGTGGGAGAGTTATGGCAACCCCAGAGAAATGGCAGTAGTGCTGGCTCTTCCAAGGTTTCTGTGGCCTTTCTGCCAAAGTTGCAGTGGGCGAGCAGGAGAATCCCAGCTGAGGTTCACCACCCTTTGCTTTGTGCGACGTACCTGGGAACAGGAGTAGGCCACTCAGCCAGCTTGACTGAGATCAGGAACTCGCAATGCGGGACTTATCATTGCTTGCCTGTTCTGAAGGTTTAGTGCCAGCAAGTTATACTAGTGTCTTCAGACTCTATTAAGAACGCTAACTTGGTCAGGTGTCAGGCGTGGCTCGGCGGACAGCACTCTCACCACTGAGTCAGAAGGTTGTGCATTCAAGTCCCACTCCAGAGACTTGAACACAAAATCTAGGCTGACACTCCCAGTGCAGTACTGTGAGGGTGCTGCACTGTCGGAGGTGCCGTCTTTCGAATGAGACATTAAACCTCAAGTGGACGTAAAATATCCCATGGCGAAGAAAAAGAGCCGGGGAGTTCTCCCTGGTGTCCTGGTCAATATTTATCTCTCAACCAATATCAATAAAAGACAGATTAACTGGTCATTTCTGTTTGTGGGACCTTGATGTGCACAAATTAGCTGCCACAGTTCCTACGTTACAACAGGTACTACACTTAATTGGTGGTAAAGCACTTTAGCATGTCCTGAGGTCGTGAAATGTGCTGTATAAATGGAAGTTCATTTTTATTTGTGATGCATACCACAGAAAGTTTTATTTCAGTTTTTTAACGATCGAAGTGAGCATCTTATGATGCTCCAGTGACTTGAGTTGGTTAAGTCAATGTGCAACTGAGCTAAATAGCCCAGAGGGTTTTAGCTTCGATTCCAGTTCTGTGTTGAGTCAGCCGAGGGGCAGAGGAGAGTTGCCACAGTTGGCTTCTTTGCCCCCTGGGTTAGGGAGAGAAAAATCAGGCAAGGCCCTGCTCTTGATCTCTATGCAGTGTCATTGCAAGTCTGTTGTCAGTGGCGCCCGTGCTGGTAACATCATTTCCAACTCCTTGACTGGATTACTGCCTCATAATTCACATCATGTCCATTATCCTATGTACCGTGTCTTAGTTCTCATGCAGAAGGCTGCGGAAGTCTGGTTGAAATTAGGCCTCCAGATGATGTCAAATATATTCAATTTAAATGTTAGCCAAGCACCCCTGTGATAGTTTTACCAGATGGCTCCCTCCACCTCACACTGCATCTAATTCCAACCATCCTCTGTTTCACCACATGCCGTGTGGAAATTTGAAGTACAGTAAAATCTTAAACTTTAGGATTTTATCCATTAGTGAGGGAGCTGCCCTGAGAAAAACAGTGCCTATGCTGCTCGAACATTGAATTCAACCAGACCAAATCAGCACTGACCCCGAACACGGCGCCGACCCCGAACACGGCGCCGACCCCGAACACGGCGCCGACCCGGAACACGGCACCGACCCCGAACACGGCACCGACCCCGAACATGGCACCGAACATGGCACCGACCCCGAACACGGCACCGACCCCGAACACGGCACCGACCCCGAACACGGCACCGACCCCGAACACAACACCGGCCCAGAACACGGCACTGACCCCAAACACAGCACCAACCCCGAACACGGCACCGACCTGGAACACAACACCGACCCAGAACACGGCACCGACCCCGAACATGGCACCGAACACGGCACCGACCCCGAACACGGCACCGACCCCGAACGCGGCACCGACCCCGAACGCGGCACCGACCCCGAACGCGGCACCGACCCCGAACACGACCCCGAACGCGACACCGACCCCGAACGCGGCACCGACCCCGAACGCGGCACCGACCCCGAACACGGCACCGACCCCGAACACAACACCGACCCCGAACACGGCACCGAACACGGCACTGACCCCGAACAAGGCACCGACCCCGAACGTGGCACCAACCCCGAACACAGCACCGACTCCGAACGTGGCGCCGACCCAGAACACGGTACCGACCCTGAACAAACAGCATGAACTCTATGTCAACACAGCACAAACACAACAAAACAGTCTGTTAAGTTTCAGTTTCTTCTTTTCAATTGGCTAGTTTGTACTTTTCTTATTCACCAGTCACATGTTCTCCCCAATCATATTTCATCAAAATAAAATTCTACCCAATCATAAAATCTACCAAAGAAACATTCTACCCAATCACATTCCAGTGAAAGCCCTTCACGATGTTACATCTGCCAGGACAGTTCACTGATCTCCAAAAATAAACATTCTTGGGGAAAGGGGGCAATTGAGAGGGAACGTGAGCCGATTCAGTGGCAGGGAGAAGGATAAGGGCACCCAACTGAGGGGTTGTAGATCGAATCATTCTATCCAAGGGCGGGGAGAGAGAGAGATTCTTCTAAGACTCTTAACACAGACCAGAGATCAAACATGAGCCCTCCCTGATCTATGTGGCTTGGCACCACAGCAAGCCCATCTTTCTAAGTGTGTGCCTTTATTGCTCTTCCTCATTTCTTGTGCTTCTTTTTCAGGAATGTAACAACCCCTGTTGTTACGCCAATAACTGCACCCTGACGATGAATGCAGAATGCGCTCATGGGATCTGTTGTCATAAGTGCAAGGTCAGAACCTTTACAATGTCATTTTTAAAATTCAATAACATTTGATGATTTGCAAATGTCCATTAATACCCTATTTAATAGATATTTCCAAATTACTTGTTGGATTGTCGTAAAAACCCAAGTGGTTCACTAATAGTCTTACGGGGAAGGGAACCTGCAGCGCTTGTGTTGGGGGACTGGGAGTTACTGTAGGTCAAAGTGTTTGTGTAAACTCCTGTCTGCACTAATTGAATATGATTACTGTCATGAACACACTAACTAATGTGCTAAAAATAGCACACAGAGGAATCAAAACCCATTGGCAACCAGTTTACATTTTAACCTTTTGTCATAGCCAGCTCAAACACGGAACAATTGGTTCTAAAGCCCAATTGGTGACTGCCCTACAGTACTTGGGCTTGAGCAGTGATACTCCTCTGCTCCTCTCACTCTTCAGCAAGGGGAAACACACAGGGAAAATCTTATTCATGGTAGGGCTACCCTAGCAGCCATAATACAAATGAAAGGACCCTAGAGGAACCTTCCAAGGTGTGCAGAGACGTACCTTCTGGGAATTTGACCTGTGACCTCTAAATTGTCCAGCAGGGCTACGGGGATAGAGCGGGGGAATAGGACTGACTCGTTGCTCTGCAGAGAGCCGGCACGGACTCGATGGGCCGAATGGCTTCCTTCTGTGACATTATGGGCTGGATTTTAATTCAGTGGCGGGCTGGGGTCGTGTAATCCGCATTTCGTGTTATCCACCCGAAACTAAATCGATGTGGAAAATTGATGCGATTTTAACTTGATTGGCCAATTGAGTTCCAACGTGTGGGAACCTATGGCAAATGAGTTTTTCCAGTCTGAAAGTCGCCTCTGATGACATCATCATTGTTGCTGCATTTAAGGTCTGCAACAAGCCTTGCTTCTTCTGCAGACTGCCAACCTTTTGGCCTTTCATGCTCCAGGGACCTGGAGGAAGAATGGCCAGCCAGAGAGCTAGGGCTGCTCCCAGGTTTGATGACGTTGTCTTGCAGGCTTTAGTTGAGGGAGCAAGAGCTCATAAAGAGGTGCTCTTCCCTTCTTCAGGGAGGAAGAAGCCTCCCCAGCAGACCAAGACTGTGTGGATCCAGGTGGCAGAGGAGGTCAACTCATTATCAGTAACCCGCAGAACCTGGATTCAATGCAGGAAGAGATTTCATGGACTGCGCACTGGAAAAGTGAGTACGAATTTCCCATCACCCTCAATCTGATCCCCATTGCCTTTCCTCACCCGCACTCAGCTTTAGCAACCTCTTCCTCCACATCCCACTTGACACTGACATCCATGCACCCTTACCCATTCCCTCTCTCTCTATGGTCACATTCACCTAACTATGCGACTATGCAGCCCTCACACTCCCTATCACTGTGATGCTATGAAAACAATTGACAACACACAGGGAGGGCCCTTGGTCTTGCCACCTCACTCCATCTTTGTCTCCTTCTAAGTATCTATGCTATGGAATCTCTACACTCACTCCATCATTCTCACTCAACCTCCACTTATCTCCCTCATTGCAAGAAAAGAGAGCTCACAATAAACGAGAAAGAGCGAGGACAGGAGGAGGGCCACCCTCAGTAGCCCACCTCACCCCCTGGGAGGAGGCGGTCCTGGAGATCGTAGGAGTGGAGGACGATGCACAAGTGAGGACAGAGAGGTGCATCACAGCAAGCTGGTGACAGAATAGTTTTCCATCTCTCTCATTGACATTGCATGAGTCGCTGATAATGATTCTGAAGCTCTAACAGATGGACTTATGAGCATCTGCAATATGCAATGTGCATGTAACCTTGGCATCACATCTCTGATTCTTCCCTTTACTCCCCAACAGGACCATCGCAAGCACCCGTCCCCACTAGCCAGGAGGAACAGCATGAGCCTCAAAACTCCTCAGAAGAAGCTGCAACCTCTGAGGGCGCAGCGTCAGCAGAATTCAGTGCACCCAGCACCAGCGCAGACACTCACACCTCGGTGGGACCTTCGGGACATAGAGTAGTGTTGTTACCTGGTGTATCACAGCTCACAAGTGAGCATCAGCAGATTGTGGAGACAGGGAAAGCAGTGGAGAGTCCTAATCGGAGGGCGCAGGACTCTGCCAGCTCGGCTCAGCTGCATGTCGACCCTCTGCCTCTGGGTCCATCCATGAGATCAGTGGTGCTGGAACTCCAGGAACAGATGCAGGAGTCTCTGGCAGGTTTTGTCTCCAGGATCACTGCGAGTGTGGAGCGAATGGAGGAGTCCATAGTGAACATGAGCAGAGCCTTTGTGAATGCATCACCATGGAAAAGATGGCAACCTCCATGGAGGTGATAAGTCGTCAGAGTGCAGAAAACATGGTGAGTGTTCAGAATAGAATGACATCTCTGGAGGAGCGATGGTCATCTATTGAACAGAGAAACCAGACCTTCATGGAAGTCCTTCTGAGTAGGACTGCCAGTGCAGATACGAGTCCCCATGGCCCCCCTGATGTGCAGCAAGGTGCTCTCAAGCCACTTGCAAGCGCTGAGGGGAACCTGACCCATGAGAGGGAAGTTGGTGGCAGACATCAAGGAAGTGGGGGCTCCTCTCCAAGCGCTCGCATTTCCATGCCACTGCAGAGCCCTCAGTCAGAGCCCCACCAGAGTCCACACCCATCTGAGATCGGCGTCTCAACCCCTGCACAGCCGCAGGAGCAGCAGACTGTTGCTGAGCCCTCACAGGTTCGCAACCCCAGAGGACACCCGCCAAAGGTGTCGAGACAGGAGCAGCAGGAAAGTGAGCAAGGGGCCTCCACATCTGCTGAAGCCACAGGGGAAGCACCACGTAGGAGCACGCATAAGAGAAAGATACTGCACAAATAGTCACAAGGGTAGTCACTTGGTGAAATTTGATGTTTTATTTTAAAAAGCCATCAGATAAATAATGTAAATAAAAAATCTGATGGCTACTGCTGTAGTTGTGGCGTGTGTCATTTCGCAAATGGGACTTTCACATTGAGGGCTTAGGATTACTTGCAATTGTCAGTATGGTGGTCAAATTGCTAGGAATCCGCTGGTCCTTGGCCATTGTCGATGCTCAGGTAAGAAGCTGCGAGGCAAATGTGCTTGATTGGCTAGGCTAAGCAAATCTGGCCAAGATGAGTGCGTTCCTTGCATCCCGGGCAGCAATGTTCTTGCGTACTGCTGCCGCTGGTTGATGGACCTCTGCAAGATGTTCATTTTCGCTCTCCTCCTCCTCCTCCTCCTCCTCCTCCTCATCTGAGGAGGATATGTGAGGAGCCACTTGGTCCTCAGGAATCTGCAAGCCACGACGCTTTGCCATGTTGTGAAGTGCACAGCAAACCACGATGATTCTGGAGACCCTGGCTGCTGAGTACTGCAGGGCTCCACCTGATCTATCCAGGCATCTGAAGCGTATCTTCAGCAAACCGATTATGGCTCTGGTGGACATGTGGCTGGAGTTGTAGCTCTCCTCAGCTTTGTTGGATGGTCTCCTCAACGGCGTCATTAGCCACGTCTTCAGGGGATAGCCCTTGTCTCCAAGTAGCCATCCGTTAAGTTGGTCTGGTGGACTGAATAGCAGAGGCACACTAGACTGGCGCAGTATGAAGGAGTCATGGCAACTGCTAGGGTACTTGGCACAAACATGCAAAATTTCCTTCTTGTGGTCACACACCAGCTGAACGTCAAGGGAGTGGAAGCCCTTGCGGTTGACAAAAATACCTGGATTGCGATGGAGTGCCTTAAGGGCCACATGTGTGCAGTCAACGATGCCCTGCACCCTTGGAAAGCCTGCCAGATTAGCTAATCCAACCACACGCGCCGTGACACTTGCTTGATCCTTGGTGAAATGGATGTGATTGTGCGCGATGGCAAAGAGGGCATCGGTTACCTGTGTGATGCAAGTGTGTGCGGCCGCCTGGGAGATGCCGCTGATGTGTGCTGCTGATCCCTGGAATGAGCCTGAGGCAAAAAAGTTGAGTGCGGTGGTGGCTTTGACGGCCACTGGTAAGGGTTGTCCACTTGGTCCTCTGGCCTGCAGGTGTTGCAGCATTGCGCAGATGTCACCCACTACCTCTCGCGAAAGTCGGAGCCGCCTTTGCACTGCTGCTCAGACATGTTGAGGTAGCTGACCCTGTGTCTGTAGACCCTGTTTGGGGGGTATCTCCTGCGCTGATGGACTTCCATGCGCTGGCCCCTTCTGGCCTGTGCAGCTTCAGGTGGGTGAGTTGCAGCTTGGCGCTCCGGTTGTTGCTGCTGCTGTTGGTGCTGCTGCTGTTGGTGCTGCTGTTGTTCCTGGTTCTGCTGGTGCCACGGCTGATGTTCGTCCTCATCTAATGTCCAGAAGGGAAGGAAATAGATGGCTCCCATGCTTCTGGTATATGCCTCAGTTGAGGAAGCGCTCAGTGAGGGCGGCGAGAGGGGTTTCCCAGGAGGTCATACTAGAGATGGGTGTCAGGCTCCAAACTTCCACAGCTGTGGTTATGCCTTCTAAAAGTTCCCCCAGACCTGAGACTACAAAGTCCTGCCACCTGCAAATGATGGCTGATCAAATCTCCTCTTTATTGGTTGAGCTGCAGCTGATAGTCAGCAATCCAATTGGGCTCCTGCCAGGTTTCACCGTCATGTTTCAGAACAGGCGTGTTTCACGTGGGAAAATGGCATTACAAAGGCAATTTACTGCTTGTTAACAGCCTTAACGGCCTATCCCACCTCTTGGAGGCGGGACGAAGACGGGACCATCAGATATGAATTAATGAAAATTGCATGGAGGCGGAGTTGGGCCTGCACGCCAGTTTTTGCAATTTTAACCCCCCACATGACTCCAATCCCACCTCCACGGCCCAATGAAAATCCTGCCCTATGACTCTATGGAGGAAAAATTCGGTTGCTTTGCACTCCCCGTTGGCGCCCACGCTAATATGGCGCAAAGCAACTAGCGCCCGGGCGCAGCGATGTTTGTGCCGCTCGCGAAATTGACCAGACAATTTGCGGCGGCGCTAAACACTACCGCCACGATCTCCTGCGCCCGCAGATCGTGACGTCAGTCGAGCGTGCAATGCCCCGGTAGCGCCCCGGACCGGATATGGAGTGGCGCCCCCTGCCTTTCCACCTGCCGCTAGCAACGACAGGTAGAGGGGAACGTTTTGCAGTTGGGAAAGGACTGGGGGAACGCTATTTAAAGGCGGCCGCTTCCTGCCTTTTTTTGCTTGCGACATTTTTGCACCACGCATTCTGAGAGACAGAGAGAGACTTCTGGAGAGATTCAACGCTGTGTGTAGGTGTTTTGGGTACTGAGCAGCACTTTGCAGGTTCATTTTGATTCGACCTTCCTTGCATCGATTTAGAAGAAACTATAGGGGCTGCGCTCTGAGCTCTTTCCCTGGGCCTCTCCATTGTTCTTTCCAGCAGATTTGATATACAGGTCTCTCCAGGCCGAGATCCAAGGCTGCAATGAGCAGGGTGTGGCTGGAGAGCAAGGTCAACCCTCCCCTTTAAGAACTGGCCGGCACCAGTGTGTCTTGTGTTCCATTGCTGACTGACATCAAATGAGCTTCGCCAGCGCTCTGAGGTAGCGCCTCGCTCCTCGGCGTTAGCACCTTAAGAGAGGTGTGTAGCACCTGATTTAGCGCTCCAATCACCTCCAGGGGCGATAGAAGTAGAAGCCAAGTTTGCAGTCGGAGGCGATAATTAGCACCAGGCGCTAAACTTTGCGCCCGGCCGATAATTGCGCCCCAAACGGGGCGATACCGAATTTCTCCCCCTATGACTCTAAAATGGCACAGTGTGTCCCTTTCATCGGCCTCACATTCATATACTGGTGAATTTTCTCTTCCAACAGTTAAAGACCTCTGGCACAGTCTGCAGGAAGTCATCGGGACCATGTGACCTACCTGAGTATTGCTCTGGCGTCTCTGAGTTTTGTCCAGCCAACTTTTACCAAATGGATGGTGGCAGCTGTGATGGAGGTCAGGCCTATTGCTACAATGGGATGTGTCTGACTTACAAAAATCAGTGTGTGCTCCTATGGGGTTCCGGTAAGTTCAAAGAGAAATCCCAGTGATCTTGGATTCAATTATGGCTTTTTATTTAGTTTTGTCTTTTTGTAGTTCGTCTGTTTGAGGGGGCCGAAAATTCAGCCAGATGTCCCATTCTTGATTGCTACCCTGTGATCTCTGCTGGAACGTGCATGTTGTGAAAGAAGAAAGAAAGAGACTATAAAAGAACTTACGTTTCTATAGCACCTTTCACAACCTCAGGATGCCCCAAAGCACTTGCCAGCCAATGAAGTCCTTTTGAAGTGTAGTCACTGTTGTAATGTGGGTAATCATGGCAGCCAATTTATGCACAGCAAGCTCCCACTAACAGCAATGAGATAAATTACTAGTTTATTTGTGGGAGGTGTTGACTGTAAGATTAATATTGGCCAGGACACTGGGGAGAACTCCCTTTCTTTTTGAATCTTTGATGCATTTAAGGGGAAGTGAGATAAGCACATGAGGGAGAAAGGACTGGAAGGATGTGCTGATAGGGTGAGATGAAGTAGGGTGGAGGAGGTTCATGTGGAGCATAAACACCAGCGTAGACCAGTTGGGCCGAATGGCCTACTTCTGTGCGTAAGTTCGATGTAATTCTATGAATCATACCATGGGTCTTTTACAACGTCCTGAGAGAGCAGGCGGGGCCTCAATTTAACGTCTCATTTGAAACGGCACCTCCGACGGGGTAGCACTCCCTCAGCACTGCACTGGAGTGTTAGCCGGGATTTTGGGCTGTTCTATCTGTAATATCTTCAAAGGGTCCATGTGAAGATATTTTTTTCCACAGATGTGTTTCCGGTGTTTTCTGTTTTTGTTTCAGAATTCCAGCACCTGCGGTATTTTGCTGTTTTTTTGATCCAGGAAAATTGTTGATGATTGCAAAAACTCGGGAAATTAGAAGTAAGAAGGGAACTGCTCGCTGACCTACATTGGCTCTCAGTCTGACAGCGCCTCGATTTTAAAATTCTCATCCTTGTTTTCAAATCCCTCCATGGCCTCTCCCCTCTCTATCTCTGTAACCTCCTCCAGCCCTGCAATCCTCCAAGATCTTTGCAAGTGTTGCTAATTCCATATTTACTGCTGACCGCTAACAAGCTCTCACACAAACTTACAGATCTTTCAATGCATTGAATTCATACCCATAGTTTGTTTTTATCACTCCACTATTGGTGGCCGTGCCTTCAGCTGCCGAGGTCCTAAACTCTGGAATTACCTCCCTAAACCTTTCTGCCTGTCTACCTCTCCTTCCTCCTTTAAGAAGCTCCTTAAACCTACCTCCACCTACCCTAATATCTCCTTATGTGGCGCGATGACAAAATTTGTTTGAAAATTGCTCCTGTGAATCACCTTGGGACGTTGTTATTGTTGCTCCCAATGGATAACCAAGCTGTGGAATAAGTTGCCAGGAGAGGACATTGATGCAGACAGAATTAACGTATTGGAGAGACAATTGGATACATTTCTGGATCGAGAAGGAATGGTGGGATAGGGTGGGGAAGTGAGGTTGATGTATGAAAGCCTAAACCAAAAGGAAAATACTGCGAATGCTGGAAATCTGAAATAAGAACAGAAAATACTGGAAACACTCAGCAGGTCAGGCAGCATCTGTGGAGAAAGAAACAGAGCAAACGTTTCAGGTCAGTGATCTGGTCAGCTGCTGTTCCTCGAGCTTGCGTTGAGCTTCATTGGAACAGTGTAATAGGCCGAGGACAGAGCGGTCAGAGCAGGCGTGGGGTGGAGATTTAAAGTGGCACGCGGCCGGAAGCTCAGTGTCTCGATTGCGGTCTGAATGGAAGTATTAAGGAAAGCGATCACCCAATCTACATTTGGTCTCCTCAGTGCAGAAGAGACCGCATCGTGAGCAGCGAATACATTATTCCAACTGCCCTGCTGATCTTGGGCATCTCACAGACCGCTCCCTTTGTTCTTTCCCTGTCCCCCTTCTCCTCTGGCTGTGCACTTGCTTAACAGCTGTTCATCTCTAAAATCTTTCAGTTCTGATGAAAGGTCATCGACCTGAAACATTGCGGGCAATTTTAACCTAACCCGCCTATCGGGAATTTGCCGGTATCGGGTGGAATGATGGTTTTACATCCCGCCCTGGGATGTGGACATCACTGGCAAGGCCAGCATTTATTGCCCATCCCTAATTGTCCTTGAGAAGGTGGTGGTGAGCTGCTTTCTTGAACCGCTGCAGTCCATGTGATGAAGGTACTCCCACAGTGCTGTTAGGGAGGGAGTTCCAGGATTTTGACCCAGCGATGATGAAGGAACAGCGATATATTTCCAAGTCAGAATGGTGTGTGACTTGGAGGGGAACTTGTAGGTGGTGGTGTTCCCATGCGCCTGCTGCCTTTGTCCTTCTAGGTGGAAGAGGTCGCGGGTTTGGGAGGTGCTGCCGAAGAAGCCTTGCCGAGTTGCTGCAGTGCATCTTGTACATGGTATGCACTGCAGCCACGGTACACCGGTGGTGGAGGGAGTGAATGTTTAAGATGATGGATGGGGTGCCAATGAAGTGGGCTGCTTTGTCCTGGATGGTGTTGAGCTTCTTGAGTGTTGTTGGAGCTGCACTCATCCAGACAAGTGGAGAGTATTTCATCATACTTCTTACTTGTGCCTTGTAGATGGTGGAAAGGCTTTAGGGAGTCAGGAGGTGAGACACTCACCGCAGAATACCCAGCCTCTGACTTGCTCTTGTAGCCACAGTATTTATGTGGCTGGTGCACTTAAGTTTCTGCTCAATGCTGACCCCTAGACCCCTAGGATGTTGATGGTGGCGGATTCAGCGATGGTAATACCGTTGAATGTCAAGGGGCAGTGGTTAAACTTTCTTTTGTTGGAGATAGTCATTGCCTGGCACTTGTGTGGCACAAAAGTTACCTGCCACTTATCATCCCAAGCCTGAACACCATCCAGGTCTTGCTGCATGCGGGCATGGACTGCTTCTTTATTTGAGGAGCTGCGAATGGAACTGAACGCTTACAATTATCAGCAAACATCCCCACTTCTGACGTTATGATGGAGGGAAGGTCATTGATGAAGTAGCTGAAGATCATTGGGCCTTGGACACTGTCCTGGGGAACTCCTGCAGCGATGTCCTGAGGCTGAGATGATTGGCCTCCAAAAACAACAACAATTTTCCTTTGTGTTAGGTATGACTCCAGCCAGTGGAGAGTTTTCCCCATGATTCCCATTGACTTCAATTTTACTAGGGTTTCTTGATGCCACATTCGGTTAAATGCTGCGTTGATGTCAAGGCAGTCACTCTCACCTCGCCTCTGGAATGCAGCTCCTTTGTCCATGTTTGGACCAAGGCTGTGATGAGGTCTGGGGCCTAGTGGTCCTGGCGGAACCCAAACTGGGCACCAGTGAGCAGGTTATTGCCATTTCATAGCACTGTCGACGACACCTTCCATCACTTTCCTGATGATTGAGAGTAGACTGATGGGGCGGTAATTGGCTGGATTGGATTTGTCCTGGTTTTAGTGGACAGGACATACCTGGGCAGTTTTCCACATTGTCGGATAGATGCCGGTGTTGTAGCTGTACTGGAACAGCTTGGCTAGAGGCACAGCTAGTTCTGGAGCACAAGTCTTCAGCACGACAGCTGGGATGTTGTCGGGGCCCATAGCCTTTGCTGTATCCAGTGCACTCAGCCGTTTCTTGATATCACGTGGAGTGAATCGAATTGGCTGAAAACTGGTTTCTGTGATGGTGGGGACCTAAGGAGGAGGCCGATATGGATCATCCACTCGGTACTTCTGGCTGAAGAAGGTTGCAAATGCTTCGGCCTTGTCTTTTGCACTTACGTGCTGGGCTCCGCCATCATTGAGGATGGGGATATTCATGGAGCCTCCTCCTCCCATTAGTTTTCAATCGTCCAGCACCATTCACAACTGGATGTGGTAGGACAGCAGAGTTTTGATCTAATCTGTTGGTTGTGGGATCGCTTTGCTCTGTCAATAGCATGCTGCTTGCTCTGTTTAGCATGCATGTAGTCCTGTGTTACAGCTTCCCCAGGTTGGCACCTCATTTTTAGGTACGCCTGGTGCTGCTCCTGGCATTCTCTCTACACTCCTAATTGAACCAGGGATGCTCCCTTGACTTGATGGTAGAATGAGGGACATGCTGGGCCATGAGGTTACAGATTGTGGTGGAATACAATTCTGATGCTGCTGATGGCCCACAACGCCTCATGGATGCCCAGTTTTGAAGTGCTAGATCTATTCTGAATCTATCCCATTTAGCACAGTGGTAGTGTCACACAACACGTTGGAGGGTGTCCTCAGTATGAAGCCAGGACTTCGTCTCCAAATGGACTGTGCGTTGGTCACTGTCATGGACAGATGCATCTGCAACAGGTAGATTGGTGAGGACGAGGTCAAGCCGGTTTTTCCATCGTGTTGGTTCCCTCACCACCTGCCGCAGGCCCAGTCTGGCAGCTATGTCCTTCAGGACTCGGCCAGCTCAGTCAGTAGTGGTGCTACCGAGCCACTTTTGGTGATGGACATTGAAGTCCCCCATTCAGAGTATATTCTGTGCCCTTGTCAACCTCAATGCTTCTTCCAAGTGGTGTTCAACATGGAGGAGTACTGATTCATCAGCTGAGGGAGGGCGGTATACTTTAATATTCTTAATTAAACATTGAAGTCAAGGGAGATCAATATTGGGACGAGTGTAAAACTGGCAAACCATCCAATCCTGTGGGTTTCCCACCAGGCAAATTAGGTTAAAGTTACATCCATTAACTCTGTTTCTCTCTCCACGGATGCTGCCTGACCTGCTGAGTGTTTTCCAGCGTTTCCTGTTTTTACTTATGAGTAAGACTCGTTGGTCGAATGATCTTTTCCTGTTCCCCTAAAGCTTCTCGTGCTCCGAAGTGTATTGAAGGTATAACCCCCTGACTTTCTTCTCTGCGGTTTCAGGGGCTCGAGCTGCTCCAGCAGAGTGCTTCGAAATGGTGAACAACGCCGGGGACACGTACGGCAACTGTGGCAAAGACCAGCGGGGAAGTTACCGCAAGTGTGAGACCAGGTACAGAGGCCACCTGCTGGTTCTTGTCGATGATCAGCAACTCCACCTGTATTTGATTGAGCTCATGCGGAGTAATGGCGGGAGTGGGGGGCACACTCGCTCTTCGGCACTAGCGCAACAAATGGGTGATAGCGGGTCAGCAGCCCATTGACTTCAAACGGGTAAAGACAATCGGTAAGTTGTAAAACGAGCTGCTGATTTGCTATCACCCGTTTTTGTGCGATTGCACCACCAAATACTGTCTAAAGAAAAGAAAGAACTTGGATTTATATAGCGCCTTTCACAACCTCAGGACGTCCCAAAGCTCTTTACAGCCAATGAAGTACTTTTGAAGTGTAATCAATGTTGTCATGTAGAAAATGCAACAGCCAATTTATCGCTGTTTGAAAGCTACCACAAACAGCATTGACCAGATAATCTGGGGGTTTTTCAGTGATGTTGGTTGAGGGATAAATATTGGCCTGGACACCAGGGAGAACTCCTTTACTCTTCTTTGAAATAGTGCCATGGGATCTTTAGTGTCCACCTCAGAGGGCAAACTGGGCCTTGGTTTAACGTCTCATCTGAAAGATGGCACCTCCGCCAGTGCAGCACTCCCTCGGTACTGGACTAGTGTGTCAACCTAGATTTTGTGATCAAGTCGCTGGATTGGGACTTGAACCCAGAACCTTCTGACTTAGAGGCGAGAGTGCTACCAACTGAGCCATGACTAACACCTGACCAAGTTAGTGTACTTAATAGAGTATGACGACAGGTAATTTAACTTACTGCCGCTAACCCTTCAGAACAGGTGACCAATGATTAGTCCTGCATCGTGAGTTCCTGATCTCAGTCAAGCTGTCAAGAAAATGTATCAAATGGAGGCTACTCACTTTCTGGGAATAATAGAGAGAGAGAGAGAATGGCAGTGGGGAGGAGAGCAGAAGCGAATGTGTGTAACAGTGTCAATAAAAAGTGAGGAGAAATAAGTCGAGAGAGAGGGAAGATGGTGGAAGGGAGAGAAATAAATTGGGGAGAGTGTGAGGGAGAGCACGGCAGAGAGGATGAAGGAGACTGCAGCAGAGAGCGAGGACGAGTGTGACAGAAAGACAGTGGAGTAGAGTCTGGCCTAAAATTACCAGCTCAAACGTATACTTTAATATTCTTAATTAAACAACTTTATCACAAATGTTTCATTTTCTTGCAAAACTCATTTCCTAAAAGGGATAAGTTGAATCTTTGGCATTGCACATTCTTTGGCTGCCTCAGAGAAATAACTGGTGCCAATTTAACATGCGTTTCTTTTGTGATGAAAGGAATGCCAAGTGTGGGAAAATACAGTGTCAAAGTACGGCTCAAAAGCCCCTTGAGGCAAACGCCGTTGCCATAGACACCACAATAACCGTGGATGGGAGGAGGGTGCAGTGCAGGGGAACCCATGTGTACACGACTCCAGAGCTAGAAGGGGACATGCTGGACCCAGGACTGGTCATGACTGGAACAAAATGCACCGAGAAGCACGTAAGTTACTCTGCTTAAGGCAAAATAAAGGTTGAGTTTGGCAGGTGGGCTGCGCGCGGTTACTGGTCCGTGGGCCAAAACAGGCAAATGTCGTGGTGGACTTTGGTCTCGGCCGCTTTTCCGGTAACCTTGTGGAGTGGATTGTCCGCCCGTAGTGCCACCCGCGCGATTCTCATCCTAGTAAAATCAATGGGCCGCAAATTGGGCGGGTGTTATAATGGCACTCCGCTCCGCCAGGTTACCAGCCGGGTGGTGAAGGTGTGCGGGGCACAGCGAGTTGTGCCATCAGCATCCAGTGCCTTGCAGTGTGTGCCC
Organism: Somniosus microcephalus; assembly: GCF_052327205.1. Lineage (NCBI taxonomy): Eukaryota > Metazoa > Chordata > Chondrichthyes > Squaliformes > Somniosidae > Somniosus > Somniosus microcephalus. The sequence goes on from NC_140994.1 coordinate 128,547,730, forward strand.
CATGACCACTGACCTGTTCACTTACTGATTTTTGATTGTGCTGCTAATTCCAGGTGCCTCTCACTCTTTCACACTCACTCTCCTGTACTTACACTGATGCACACGCCATATTCTCTCTCTATTCTGTTTCTCCCTAGTTCTAGCTCCAGGTACCATCTCTCTTCCACTCCCCTCTCCATGTTCTGTCTCTCTCCCAATCCCCTCTCCATGTTCTGTCTCTCTCCCACTCCCCTCTCCATGTTCTGTCTCTCTCCTAATCCCCTCTCCATGTTCTGTCTCTCTCCCACTCCCCTCTCCATGTTCTGTCTCTCTCCCAATCCCCTCTCCATGTTCTGTCTCTCTCCCACTCCCCTCTCCATGCTCTGTCTCTCTCCCAATCCCCTCTCCATGTTCTGTCTCTCTCCCACTCCCCTCTCCATGCTCTGTCTCTCTCCCAATCCCCTCTCCATGTTCTGTCTCTCTCCCACTCCCCTCTCCATGTTCTGTCTCTCTCCCAATCCCCTCTCCATGTTCTGTCTCTCTCCCAATCCCCTCTCCATGTTCTGTCTCTCTCCCAATCCCCTCTCCATGTTCTGTCTCTCTCCCAATCCCCTCTCCATGTTCTGTCTCTCTCCCAATCCCCTCTCCATGTTCTGTCTCTCTCCCAATCCCCTCTCCATGTTCTGTCTCTCTCCCAATCCCCTCTTCATGTTCTGTCTCTCTCCCAATCCCCTCTCCATGTTCTGTCTCTCTCCCAATCCCCTCTTCATGTTCTGTCTCTCTCCCAATCCCCTCTCCATGTCCTGTCTCTCTCCCACTCCCCTCTCCATTTCCTGTCTCTCTCCCACTCCCCTCTCCATGTTCTGTCTCTCTCACTCCCCTCTCCATGTTCTGTTTCTCTTGCAGCTCCCTGCTCTATGTTCTGGATCCCTCTGAGGGAACCCATGATATCGGGGGCCTCTGCCTTGGGCCCTTCTTAACATCAATAGCCTTGTTTGGGATCAGTCGAGGGTTTGCCCCAAACAAGCCATCCCAGAACCCCTGACCTAAGCGCAGGTCTTGTCGAATCTGGGTTCTTGGCTAATTAAAGCCCTGCCAAAGTTACAGCTGGAGTGCATTGGAATGGCCAGATATTTCAGCCCCTAGTGTGAAAGAGCTGGACACTTGGATTTGCTGACATTTATGTCCCGCTAAAACTCATCCCCCTTCTCAGTTCTCACGCACCAAAACAGGTGAACTTTGCAGTAATGTGCAAATAGACAGAGAACAGCTTCAAATGAGCCCTCAGGCCAAGGGCGCTCTGGTTAACTATATGTCACTGTTAAAATAGTATAAGTGGAAATAGAGACAACCAGATATGTTTATGGAGTGAGAAGGGATTGAGAAGTATGGTGAGATGGCGGGTAGATTGTTTTTAAAATAAATCATTCTCGGGATGTGGGTGTTGCTGGCGTGACCAGCATTTATTGGCCATCCCTAGTTGCCCTTGGCAAGGTGGTGGTGAGCTTTTTTCTTGAACCACTGCAGTGCATGTGGTGAATGTACTCCCACGATGCTGTTAGGTAGGAAGTTCCAAGATTTTGACCCAGTTAATCTAAGTCAGACTTAATGGCCTTTTCCTGTTACTAAAAGTTCCTTTGTTCTAACAGATATGCTTTGAAGGACAATGCCAGAATGCTTCTTTCCTGACAGCAGATGAATGTATCGCAAAATGCCACAACCACGGGGTAGGTGTGGAACACATCCAAGACTTCTCTTTGCCAGCTTGCTTTCACAGTTCATCTTTAATGATAATAACTTCCTGTTGTGCTGTGAATGACACTTTATTACTGGACTCAAGTCTAGGGTGATTCTGGGGAGTCACTTAATGATGATGGTCATCGCTGGTAACAAAGAAGAAAAGTAAGAATTGCATTTAAATAGCTTTCACAACCTCAGAACGTCCCAAAGCGCTTTACAGCCAATGAAGTACGTGTTATAATACAACATTTATCTCCCACGTTAAGTTAGTGTTAATGATCGGGTAGCACCACACTTGTTGGGAGTCCCATGCCACACTAGATCAGATTGGTCAATGCTACATAGACTAGGGATTGAAACCATGAACTTCCTGAACTGATTGTTGGCAAGGTTAAAGCCAGGATACTTAGGAAAGATATAGATGTTGCAATGGGGAGCTGTTAGGGTTGGTATTCTGGGAGGATGGGATCAAATGGACTGAGAGGATTTCTTCAATCACACTTACCTTCAGGTGACTCTGGTTCACACCAAATGATACAATATTCTGTTTAATATATTTAACCTTCAATAAATACCTGACTCGTCGAGTCTGACTTCCCTTAATCATTCCTTTCACGTGTAGAATTACACCATGGAAACAGACAATTTGGCCCAACCAGTTCATGTGAGCAATTAGTTCGAATCACATTTACCCACTCTGTTCCCATATCCCTTTATCCTGTTTTCCTTCATGCACCTATCCAATCTAACCTTGAGTGTTTACATAGTTTCTGCAGGGTTAGACTGTTAGTACAGATCTGGACGGCACAGGTTCAAACTCAACAAGACTCAAGTAAGAGTCTTCAGAGAACAGAAGAGGGAAGAGAGAGGTAATGAACACCAAACAGGAATTAGCAGCAAGTGACTGCAGGTATGGCCAAAGAGGTAGGTTTTGAGAAGGCTTTTGAAGGTAGAGAGAACTCGCAAGGTGGAGGGGTTTAGAGAGTGTGCAGGCCCATGAGGCTGAAGGCTTTACCATCAATGGAGGAGCTGAGGCAGCTCTGGGACACACAGGAGACTAGATTCAGAAGAGCAGCGTGGCGTGCCTGGGATGGAGATCTTGGAGGGGTTGCAGAGGTAGGTCATTTGTAAATGAGCACAAGAATGTGGAATTTGGCAGGTTGCCAATATGGCTGATGGAGTTATTTTGACCAAGGGATCATGTATAAGATGTTGGAATATTGACAGGTTTTTTTCTTGGCCTAGGTTTGTAACAACAACCATAACTGTCACTGTGAGCCAGGCTGGGCGCCTCCATTCTGCAACAAACCAGGGCACGGTGGCAGTGTGGACGGAGGAGTTGGAACACCCAACTGTAAGTGGGCAATGAGTGCTTTCTGTCACCATGAAGTGAGCCTGAAGTGAGACCCCATTTAGAGCACTGCGTTCAGTTCTGGGCACCACACCTCAGGAAGGATATATTGGCCTTTGAGGAGGTGCAGTACAGATTCACCAGAATTATACCAGGGCTAAAAGGCTTAAATTACAAGGACAAGTTTGCATAGACTAGACTTGCATGCCCTTCAATATAGAAGATTAAGGGGTGATCTAATCAATCAAGAATTTTAAGATGACTAAAGGATTCGATAGGGTAGATAGAGAGAAACTATTTCCTCTGGCAGGGGAGCCCAGAACAAGGAGGCATAATCTTAAAATTAGAACTAGGCTGTTCAAGGGTGATGTCAGGAAGCATTTCTTCACACAAAGGATAGTGGAAATCTGGAACTCTCCCCCTTGAAAAAGCTATTGAGGCCGAGGGTCAATTGAAAATTTCGAAACTGAGATTGAGGCTCGAGGGTCTGAATGGCCTCCTCCCATTCCTATGTTCCTATGAAGTGGATGATGTCAACTTCTGGATTGAATGCTTTGAATCCAGTTGACCATTTAAGATAAGAACACAAGAAAATCTGGAATCAGGCCCACTTCTTTCACAGTCCACATATGGAATTTCTTATCATGGATCCTACAGAGCCTATTTAAGGTGTCAGCTTGGCTCAGTTAGTAGCCTTTGGGTCATAAGATTGTTGGTTCCACCCCCCCCGCCAGAACATGAGCACATAATTTAGGCTGAGAGCACAGTATAGGACTGAGAGAGTACAGCTTCGTGGTATATATCAACAATGTAGACTTGAGTATAGGGGGAATGATTAAGAAGCTTGCAGATGATACTAAAATCAGTTGATACTGAAGAAGGAAGCTGTAGACTGCAGGAAGATATCAATAAATTGGTCAGGTGGGCAGAACAGTGGCAAATGGAATTCAATCCGGAGAAGTGCGAGGTAATGCATTTGGGGAGGGCTAACAAGGAAAGGGAATACACATTAAATGGTAGGACACTGAGTAGTGTAGAGGAACAAAGGGACCTTGGAGTGCAGGTCCACAGATCCCTGAAGGTAGCAGGCCAAGTAGATAAGGTGGTTAAGAAGGCATACGGAATGCTTGCCTTTATTAGCCATGGCATAGAGTACAAGAGCAGAGGGTTTATGCTTCAACTGTATAAAACACTAGTTAGGCCTCAGCTAGAGTACTGTGTGCAGTTCTGGTCACCACATTACAGGAAAGGTGTGATTGCACTAGAGAGGGTACAGAGGAGATTTACAAGGATGTTGCCGGGAGTAGAGAATCTTAGCTATGAGGAAAGACTGGATAGGCTGGGTCTGTTTTCCTTGGAACAGAGGAGGCTGAGGGGAGACCTTATTGAGGTGTATAAAATTATGAGGGGCACAGATAAAGTGGATAGAAGGGACCTATTTCCCTTAGCAGAGGGGTCAAAAACCAGGGGGCACAGATTTAAAGTATTTGGTGGAAGGTTTAGAGGGGATTTGAGGGGAAATTTCTTCACCCAGAGGATTGTGGGGGTCTGGAACTCACTGCCTGAAAGGGTGGTAGAGGCAGGAACCCTAACCACATTTAAAAAGTACTTGGATGTGCACTTGGGATGCTCTAACCTGCAGGGCTACGGACCAAGAGCTGGGAAGTGGGATTAGGCTGGATAGCTCTTTGTTGGCCAGCGCGGACACGATGGGCCGAAATGGCCTCCTTCCGTGCTGCAACTTTCTATGATTCTATGGGGAGGTTGCCATTGCTTTGAATGAGTTGTGAGATTAAGGCCCTCTCTGCTTGTTCCATGGGTTCAGGTTACAGATCCCATGGGACTAATCGAAGAAGAGCAGGGAGTTGTCCTGGTGGCTTGGCGAATGTTCCTTCCTCAACCAAGACGACCAAAAAAAACACAGATTAACTGATCATTTGTCTTATTTCTTGCTGTCTGTGGGACATTGATGGCACATAATGGAACTGACAACATTCACTTTGAAAGCAATTCATTGTTTGAAATGTGTCAGTGTAATTGGAGCTATACAAATTTGCTTATTGTTTATTATCATCAACTGAGGGAAAACTCTTCAAATTCTCCCCAGCCCCCAATGATATTCAAGGAAAACATAAAATCTATCTACGCTTACACCTACAAATGTGTGACCAGTTACTGTCCATGGTTCCATGGTGTTTCAGACATCTCAATCTATACTCATCCTGTAGTCCAATCCCAGCCCAGTTTTTTATCCAGCTCCTTTTATGAGGGAGCTGGACTGTTTCTTGACTGGGGCAGAAATTGTATCATATAGAATAACAGCTAACACTTGGTGCCTGTGATCTCCTGAACTGGTTTCGCCGGAGGGGATTCAGAATATTTTTTCTCTTATTGGCCCCGGGTTTTCTCTGGTTTTATGCCTCTCCCAGGAGATTACATGGCTGCAGTGAAGTGGGGTGGGAGAAGTGAAGGGGCAGAAGTGTTTAGTCATGATGAATCAGCCATCATGTTGTGGGGCAGGCTCGAATGGACCCGCTGGTCTTTTCCTGTCCTTCAATTGCGTATGTTCATATGAGTTAATCAGACTGCTTTGCTGGGAGTCTGTTCCACATCTGTATCAAGTTTGTGAGGCGTGTCTGTTGCACTTCCCATGCCACGTAGCCAGTTATCTGTGTCACACCTTAAGCAATTTACATATTATTGACCTCAAGATCTGCCTGGATCTCAGCTGAGTAGTGCGGCATAAATGGGGCTGACATCGCAAATGTACAGCACGAGTTTTGAGCAGCACAGCAAAGCTTAATTAGCAGAAGCATGCCAGTGAACTGCTGCTCACGGCATCTTGCGATATCGATGTAAGACCACTGCCATCTAGAGGTTAACTGGAATTTTTTAAAAATCATTCCTTCAGTCCCAATGTCCTGCATGTACAGATCGGCCTGATTGAACAACTGCAAGTGCCTTCTACACCCCCTCTCAAAAGAAGTGCACCGCTATTAAAACAAGACAGTTGTACTTTTGGGAATTATACACGCTATTCCACTTGCGGTGTCCTGTGGTTGGAACAAGCTACCAGTGAACCAGTGGGCGCTGCACACTCCGTGGTCACTCAGATGTGTTGGAGAACTCTCAATATGAGCAAGCTGCCCGGGAGGAGATCACAGGCACTAAGTGTGAGCCTTGGACTTGTGTCGGGCTTGTTTTGCCAAGCCCAACACCGCGGTGAAGGAATGAGCCTTTCGCTTACATGAAATGCCCTAAGTACGACTAAAGAGCATCAAAAGTTCCATTACAGACATAATAATGGGCCAACATTTGCGATCGGAGGCTTCCCACGGGCGGACCCCTCTGACCTACAAAACTTCTACGAAAGTGGCCTGGGAAGAATGGTGGCTTGTGCTCCTGGGCCTCTCTGGATCCGCGCGGGCAGGGGCCCACGTATCCCAAGGACGCTTGCGGTTCATAGGCGCTCCTGGGATCACGTGGGCTGGCCCAACCAATAAAAGAGAATCCCTATTCATACTTTTGACAGGTCCGTACGTACGGAACTGTCAAAAGTATGAATGGGGATCACTTAAAAAATACACCAACACATGAAATATATATTTTTAATTACATATTTAAAATTAATTAAAATGCCATTTAATTATTTATTTTAAACAAAAATTTAATTTTTTGAAAACTTTACCAGGCATAAGAATTTGACAGGCTTTCAGCGGGCGGAAGTTGGGCAAATAGCGCAACTCTCCACCCGCAGAGGCCCTTTTCCTGGGGCTGTGGAGGATCTGCCAAGAGGATTCTTGACAGATCACAAGTGCAGGGTTTCAGCGCATGCGCTTCGCACGCCTAAACCTGGCACTTGCGCGGCTCCTACGGGCACGTACACACCTCGTACGCACCTGTAGGGTTCGCAAAATACGGCCCAATGTTCATGAAATGTCACATTGGTGCAGTATGAGTGAGGTAAATGATGCGTTATAATCAGGGCAATGCTGGGGGACTGAAGAGATTCAAATCCATTTTTTAAATTACATTCGATTCAGGCATTCGCCTCACCTTTTGGACATATTATTGAGTATCAGCATGACTCAATTGGTAACACTCTCGCCTTTAAGTTAAATCCCACTCCGGAGACTTGAGCGCATAATTTAGGCTGACACAGCAGGGAGTGGAATCAGTCCCAATATCTCACTTGAAATTGATGAGTTGCTCCCTGAGTGGGTGAAGGCATGACTCCACGTGGTTCTGGCTGTGCAGAGCAGAAAGTGCCAGGTTCGATTTTCCATCTCTGCTGAGTTAGCTGGGCAAACATTAAAAATAATTTGATTTTAAATTTAAATCCATGAAGGAAAAGTACTACTGTAGGAATCGACAGATCCCTAACTGAAGTACTGAGGTCGAGTCAGTCCGATAATAAAACGAAGCTTAATGTAAACTAGAGAACAAACAATGGCATGCAGGAGAAACAATCAACAGGTCTTTTCTTAATGCTGGCTTCACGAGCTCTGAACTGGGAACCTCCCAGTCTGACGTCATCACGTTTCCCGCCGTTCGGGACGTCACGTGACCAACGTGATGATGTCATCGCACCGGTTCTGGGACTCACCCAGAACTGGCTATTTACATACAGTAAACAAACCGAGGTGCTGTAGCACTCTGTTAAAGGCAGTTATACAGGAGTCCCTTGGTGGCTTTGCCACATGCGCCCCCCCAGAAGTGTCTTTAACCTCAAAAGTCAATCGCAGAGGAGGTCGGATGAGCCTGTTCGAACGACTCCGATATTCCCGGAGAGGAATGGGTTGGGTAGACGATGAGCTGGTCTGCGGAACAGTCTGGTCAGGCGTGGCGGCCACAGGCGGCCGCCCATGACGCGGTGGCTGCGCTGCCTCGACCGGTCGCTCGAGGTCCAGGTGTGCGGCCTTGAGGCGGTCCACGGAAATGTGGTCAGGCTTGCCCCCGACGTCCACTAAAAAACTCTTGGCGCCCGCCTGCAGTACCTGGAAAGGGTCCGTATATGGAGGCGTGAGAGGACTACGGTGGGCGTCATGCCTGACAAAAACGAATTTAGCCCGCATAAGCTCTGGTGGAACGCGTGACGCAGGCAACCCGTGATGTGACGTCGGAATGGGCCGAAAAGATTGAGCTGCATCCCGGTGAGCCTGCAGTTGTTCGGCCGCCGACCAAGGATGCGTTGGTGACGGAAGAAACTCGCCGGGCACCCGGAGCGGTTGGCCATAAACCAGTTCGGCAGCCGATGCCTGCAGGTCCTCTTTAGGCGCTGTGCGTAACCCGAGCATCACCCAAGGCAGCTTGTCCATCCATGCGGTCCCCTGGAGGCTGGCCCGCAGCGACGCCTTCAAGGACCGATGAAAACGCTCACATAATCCATTGGCCTGCGGATGGTAAGCCGTGGTCCGATGGAGCTTGATGCCCAAACCCAAGGCGACGGCGTTCCACAAAGCAAACGAGAACTGCGGCCCGCGATCCGACAAAATATCAGACGGAACGCCGAAACATGCAACCCAGGCTGAGAGAAAAGCCCGGGCGACATCCGCGGAGGTGGTGGACGTCAAAGGAATGGCCTCCGGCCACCTGGTGGTACGGTCGACTATAGTCAAAAGATGTGTGAAACCTTGTGACGGCGGTAGTGGGCCAACGAGGTCGACATGGACGTGATCGAAACGTCGCTCCGGTACTTCGAAAACGGCAACGGGAGCTTTGACGTGTCACTGTACCTTAGCCCGTTGGCACACGACGCAGGTGTTGGCCCAGTCGTGGACATCTTTTCGCATCCCTCTCCAGACGAACCTGGACGCCAGTAATTTTTGTGAAGCCCTCACGCCAGGGTGCGCAAGCCCGTGAATGGCATCGAAAACGTTCCTACGCCAGGACAGTGGAACGATCGGGCGGGGGTCCCCCAAGGAGACGTCGCAGAGCAGAGAGGTGCCAGCCGAGTGGAAAAGCACATCCGCTGGCTGAAGGCAGGAGGAGTCGGTGCGGAAAGCTTGCGTTTCCGGATCGGCTGCTTGGTCAGCAGCCATGAGTGAATAATCGAGTCCCAGCTGGACGGCCAGAACAGTCGCACGCGAGAGGCAATCGGCGACCACGTTGTCCTTGCCGGCCACGTGCCGGATGTCGGTGGTGAACTCGGAAATAAAGGTGAGCTGTCGTTGCTGTCGAGCTGACAATGGCTCAGCTGTCTTGGCCATGACAAACGTCAGGGGCTTGTGATCCACAAACGCGGTGAATTGGCGTCCCTCCAACAGAAAATGAAAATGGCGGATGGCCAGAAACAACGCCAACAGCTCCCTGTCGAACGTGCTGTAGCTGCGTTTGCTACGACGCAATTGCCGACTAAAAAACACCAGCGGTTGCCACGTCCCATCGACCCATTGCTCCTGCATGGCGCCTACGGCGTAGTCCAAAGCGTCAGTCGTAAGCGCGATGGTGGTGCCAGGCAGCGGGTGCGCCAACATCGTTGCGTTTGCGAGAGCATATTTCGTGTCCACAAAAGCGCAGTCCATCTCTGGTGTCCAGACCACAGATTCTTTCCCCGGTTTCCCTCTGAGTGCCTCGTAGAGTGGCCGCATAAGCTGCGCGGCCCGGGGAACAAACTGATGGTAAAAATTTACCATACCGAGGAACTCCTGGAGCGCTTTAATGGATTGCGGGCGTGGAAACGCAGCAATCGCCTCCACCTTCGACCGAAGTGGCACTGCTCCCTCCGCAGTGATGCGGTGGCCCAAAAAGTCGATCTGTCGCAGCCCGAATTGGCATTTGGCCGGGTTAATTATGAGGCCATGCTGATGGAGGCGGCGAAAAAGGAGGCGCAGGTGGCTGAGATGTTCCTCTTTCGAAGTACTGGTGACCAGGATGTCATCGAGATACACAAACAGGAACTTAAGGTCCCGCAGCACTGAATCCATAAGGCGCTGGAACGCCTGCGCCGCATTCTTGAGCCCGAACGGCATTCGGAGGAATTCAAACAGTCCGAACGGGGTAATGACCGCTGTCTTCTGGATGTCCTGGGGGTGGACGGGCACTTGATGGTACCCCCAGACGAGGTCGATTTTGGAAAAAAAACAAATTGCCCGCCAAGTGTGCGGAGAAATCTTGGATGTACGGTATTGGGTACCGGTCGGGCGTCGTGACCTCATTGAGGTGCCGATAATCGCCGCATGGCCGCCAACCACCGCCGGGCTTAGGGACGATATGAAGTGGCGAAGACCAGGGACTATCCGGCCGGCGAACAATCCCCAGCCGCTCCATGGTGGCGAACTCTGCCTTTGTGGCCTCAAGTTTACTGGGTTCCAGCTGTCGTCGCGATGTGGTGCTCCACACCATGTTTAGCGGTCGTTGCCGAGAAGATGGGCCGAGTTAGATCCGGAAATTCCCCGAGAAGGCGGTCGAAGTCCCATAGGAAACGTTATCGCCGAAACACACCTGGATCCGCCGCGTCCCGAACGTACGAATAGCACTGCCATTGGCGGCCCGGAGTGGAGAACCGCATCTCCCGGCCCTGACGTCGAGGAGCGAAGCGGGAAGGATGCTGCACTGGGCGCCCGTGTCACACAAAAACCGCCGGCCCGAAATGGAGTCGGTGATATAAAGTAACTTCCCGGAATCTCCAACCGCCATCATAGTTGCGAAACCGACCTCGGGGTCGTCCTTCCGCTCACGCAGTCGGTGCTGTTGCTTTCTCGTTGCATTAGGCACGAAACTACAGGGAGGACAGCAGCACCTGGCTTTTGGGCCAAAACGGGCGTGATAGTAACAGAGACCGGATGGTGGAGGCGCCAAGGCGGGGTTCTTCGGGGCGCGACGCTTCGAAGTGGCGCAGTCCTGCTGCATCACCGCATAATTGGTGTCGGCTTCGGCCGTGAGCGCTACACCGTCCGTAGCCTCCGACCTGGCGAGGGCTGTTTGCACCTGCTCAGGGAGCTGGCTCAGGAACAGTTGCCGAAACAGAAAACAGTGCGGCTCAGAACCGAGGAGCGTGAGCATCTGGCTCATCAGCTCAGACGGCTTGGCGTCGCCTAACCCGGGCAGTGTGAGTAAACGTCGCGCGCGCTCCGCTTTCGTGAGGCCGAAAACCTGCATTCGTCGCGCCTTAAGCGTATCATACTTGTTATCTACGGGCGGGGTCTCCAGCAGACTGATGATCCTCGAAGCCGTCGAGCTGTCCAGTGCGGAGACCACGTAAAGATAACGGGTCTGATCCAGCACGATGTTCCGAAGCTGGAACTGAGCATCCGCTTGGACGAACCAGGAGGCCGCCTGTTGTTCCCAAAAGTGAGGGAGCTTCAAGGTCGCTGCGTTAACATCCATCATTTTGTTCTGCGCGTCCTCCGCGAATATCGTCCGCGAAGCTTCGGGGTCACCAATGTAGGAATCGACAGATCCCTAACTGAAGTACTGAGGTCGAGTCAGTCCGATAATGGGCCAGTAATTCCGGTCCCAACGCGTGAGTACGGACGGTGTACTCACACGTAGGCCGGTTGGAAGTGCCGGATTTCAGCATGCACAGCGCATGCGCGGGAAACCGGCATTTCCTCTCCATCGAACCAAGGGGTTAAGCGGTCCAACGCGTGCGCGCAGGACTCTGTGCGCACGCGTTGAACTTCCTTCTTTTTGACAGGTTTGCGCGTGTGCAAGGACCTGAACTTTTTAGAAATGAAAAAAGGAGGCGTAAGGAGTGGATTCTTGCAGGTAAGTGGTCTATTATTTAAAATTATTACATTTTTTCCACAGCTTCATTGTTTTTAAGGACTTTACAGTAAGGTAAGTTTATTTTTAGACCCGCTTTCGTAAAAAATTATTTTTTTCAAAAATTTTATTAATTGCTTTAAATAGTTTTTTAAAGTTATTTATAGTTTATTTAATTATTGGGATGTTTTTTAAAATCTTAATTAAAGTTAAACTAGTCTTTTGGGCGCCCGTACTTTTCATGAGTTTGACAGCCTTTACTATCAAACTCATGAATGAGTTTCCCCTCCCCTGATTGGCTGCAGAGTGCTCACCTGATCCCAGCCGGCACATCGCACTAACTACGCCGCTGGATCAGGTAAGCACATCGCGCCGACATCGGAACCGGGCCAGTGACAGGAAATGCAAGCAGGCCCGGGCTTCAGATGTCGGTGTGCAGGGTGAGTGCACATCGGGGGCTTGCACGCACAGCAAGCACCCGATCCTAATTTCTGGCCCAATAAAACGAAGTTTAATGTAAACTAGAGAACAAACAATGGCATGCAGGAGAAACAATCAACAGGTCTTTTCTTAATGCTGGCTTCACGAGCTCTGAACTGGGAACCTCCCAATCTGACATCATGACGTCATCACGTTTCCCGCCGTTTGGGACGTCACGTGACCAACGTGATGACGTCATCGCGCCGGTTCTGGGACTCACCCAGAACTGGCTATTTACATACAGTAAACAAACCTAGGTGCTGTAGCACTCTGTTAAAGGCAGTTATACAGGAGTCCCTTGGTGGCTTTGCCACACTACCTTAGCTCATTAGTAGATGGTTACCAGGAGACAGGCGACCAACTGCCTGAGTTGGGAGCTAGAAGTAATTATTACCGTCCAAATGACGTTACCAATTGCCAGTGCTCCACTACCTGGCTGTAACCAGACATCAAAGCTGAATTTGATGTGCTCAGAAATGGTTAGGTTTTTCATTTAGGGTGCTCTCCATCAGCATCTAGTACTGCCAGCCAGATACAGCGTGGACAGGTGGAGAGTTAGAAAGAAAGAACTTGCATTTATATAGCGCCTTTCACAACCTCAGAAGCTCCCGAAGTGCTTTACAGCCAATGAATTGCTTATGAAGTGTAATCACTGTTGTAACATTGGGAAATGCGGCAGACAATTTACGCACAGCAAGGTCCCACGAACAGCAATGCAATAATGACCAGATAATCTGTCTTTTGGTGATGTTGAGTGAGGGATAAATATTGGCCAGGACAATGGGAATAACTCCCCTGCTCTTTTTCGAATAGTGGCATGGGATCTTTTACATCCACCTGAGAGAGCAGATGGGGCCTTGGTTTAATGTCTCATCCAAAAGACGGCACCTCCGACAGTGCAGCGCTCCCTCAGTGCAGCACTGAAGTGCCAGCCTGGATTATGTGCTCAAGTCTCTGGAGGGGGACTTGAACCCAGAACCTTCTGTCTCAGAGGCGAGAGTGCTGAGCTACGGCTGATACTCTTTAGGCCCTTGCATCCAGCAGAGACTGTGATCCTGTCAGCCTAGGCTGGACTTGAACCAACTCCAAGAGGCGGACAGACGGTTTGAAACATGGTGAGACACCCAGATCTCCTGCCTACCCCAGTTCAGTTTTATTTTGTTTCACAATCGAGTGCAAACATGTCAGTCAAAGCCTCAGCGGATGAAGCTTATTCCACATGACATTCATATTTGAGAAATAATATTGAGTAAATTGACAATGAATTTTGTATAAAACAAATTTTTTTTGCAGATAACAGTCTGATTGTGGCTGGAATCGTGGTGCCAATCATACTGTTGCTGTGTGGCATTGGAGTAACTCTGTATTACTGCTACCGGCGGAGACACAATGTCTGTCCTAAGGACATCAGGAACCCAGGGCCCAATGACAAACAGTTCTGGTAACTTAAACTTCATCTCGCATTTTCAGAGGGAATCTATTTCTCCCCCTATAAGTCTCCAAGTGATGGACACCGTTCCCCGAAGGGGGTGACCTATTCTTAAGGTGCTGCTAATCTCACTCATGAGCTGATTCTGCCAGTGCTCCGTTTTGACCAGGGTCAGGCAGGGTCTGCCCAGGTTGGACTCGGCCTCAACTTCTGTTAAATAAAATGGGGGCTTTGCCAGGGTCCCAGGCTGTGCCTCCCCATCACTAGATTGTTCTGGAGGGATGGAGAACCAAAATGGCATCTGTCCTGGTGCAGGTAATTTGACAAATATTTTTATAATTTGATTATTTTATTATATAAATACAGAGGGAGTACTTGGCCTTTGTTTCTTATTTAACTAAGTATATTTGGATTTTTTTGTTGTTAATTAGAATATCTTGGCACAGTTGAATTGCTTCAGACCTCAAACTCTATAATAAACCCTTGGGTGGCCAAGTCTGAACCCTGACACATGGGATCCTGAGAGGTCAAACCATACTGCTGCCAGGAGGTGCCAAGTGGGGAGTCTAGGCACTTTCCCACAAGGGCGGGGAAAACTCGGAGAGGGAATCATTACTGGACCATTCTTGCACGTCCTACTGGCCAGTGTGGGAGCAACATAAGCAGAACCGAGGTCTGGGTCACCTGACTGCATGACCTGGGGAGACATGAAAAGGACCAAGCAAACCAAAAGATAATGGGGTGCATAACCCTCATAGAAAAAGAAAAGCTTTCATTCCAAAGCATCTTGAGGTTTTATTTGTATTTATTTTCTTCAGATTGTTGTGTACATTGAAACAAGGAAGATTAGAGAAAGAAAGCAGAATATGCTGTCATGATGGTGCTGAGAGAGAGAGTTAAAGCACTTTTACTCAGTGACATGTAGAGGGGACTGATGTTGGTCAGACCTGCTCCACTAAGCTCCTGATCTGAGCTGTGCTAAGTAAAGGTTGTGGTATCTCCCTGTAGTGAGGGCAAGATCAGGAGACAAGATTGTTGCTAAAGAAGCATTTAGCCAGATGTTCCAATTCCCAGAGTCAAGCTTTGACATCGCTCCATCAGTTTTACATTGTTTTCAAAATCCTCTACCTTTTGGCTGCGTCTTATTGTACATCAGCCTAATGCAGAAGTTGATCCCAGATTATTTAGAAATATTGCACTGGTGCACTGACAGATCTTGGCCTGAGGGGTGAGGTTAAAGTGCATTGTTAGATCATTGCTTTGTATCTGTGGTGTTTTCTACCTGCCCTGGAAACACTTGATGCTGTCAGTGGGCCTTGTTGTGTATGTCTAAAGCAGAAAGTTGACCCCAGCTTGATAACAGCACACACACAAATGCATGAACACGTGCACACACACACACACGCATCATACATGTGCACGCGCACACATACACACGTGTGCACACGCACACGTACACAGATGCGCGAACAAACACACACATGCACATATGCGCGTGCATAAGCATACACACACACATACACAAAACCCTCACACAAACATTAACACTCACAGACACGCATGTGCACACACCTAAACACTCATAGACACACACATAAACATAAACACAAACACTCATACAGACAGACACACGCACAATCATGCAGACACACATACAGACACAAACCATTATACAAATGTTAAAAAAGAAAGACTTACATTCAGACTGACTTGCGCACACACAAACAAGCTTACAAACAAACATGCACACACGCACACTCACGCAGACAGACACACACACACTCATGAATATGTTCAACAAGTCTGTGGCCTAAAAACATTCTGTTTATTTTTACTGCAATGGAATCATGGTGTGGTGAAGGTTTACGAACAATATGTTAAGCAGAGTGTGAGCTGTGCTGTTTCTTTTCCCAGCGCTAATAATTTGGACCAGAAAACTAACAACGGCCACTCAAACCCAACCTTCCAAATCAGAAACAAAGAAATAAAGGTAAGGTTTAGCGAAAAATTGAATATTTAAATAAAAACAATATTTAGAGGAAAAGGCAACTCTACATTTGGCGCAGTGGGTAAAGGCACCTAATAGTGAGGTACTGTGCTGCATTGTTCAGGCCAGAAGGTCCCCAGTCTGGGGTGAGTCAGCTGAAGCAGTAGTTGGATATGCTACACTTGATGGTGTCAGAATTCCTCAGCCAGGGAGGCAGTCAGGAATAAAAATCAACCAAGGTGACTTCATATTTGATCGCTGTCGAATGAGAATTGCTCTCGGAAGCGGATAAGGCTCAACTGTGGTATCTTGAATAGAGTCATAGGGGAAAAATTGAGTTGCGCTAACTTCGCCGCGCCCCGAAAAAATTAGCACCTCCGTGGCCAAAATTCATCGGTAGCGCCCCAAGAAGGAAGCGGGGCACTACTAGAAGTGCCCCACCTCCCTCTTGGGGTGCTGTGAGGGAATATCAAGACGCCATGCGCAGCGGCACATCACGCCGCGGTACTGCAGGCCTTCCTCCCCTTCTTAAAAGGGAGGGGCCTAGCGCAACGTGAACTGGGGCCCAGCTGGGCCACCAGGGATCGGAGTGCCGGCAAAAGAGCCCGGCATTCAAGAGAAGTGCCGGTCTCACGAAGCACAGCCGACACTCTGTGGGGGGGCTGCAGAGGAGGCCGGGGAAGGCAACACGGGCAGGTGCTGGCAGGCGGCCAGCAACAAAAATGGCCGGCTGGCACTTCACCTTTAATTAGCGCCGCCCCAGCCGCAGGGAGGCCCCCCTGACCCCGTCGGACATAGCGTCCGGCGGTAAATCAGGGGGCGCTACTGAAGATCGCAACCGGGGCACTACGCACGGTGATGACGTCATCGCCAGCGGCGTTGCGGGGCGCTAACGATTACCGCCGCTACTAACCTCCCGCTGAATTTCGCGGGAGGTGTTGGCGGCGACGTCCCCGTGCGCTAGTTGCTTTGCGCCCCGTTAGCGCCCTCTTAGGGAAGCGCAAAGCAACCGAATATTTCCCCCATAGAATGTTGTTTTGTCCATCTAGTCTAACTAGTCACTCCCTGTGCCCTTTTCCAAATAACTTTTCAACTCCCCTTTAAAGTAAGTTATGGATGCTGCTACAACAATAATTCCTCATTCTCACCAACCCCAGTGCAAAGAATCTTTTTCTAAACGTCCCTTTAATTCTTTTTCTGATTATCTTAAACTTGTGCCTCTGGTTACCATTTCACCAACCAATGAAAATAATCTATCGCTACTTACCTTATCATAACCCTTCATTGTTTTGAAAACCTCTTACAAGTCAGTCTCCTCAGATCCAGTGTTTTAAACAAAAAACTTCATCGTAACTCTAAGCCCCCCCCCGTCCCTGGTAACATTCTAATGAATCTCTGTTTCCTTTATAATCCTTCCTCTAACGGGGTACCAAACCTATGCACAAAAATCCAAAATGTGGACTAAGACCCTGTACAAACTCAACATTACCTTCTTTTGTATTCTACACTTCTAATTACAAAACCAAAGATTCTATTTTTTTGGCCTTACCTACTTGTGCTGCGAGCTTTATTGGCCTATGTATCTCCTACTCCTCGACTCCATTTAAAATCTTACCCTTTCAGATGTAATCCTTTTGCCTATTCATACTTCCATAACATTAAACTGAAGCTGCCACCCATCTTCCCATCCTGCCACCCTGTTTAAGTCCTTCTGTAGGTTTTCAACATCCTCATCACAATTTGGTGTCATCAGCAAGTTTTGATATTGTTTCCTAATTCCTAAGTCCATATCATTCATATTAATAAAAGCAGCACCAGCATAAACTCTCCACGTTTTCCGTCCGATAAAGGAGAAATTATAATGGGGAATAAGGAAATGGCAGAGAAATTAAATACCTTGTGAAAGGAGGGAGAGAGAAAATGGGGAACTATAGACCAGTTAGCCTGACATCAGTAGTAGGGAAAATGCTAGCATCTACTATTAAGGACGTAGTAACAGGGCACTTAGAAAATAATAATAGGATTGGGCAGAAAATAATAGAATTGGGCAGAGTCAACACAGATTCATGAAAGGGAAATCATCATGTTTGATAAATCTGTTCGAGTTTTTTGAGGTTGTAACTAGCAGGATAGATAAGGGGGAACCAGTGGATGTGGTGTATTTGGATTTTCAGAAGGCATTCGATAAGGTGCCACACAAGAGGTTATTAAACAAAATTAGGGCTCATGGGATTGGGGGTAATATACAAGCATGGATTGAAGATTGGTTAACGGACAGAAAACAGAGAGTAGGAATAAACGGGTCATTTTTGGGTTGGCAGGCTGTAACTAATGGGGCACCGCAAGGATCAGTGCTTGGACCTCAGCTATTCACAAGCTATATCAATGATTTGGATGAGGGGACCAAATGTAATATATCCAAGCTTGCTGATGATACAAAGGTAGGTGGGAATGTAAGTTGTGAGGAGGATGCAAAGAGGCTTCAACGGGATATAGACAGGTTAAGTGAATGGGCAAGAACATGGCAAATGGAATATAATGTGGAGAAATGCAAAGTTATCCACTTTGGTAGGAAAATAGAAAAGCAGAATATTTTTTAAATGGAGAGATTGGGAAATGTTGATGTTCAGAGGGACCTGGGTGTCCTTGTACACAAATCACTGAAAGTTAACATGCAGGTACAGCAAGCAATTAAGAAAGCAAATGGTATGTTGGCCTTTATTACAAGAGGATCTGAGTATAAAAGTAAAGGGCCTAAAAATTTGGTTGATTTGCGCCTCCTGTTAGCGCCCTAAGAGGGTGCTAACGGGGCGCAAAGCAACTAGCGCCTGGGCACGGCATCGCCAACGCCTCCCGCGAAATTCAGCGGGAGGTTAGTGGCGGCGGTAACCGTTAGCAGCCCACGGCAATAACGTCATCGCCATGCGCAGCGCCCCGCTCGTGTCCTGGCCGTGATCTTCAGTAGCGCCCCTGACTTACCGCTGGACACTATGTCCAACGGGGTCAGGGGGGCCTACCTGCGGCCGGGCCAGCGGTAATTAAAGGTGGGGTGCCGGGCGGCCATTTTTGATGCTGGCTGCCTGCCAGCACCTACCCCCTCTGCCGTCCCCGGCCTCCTCTGCAGCCCCCCCTGCAGAGTGCCGGCTGAGCTCCATGAGCCCGGCACTTCTCTTGAGTGCCGGGCTCTGTTGCCGACACTCCGATCCCTGGTGTAATGATCAGTAACATGTCATTCTATAATGGTACACTAGGTGGAGCTGTATGTTTAAGTAGTGGGCTACCCACGATGCACTGGCTACCTACAAGGCAGTAGTCAAGATGGATGCCTGCACACTAGTCCACATGGCTGAATAAATGACTAGCTCAAGCTAGCTGTTCATAATGAAAACGTCGATTTATTTCTGAACATAACATGGTACAAGGATTGGTAATAGAAACATAGAAGATAGGAGCAGGAGTAGGCCATTCGGCCCTTCGAGCCTGCTCCGCCATTCAATGAGATTATGGCTGATCATCCAAATTCAGTACCTTGTCCCTGCCTTCTCCCCATATCCCTTGATCCCTTTAGCCTTAAGAAATATATCCAACTCTTTTTTGAATATATTTAATGAACTGGCCTCCACCGCCCTCTGTGGCAGAGAATTCCACAGGTTCACCACTCTCTGGGTGAAGAAATTCCTCCTCTTTTCAGTCCTAAATGGCTTACCCCTTATCCTTAGACTATGACCCCTGGTTCTGGACTCCCCGGCCATCATAAACATCCTTCCTGCATCTAGTCTGTCCAGGCCTGACAGAATTTTATAAGTTTCGATGAGATCCCCTCTCAATCTTCTGAACTCCAGTGAGTATAAGCCCAATCGACACAATCTCTCCTCATACGTCATTCCTGCCATCCCAGGTATCAGCCTGATGAATCTTCGCTGCACTCCTTCCATGGCAAGAACGTCCTTCCTCGGGTAAGGCAACCAAAACTGCACACAGTACTCAAGGTGCGGTCTCACCAAGGCCCTGTACAACTGTAGCAAGACATCCTTGTTCCTGTACTCGAACCCTCTTGCTACGAAGGCCAACATACCATTTGCCTTCTTAACCGCCTGCTGCACCTGCATGCTTACCTTCAGCGACTGGTGCACAAGAACACCCAGGTCTCTTTGCACTTCCCCTTCTCCCAATCTATTGCCATTCAAATAATAATCTGCCTTCCTGTTTTTGCCACCAAAGTGGATAACCTCACATTTATCCACATTATAGTGCATTTGCCATGTTTCTGCCCAATCACCCAATCTGTCCAAATCGTACTGGAGTTTCACGACATCCCCCTCACAGCTTACCCTCCCACCCAGCTTTGTGTCGTCTGCAAATTTGGAGATATTACATCCAATTCCCTCGTCCAGATCATTAATATATATTGTGAACAGCTGGGGTCCTAGGACCGATCCTTGCGGTACCCCACTAGTCACTGCCTGCCACTCGGAAAACGACCCGTTTATTCCAACTCTTTGCTTTCTGTCCGCCAACCAGTTCTCTATCCAAGTCAATACCTTGCCCCCAATCCCATGTGCCTTAATTTTGCACGCTAATCTCTTATGTGGGACCTTATCGAAAGCCTTCTGAAAGTCCAAATACACCACATCCACTGGTTCTCCCTTATCTATTTTACCAGTTACATCCTCAAAAAATTCCAGTAGATTAGTCAAGCATGATTTACCTTTTGTAAATCCATGTTGACTTTGTCCGATCCTGTCACTGCTTACCAAGTGCTCTGCTATTACATCTTTTATAATAGATTCTAGCATTTTCCCCACTACCGATGTCAGGCTTACCGGTCTATAATTCCCCGCTTTTTCTCGACCACCTTTTTTGAATAGTGGGGTAACATTAGCTACCCTCCAATCCATGGGTACTGTTCCAGAATCTATCGAGTTCTGGAAGATGATCAGCAATGCATCTACTATTTCCAGGGCCACTTCCTTAAGTACCCTGGGATGTAGACCATCAGGCCCTGGGGATTTATCGGCCTTTAGTCCCATCAATTTTCCTAACACCATTTCCCTACAAATACTGATTTCTTTCAGTTCCACCCTTTCATCAGGCCCTATGTTCCCTGGCATCTCTGGGAGGTTATTTGTGTCCTCCTTTGTGAAGACAGAACCAAAGTATGAATTTAGTTGGTCTGCCATTTCTTTGTTTCCCATTATAAATTCCCCTGATTCTGACTGCAGGGGACCTACGCTTGACTTCACCAATCTTTTTCTCTTCACATATCTATAAAAGCTTTTACAGTCAGTTTTTATGTTCCCTGATAGCTTACTCTCATATTCTATTTTCCCTTTCTTAATTAATCCCTTTGTCCTCCTTTGTTGAATCCTAAACTGCTCCCAATCCTCAGGATTATTGCTTTTTCTGGCCAATTTATATGTTGTCTCCTTGGATCTTATGCTATCCCTAATTTCCCTTGTTAGCCACGGTTGAGTCACCTTTTTTGTTTTATTTTTATGCCAACCTGGGATGAACAAATTCTGTAGCTCATCCATTCGGTCTTTGAATGTTTGCCATTGCCTATCCACCGTCAACCCTTTGAGTGCCATTCCCCAATCAATCCTACCCAACTCGCTCCTCAGACCATCGTAGTTTCCTTTATTTAAATTGAGGACCCTAGTCTCTGAGTCAACTACTTCATTCTCCAGCTTAATGAAGAATTCGATCATATTATGATCGCTCAGACCCAAGGGGCCTCGTACAACAAGATTGCTAATTAATCCTTTGTCGTTACATAATACCCAGTCTAAGATGGGCTGATCTCTGGTTGGTTCCTCGACATATTGGTCCAGGAAACCATCCCGTAAACACTCCAGGAATTCCTCCTCCACAGTACTGTTACTAATTTGATTGGCCCAATCTATATGTAGATTAAAGTCACCCATGATGACTACTGTGCCCTTATTGCACGCTTCTTTAATTTCCCTTTTAATGCCATCCCCAACCTCCGCCTTACTGTTGGGAGGTCTATATACCACTCCCACTAATGTTTTTTTCCCCTTAGTATTTCTCAATTCTACCCATACAGATTCCACATCATCAGAGCTAATATCCTTCATTACAATTGTATTAATCCCTTCTTTAACCAGTAATGCTACCCCACCTCCCTTTCCTTTTTGCCTATCTTTCCTGAATATCGAATACCCCTGGATGTTGAGTTCCCAGTCTTGGCCATCCTTGAGCCACGTTTCCGTAATCCCAACCAAATCATATTCGTTTACCTCTATTTGCGCAGCTAATTCGTCCACCTTATTACAAATGCTCCTCGCATTAAGACACAAAGCCTTCAGGCTTGTTTTTTTAACGCTCTTAGACCTATTAGAATTATTATTTACTGTGGCCACGTTTGATTTAAACTGTTGATTTCTCTGACTGCCACTTTTGTTTTTCTCCTTCCTATCTTTTGCTTTTATCCCTGTTTCCCTTTCCTCTGTCTCCTGGCTCAGGTTCCCAAACCCCTGCCATTTTAGTTTAAATCCCCCCGAACAGTGCTAGCAAACCTCCCCGCAAGGATATTTGTCCCGCTCTGGTTCAGGTGCAACCCGTCCGACTTGTACAAGTCCCACCTTTCCCAGAAGCAGGCCCAGTGATCCAGGAAACGAAAGCCCTCCCTCCTGCACCAACTCTTTAGCCACGCATTCATCTGCTCTATCCTCCTATTCCTATACTCACTGGCACGTGGCACCGGGAGTAATCCAGAGATTACAACCTTTGAGGTCCTGCTCTTTAATCTGCTACCTAGCTCCCTAAATTCTTGCTGCAGGACCTCATCCCTCTTCCTACCCATGTCATTGGTCCCAATGTGAACGACGACCTCTGACTGTTCACCCTCCCCCTTCAGAATGCCCTGCAGCCGTTCAGTGACATCCTTGACCCTGGCACCAGGGAGGCAACAAACCATCCTGGAGTCATGTCTACGGCCACAGAAACGCCTATCTGTACCCCTTACGATAGAATCCCCTACCACTATTGTTCTCCCACTCTTTTTCCTCCCTTCCTGAGCAGCAGAAGCACCCCTGGTGCCAGGAAGTTGGCTGCTGCTGCCTTCCTCTGGTAAGTCATCCCCCTCAACAGTATCCAAATCGGTATACCTGTTTGAGAGGGGGATGGCCACAGGGGTCCCCTGCACTACCTGCCTGCCTCTACTGCTCTGCCTGATGGTCACCCATTTCCCTTCTGCCTGTGCAGCCCTTACCTGCGGTGTGACCAACTCACTAAACGTGTTATCCACGACCCTCTCAGCATCATGAATGCTCCAAAGCCCATCCATCCGCAGCTCCAGCGCCGCAATGCGGTCTGCTAGTAGCCGCAGCTGGATGCATTTCTGGCACAAGTGGTCATCAGGGACACCGGCAGTGTCCCTGAATTCCCACATAGAGCAAGAGGAGCATAACACGGGGCTGGGCTCTCCTGGCATGACTTACCCTTTAATTAATTTAAATTAATTCACTATCACCAATTAAAGATAACTCTAGGGCGCTTGTATGGTTTACCAACAGTCCCTGCTACACCAGAAAAGACCTTAGTAACTATAAACTACAGAGTTAAAGTTTAAAAAAGAGAAATACTCACCAACCAATCACTTACCTGCTCCCTGGTGACGTCACACCCTGATTACTTTTTACCTCTCTCCCCGCTGCTGAGTTGGTCGGGCCTCGCCTCGCTCCTCCTTTTATCCTCGGCCTTGGTGCTCTCCTGGTCCGATCTGGTCAGGCCTCGCCTCGCTCCTCCTTTTATACCCGGCCTCGGTGCTCTCCTGGTCCGATCTGGTCAGGCCTCGCCTCGCCCCTCCTTTTATACCCGGCTTCGGTGCTCTCCTGGTCCGATCTGGTCAGGCCTCGCCTCGCTCCTCCTTTTATACCCGGCCTCGGTGCTCTCCTGGTCCGATCTGGTCAGGCCTCACCTCGCTCCTCCTTTTATACCCGGCCTCGGTGCTCTCCTGGTCCGATCTGGTCGGGCCTCGCCTCGCTCCTCCTTTTATACCCGGCCTCGGTGCTCTCCTGGTCCGATCTGGTCGGGCCTCGCCTCGCTCCTCCTTTTATACCCGGCCTCGGTGCTCTCCTGGTCCGATCTGGTCGGGCCTCGCCTCGCTCCTCCTTTTATACCCGGCCTCGGTGCTCTCCTGGTCCGATCTGGTTGGGCCTCGCCTCGCTCCTCCTTTTATACCCGGCCTCGGTGCTCTCCTGGTCCGGTCTGGTCGGGCCTCGCCTCGCTCCTCCTTTTATATCCGGCCTCGGTGCTCTCCTGGTCCGATCTGGTCGGGCCTCGCCTCGCTCCTCCTTTTATCCTCGGCCTCGGTGCTCTCCTGGTCCGATCTGGTCGGGCCTCGCCTCGCTCCTCCTTTTATATCCGGCCTCGGTGCTCTCCTGCTCCAATCTGGTCGGGCCTCGCCTCGCTCCTCCTCTTATCCTCAGCCTCGGTGCTCTCCTGGTCCGGTCTGGTCGGGCCTCGCCTCGCTCCTCCTTTTATATCAGGCCTCGGTGCTCTCCTGGTCCGATCTGGTATATCTGCTGAATATTGTGAAACGCGACATGGAGAATTTGAAGCCACTGGAGGGTTTGAAACTCACGGGGAATGTCGACTGCAATTGGCGGACTTTCAAACAACAATTCAAACTCTACATTGCTGCCATCGGGTTTGGTACGATGCCAGACGCAAGGAAAATAGCGTTACTGCTCACGGTTGCAGGCCCACAGGCGATAGAGGTATTTAATACGTTTGTATTTGATCAAGAGGAGGACAGAGAAAAAATGGACGATGTGCTAAAGAAGTTTGATACACATTGTTCTCCCAAAAAGAACGAGACCTATGAGAGGTACGTGTTCCGTTAACGGACACAGCAGCAAAATGAGACTTTTGATAGCTTTGTGACCGATCTGAAACCGAAAGCACAGACATGTAATTTCTCTGAACTGAAATCATCCATGATTCGTGACCAGATTGTGTTTGGTATTAATGATAAAAAAGTCAGGGAACGTTTGTTGAGAGAAACCGAACTAACATTGGAGGATGCTGTGAAAATATGCCATGCCAGTGAGCTAGCTCAGCAGCACGCAAAGACTTTCAGTGAAATTAATATTGATGTGACTGTAATGAGTGACTGTGCTGCTGTCGGTGCTGTGTCCTACGAGGGGAAGAAACATGGGCAGAACAGAAATGCAAACCAATCGGAGGATGGAATTTTTAATTGTAAACGCTGTGGGTACCAGCACCAGTCAAGACAATGCCCAGCGTTTGGAAAAAAGTGCACAAAATGTAATGGAAAGAATCACTTTGCCAAACAATGCTTTTCAAAAGTAAAAACAAAGAAAGGGCAACAAGTCAATGTGATTCAGGACACTGATTTAAGTGAGACATTTTTTGTAGGAATGGTGTCATGTGACAATATAGAAAAGGATACAGAAAATGTGCAGCCCTCAGGAATGGACAATGCTGAACATAAAGTTAATGCAGTAAAAGAGGACAAATGGATGATGCCACTGCAGGTAAATGGAGCATTCGTTACATTGAAACTAGACACGGGGCAAAAGCAAACTTAATCAGTATGAGTGACATTAACAATATGAAAGAAAAGCCCAAAATACAGAAAAAGTCAGTACTACTGAAGAACTATAATGGACAGAAAATAGGTAGCTTAGGTGTATGCAGACTTAAAGTGACAGTCAAAGACAAAGTGCATCATCTCATGTTTTCTGTTGTGGCTGAAGGACTTGATTCACTACTAGGTGACAAAGCTTGTGAGGACTTAGAACTGGTCAAGAGAGTCTACTGTATAAACTGTGCCAAAAGCAGACCAGATGACTCAGTGGATTCTGCAGTGAGTAATTTCCAGGATGTGTTTAAAGGATTTGGAGTTCTACCATTCACTTACAAGATCCAGCTAAAGGAGGATGCTCAGCCAGTGGTACATGCTCCACGGAGAGTTCCAGCACCCCTGCATGACTGGCTCAAGAAAGAACTGGACAGAATGACCACACTAGGAGTCATCAGGAAAGTCGAAGAGCCAACAGACTGGGTTAACTCCATGGTATCTGTAAAGAAAAAGAACAATGATCTAAGAGTATGCATGGATCCAAAGGACTTAAATGCAAACATAAAACGTGAACACTACCAGATTCCCAAGTGAGAAGAAATCACCAGTGAAATGTCAGGTGCCAGATACTTCACAAAGCTCAATGCCTCGCAAGGATTTTGGCAACTAAAACTGGATGAGGAGAGCACCAAATACTGTACCTTCAACACACCATTTGGCAGGTATTGTTTCCTCAGAATGCCTTTCGGGATAATATCTGCATCTGAAATCTTTCATAGAGCGATGGAACACATAATTGAAGGTCTGGAAGGAGTTCGGGTCTATGTTGATGACATCATCATCTGGGGCTCCACACTGAAAGAACACAATGAGAGACTGACTAAAGTGCTGCAGAGCATACGCCGGAATGGACTGAAGCTCAACAAAGCCAAGTGTCAGTTTGGCGTCCAGGAAGTCACTTTCCTAGGAGATAATCTATCTGGTAAAGGAATAGAGTCAGATATGGAAAAAGTAAACGCCATACTCAATATGCCCCGACCCACTGACAAAAAAGGAGTGCTACGCATCATGGGGATGATAAACTTCATTGGAAAGTTCATTCCTAACTTGTCAGCCAAGATAGCCTGTCTGCGAGAACTGCTACATAAAACAAATGAGTTCGCATGGACAGAAAGACATGAACAAGAGTGGATGAATCTTAAAACAGTGCTGACAACCACACCTGTACTCACCTTCTTTGACCCAACAAAGAGAATCAAAGTGTCAACGGATGCATCAAAAGATGACCTAGGTGCGGTCTTGCTACAAGCAGAGGGTGAAGATTGGAAGCCTGTTGCCTATGCCTCCAGATCTATGACTGATTCTGAGTGTCGATACGCCCAGATTGAAAAGGAATGTCTAGGCTTGGTAGTTGGACTAGAAAAGTTCCATGGCTACATATATGGACTTCCCACCTTCACAGTTGAGACAGACCACTGCCCACTGGTTGCCATCATAAAAAAAAATCTGAATGAGATGTCTCCAAGGATTCAACGACTCATGATGAAGCTGCAAAGATATGACTTTGAACTGATCTACACGCCAGGCAAACACATAGTGTTAGCAGATGCACTATCCCGAGCACCCACAATGAGTCATGTGAGCTCTACTGAGGAAGACGTGGATGCTCATGTGAGTATGGTCACTGCTGCGCTGCCCGTGTCAGACACAAAATCAAAGCAAATAGCAGAAGAAACAGTAAAAGATACAGTGTTACAAACAGTAATAGAGAACATTCATCATGGTTGGCCAAAAGGTTCCTGTCCAAAGTACTATCACATCAGGTCAGAATTGAGTGTCGCAAGTGGACTATTACTAAAACAGAACAGAATAGTCATTCCACAGGCTCTACGTCGAGACATGCTCAAAAGGATTCATGAGGGATACCTCGGAATTGAAAAATGCAAAAGGAGAGCAAGAGACACTGTTTATTGGCCTGGCATAAATAAGGACATTGAGAACATGATAGGCGAATGTGAGACATGTCAGAAACACCAAAACAAACAAACAAAGGAACCAATAATAGTAGCTGACTTACCAACAGCACCTTGGCAAAAGGTTGGTATGGACCTTTTTCATTTGAATGGTAAAGACTATCTAATAGTGATTGACTACTATTCTAATTATCCTGAGATGGCGCTGCTCTCAAGCACATCAGCAAGCAGTGTCATAATGCATGTTAAATCCATCTTCGCCAGACATGGAATTCCCAGGATTGCCGTTAGCGACAATGGTCCATGCTTCAACTGTAAGGCGTGGCAACAGTTTGCAGCACATTATGACTTTCAACACATCACATCCAGTCCTCTGTATGCTCAGTCAAATGGTAAGGCAGAGAAAGGTGTTCAAGTTCTCAAACAGCTACTAAAGAAAGCAATAGAAAGCAAGTCTGATCCTTATCTCGCCCTGCTGAACTACCGAGCCTCACCTTTAGACTCTGGTTCTTCACCTGCTGAACTCCTAATGGGTCGCAAGTTGTGCACCACGCTACCCTGCTGTGCAAAAGAAAAGCAGAGTAAGGAACTGAGACAGAGACTTCAACTGTTAAAGCTGAAACAGAAATCATACTATGACAAGTCATCCAAAACTCTGAAACCATTGACAAGGGATGATGTTGTCAGGATTGAGGATCCAGATGCATGGAACAGGAAAGCTACAGTTCTTGAGGAAGTAGGACCAAGGTCATACACTGTTAGAACTGAGGAAGGACTGATTCTCAGGAGGAACCGCCGTTCCCTCCTGAAAACACAAGAAACTATCCAAGAGCAAATCGATGACAATGCCGAAACTGAATCTTGTCACTCACCACCAGAACAATCTAACACAAACACACATACAGGCTCTCATGAAAACACATCAGACTTACCTGTGCTGAGAAGATCCACACGTGAAGTAAAAAAGCCTGATAGACTTAATCTTTGAGTACAAAGAAAACTACAATAAAAGAATGAAAAGCTTACAGTTCATAAAGTAAAGCTTTGAAAATGTATTGACTGTTGTGAAGATGTTTATGTCGTTATGATTGATTGATACTGATTTTGTTTAACCTCTAAGGAAGGGGGATGTAATGATCAGTAACATGTCATTCTATAATGGTATACTAGGTGGAGCTGTATGATTAAGTAGTGGGCTACCCACAAGGCAGTAGTCAAGATGGATGCCTGTACACTAGTCCACATGGCTGAATAAATGACTAGCTCAAGCTAGCTGTTCATAACGAAAACGTCTATTTATTTATGAACATAACACCTGGTGGCCCAGCTGGGCCGCAGGTCGGCTGCACTAGGCCCCTCCTTTTTAATGAGGGGAGGAAGGCCTGCAGTATCGCAACACGACGTGCCGCAGAGCATGGCGCTGCAGCACGTAGCGGCATGATATTCACTCGCAGCACCCCAAAAGGGAGGCGGGGCGCTTCCAGTAGCGCCCCGTCTCCCTCTTGGGGCACTACCGGTGAATTTTGGGCGCGGGAGCGCTAATTTTTTCAGGGCGCTAAAAGTAGTGCCCCGGCGAAGTTAGCGCCCCAAAGGGGAGGCGACCCAATTTTTCCCCCAAGATGTCTTACTGCAATTATATCGGGCCCTGGTGAGACCGCACCTGGAGTATTGTGTACAGTTTTGGTCTCCTTACCGAAGGAACGATATACTTGCCATGGAGGGAGTGCAACGAAGGTTCACCAGACTGGTTCCTGGGATGGGGGTTTGTCCTATAAGGAGAGATTGAGTAGACTAGGCCTATATTCTCTGGAGTTTAGAAGAATGAGAGGTGAAACGTACAAATTTCTTACAGGTCTTGACAGGTTAGATGCAGGGAGGATGTTTCCCCTGGCTGGGGAGTCTAGAACCAGGGGTCACAGTCTCAGAATAAGGGGTCGGCCATTTAGGACTGAGATGAGGAGAAATTTCTTCACTCAGAGGGTGGTGAATCTTTGGAATTCTCTACCCCAGAGGACTGTGGGGGCTCAGTCATTGAGTATTATTCAAGACAGAGATCGATAGATTTGGGGTTTTTAAGTTAATCAAGGGATATGGGGATAGTGCAGGAAAGTGGAATTGAGGTAGAAGATCAGCCATGATCTTATTGAAAGGTAGAGCAGGCTCGAGGGGCCGAATGACCTACTCCTGCTCCTATTTCTTATGTTCTAACGTTCATAAACTTCCTATTATCCCTACCTTTTGCTTTCTGCCCTTTAAGCATCTGTCTATCCATGTGGCCACGTTCCTCTTAATTCCATGTGTCTCTTTGCCATAAGTCTCTTATCAAATGCTCTTTTGAAAATCCACATCCGCTAGATTTCCTTTATCCATCCTCTCCATTACTTCTTTAAAGAGTCCTATAAGGTTGATCAAGCACTACCTGCCTTTTGGAAATCCGCGCTGACTGGCCCTGATTAACTCCTGTTGTCTCTGGGTGCACCATAATTTCATCCCATATTATAGACTCTAGTAATTTACCAACAACTAAAGTAATCCTAACCGGCCTATAATTTCCTGGCTTATCCCTATTTGTTTTTTTGAAGAGGGGAGTCAGATTTATCACTCTCCAGTCCACTGCCACAATGTTCCTTTCCATAGTAAGTTAGAAAACTACAGTCAGAGCCTCCGCTATTTCTGCCCCAGCTTCCCTCCGGATCTTTGAACATAAACCATCGGGTCCCTGCCCCTTACGTTCAAGTCACTTCTTTAGGCCTATCTCTCTTTGAATAATAACCTCCACTAACCGTTCTACGTCAACCTCTGGTGGTTCTACAGTCCCAGTATCCGCCTTGTTCATGAAAACTGAGATATTTAGTATCTCTGTCATTCCCTCCCTCTGCACTACAAGCTTGTCTCCATCATCTCTTTGCAATCTTACTCCGAGGACTCACTGTCTTCACTCACACATTGAGAACAGCCACTTGGGTGAAGTACTGGAGGGTAGTTGGTGCCTAAGGAACTGAACTGATTTCCAACACCAGTCAGAACCTTCGGTGCTCTGTAGCTGGTTGCTAGAATGGAACAACATATAGATGGTTGGGTGTGGGGGTGGGGGGAGGGGGAAGGGGGGTGTAGAAGAGAAGCACAAAGATAAATATCTTACCAATAACATTTAATCCATTTTTTTCCCCAGACTGGACCACAGCAGAGTCCTGCATTGCCTCCAAAACCACGATTACCTCACTCTGTTCGTTCTCAGCATCCTGTCTTAATACTACCAACTCTTCGGCCTACCTCTCCAGCTAGTGATAGTCAGCAGGACAGTAGAGTGCCCAGCCCCAGAACACTCTGGGTGCGGTCTCCAGCAGCTTTAAAAGATGCTAATGTTAAACCTTTAAAACAAGCACCTCCCAACAGACCCCTGCCAGCGGATCCACTCCCTCGGGCTCCAAAGGTGCATACTTAAAGCTTGTCTAAGAAGATATGAAGCAAGAGGAGAAAAATGGAAACTTTTGGTGTCTGCTTACATCTTAGAGAAAGTTGAGGGCAACCCCCTGGAGAAAAACTGGACTGCGTGAAACCAGATAGGTGTCAAACCTAACCAGGGCCTGTGCGAGAGCGGCTTTGGATAACAGAATAGGGAAGTGCCTAACCTTCTCCGTGATGGAATGTGACAAGTGCATGCTCAGCACATTGGCGCCATCCCTCTCAATTTGAAAATCAGGGATGCAGGCCCTAAATATCAGGGACACTGGCCTAGAAATTCAGTATCGCCACGTTTGGGGCGCTACAGCCGGGCGTTCGCTAAATTTAGCGGCCAGCGCAACTTAGCGCCACCTTCGCCGAAATTGAGTTGCATCGCCCCAAGAGGTTGCTGCTGCGCTAAAGCAGGCGGTGCACGACTATCATAAGGCGCTAAGCCAGCGAGCCGAGGCACTACCACCGAGGGCGGGCGCAGCGCAGGTGCGGCGAGTTGCTGATCGAAGGCAGACACGCTAGCGCCGGTCAGCTCTTAAAGGGGGAGGGTCGAATTGTTTTGCTGCCACGCCCTGCACACTGCAGCCCTGAATCATGGCCTGAACATAGCTGCTTCAACAGTTCAACGCCCACGACTATGGAGAAGGCTAGGGAGCGAGCGCAGCACTTCAGCGAGGGTGCTCTGAAGCTACTGGTTGGCGCAGTGGAGCGCAGGCGACCTGTCCTCTTCCCTGATAGTGGCAGGAGGCCACTGCCCAGCAAGTATAGAAAAGCCTGGAGGGAGGTGGCAAACAGGGTGACCTCCAACAGCATGGTTGCCAGGACTCCTGTGCAATGCAGAAAAAAGTTCAACGACCTCACTCGGGTTGTCAGGGTGAGTACCCTTTCCAGTATCCTCTTCATCCCTGCATGTGCACCTCACTTTATGGCCAAAGGGACCTGAAAGCCCCAATTCCCAGCCCTCATCCAACAGCTATGGGACTCTCATGAAAATCACTTGCACATTCAGCACTTTACACACTGTCAGGGCTATTCCACCATGGGAGGCAGTGCAAGCAAGATGAGGGCTTGACACTGTCAGGGCTATTCCACCATGGGAGGCAGTGCAGGCAAGATGAGGGCTTGACACTGTCAGGGCTATTCCACCATGGGAGGCAGTGCAGGCAAGATGAGGGCTTGACACTGTCAGGGCTATTCCACCATGGGAGGCAGTGCAGGCAAGATCAGGGCTTGACGGTGTACTTAGAGGCCGTCCTTTCTCTTGCAGGGCAAGCTGGCCCACAATCGCAGGCAGCAGCTACGGACCAGGGGAGGCCGTCCTGACCTTAAAGAGCTCAGCGACCTGGAGCAGTGAGTGGAGCGGATTATGGGAGGCCAGCTGATTGGCCCCGTCGCCACTGGAGATGCCGACCCCGTTCTGGACAGCAATGGTAAGGTCATCATCTTTTTGACCTCTCTCTTTCCACTTGTGCCTCACACCAGCATCCTTTGCCACTCTCGAACCAATGCAGTGCATAGCAGCACTCATGCCTCCCTCGCTGCCGCCCTGTCCTCGCTCTAAAGCAACTCTTGTGCCTCCCTGCTTTCAGATGCTGAATCGTCAGGTGAGGATGCGGGCCCTCAAGCTGGCACTGTGTCTGATTCAGAATTCGAGGAGGAGGAAGAGGAAGCCGGCCCATCAGTGCCACCCTCAGCCGAGGCAGCCCATGGCCATGAAGGGGACACGTCTTCCCTGGAGGGGAGCAGGGGGGAAGGGTCTGATGAGGGTGAAGCTGCGGGGCCCAGCGGGCTGCAGCAACGCGGGAGGGGTGGGGAAGCTCGGCGGCCTTCTCCCCAGAGGGTGAGTGCGGCCTCCAGTCCTGCTACGGTGAGCGCAGAGGAGGTGCGGCTCCTTGGTGAAATGGGCGCCCAGGCTGAGCGCAGGCACACTGAGCTCATGGCTGAAGTAGCAAGGATGCCTGACTCCATAGAGTCACTGGCAAGGAGTGTTCAGGAATTCGGGGCAGCACAGGCCAGGAGTCTGCAGGACTTCGCGGCAGCACAGGCTAGGAGTCAGCAGGACTTCGCTGCATCACAGGTGGCTTCCAGCCAAGTGCTCAGTCGTGCCATGCATTCATTGGCTGGTCTGATGCAGACACAGATCAGGGCCACACGGCACTAACTGCTGCCACCCTCGCTGGATCGGCCAGGCATCGCCAGGGCCCTCGCCGCGCCGCAGCAGCCCAGCAGTCTGTGCTTCAGCAGATTGCTGCGCATGCTTCAGTGCTGGCCCGTGCGAGTGCCAGTGTATCAGCCGACCAGGGAGTGCCTGTGCTCTGTCAGGTTGGCAGCATTCCTGCAGCCAACACTGTCACTCCTCCACTGCAGCTGCCACCACCTGTAGGACAGACTGCTGCCGCCCAAGCAGAGTTGGAGCAGTCAGCAGCCGGGCCATCCAGGCCCAGAGCTGGTCCAGGCCGTCCCCCAAGGGCATCTGCCGTCTCACCATCTGACACTCAGCAGCCTTCCCCCAGCCTTGCTGCAGCTACTGGGGTCCCATTGAGGAGGAGCTGCAGGGCGGGAAGGGGCCAATCGCGGAAGCAAGGCGGATCACCCTCGCGGGGGAAAAAGTAGAAGGTGTGGCAAAATGTTTTTTTTATATATGAAGGCCAAGAATGTTGTGTTTGTTTTTTATATGAAGGCCGAGAATGTTATGTTTTTTTATATATGAAGGCCGAGATGTGTTTGTTTTTTATATGAAGGCCGAGAATGTTGTGTTTGTTTTTTATATGAAGGCTGAGAATGTTGTGTTTGTTTTTTATATGAAGGCTGAGGATCATGGTCATTTTTGTTTAACTTTTTTTCATTTTCTCCAGGTTGTGAGAGCCAGTTATGTGTCTGACTGTTTTTTGGGGAGTTTCTCTGTATTTGTTTGTTATGCGGGAAGGGCACAGAGTTTGTAAAATAAAAAATTTTCTTTATTCAGATTGTCCATGTTTGCACTTTGAACTATTTGTTGCCTTGACCGGCTGAGGGTTTGCAGAGCGGTTCCATTCATGTTCTTTCATTAGCACAAGCCATTCCCTGAGAGGGGGCCTAGAACCGAGTTGCAATAATCCGCCGACGGATGGCCCTTGCACTTTGTGCCTCCCTCCCGTCTTGGTGCTCCTCCTCCTCCTCCTCCTCTGGTGGTCCTCCAATGTCTGCTGGCAGTGGCTGAGTCCTGAGGATAGCCAGGTTGTACAGCATGCAGCACACTACAACGAAATGGGAGACTCGCTCAGGCGAGTATTGTAGGGCTCCTCCGGAATGGTCCAGACAGCGAAACCTTTGCTTGAGCACACTGATTGTGTGCTCAATGATGTTCCTGGTAGCTTGATGGCTGTCATTGTATCATTCTTCAGCAGGGGTGCTGGGCGCACGGAGCGGGGTCATCAGCCAGGTGCACAAAGGATAGCCTTTGTCCCCGAGAAGCCAGCCTCCTGGGTGAGCCAGGGCTTCGAAAATGTCTGCCACAAAAGTCTGGCGCAGGATGAAGGCATCGTGGCTGCTGCCTGGAAAGCAGGCATTGACAGCTAGTATGAGCTGCCTGTGGTCACACACCAACTGGACGTTGAGTGAATGGTAGCCCTTCCGGTTGCGGTAATCCTCTGCATTCTGTAGAGGTGCCCGCAAAGCCACATGCGTGCAGTCAATGGCACCCTGGACCATGGGGAAGCCCGCTATTCTTGCAAATCTCATTGCACGCTCTTGCTGCTTGTCCAGGGTCATGGGGAAGGAGATGTACTGACGTCTCCTTCTGAAGAGGGCATTCGTCACCTGGCGGATGCAGCAATGTACCGCGAACTGGGAGATATTGGCAATGTCCCCAGTAGCGGATTGGAAGGAGCCGGTGGCATAGAAGTTGAGAGCCACCGTCACCTTCACTGCCACCGACAGAGACATCCTGCTCCTCAGCTGTGGCTGCAGATCTCTCTGAAGCAGGTGGCAGATCTCAGTGACCACCTCCCTTCTGAATCGCAGCCTCCGAACACACTGCTCCTCAGACATGTTGAGATATGAGAACTGCTGGCGGTATACCCTGGGTGGGTAAGGCCTCCTGTGCCGACGCCTGTTGGCCCTTCTCCGTCTGGCCATGACTGGCACTCTCTCTCGGCGTCTCTGAGCACTTTGAATGCAATGCAGAAACCCAACATTTCCACCCATTGCAGCCCCCATTATATGTGGCGACTCAAGACTATGGCACTGAAAGTTAAATCCAACTGCAAAGCTCTGGCCTGAAGCCAGAAGTACCTGTGCGAGCGCTGAATCAAAGCAGAAAGCTCTCTCCCTTTGTCTCTCTCCAAACAAAATGGCTGCCACAAAGAATGCAGGAAGAGTCCCTTTTAAATAGCGCACCCCGCAGTGACTGGGAACCGTTCCACTCAACCAGTCGCTGGGGGCGCCAGGCGCACAGAAGGGGGCCACCACTGATGTTCCGGTTCGGGGCGCACCAAGGGCGTTGCACCATGAAATGACGTCAGGATCTGCGCGCGCAGCTGAGCAGGCGCTGCGGTTTTGCGCCGCCGCTAAATCTTGACTGAAGTTTGCGAGAGGTGCAGATCGCGCCGCGCCCGGGCGCTAGCCGCTTCGCGCCCCACTTCTCCTCCTAAGGCGCTAGCGGCTGGCGCTAACAACTGAATTTCTAGGCCACTTTATTTTACCGTACACAGCACCACTTAATACAGTATTTTCATTTTTTTTGTGTGTGTGTGCTTTTAATGAGCTCAACATATTTTTATTACTTTCTACAAATATAAATGAAGGGAGTTTTAATCTGGAATCTACTTAATTTATTTGTTTCTTCCCCTCTCACACATCTCAGTCAGATTAGCACCTTGGGATAAAAGGGGGAAAAAAAACTGAAAATGCCGGAAATCTGAGAGTAAAAGAGAAAATGCTGCAAATACACGTGTGTCTGAAAGAGAAGAGACAGGTTAACATTTCGCTTAAAGAACCGACTAAATCTTATCCTATGCTGTGAAGAGGAAGTCCCCATCCTGATGAAGAATCTCTCCCCAAAGCAACACCCCCTTTGTTTCCCTGTGCTGGACCTGCTGTGTATTTCCAGCCATTTCTGGATTAACACCTTGTTATATTTTTATAATACAAAAGCCTTAAAAAAAAAATGTACCAAATGCAATACTGTTAATTCCTCTAATTGGCAGGTAGGAGGAAACAAATGGAGCACATGCCAGATTTCCTTTATCTACCCCCACCCCCACTCCAGCTCCCAAATGAACCAATAGTTTTAGGCTGGGAGCATATTTTAAATTTCAGGAGCGTTGCACATGATATGAGGACAGGATTGACATTCGCACATCCCAATTAAATCAGGGCAGTTGTGAAGGGTGGCTGTTGCTCCAATTCAATGTACCATCAATAAGCTGCCAGTAATTCTCCTCGTGTAGTGAAAGAGAAGCCTCAATCCAAACCCCATTTCCACCTAAACTACTTGCGTTCAGTGCGATGGTTTGATTAAAAGGAGCTTGTGCTAAAGCTACTGATGAATAAAGCTTCCTTAGTTGTATTTTATTGATACACGGAGATCATACCTGAGACGACTCCCTCTCCTAAGCAGACACAGTTTGTAACTAATAAACGTTGAATGTATTATCAGATACAAAATGTTCAAAATGATTTTTGTTTAAAGTACTTTTTTTGGTTAAAGGTTTTACAAAGGTTGGCAGTGTCCAGCAGTAGTCCTGGGCTCCAGATGAATAACAGAGCCTTGTTGCCACCCATTAGACAGAAACCACAGGACAACAGAGTTCATTCTGAAATCAACCCATACAAGTAAGTATGGTTAAACCTTATCCTGTACTTATAGGGGAAGTCAGAATTTAAAAAGGACTTCAATTAATAGTGTCTTATCATGAATTAACATAGATTCTTATCATGAATTAATCATGCATAATTAATAGATTCATCTTATGAATTTATATAGATTCTTATCATGAATTAAGTTATAATTTTGTCATAAATTAAAACAAGATCGTATTGTAAATTAAGATAGCATCTTATCATGAATTAAGATAGCATCTTATCATGAATTAAGATAGTGTAGCGGTTCGTGTAGATCGCCACTAAATAAGAGAGTTTGACTTCGACGAACTATTAACAAGTTGTTTATTTACAGGAACAGACTAATTACATCAGGTAAGATGGCAGGTAAGATGGCTGACTGTAGGAGCACCGTGGTATAGGTCTTGTCCCAGCGGCGACTCCACGAGGACTGAGTTCGCAGTCCTGTGGAGAGCGTGATGACGTCATCACGTTTGTGTTGTGATGTCATCACGTTGTTCGCGTTTCCCGCGCTTAGGGCGTCACGTGATGCGCGTCGTTGCGTCGCTGGCTGTTGAGGCCGAAGTCGCGAGCGCGGGAGCGGGAGCTGGAGGCCAGGCTGAGCCGGTGCTTGCCGCGGGAGCGGAAGATCGCGTCGCTCCCATCGGCTGGCCGATGCGGCCGAAGTCGCGAGGTCGGGCTGTGCCGGCGGCCGTCCTGGAAGGCCGAGTCGAGCCGGCGGCCGCCGCACGTACATCACGTGGTACATGACATGACGTCAGCGCGCTAGGGCGCGTCTTAAAGGGGCAGTGGCCCCAACAGGTAAGTTAAAAGGGCAACGGCCCCAAAAGGTAAGTTAAACATACAGTAAGGTAAGTTAAAGGGAATTATGTGTCTTTATGTAAGGTACACCCGGTGGTACCGCCACATGGGCCCCCCCAGAATTCGCTTTAACGAAAGTCCAAGGATGAGATGGTCTGACGCTGGTGGTCTCGGCGGTCGTGCTGTCTCGGCTTGGCGAGCGAGTTCCGAAGATGCTGCTTGTGAGGGGATCCGTACGCGCGTCGTGGCGAATAAAGTGTATCCGTCAGGCGAAGGACCGTGGAGACGTGCGAAACAGCAGGTCTTGTCAGAGTGACGGGCAGGTTGGGCGGACGCGGGCGATGACTCTGTTGATGTTGGAACAAGTCCTTGTTATAACGAACTCTGCAGGAACGCCAAACGAACGTTCCAGAAGGACTTGACAGGCGAGGTGAGTGAACTCGCCGACAGGTGAGCGAAACCTTCAGGAGGCTGGAACACGCAGAACGGTGCGTGCCATAGTGCTACGACGTTAACACAACAGAGGGTGAAGAGTTACTGCGTTAACCTGTGATCGGTGAGGCTAGCAACTTTCACGTGGCTGATCGCGGCCGCAGGATGCCAGTTGGACCCGTCCTCGATGTGTACAGCTTCAGTAGACGTTTGCATTTGTTAAAGGGAAAACTGGAGAAAGGGCGGCAACGGTCCAGGTTGTTGTTGCTTTCAGGAGGGGTTAACTCTGCCTGGAGGGCGGCAACACTTGTAACAGTTGTAGATTTAGGAGAAAACAGCCGGGAGGGCGGCACGCCTTTTGTTCACGCCGAATCGTGTAGTAGGTGACACAACCAGCAGGCTGAAGGGCTGGTGCGTCGTCGGTGGAGAAGGAGTCGTCATTTTTCACGAGGGATGGGTCCTCGTGGTTCGCGAGGGATGGGTCCTCGTGCACAAGGAGTGGGTCCTCGTTTTTCGCGGGGGTGAGTCCTCGTGGTATCCCCGCAGGGCGCGCTCCGATTTTATGGGCCCGAACATGCTGTACCCCGCACTTGGAGAGATTTATACTTGCTGTCGCTGTGGACGTAGAGGCGGACAATCCGTGTGGCGGTAGGAAAGACGAGTACGGGGACCGTGAGCAAGTGCGTGGTTGGCGCCACATCGATGTTCTCGTCGAACGGGGCTTCTACCGATATAAGGCACGAGGGAGACTGTGGCTCCCTGGATTGCGGTAGCGACAGCAAAACGGCTGGTGCTTCCATGGCGTGCTTCTTTTGTGAAAATTGCTCACAAAAAAAACGAAAGGGGTCCGGTTGAGGTTTGTCCGTGGCAAACGGGATCTGCTCCAGGCTGCGCTTACCTTGCGAATACGTTCGCAAAGACGGGGTCGCCTTTGGCGGAGTGAGGCGGTTGCTGTTCCGTGGTTGTTCGTCGGTCGCCTTGTGGGAAGACGAGGTTCAGGCGCGCATTGCTACCGTGAAAATCGTTCACGTATACGGGTTCACCAATTGTAGTGTTGGAATTGATGAGCTCCCGTACTCACATCGTTGGGTCACCAATATAGCGGTTCGTGTAGATCGCCACTAAATAATAGAGTTTGACTTCGATGAACTATTAACAAGTTGTTTATTTACAGCAACAGACTAATTACATCAGGTAAGACGGCAGGTAAGATGGCTGACTGTAGGAGCACCGTGGTATAGGTCTTGTCCCAGTGGCGACTCCACGAGGACTGAGTTCACAGTCCTGTGGAGAGCGTGATGACGTCATCGCGTTTGTGTTGTGATGTCATCACGTTCGCGTTTCCCGCGCTTAGGGCGTCACGTGATGCGCGTCGTTGCGTCGCTGGCCGTTGAGGCCGAAGGCGCGGGAGCTGGAGGCCAGGCTGAGCCGGTGCTTGCCGCGGGAGCGGAAGATCGCGTCGCTCCCATCGGCTGGCCGATGCGGCCGAAGTCGCGAGGTCGGGCTGTGCCGGCGGCCGTCCTGGAAGGCCGAGTCGGGCCGGCGGCCGCCGCACGTACGTCACGTGGTCCATGACGTGACGTCAGCGCGCTAGGGCGCGTCTTAAAGGGGCAATGGCCCCAACAGGTAAGTTAAAAGGGCAACGGCCCCAAAAGGTAAGTTAAACATACAGTAAGGTAAGGTAAAGGGAATTATATGTCTTTAGGTACAATCGGTGGTACCGCCACAATAGCATCTTATCGTGTCAATAAAGATATTTTATCATGAATTAATATAGCATATTATCATACCATTAAAACACTTTGTATGATGAATTACTTTTGGAAGGTAGTTACATAAACAGTTATTCTGCACCAGCGAGTCTCCACAAACAACAATGGGATGAGTGTACTATAGGCCCCCAAACAGTCAGGGGGAGATAGAGGAACAGATATGTAGGCAAATCTCAGAAAAGTGCGAAAATAATAGGGTAAT
The DNA here is from genome assembly GCF_052327205.1 of Somniosus microcephalus. Classification (NCBI taxonomy): domain Eukaryota; kingdom Metazoa; phylum Chordata; class Chondrichthyes; order Squaliformes; family Somniosidae; genus Somniosus; species Somniosus microcephalus. Next base: position 128,587,432 of record NC_140994.1, read on the forward strand.
AATAGTGGGGGATTTCAACTTCCCCAATATAAATTGGGATAGTCAGAGTGTGAAAGGCTTAGAGGGTGCAGAATTCTTAAAGTGCATCCAGGAGAGCTTTTTGAGCCAACATGTAGAAAGTCCTACAAGAGAGGGGGCGGTACTGGACCTAATTCTAGGGAATGTAGCCGGGCAAGTGGTGGAAGTGTCAGTAGGAGAGCATTTTGGCGACAGTGACCATAATTCGGTGAGATTTAAGGTGGTCATGGAAAAGGACAAAGGTTCTAAATTGGGGGAAGGCCGATTTTAATATGATAAGGCAGGATCTGGCCAAAGTGGACTGGGAGCAGTTACTTATAGGAAAATCCACATCAAAACAGTGGGAGACTTTCAGAAGGGAAATAGAGAGAGTACAACGCCAACATGTTCCTGTAAAGGTCAAGGGTGGGACCAACAAGCAAAGGGAACCTTGGATGACAAGGGATATACAAAAATGCATTAGGAATAAAAGGGGGGCTTTTGGCAGTTACAAAAGACTAAAGACGGAAGAAGCCCTAGAGGAGTATAAAAAGTGCAGGGGCGTACTTAAAAAAGAAATTAGGAGGGCGAGGAGGGGCCATGAAATAACACTGGCGAGCAAAATAAAGGAAAATCCTAAGATGTTTTATAAGTATATTAAGGGCAAGAGGATAACCAGGGAAAGGGTAGGGCCCATTAGGGACCAAAGTGGCAATCTGTGTGTAGAGCCAGATGAGGTAGGCGGGGTTTTAAATGAATTTTTTGCATCTGTGTTCACTATGGAGAAAGACGATGCAGACATAGAAATCGGGCAAGGGGACTGTGACATACTTGAACATATTAGCATCGAGAGGGAGGAGGTGCTAGCGGTTTTAGCAGGCCAAAAAGTGGATAAATCCCCAGGCCCGGACGAGATGTATCCCAGGCTGCTGTGGGAGGCAAAGGAGGAGATTGCAGGGGCTCTGACACAAATTTTCAGAACCTCTCTGGCCACAGGGGATGTACCAGAGGACTGGAGAACAGCTAACGTAGTACCATTATTCAAGAAGGGTAGCAGGGATAAACCAGGGAATTACAGGCCAGTGAGCCTAACATCTGTGGTAGGGAAATTATTGGAAAAAATTCTGAGGGACAAAATTAGTCTCCACTTGGAGAGGCAAGGATTAATCGGGGATAGTCAGCATGGCTTTGTCAAGGGTAAATCATGTCTGACAAATTTGATTGAATTTTTCGAGGGGGTGACTAGGGGGGTGGATGAGGGAAATGCTGTGGATGTGGTTTACATGGACTTCAGTAAAGCTTTTGACAAAGTCCCACATAGGAGACTGGTCAAGAAGGTAAGAGCCCATGGGATCCAGGGTGCCTTGGCGCGTTGGATCCTAAACTGGCTGAGTGGCAGGAGGCAGAGGGTGATGGTCGAAGGTTGCTTTTGTGACTGGAAGCCTGTGTCCAGTGGGGTACCTCAGGGATCGGTGCTGGGTCCCTTGTTGTTTGTGATCTACATAAATGATTTGGATGAGAATGTAAAAGGTATGATCAGTAAGTTCGCAGATGACACGAAAATTGGTGGGGTGGTAAATTGCGAGGAGGAAAGCCTCAGGCTACAGGACGATATAAACGGGTTGGTCAGATGGGCGGAAAAGTGGCAAATGGAATTTAACCCTGAAAAGTGCGAGGTGATGCATTTTGGACGGACAAATAAGGCAAGGGAATACACAATGAGTGGTAGGACCCTAGGAAGTACAGAGGGTCAGAGGGACCTTGGAGTACATGTACATAGATCCCTGAAGGCAGCGGAACAGGTAGATAAGGTGGTTAAAAAGGCATATGGGATACTTGCCTTCATTAGCCGAGGCATAGAATATAAGAGCAGGGAGGTTATGATGGAGCTGTACAAAACGCTGGTGAGGCCACAGCTGGAGTACTGTGTGCAGTTCTGGTCGCCTCACTATAGGAAGGATGTGATTGCATTGGAGAGGGTGCAGAGAAGATTCACCAGGATGTTACCTGGGATGGAGTGCCTCAGCTATGAAGAGAGGCTGGACAGGCTGGGGTTGTTTTCCTTGGAGCAAAGAAGGCTGAGGGGGGACCTGATTGAGGTGTACAAAATGATGAGGGGCATAGATAGGGTAGATAAAGAGGAACTTTTCCCCTTAGTAGGGGGGTCAATAACAAGGGGGCATAGATTCAGGGTAAGGGGCAGGAGGTTTAGAGGGGATTTGAGGAGGAACTTCTTCACCCAGAGGGTGGTTGGAATGTGGAACTCAATGCCTGAAAGGGTGGTAGAGGCAGGAACCCTCACAACATTCAAGAAGCATTTGGATGAGCACTTGAAATGCCATTGCGTACAAGGCTACGGACCAAATGCTGGAAAATGGGATTAGATTGGACAGGGATGGATGGGCCGAAGGGCCTCTTTCTGTGCTGTAAAACTCTATGACTCTATGAATGGCCAATTGGTCTGTATTGTTGGTGTTGGTCCTCAACAGCTTCTTGGGAAGAGTTAACAACTTCACATCTCAATCTAATAAAATGTTAGTGTTACCTTGGGGGAGGTGATGATGCCCTGACAGAGATGGCCTGATATTTTTCTAGTCCTCTCCTGTACTCTGTGTGTGTCTGTCTTTGTGTGTGAATGAGAGAGAGAGAAATGAAGCGAGAAAGACGGAGAAGAGGAGGAGGAGAGAAAGATCAAAATAAAGGAGTGTAGAGAGAAAAAAAGACGGAATAAAGAGAGAAATATGGGTGTGGAAATAAGAGATGAGGAGAGAGAGACTAAGGGAGAGGGGGGAAAGAAAGACGAAAGGAGACCGAGAGTCTAAGGAGGATACTACAAATCTAGAGGAGTATAAAAAGTGCAGGGGGATACTTAAAAAAGAAATTAGGAGAGCGAGGAGGGGCCATGAAATAACACTGGCGAGCAAAATAAAGGAAAATCCTAAGGTGTTTTATAAGTATACTAGCTGCAGTGCCCGGCGGTGCCGAGGCTTTTTCGAGGGCATGTTGTTGTTGGAAGAGAGAGAGAGAGCGACTGGGGGGGAAGAGAGAGAGCGACTGGGGGGGGAAGAGAGAGAGCGACTGGGGGGGAAGAGAGAGAGCGACTGGGGGGGAAGAGAGAGAGCGACTGGGGGGGAAGAGAGAGAGCGACTGGGGGGGGAAGAGAGAGAGCAACTGGGGGGGGGAGAGAGAGAGCGACTGGGGGGGAAGAGAGAGAGCGACTGGGGGGGAAGAGAGAGAGCGACTGGGGGGGAAGAGAAAGAGCGACTGGGGGGGAAGAGAGAGAGCGACTGGGGGGGAAGAGAGAGAGCGACTGGGGGGGAAGAGAGAGAGCGAC